>NC_091797.1:35295000-35944791 GCF_041296235.1 Equus asinus
TGAAGCCCTCTTGTCCTGTTTTTGTCTGTTGGGAGTTTTTTGATTACTACTTCAATCTCCTCACTAGTAATTGGTCTACTCAGGTTTTCTGTTTCTTCATGATTCAGTCTTGGAAGATTGTATGTTTCTAGGAATTTACCCAGTTTTTTTCCAGGTTGTCCAAATTGATGGCATATAATTGTTCATAGTACTCTTTTATAATCTTTTGTATTTCTGTGGTATCTATTGTAACTTCTTCTATTTAATTTCTAGTTTTATTTATTGAGCTCTGTCTTTTTTTTTCTTGCTCAGTCTAACCAACAGTTTGTCGATTTTGTTTATCTTTTCCAAGACCAGCTCTTAGTTTCATTGATCTTTTCTATTGTCCTTTTGCCTCTATTCCATTTATTTTTACTCTGATCTTATTTTCTTTCTTCTACTAACTTTGAGTTTCATTTAATCTTCTTTTTCTAGCTTCCTTTAGGTGTAAAGGTAGATTGCTTGTTTGAGATTTTTCTTGTTTCTTGAGGTAAGCCTATATTTCTATGAACTTCCTCTTAAAACTGCCTTTGGTGCATCCTATAGATTTTGATATGTCATATTTCCATTTTCATTTGTCACTAAGTAATTTTTGATAACCCACTGGTTCAGTAGCATGTTGTTTACTTTCCATGTTTTTGTGGTTTTTCCAGTTTTCTTATTGTAACTGATTTCTAGTTTTATATCATTGTGGTTGGAGAAAATGCTTGACATGATTTAAGTCTTCTTGATTTTATTGAGACGTGTTTTGTGGCCCAGCATGTGATCAATCCTGGAGAATGTTCCATATGCACTTGGGAGAATGTATATTCTACTGCGTTTGGATGGAATGTTCTGTATATGTCTATTAAGTCTATCTGGTCTAGTGTGTCATGTAAGGCTGATATTTACTTATTGATTTTGTCTGGATTTACCCATTGCTGTAGGTGGCGTGTTAAAGTTCCCTACCATTATTACATTTCTCCCTTTAGGTCTGTTAATATTTGCTCTACATATTTTGGTAGTCCTATGTTGGGTGCATATATATTTATAAACGTTATATCTTCTTGCTGGATTGATCCTTTTATCATTATATAGTGCCTTTCTTTGTCTTTTTAATACAGTCTTTGTTTTAAAGTCTATTTTGTCTGATATGAGTATAGCTACATCACCTTTCTTTTTGTTCCATTTGCATGGAATACCATTTTCCAGTGATCCATGTTCAGTCTGTGTGTGTCCTTACTTCTGAAGCAAGTCTTTGGTGGCAGCATACAGTTGGGTCTTTTTTTTTAAATTCATTCAGCCACTCTGTGTCCTTTGACTGGCAAATTTAGTCCATTTACATTTAAAGTATTATTGATAGGTATGTACTTATGGCCATTTTGTTATTTGTTTTCTGGCTGCTTTTTTGGAGTTCCTCTTTGTTCCTTTTTTTCTCTTTCTCTCTTCCCTTGTGGTTTCATAGCTTTCTTTAGTGTTATGTTTACATTCATTTCTCATTTTCTTTTGTGTATTTACTCTAAGTTTTTTCTTTGTGGTTTCCATGATGTTCACATATAGTACCTTAGGGATGTACCTGTCTCTTTCAAGTTGATAGCAACTTAAATTTGAAGACATTCCAAAGCTTTACATTTTAATCCCCCATCCACATTTTATATTTTTGATGACACATTTTACATCTTTTTATTTTATTAATCCTTTAATTAACTATTGTAATTTTAGTTAATTTTGCTATTTTTCTATTTTGACCTTCATACTTGCTTTATAAGTGATTGATCCACTACCTTTATTATGTATTTACATTTTCCAGTGAGAGTACTACTTTCATATGTTTTCTTATTATTAAATAGTGTCTTTTCAGCTTATAGAAGTTCCTTTAACATTTCTTGTAAGGTTGGCTTAATGGTGATAAACTTCTTTAGCTTTTGCTTATCTGGAAAACTTTTAATCTCTCCTTCAATTCTGAATGATAACCTTGCCAGGTAGAGAGTTCTTGGTGGAAGTTTTTTCCTTTCAGCACATTGACTATGTCATGCCACTCCCTTCTGTTCTGCAAAGTTTCTGCTGAAAAATCTGCTGGTAGCCTTTTGGGGTTTCCCTTGTACATAATAAGTTGTTTTTTCTCTAGCTGCTCTTAAGATTCTCTGTTTATCCTTAACTTTTACCATTTTAATTATAATGTGTCTTGATGTGGTTCTCTTTGAGTTCATCTTGTTTGGAACTCTCTGGGCTTCCTGAACCTCGATGTCTGTTTCCCTCCTCCCATTAGGGAAGTTTTCAGCCATTCAATGAATTTTTCTGGACTTTTCTCCTCCTGGGACCCCTATCATGCAAACATTATTCTACTTGATGTTGTCTCAGAGGTGTCTTAAGGTATCTCTACTTTTTAAAATTCTTTTTCATTTTTCCACTCTGTCTGGGTGAGATCCATTGCTTTATCTTCCAGGTCACTGATTTGTGTGTCTCCTTCATCCAGTCTGCTGTTGAACCCCTCTAATGTATTTTCCAGCTCAGTTATAACTTCTGTTTGGCAGTTTCTTATATTTTCTATCTCTTTGTTGACATTCTCACTGTGTTCATCCATTCTTCTTCTGAGTTCACTGAGCACCTTTATGACCATTACTCTGAACTCTTTCTTTATCAGGTAAGTTTCTTGTCTCTGTTTCACTAAGGTCTTTTTCTGGGGATTTGTCTTGTTCTTTGGTTTGGAACATATTCCTTTTTCTCCTCACTTTGCCTCACTCTCTGTATTTGTCTGGATGTCTTAGGTAAAGTGGTTTCCTCTCCCAGTCTTGAAGGAGTGGTCTAGTGCAGGAGATGATTCTTGGGGCCCAGAAGCACAATCACTCCTGGCTTCTAGAGCCAGGTGCTCAAGGGGCATCCCTCATGTAGTCATGCCTATCTATTGTGGCAGGGCTGTGGCTGCAGTGTGGGATGTACGGAATGTGGGGCACTCACTGGGTCCTATTGTGGTGTGACTATTGTGTGGGGTGGGCAGGGCATGGAAAACACCCACAAGTGCTAGCGGGTTAGGGGGCAGGCACCAAAAACAGAGCCCACCAGGTCCATCACCAGCAAGTTAGAATGAGATTGTAAAAATGGAGCCCACCAGCACATCCATCTCTAGAGAAAGTCACTGCAGCTTCCTGCCTCTCTGGCAGCTGCTTTAGGATTAGCAAGTGAGTCTCCCTCACTTATGGTCTAGGCACTTTTCAACTGTTGCTTTTGAGCTGTATCTCAGGGTGAGTGGTTCTGCGAATGGGCCTTTTTTGAGCTGGTTCTCCATTCTCTGCTGTCCTGTAGTTCTCCTGGACTTAACCCCTGTTGATTTTCAAAACCAGATGTTTTGAGGGCTCATTATTCTGCTGCTGGACCCAAGGGTCAGGGTTCCTGCTGTGGGGCAGAGTTCCTTCACTCCTCCAGAGAAAGTTCTGTATTTCTGGGATCCCTTCCCAGTTGTGGGTCACTGCACTGGTGAGGGGTCCTGGGTGAGACCATGTCTCTGGCTCTCCTACATGTCTTGATGCCCTCTTTTGTCTTTTGTTGTGGAGGTGCTGTTCATCTGGTTCTCAGGTTCTTTTCAGAGGAAAATTATTCCATACATAGCTGTAAATTTGATGTGTCTGTCGGAGAGGGTGAGTTCAGGGTCTTCCTACACCATAATCTTAAACCTGTTATTTTTCTTGCATTAATACTCTGGCTGGGACCTCTAGTACAATGTTTAATAGAAATGGTGAGAGTCAACATCCTTGCCTTGTTCCTTATGTAGAAGGTATTCAGTGTCGCCATAAAGTATGTCAGTTGTAGGTTTTTCATCGATTCCCTTTGTCAAATTGAAGAACTGGCCTCTTGGTCCTGGTTTGATGAGAGATTTTCTCATAAATGGGTGTTGAATGTTTTAAATGATTTTTCTGCATGGAGATGATCCTCTGTTTATTGTTCTTTATTCTTTTATATGATACATTAGATTGATGTCTATATATTCATCCAAACTTGCATCCTGAGATAAAACTTACGTGGTCACAATGTGTTGGATTCTATTTGCTGACATTTCCTTAAGGATTTAGGAAAGACATTATTCTGAAATTGCCATTTGATATCTTTGTCTGGTTTTGGTATCAGCATTATACTAGCCTCATAAAATGATTTGGAAAGTGTTTCTTCCTCCTCTATTGTCTCCAAGAGTTTGTGGAGGACTGATGCTAATACTTAAGTGATAGACTTCACCAATGAAGCCGTCTGAGCCTGGAGTTTTCTTTGTGGAATAATTTTAAATGATAAATTTAATGTCTTTAATTCACACAGGATTATTTAGGTTTCCTATTTTTTCTTAATACAGTTTGGTAATTTGTGATTTTAAAGAAATTTGTCCATTTCATATCAGTTACAAAATCTATTTGCTTAAGTTGTTTATAACAGTCTCTTGTTATCCATTTAATGTTATAAATTTCCCTCTGAACACCACTTTTGCTGCATCCCACAAAATCTTACTATATTTTCATTCCATTAAAGAGAGTTTTAATTTTTCTTGTGATTTCTTCTTTAAGCTATGATGACCCATGGGTTTAAAGTATGTTGATTAATTTCCAAATATGTGGGGATTTTCTGGTTATCTTTATATTGCATGTTTATTTTTATTGAGATATAATTGACATATAACATTCTGTTAGTTTCAGCCATATAACATAATGATTAAAAACTTGAATATAGGTGAGAGGTAGGTGATGTCAGCAACATGTGGAGTGAGCTCACCCGGGACTCTCTCCCCTCCAAACTACAACCAAAAAGGAACAACTGAATTTCAACCAATAATTCTAATAATACAGAGATCAGCAGAGACCCACAGCAGCCAAACGATGGAGGGCGGAGAGGCTGGAGCCACCCTCAGAGGAGCTGGAATGGGGTAAGAGAGAACTTCGCTCCCTCCCCTAGAGACTGGGATCACTACCGGGGGTGAGGGAGGTAGCAGGGTAGGGGTCAGGCGTCGGTGGGACAGTCCAGGACTCCCACTGCTCGTGCAGTGGAAACCTGCTAATGGGGGAAAGCTTTTGTGTGTGGGGACCCCATCAAGCCAGGGCCCCGGGACACCAGAAAGCGAGAGCTGATCGGAATCCAGGTCTGCACAGGAGAGAAAGTGCCTCTCCTCCCCCAACCCACACTGCCTGCGCCATCGTGACTGAAGGCGGAGGGCTCAGAATGCGTGGCTCTCGATCCCCATCTAGTGGCGAAAGGCTGTAATTGCGACCAAAAATAGTATCATGCACAAAAACCACTCCTCTACCACCAGCAATTTATAAAAGCTCCAGACCAGAAGGAAAACAATAAAATCACACAATTAAGTCCTGAGGACTTGGAAATAGGTAAACTAAGTGAAAATGAGTTCAGAGTAGCTATCATCAAAAAACTCAATGAGGTAAAGGGAACTATAGAGAAACAAGTCAACAAGTTCTGGAGTTACTTCACAAAAGAGATTGAAACTATAAAGAAGAATCAATCAGAAATACTAGAGATGAAAAATACAATGGCTCAGATAAAACAGAATACAGATTCCCTGAATGCCTGTGTAGACACCACAGAGGAGCAAATTAGCATAATCGAAGATAGACAGGCTGAATGGCTCCAGACAGAAGAAGAAAGAGAACTAAGAATTAAAAGAAATGAAGAAAATCTCAGAGAAATAGCGGATTCAATGAGGAAATCCAATTTAAGAATTATCGGAATCCCTGAGGGCGTGGAAAAGGAAAATGGAACAGAAAGTGTGTTCCAAGAAACAATAGAAGAAACTTTCCAAAATATAGGGATTGAGGGAGAAATGTGTGTAGAGGAACCTTTCAGATCTCCTAGATTTGTCAATTTAAAAAGACCTACTGCAAGGCATATAGTAGTAAAAATGGCAAAAATGAATGAGAAACAAAGAATACTCAGGGCAGCAAGGCAGAAGAAAATAACCTACAATGGAACTCCTATCAGACTTTCAGGGGATTTCTCTACAGAAACCTTGCAAGCTAGGAGAGAATGGGATGACATAATAAAAACTTTAAAGGATAAAAATCCTCAGCCAAGAATACTCTATCCAGCAAAAATATCCTTCAGATATGAGGGAGAAATTAAATCTTTTCCAGACAAACAAAAGCTAAGGGATTGTAACCAAAAGACCTCCACTACAAGAAATCCTCAAGAAGGCTCTCATACCTGAAAAAAGAAGAAAAGGGAGAAAGGGGTCACAAATCACAGAGTAGGGAGACAAATACATAGAATCAGAATAGGATAGCAAATATTCAGCTATAGCGTTAGGATAAAGAGAAGGAAACCACCAAAGCAAAGACAATCTTATCACTCTAATCATAAACTCACAACACGAGTTGGAATAAGAGATGAAAATAATAATTTAGGAGGGGAAGAGGAAAGGGACTAAATTAGTCTAGGCCAAGGAAGTAAGCGACCACCAGAAAATGGACTATATTATACATGAGATTCTGAATACAAACTTCAGGGTAGCCAATAAACTAAAAAACAGAACAGAGACACAAAACATAAATAAGGAAAAATCTAAGAAACCCAGCGTAAGAAATTGCAGAAGTCAATGGGTAGGCTAAAACACCCAGGATGAGAAACAAAGGTAACATAGGAAAACTGGATAGTGAGCGACAGAATGACAGCATTAAGCCCTCATACATCAATAATCACCCTCAATGTAAACAGATTGAACTCTCCAATAAAAAGACACAGAGTGGCAAAATGGATTAAAGAACAAGATCCAAAAATTTGTTGCCTCCAGGAAACACACCTCAGCCCCAAGGGCAAACCCAGGCTCAGAGTGAAGGGGTGGAAGACAATACTCCAAGCTAATAGCAAACAAAAGAAAGCATGTGTCGCAATACTTATATCAGACAAAACAGATTTCAAAATAAGGCAGGTAAAGAGAGACACAGAGGGACAATATATAATGATCAAAGGGACACTTCATCAAGAAGAAATAACACTTATAAACATGTATGCACCCAACACAGGAGCACCAAAGTTCATAAAGCAACTATTAACAAACCTAAAAGAAGATCTCAAAAATAACACAATAATAGTAGGGGACCTCAACACCCCACTCACATCAATGGACAGATCATCCAGACAGAAAATCAACAAGGAAACAGTGGAGCTAAACGAAAAGCTAAAACAATTGGACTTAATAGACATATATAGAACACTTCATCCCAAAACAGCAGAATACACATTCTTCTCAAGTGCACATGGAACATTCTCGAGGATAGACTATATGTTGGGAAACAAGGCAAGCCTCTACAAATTTAAAAAAATTGAAATAATAAGCATCTTCTCCAATCGTAATGCTATAAAGCTAGAAATTAATTACTAGAAAAAAGCTGAAAAAGGCACAAGGATATGGAGACTAAACAATATGCTATTGAACAAGCAATGGATCATTGAAGAAATTAAAGAAGAAATCAAAAAATACCTGGAGACAAATGAAAATGATAACATGCCATACCAACTCATATAGGATACAGCAAAAGCTGTATTAGAGGAAAATTCATTGCAATGCAGGCACATCTTAACAAACAAGAAAATTCCCAAATAAGCAATCTTAAGCTACACCTAACTGAGTTAGAAAAAGAAGAACAAACAAAGCCCGAAGTCAGCAGAAGGAGAGAAATAATAAAAATCAGAGCAGAAATAAATGCTATTGAAACAAAAAAGGCAGTAGAAAGGATCAATGCAACAAAGAGCTGGTTCTTTGAGAAGATAAATAAAATTGACAAACCCCTAGCCAGACTTACAAAGAAAAAAAGGGAGAAAGCTCAAATAAGCAGAATCAGAAATGAAAGAGGATAAATAACAACAGACTCCACAGAAATACAACGGATTATAAGAGAATACTACAAAAAACTATAAGTCAACAAAACGGATAACCTAGCGGAAATGGATAAATTCTTGGACTCCTACAATCTCCCAAAGCTCAGTCAAGAAGAAGCAGACAATTTGAACAGATCAATCACAAGGAAAGAGATTGAAACAGCAATCTAAAACATCCCAAAGAATAAAACCCTGGGACCAGATGACTTTCCTGGGGAATTCTACCAAACTTTCAGAGAGGATTTAATACCTATCCTTTTCAAGATATTCCAAAAAATTAGGGAGGATGGAACACTTCCTAACACATTCTACAAGGCCAACATCATGCTGATACCAAAGCCTGACAAGGACAGCATGAAAAAAGAGAACTAAGGGCCAATATCGCTGATGAACATAGATGCAAAAATTCTCAACAAAATTTTGGCAACCCAAATTCAGCAATTTATCAAAAGGATCATACATTGTGATCAATTGGGATACGTACCAGGGACACAGGGATGGTTCAACATCCACAAATCAATCAATGTGATCCACCACATCAACAAACTGAGGAATAAAAACCATATGATCATCTCAATAGATGCAGAGAAAGCATTTGACAAGATCCAACAGCCATTTATGATAAAAACTCTGAACAAAATGGGCATAGAAGGGAACTACCTCAACATAATAAAGGCCATGTATGACAAACCCATAGCCAACATCATACTCAATGGGCAAAAACTGAGCGCCATCCCCCTGAAAACAGGAACGAGACAAGGATGCCCTCTATCACCACTCTTATTTAACGTAGTACTGGAGGTCCTGGCCAGAGCAATCAGGCAAGAAAAAGGAATAAAAGGAATCCAAATAGGAAGGGAAGAAGTGAAACTCTCGCTGTTTGCAGACGACATGATCTTATACATAGAAAACCCCAAAGAATCCATTGGAAAACTGTTACAAGTAATCAACAACTGCAGCAAAGTTGCAGGGTATAAAGTGAATTTGCATAAATCAGTAGCATTTCTATACTCTGATAACGAAGTGACAGAAAAAGAACTCAAGAACACAATACCATTCACAATCGCTACAAAAAGAATAAAATACCTCAGGGTGAATTTAACTAAGGAAGTGAAAGACCTATACAATGAAAATTACAAGGCCTTTCGGAAAGAAATGGATGACGACATAAAGAGATGGAAAGAGATTCCATGTACATGGATTGGAAGAATAAAAATAGTTAAAATGTCCATTCTACCTAAAGCAATCTACAGATTCAACGCAATCCCAATCAGAATCCCAATGACATTCTTTACAGAATTAGAACAAAGAATCCTAAAATTCATGTGGGGCAACAAAAGACCCTGAATTGTTAAAGCAATCCTGAGAAAAAAGAACAAAACTGGAGGCACCACAATCCCTGACTTGAAAACATGCTACAAAGCTAATCAAAACAGCATGGTACTGGTACAAAAACAGGGGCACAGATCAATGGAACAGAATTGAAAGCCCAGAAATAAAACCACACATCTATGGACAGCTAATCTTCGACAAAGGAGCTGAGGGCATACAATGGAGAAAAGAAAGTCTTTTCAACAAATGGTGCTGGGAAAACTGGAAAGCCACATTGCTATGTTTACCATGCTAGCAGGGGTGGTGGTGGTGGGGGCGGGGGAGCGGGGCGCTCACAGGGCCCAGCCTCTATCATCAGCCTCCTGTCTCTATCCTATTTTCTTTCCCTCCAAATGTTGGTTGAGCATCAGCTATGTACCAGGCACTGTTCTAAGTACTTCACATTTATCAACTAAACCAATCCTCACCACACCCCTAAAATACCACCCATCTCACAGAGGAGGAAACTGCAGTGCACAGTGGGTAAGTAACTAGTGCAGGTCACACAGTTGGTGGGTGGTGGAGGAAATGAATCTAGGTGGTCCAGGTTGAGGTCTACACTCTTCAGCGCCACGCTGCAGCTGCCTCCAACTTCCCTGGTCTTGGTCAGTCCTGTGAACCTGCCACACAGTCGAATATCCAGAACGTCTCCCCAGCTGTTTCCCTCTATATAAACCACACCTCCTCTGTCAACTCCTGTTCTTCCTCAGGGCTCAGTTCAAATGTCACCTCCTCAGGGAGGACATCCTGAGCTGCTCCCAGCATAGGGTAGGTGTCCTTGCTCTATATTCCAAATGCCTATCTTTCCAGCTCAACTCTTCAGTACAGAAACCCACAGAGCACATTTGAGTTGCTCATTGCTGCATCCCCAGTGCCTGGTAGATGTTAAGGCCCAAATAAATATAATCTGAGTTATTAAATTAATACAATTCCCCAAAAAAGTAGTTAGGGAGAGCTTCTTGTTTCTGGTAATGGTAGGCTAGGACATTTGGACTAATTTTCCTACTGAAAACAGCCATTTATTTTCATACAATATAGCTTGCTGATGTCTACAGAGATTTCAAATATTTCAAGGGCTATTATATGAAGAATTATACTTATTCTATTCAACCATAGAGATCAGAAATTGCTCATTTCAGTAGAAGCTTCAGGGAGACAGAATTCAGCTCAGTGTAAGGTTTGTTTGTTTGTTTGTTTGTTTTAAATTAGACAACGTAAGATTGAGCTTCCTTGTTAAGGAGGTAGTTCTCCATCATTAAGCGATCCAGCCACAAATTCTTGACGTTGTGTAGAAAATTTTGACATTTTGAGGGGATCAACCACCTGATCTCTGAGGCCCCCCCCCCCCCGACTCAAGCTGCCATAGTGGATGGAGCACTGGGCCAGGTGTCAGAGGACCTGGGTTCCACTGACTGTGTGATCTCGGGCTGGGTACTTCCTTGTCTCATTCCTAACATTTGTTAGTTAAGCTGGGATAATAATATCTGATGACTTCACAGAATTATAAGTAGATTATATTGGATAATACATGTAAATCCTTGTATTGCTTTTATTGCTTTTTTCTTTGCATTATGAAAATCCAAATCAAGTCTTTTTCCATCTCAATTTTTGTGATTGCACATCATTATAACAACAACAATAAAACAATTTTTTTAAATGGAAAAGAAAAAACTCATCTGCAATCCCACTATCTAGTATAATAATAGTGCTTTCTCTATTCTCCCCCAGTGTGGCCAAGGATGGCTTTGGGAAGCAACTTGGGAAACCATATAAGCGAACAGTGTACAAAGGCCCACCAGTCTCATGAGCCTTTGTCACTCTCAGGTAGCTAAATGTGATCTAATAAGAAACGTGGAGGCTGGCCTGGTGGTGCAGTGGTTGAGTTTGCACCTTCTGCTTTGGTGGCCTGGGGTTCGCAGGTTCAGATCCTGGGCACGGACCTACACACCGCTCATCAAGCCATGCTGTGGGGGAGTCCCATACACAAAAACGAGGAAGATCTTAGCTCAGGGACAGTCTTTCTCATGGAAAAAAAACCAAAAAGAAATGTAGTGGTTGCTTAGGAGGAAAAAGTGAGGTGAAAGATGTATTTAGTAAGAGCAGAATGAATAAAAATTGTTTTGTTTCCTTTCTCAAGCCTACTGAGCAATATATATTGTTCCCTCCTTTCCACTTTTCTCCTGTCTCCTCAGGTACAATGTGTAGATATGTAATAGAGGTGTGAGTCAGTCGTTGTCTGACTTTTCCTCCTCCAAAGTCAATACCAAGAGAATTCTTCCTGAACACGACACATGGTGAAGAAAGAAGGGGGGGAGGGGGGAGGGGGGGAGGAACAGCCTGGGTTTTGCCTGAGATCTTCTACCTGCTGCAACACGAAGTGGTTAACCTGGGAGAGATGGAAGAACCCCAGAAAAGAGAAAGGAAACAGTTTTACCCACTCTAATGTGAAACCTTCTAAGGAGCTGAAAGAGACACTATTCCATTTCACCCCTCCCTTCCTAGAATTTTAGACAAAGATTCAGCTAAGTAATTGGAGTTGACCCTGTGTTAATGCTGAACCCTGGGACCCAGTCAGTGAGGGCACACATTGTCCTGTCCTCAACCTGTTTGACTCCCTCCCTGACCATCCTCCTTATTTCTTTCAAGCAGGGTGGGGACAGCAGAATAAGGAGTAGATTCTGGGACAGGAGACTCCCTGCAAGGTCTGTTGGAGAGCTCCCCTGTGGGAGTGGATGGTGCCCTCTGTCTGCCCCTCTTCAGGAGAATGCTCTGCCTTCACTTTCATTTCTTGTGTTGGAGCCCATCCATGCTATTCCACCTAAAGACTGAAGTTTCTTTTTCCCCACAGGCAATCAGGAAATAGTTTCTTTTCTAACTAGTTCTGTCTAGTCCTGGTAATCTTACTGAGTCAGGCCCTCAGTAAGTCAGTCACTCAGGAAATCTCCACCTCATCCAATTGGAGCTGCTTAGGGAACTTGATATTTTCATGAATTCTGCTCACACATGTGCAGCCCTACAGCAGAGCTAGTGGTGGCAACCAAAACAAACAAAGGAAAAAAAGAAGTCCAGTTATTGAGATGCCCTTTTGGACTTCCTGACAGCAGGGTGTGTTCTGACATGCCGCTTCATAGTACCAGTTATGAAGACGAAGTGAGCTCACACACGAAGAGTGTGCAGAGCAATAAAGAACAATAAACAATAAATGTCACCTGTCATCTCATGAGTGCCCTATCTCCACAACAATCATAGGTTATATTATCCTTATTTACATTTCTGCCCTTCCCCTCCCCCCAGACCCTGAGTTCCCCGGAGGCCAAGCCTGTGTCTTGTCTGTCCCATGGGCCTGGCATAAAGTTGGCTCAGTGAGAGTTTGTGACACGAAAGTGTACGTAACTATACCTGTTGTGTTGCTGGGGTTAAACATCCATTTTATTTGTCGTAGATGGAAGTGTTGACCTCTTGGACATTTTCACTCAAGGTGAATGAATCTTGTGGCTCAATTGTCCTTGGAGGGAACTAACGGTCTTCTCGGAGTCTCACAGCAATGGGGCCAGTGGCTGGGAAACATTATTCTAAAAAGATAAAAATGAAAACAAAACCTTATGGACAAGTCAGCAGAGTCCAAAGAGGGAAGAGTAACCATGAGAAAGTCACAAGACTTCTCCTATTATATTCCTCCATGTACTTACGCTTTCTGTTTCTAAATGTCTCAGCAAAGGTTAATATGGATTATAACCTCTTAGACTTCCTCAGCTCTTTGTTTTGATTGTCCTGGGTGTCCACTTTGTCATCTCCATGTATTTATGTCAGATATCATTCAATCAACACTTATTACAAGCAAACTATATGTGAGAACAAGGATAGTATTTCAAAACATTTGACAACCAGTACAGTGACATAAGTTAAAATACAAATAAAAAATTTTAAATTATTGTCTTAGCCTGTTTGGGCTGCTATAATAAAATACTAGAGACTGGATGGCTTATAAACAGCAGGAATGTGTTTGTCACTGTTCTAGAGGCTGGAAAGTCCAAGATCAAGTCACTGGCAGATTTGGTGTCTGGTGAGGATCTGCTTCTGGTTCATTTTACTGAGCCCTCACATGGTAGAAGGTACAAGAGAGCTTTCTGGGTACTAATCCCATTTGTGAGTCCTCCACCTCATGACCTAATCATCTCCTAAAGGCCCCACCTCCTAATACCGTCACCTGGGGGTTAGGATTTCAACATATGAATTTTGTGGGGATACAAACATTCAGTCCATAGCAATTATGTCCATTTTATTCTCTAACTAAACTATTATAAAACTACTTACCAAGTGATATAAATTGTAGAAATAATTTTTTAAAACATAATAATTTCCAAATTATTTATTGATTTTTAGAAAATTTTGGCAGGAATTTTTTTTTTAAGATTTTATTTTATTTTTTTCCCTTTTTCTCCCCAAAGCCCCCCAGTACATAGTTGTATATTCTTAGTTGTGGGTCCTTCTAGTTGTGGCATGTGGGACATTGCCTAGCTTGGTTTGATGAGCAGTGCCGTGTCCGCTGCGCCCAGGATTCGAACCGACGAAACACTGGGCAGCTTGCAGTGGAGCACGCGAACTTAACCACTCAGCCACGGGGCCAGCCTCTTGACAGGAATTTTTTGATGTAGTTGTAATTAGCTAAGTGATGTGCTTATGTGAGTCATGACTCGACAAGTGAGTCACATAAAAAGTTTCCAATGATTTCCCCATTAAATCGTCTATTAACAACATACATAGTAAATCCTCTCACTTCAGCAATTACATTAGATTTTTTAGCTTTTGTACTTCTGTGTGAAATTCTTATATATTTGGTATCTATTGTTTACGTGGTCACAAAAATAATTTATTATAATGCCATATTTAATCAGTTGACAGTTTTATTAGTTCAATTAAATTTTGTTAATGTAGTTAATTATATGTGTTAGCTTTGTAGGCATCATTCAGAGTTGATTAAATTGAAAAACTGAAAGCTCTTTATATTTTTCACTCTTGTCATCAAACTACAATTGTAATCCGGTAAATTATGAGATAATCTAATTGTTTTTTCTGTTGAAGTCAACATTTTTCTTTCAAATGGCAAATCTTATTTCTTTGTAAAAAATAATTTCATCTGCTTTTCCCTCTTTGTTTCTTTTATTTAATTTTATATGTTAAATAATTTTTTTTTGTCGAACGAATCCAGGTTCTTTAATATTTAACTTTTTTTTCTGGTAAGGATTAAGACAGTATTGACATCTCTCTTAAAATATGAGTGACTAAAGCCAAGTCTCTGAAAAGAAAGTTTATTTTCTAAACATTTATCTACTTTCCCTTCATTTCACAATTTCTATTAAAGTGAATATAAAGGGTTTGATAAAATCTCCTAATGCTCTTGCCATCCTAACACTAGAGGATGCTCAGATCTTCCTAGTTTCATGATTTCAATTCCAACCTCTTCAGATATATTATTTATTTTTCTCTGATTTTTTTTAATGTATGGCAGTGAATAAAAAGTTTCTTGAGGCAAATATTTAAATTGATTTATTTCATTTAAACATTTTGCTGCATCATCCTGAAATCATTGAATACAGTGACTTATGTAGTTCCAATTAAACATCCAGAAATATTTCTAAAATTCTGGCTGAGACCATTAACTTTCTTTGTGGCATCCACTGGCACCATTGGTACCATCATGTAACTATGTCACATGGAAAACATCTTTATTGAGTACTGATGGGCATATTATATTGAGTTCCTCAAATCAAGAAAAAATCAGTTTATAAGTCTTAAATTTAGTATTTAAGTAACCGATTGATTAAAACACATTTTTGTGACATAGTTGAAACTTCATTGATAATGATTTATTGCCTAGATTTATGTTTTCTAAAACATTGTCTCATATGGTAGATGTATATAATTTTGCAACCAGCAGAACCATTATCTAGACTGCAATAATATTCACTACTTATAATCTTTTAAAAACCTTCTATTTAGCATGTAAAATGCTCTGTTTAATTACACAGAAGATAGTACAAACTTCTGATGGCACTTTTTCAATGTTTTGTTGATTTTATGATAAAATAGAATTTATTCAAGAGTCTTAATTATTTCAGATACTTTATTGCATGAAGCTAATTCATAATGTTCTGTAAATTCTTCTTGATCATTGCTGATTTTTTCTTTGAATTCTTAGCACTGACAGAATGTGCTTAGCACTTTCAACTTGTCACCATACAGCCTTTGAACATCATTTGCATCCAATATTTTCATTTCTAGCAACAGTAAGCCACCTGTGAGTTTTTTCAAAATTAGCAGGTTTTTTTAAGTGTTAGAAATGCAAATTATTGTTTACTTTGAACTGAATCTTACACAATACTAAAGGCATTACCACTTGTCATGATTTTTGTACAATATCAAATGTTCCAGAACATGATTCACTATTAATATCATCGCTTCCTTATTCCCCCTCGAATCCAGAATGTTAATGTTTATAATATTTAAAAACAATGTTAAAAATGTATCCAAACTATGTCACTTCATTCTTACTGTTTATTCTTCATATTCTATTTTAAGTTCTTGAATTTAGAGATATGAAAACACTGCACAACTATTATTTCCACAAGAATAACAGCACACTAATGATAAGAGCAAAGGAAGAGCCAAACAAGTCTACATTAGAAGTTTTAGCAGTATGAGCAGTATGACAATTTTTGTAAATGTCAGAATAAAGACTGTACATCTTGGCCACGAAGCTTCTCCTGATGTGGCTGACCTGGCAGGTGGTGCCGCAAGTGTGTCTCAGATGTTGCAAGGACAGGAACTCATCTATTGCTAGTCATTGTGATAGCCTAGGTATTACTCATGACTATACGTTAGAATTTATAGTGCTTATTAATTTTACTGCTTATCACAGTTGTTATTCAATTTTCTTTACCAATCAGTATGGCTTACTAGTGCATACTGACTGAATACCAGTGAGGAACAGAATACTGTAAAGAGCCATATGAACATTGGTTAATATACTTAATATACTAGGACTTTCAGCATTATAGTATTGAGCCGGTTAGGTTTGGGAGTCAGGTGGGGCACATTCATTTAGAAGTTACAGTAGTAAGGAGCCTCAGGAGGTAGGATTCTTGCTTCTAATGCGTGGCTCTTGTGGAGTGAGGGGTAGGGGTGGTGGTATTTTTTTCTGGATTCCTTTCAGCTAAATGAACAAAGGTAGATAAACTGAATTTGAATAAAAAAGAGAAATTGCCTCCACTTTATTTCTAAAGTCAGATGAGTGGCCTGGATTTGGGTGATTATGTCATAATCTGCAGCTAGCTGTGATGAAGTGCTTAGTGCGAGGATGGGGTTTACCATCATTCTCTGCTAGTTATTTCATACTTAGAAAACAGGGTGTGGGCAATGCAGAGAGGAGTTGTGTTTGTTATCTAGACCAGCACCATTCAATAGAAATAAAATGCACGTCACACGTATAATTTACAATTTTCTAGTAGCCATGTTAATAAAGTAAAAACAAACAGGTGAAAATAATTTTAATTATTTTATTTAACCCAATAAATCTAGTATATTAACATTGCAACATGTACTCAACACAAAAAAACTATTAACGAGATATTTTTACTTTTTTTTTTTCATACTAAGCCTTTGAAATCTGATGTATATTTTTTATTCGGCTCCTCAGTTTCTCTGGCTACATGTGTCTCATTTTCCACATCTTAAAACAGTAAGAATAATAGTAACTACTCATATGGCTGTTGTGAGGATTAAAGAGTTAATACATGTCGGTATCTACCCCACGCTCATTGTGTACCAGGTAGTAGACTGAGGGCTTTGTGTGCCTCTAATCCTAACACTGGGCCTGGGGTGGGAACAGTGATGACCCCACTCTACAGGTGAAGCAAGCTGATGACTAGAGAAGGTTAAGTAAGTTTTTCAAGAGCACACAACTAGTAAGAAGCTAAGCTGAGATTTGGACCGAGAAAGTCTGATACCAAAGCTGGAGACTTTATTCACACTTCTAGAAAAGGAAAGCAAATATGGAGTCTAATTAGGGAAGAATGCATGATTTAGTTTGTGCATAAAGCATTAACAGTGGATGTGGGGAATCAGCGAAGACTGATGTATATATTGTTAAGTACATGTGTGTGCTTAACAAGCACGGGGGGGGTACACAAGACTGTAGCTACCTGTCCTCACTAGAAAGTGTGTGTGTGTGTGTGCACTGATGTAAAGGAAAGCTGTTTAAGAATGTCAGAACCATGCTCCTAGACATCTTCACTCAGACTGGGCTTCCAGGAGCAGCTGGTGAGCAAAGGGTGAGGAGAATCAGCCTCTTTAGCTGCAGACAGAAGCCATGAAATAGCCAAAAAGCAGAGGTTTTTGTCACAGATGAAACTGAACTTGCAAGGCAAAAAAGAGAGACCAGGGTAAGAGAGGAAAACCAGGTGCAAGGTTGTCATGCAAAGCAGGTCCCTTTGGCATCACCTCCTGTTGTTCATCAGGACTTAGATGAAAACCACAATGTCGTATACTGTGAGTTAAGGAACAGACTTTTGGGGGAACTTTCAATTCAGTGTCAGAAAGTAAAGAGAAGGCATGAGTCTTATTCTTTCTATTATTCCGTAAAGGAGCAAACCAGGAACCCAAATGGACATGCACGATGGGGGTACATGGCAGTGGAGGGATCCTGCCACGTTACTGTTCTCTATTGTAAGGCAAGCATGAGAGCAGCCTTATGGATGCGGAGACACACAATGATTAGCATTGTGGGTTAGAGTGTCAGCTGTTCACAGGATGTGGCAAGCAGACTTCTACAGTGACCCCTAAAGACACTCCTCCACTGGTATTCACACCATTGTGAAATCCCCTCCCCTTGAGTGTGGGCTGGATCTGGTGACTTGCTTCTAACCTGTAGAATATGGCAAAGGTGAAAAGATATCACTTCCGCTAGTAAGTTATAAAAGTCTGTGACTTTCATCTTGCAAGGAGACTCTCTACTGTCTTTGATGAAGCAAGCTACCATGTTTGAGAGGCCCAAGTGGTAAAGAACTGAGAGTGGTCTCCCCTGTCCAACAGCCAATGAGGATTTGAAGCCCCTCAGTCCAACAACCCTCGAGGAGCTGAATCCTGCCAACAAGTGTGTAAGTAAGCTAGAAAGTAAGTCCTTTCCTAGCTGAGTCTTCAGTTGGAATTCCACTGTAGCCAACACCTTGGTTGTAGCCTTATGAGAGACCCTGAAGCAGACAACCCAACTATGCTGTCCCTGGATTGCTGACCCGCAGAAACTGTGAGGTGATAAATGTGTGTTGTTTTAAGCCTCTTATTTTGGGGTAATTTGTTATGCAGTAATAGACAATATAGAAGAGATGTTTGAGAATGCCAGCTGCCCAATCAATGGAGACCTGGAGGTGCATGGCTAATTGCAGTCCCCTTTGTAAGTATTAAAAGCACCACAGATCACATTGGAAGGTGACTTTTTGCAGCCCTACTCACTGGGAGAAGAAGGAACCCCGGGTTCTAATTAGCTCACTATTCAGGCTATCCAGAGGAAGCTCCCAGTGTCATTTTCAGCCAATTCTGCTCCTTGCATCACAAAGATAATAGAATAACACTAGAGTGAGTTAACGGGATTAGGACAGTGGGTTACAGACCTACTTATGTAGGGATGTGTTTTACTAGCCACTTGAACCTCACTGTGAATAGAAAGAGTTGTTAAAGGCACTAAATGAGCTTAGACAGAGAAAGGAGACTCAAATAAAGAAAATGTCAGTAATCTTAACTAAGAAACATTTTTGTGATCACAAAGGGGAGGAAACAGGAAGGTGTAGTAGACTGTGGTGGAAATGAACACTGGTTTCTAACCAAATAAAGTGGAACAGGAAAATAAAAGAAGAATAAAAGAGAGCAAACCAATAAATTAAAAGAGACTTAAGAGACATAACAGCCAAAAGCAATGAGTACATCTCTTTTGATCCTGGTTTAAACACCTTGATTATTAAGAAAAGTATATAAGATGATCAGGGAAATGTGAACACACACTGGATATTTAATGATATTGTAAATTATCATTTTTAGAAATGATATTGTAAGTTATGAAATTTATAAAATTATATCTTTTAGATATGATATTGTAAGTTATGAAATTTATAAAATTATATCTTTTAGGGATACATTAAAAACATTTACAGGTGAAATGATGTATCTGTAATTTTGTTCAAAATATCCAGTATGCACTGAGAATGAGGAACTATTTGGAGGTATAAATAGTGCAAGGTTAGCTATGAGTTGATGATTGTTGAAGCTGATGCATGGGTGATGCATGGGTGATGCACACATGATGGTTCATTATACATTTTCTCTACTTGTGTATGTACTTAAAATTTCCATAATAATTTTTTTTTCAGAAGAAAAAGCTGAAACATAATATCCTTGAAAGTTGCACCCCTTCTTCCTGGGGCAAGGACCGTGAGGAAATGTCTGAGAGGACCATTCCTGAGTAGAGTTGGGTAAACCTCTGTGGGGGCCCCAGATTTATGGTCTGCACACCTGATTGAACACAGTTTCACTTCTCTGGTGCCCTGATAACATTTTCACATCTGTGTGCTGAGAAGAGTGTCCTTCTTGGAGAAAGGTCCAGTCATATGGGAGGAGAAGGGGGATACATACAAGGAGAAGATCTCCTGATAGCATCTGAGAAAGAAAGTCAGGTACTAAATAGCAAGTTCTGTCCTCAGCCTTGGCTTCTTGATTAGTGCTCCAGGCCTCTGCTGGGTCTGCAGCCTTCCCTGCCCCTATGGATATTACGTTCTAACTCTAATAGTTTTTTTCTAGATGATAGAGGGAGCTGGTAGACACATGAAGCCTCACAATGAATAGAGGCAGTTGTTAAAGGCAATAGTTGAACATATGTATATGTAAATGTGTGTATATCTATAGCTATAGCTGTACCTATATACTATATTCCCCCCGGCCCCCCCAAAAAAATCCCACAGCCATCAACAAACTCTTCTCTTGGGAGCTGATTATAACAATGAATCATAGTTTGGACTGAAGGTAGTTTCCTAAGATTTAAAACTCCCCTTGAAAATCTACTCATATGATGACAGAAGCAGCTTGATTGTAGAGAGAATAAATTCTGGTCTAATTGTAACTAATATGAACTTCCCCTAAAAATCCAAGATACAATTATATTCGCAGTTCCTTTATTTTTCGAGCGATTCATTCTGGTCCTTCTTGAAGTTTCATCCAAAATAGTCAAAGGGTATGCTGAGAGCTACCTCCAGTCCTAAGAAGGGGAAAGAACCTCTTGTCTTTCACTATTGTAGGTGTTGCTGTTGAAAACTGGCCCCACAGAATTCATGAAGATGATTTTCACTGCCTTAGTTATCTAAACAGGCCTCAATGATCCAGATCCTGTCCAGGCTGCCGTAATTCACTAAGGGAGGGGTAATTAATGAAGATGGGTGATGGGGTCATTTTACTATCCTAATTTTTATGTTTGAAATTTTACATAGTAGTAATTTATGTAATAGAAAGTTAACAACCAAAAATAAGAAGTAAGATGATGGTGAAGTAATTTATAATACATGCGTAAGAAACACTCTGGCTCCTTGGAGAAATGGTTGATTCTAGGACTGGGGCATATTGTGGTGTCAGAAAGTGCTAAGTAAAAGGATAAGGAAAGGTCAAAGGGACACAGGAGCCAGCTTGAAAGCATCTAGTAGCTAAATGTGGAACGATTTGAGCAACATCATAAATAATGATAGAATTGGATTAAAACCAATTGAATAAAATAAATATCCATGAGTCCATTCCAATAAAAATAAATACTTTAATAAGCAAATAAATGTGGGGGTGGGGGCCAGGGAGACAGCTCTTTTTTACAGAATTCATTAGAGAAAGCTAACATTGTGGCTAACCTGAACTCATAATATGGGTTGGGGCAAACAACAAAACATCAGACCAGCCAGAAATTTGAAAGGGGCATCACAGGTGTGAGGCAGGCAAAGAGGACCTTGGTAATATCCCATTTAACCTTGATGGCTTAGAAGGCCTTGTGCATGCCCAAGGCTAGGCCTGTTTAGGAAAGACTGGAGAGGGCCAATAGGAGTCTACTTGTGATCCCCGCTAGCTGAACAGAAGGTCTTATAAAGGCAGAGAGTAAAGCAAGGTCCACCTTGTAAACTCTTAACTTCGAAAGCATTTCCCAAACCATGCACAGATCCAAAGACAAAAAGTGGACGCCTTACTGGATCAAGGTGTTTGAGCATACTCTGATGAATCATTAAGCTACGCCCATCCAGGGATGACCCGTAGGAAATCAGACTTAAAAATAAAGGAGAATTTAAAAAACTGAGCAGTGATATCTGAAGCCTCATGCTGCAAGGGAAAGAGACTCCACAGAATAAGTACACGCAAATCACTACACAAACAAAATAAAACAAATGAGCAAAAACAACCACCACCCACCCCCAGGAGAGAGGAATTGAAATACAATATATTGTTTCAAATGTCCAATTTTCAATAAAAGTTACAAATATTCAAAGAAACAGGAAAATTTGTCCCATTCACAGGGGGAAAACAGTCAATAGAAACTGTCTCTGAGAGGGCCCTTTAACAGGGCTCTGAGATGTAAGACTTAGCAGACAAAGACCACAAGGCAGCTATTATAAATATGCTCAAAGAACTAAAGAAAACCATGTTTAAAGAATTAAAGAAATGATGACAACAATGACTCAATAAATAGAGATTACCAATAAAGAGATAGAAATTATAAAAAGGAAAAAGACCAAGTGGATATTCTGGAGTTGGAAATTAGAAAGAGTTGAAATAAAAAGCTCATTAGGGGTACGATACCAAAGACACAGTCCATGAAAGTAATAATTGACAAACTGAAATTCATTTAAGTTAAAAACTGCTCTGTGAAAGATAATATCAAGATAATTAGAAGATGACCCACAGACTGGGACAAAATATTTGCAAAAGACATCTGATAAAGCTATCCAAAATATACAAAGAACGCTTAAAACTCAACAATAAGGAAACAAACAACCCAAACCAAAAATGGACCAAAGACCTTAACTGAAACTTCACCAAAGAAGACACACAGGTAGCAAACAACCATATGGAAAGATATTCTACAACATATCATCAGGAAAGTGCAAATTATAACAGCGAGTTACCATTACACAGCTACTAGAATGGCCAGAATCCAGAAGAGAAGCCGTGAATAAGTTGTGTGGTAAGATACCTTTGCGTTAAGCTGCCAAGTTTGTGATAGTATTGTTACAGAGCAAAAGAAAACAAAGATCAATATACAAGAATCAACTGTATTTCTGTACACCAGCAAGGAGCAATCCAAAATAAACTTAGAAACACAGTTCCATTAACAATAGCATCAAAAAGAATAAAATATTTAGGAATAAATTTAACAAATAAGAGTATAACATACTCTGAAATGATAAAATGTTGCTGAAAGAAATTAAAGGAGATCTAAATAAATGGAGAGATATATCATATCCATGGAGCAGAAGATAATGTTGTTGAGATGCCAATATTCTCCAAATTGAGCTACAGATTCAATGCAATCCCTATAAAAGCACAGCTAATTTCTTTGCAGAAATTGATAAGCTGATGCTAAAATTCATATGGAAACATTAAGAGAGCCAGAGTAGCCAAAATAATCATGAACTGAAGAACCAAGTCAGGACGCTCATACTTCCTGATTTCAAAACTTACAACGCTACGATTATCAAAACTGTGCTCTGACAGGGACTAGTGGTTGTTAAACCCTCAACCTCAACTGGTTGCTTTATGCTGAAGACCAGCCCACAGGAAGGAGGGTTCCTCCCACTCTCCTGGCTTCAACTGCAAGTTGCAAGTTGTGTTGTACTGGGTCCCCCTGAATGGCCTTACACCTGATAATAAGAATTGCAGTGATGAGTGCTCTTCTCCTCCTCCTGCTGTTCCAGGGAGCCCCCGAGGCCGCCCTTGCCAGTGAGTGTGGCCCTTCGGGTGGGGTGGG
The DNA here is from genome assembly GCF_041296235.1 of Equus asinus. Lineage (NCBI taxonomy): Eukaryota > Metazoa > Chordata > Mammalia > Perissodactyla > Equidae > Equus > Equus asinus. The sequence goes on from NC_091797.1 coordinate 35,318,273, forward strand.
GCGGAGGTGTGATGATCTAGGGGGAGCAGAGTCAGGGAGATGAGAGAGACAGAAGGTGGGAGAAGTGCTGGCTTCTGGTCCCTGCTGCCCTCCTACCTTAATCTTTGTCACCTGGGAAACCTCATTTTTACTTTCTGGGCCTCAATTTTCTAATAGTGTGGGGACAATGCTCTTTTTCTCCCCGAGTATCTATAGATGAGGTAGAATAATATGTGTGAGGTCACATGGCACCTGGTAATACTCTTGTACTTATTAATGTCTTTCCTTAAAAAACAGTTTGGACAATGAAATTTTTATTTTGCTGAAGGACGTTTGCCTTGGTGGTCAGACAGGTTTTCCCCCTTCCCCGCCAACAACATGCACACACACTAAATAGCAGACACTAAGTAGCAGACACAGAAGCAGGAGCCAGATCTCTGGATATTAAGCCCAGGTTTCTTTCTGTGAAAATCTCATTCTTTCTAAATGACCTTTTCTCTATATATGTGAGTTTGGGCAGGTAAAACCCTGAGAATAGCATCTGACATGTAGCGAGAATTCAATAATTGCAAGCCTTCTAAATGATCCAAGATCAGAGGTTAAGATGAAGTCTGGTCTTCTCACAGGTTGTTCCTTTAAGCTGGAAGTCTTCACATAGTCGCCCTCTAGCACTAATTTGCCTGCTCATTCTAAACATCCCAGCTCAAGTTTTTCTCTTCAAGAAGCTCCCCTGCCACCCCAAACCGCCTCAGCCTCTGTCTGAACAGGGACCACTCCCTCAGCCCCTGTGACTTTCTTCAGAGCACTGACCCCTTGCTTGTCTGTCTCTCAGCAAGCACCCCGGCAAGACTTTGAGAGTCTTGAGGCAAGAAGGGACCATTTTCCAGGCCGGAGTCTTGCATAAACTAGGTCCTCCATAAATGAAAATATGGTTGCTCCTCAAAGGAGGAGTTCTGCATCTGTGATCATGAGTCTCTAGAGAGGGTTCTGCTTGGTTTACCTTTCCTTCCACTTTTTTCCTCTCTGGTTTCTCCACAGAGCAGGACAAAATGAGCCAGCATGGCTGACTCCTGTCAGAGAGTGCTTTCAACCACCCAGATGTGAGCAAAAGAGAAGCCAGGAAGACACAGAAAGGAGAAGTGTGTCTTTGGTTTCTTTTTCTTTCTCTTGGCTCCACTTCCTCCCCCCAAGCTGCACTATCCTCCCTGATCCCCAACAACCTACTGTGGGGGTCTCCTTGAACCCCAAAACTGAGGAGATGAGCTTTTCCCCCGCATCCCTGGCTTTGCAGACATGCCCCAGGGAAAATTCTCAGGTCCACACCCAGCAGAGGGACTGCCCATCCTTACACTGGGGCCCCTATTTTAAGGATGCTGTAGCCCCATTTTAAGGATCTTCCATTGTGAAAGGCTGCCTGAGAGAAGGAGGGGCAACAGCTTTTCACACTGGGACTACTGTCTAACTGTTTGTTGGCCCTAGCTTTGCTCCAGGTCACTTAACAACTGAGGGGTGAATATTTCTTCCCCTGGACTTGCAGCCAGTCATCACGAAGTAAACAGCAAAAGAGTTCCATCCAGCAGGAAGCCACTGAGGAAGGATGTGTGTGTCGATGTGTGTGTTAGTGTGTGGGCTTAGGGATCTGGGTTTTTCTTAGGCCTCCTGAGGCAACCAGATCAGACACACATAAGTGGTCAAACTCCATAATAATTAAATGTATGCATTTAATTAAACTTACTTTTGTAGAAAAAATTTAAATAATCGATTAGGAACAGTTAATGTGAAAATGTTGGGTTGGGCATTTTCCCTGGTCTATATCCATGTCTGTCTGTCTGTCTATCTATCTATCTATCTCAAGATGCTTTCAGTGACTTTCCGTGCTCACCACCCTTGGAAGTCAATTTACTGTCCAGACCCTGCCGCCCCTCTCCCCCCACCACTGAAACCAGCTCTAACCGCCCTCACTTCCCCCAGATGTAGGCAGGGTAACTGCCCCTGGCAGGTTCCTCACTCTGGGTTTTGGTGTTAATGAGCCTGCAAAATTTCTCCTTTTAATTGGACGCAATTTTCCCCCCAGGTTTATTATGATATAATTGGCATATAACATTATATTAGTTTGAGTTGTACAACATAATGATTTGACGTATGTATATATTTTCAAACGATTACCAATGTTACCGATTAATTGGAGATTGTAAATGAAGGGCAATACATTCCATAAAACTTGGAATTGGAGGGGAAAAAAATTACCCCAAATCAGAACATCAAAATAGAACTTTATTGGGGCTGGCCCCGTGGCGAAATGGTTAACTTTGTGCACTCCGCTTTGGAGCCCGGGTTTTGCTGGTTCGGATCCTGGGCACAGACATGGCACCGCTCATTAGGCCACACTGAGGCGGTGCCCCACATGCCGCAACTAGAAGCACCCACAACTAAAATATACAACTATGTACTGGGGGGATTTGGGGAGAGGAAGCAGAAAAAAAAAAAAAAAGACTGGCAACAGTTGTTAGCTCAGGTGCCTGTCTTAAAAAAAGAAAAAAGAACGTTATTTTTATCTATTTCTTGCCATTTCCGCCCCCCAAACTTGTAATGCTTTGCTGTTTTTAACATGACTGCCAGTTCAGTTTCGATTATACGTTTACTACTTTCTCCCCACTTAGCATACACATGGCTATGTTTTCCAAGTTGCTAATCACTCTTTGAGCTGCTCCGTAGTTTTTCAGGTAATGCTTAACATTATTTGCATTCGGATAAGGAAGAAATTGAGAGACCGGCCCAGGGGCATGAGCCCAATGCGGGGTTGGTCTGTCTGGACCAGCCCTGGGCTGCTGGCTGACTTACCGTGCTGCCAGCCACGTGGGATACCGGGAATTTTCTGTTCACCTGTGACTTTTCATGTTTGGAAACCAGCTCCAACAGGACTTCTCTGTGGACAGCATTTATGGAGTGCTTATCCGGCCAGATCTTCCTCTGATTTCCTGCTCCGACCTTTCCTGCTCAGCCTCAGCAGTTTCTATTCTTCTGAGGATCCTCCCGCAGCTTCGGTAATGAGTGGGAGTGAGACAGTCTCCCGTGGTGTACGCCTTGAGTCAGTTGTGCCCAGGGAGTATTAAGGCCAATGCTAACAGCTGGGGTGATGCTGTGGACTCTTGCCCTCTTGCCCTGGTTCCTGAGCTTCCTGCAGGTGACGGGAACCCTTGAGTGGGGAACTAGAGTGTGTATGTGTGTGGGGGGTGGGTTGGTGCTGGGAAGAGTTGCAGGGGAAACCCAGGCGGAGAGAGAAAGACTCCAAACTGAAGCTTCAGGGCATCTGGAAGCTCAGGGGTGACTTTCTAAAATCTTGATGCAGGCAGGCACTGGCTCAGCATTGGGCAGACCCTGGCAAAGTAGGGCGTGTGGTGTAAACAAGAAGGCTGGGTGGGGTGGTGGTTAACTTCATGCTCTCTGATTTGGTGGCCCAGTGTTCCCCGGCTCTGATCCTGGGTGCCGACCTAGCACCGCTGTCAAACCACACTGAGGCAGCATCCCACATAGAAGAACCAGAAGGACCTACAGCTAGGATATACAGCTAGGCACTGGGGCTTTGGGGAGAGAAAAAAAAGAGGAAGATTGGCAACAGATTAGCTCAGGGCCAAAAAGCATAAAAAAACCCAAAAGGAAGCTGGCTGATCTCTGAGCCAGGCCGGCAGCTGTGAATTCAATACCCTTGCTGTGCTCAAAATAGATGTTCTGCTCTTTAAAAGCCAGTTAGAAAACAGAAGCTTGTTGAATATTCAGAAGGCTAAGCCACAGCCAGAAGCAGGAGTTTGGGCCCGATGGTGTCCAACGTAAAATCATCCTTCCTTAGAGTTTAAAGTGAATGTTTCTTTATTTCCTTATAACATATATAGATGTTCTACTGTACCAATACATTATGCAACTTAAAAAATATGTACAAAACCAGAAATTCAAAAACATGGAATAAAATAATTTAAGCAAGTATTTTTTGTTTATTAGAAATACAAAGAATATTTTTGCCCTTACAAAATCGTTAATTACAATATTTTCAATTGAGAGCAATGTAACCGATTAAGCTTAATCATCTCTGAAAATTATGTTCTAACAATTTGTGCTACAGCCATTTGAGCATCTAGTTCTAAGGCGAGTTCATTTTGGTCCTTGGTTAATGATGGTTAGAGCTGAAAGAGAGAACACATGCACACACATTTTACATTCAAATGGAAGAAGTGAGTTATTGATGTACTCATTAAAATATGACTCGTCCAGGAAAATCCCATCACTAAATTATGTGAAGCTTTCCCCCTGCATCCCTCCACCTACTATATTTCTATTTTCCCTTATGCAAACTAGTGAGAAACCATTGTCCCCAGCTTTGGGGCTCCCAGCGTGGTTGGGCAGCAGCTGTTGTGGCACTTTGGAATCTAGAGGTGCACCAGGTGGAGGCCAGGGTCATAACTTAATTGCTGAGTGAAATGTTTTCTCACCAGCAGGGAACAGCTTGATAGAAAATGAAACAAATTCATGATCATCATATCTGGCAGCTCGAGTGGTTTGTGGAGTTTACCTCAAGAAGTGGGGAATGAATTACACTACCTCATCTGGTTGATAAAAGAATTAAAATAAAACAAGGGAACAAAAGCATAGACCTCAGAGCAACACATTGATAATTTTAGGAAATGGATTTTTTTCTGTGCAAACCTGACTGGTGTGGTGAAGGTGGTTAATGGGACTACAGTGCGAATGTTTCGACATGTCCACTCTCTGGGTGCCAGGAAGGACTTCTTGACTTGACTCAGCAGAGGCTTCTCCTTGGAGTCCAGAGCTGGCTGTGGTCAGTCAGTTCACAGGAAGAGGGACTTGTTCATCAAAGGAGGAGTCCATGCCAAGGGGCAGAAGTGGAGAGGTTCTTCTTAAAAAAGAAAAACAATACTGTTAAAAGCACATAATATTAATAAGTAATTTACGAAAGAATAAATTCAATTGGCCAATAAACATGAACTTGTGTTCACCCTCTCCAATTGTAACAGAAATAAATTAAAACTATATGTACATATTTCAACCTTTCCTGTTGTGGGTGTAAACGGATGACCTTTTTGTGGAGCAACTTCATAATATTTGATACTCAAAATATTCGTAACCTTTGATTCAGCTTTTCCACTTATATTAGGAATTCATAGAAACACTCCCTTTAGTGTGCAAGGAAAATAAGTACTACTTACCACCACTGAAAATATAGATGGCTACATTTTTTCCAGTTGCTAATGACCCTTTTAACTGCTGTGTGGTTTTTCACATATAGAGTGACCTTATTTGCATTTGGGTAAGAAATAAATTGAGATATCCGCCCAGGGTCGCGAGCCCAGTAAGGGGGAGGGTCTGTCTGGACCACCCCGGGGCTGCTGGCTCACTTGAAGTGGTGTTGGCTATGTGGGATAGAGGGCATTTGCTGTTCACTGGTTACTTTTCATCTTCTCTGGAAACTAGCTCCAATGGATTTCTCTGGAGAGCATTTATGCAGTGCTTATCTCTGGCCAGATCTTCCTGTGATTTTCCTTTCCCACTCGCAGAGGAAGTGACTGCCTCAGAAAACAGAGGGTGTGGAAGGGTTGGAATTTCTTTTCTCTGAGGCCAGTGGGCGTTCTACAGTGACACCAAAGATGAAGGGGATATTGACAGGAGAGCGAGAGAGTAGTTGGGAGTTGAGATGCTACAGCATCATAGTTGGGTACCTGGAGGAGGGTCCTATTTCCAGGCAATTCATACTTCAGTCCAAGCTATGAGAATATTTCTAAAACTCCTCCACTTCTCTGGATCCCTCCACTTCTTCAAATCCTATTCAAGGACAATTTTTCATGGAAACTTCTCTTATAAAGGTGTTGTATTAACATTTCTTTTTTGTTTGTCTGAATTCTCTCAGTGCATACTTGGTGTGGGATTAGAATTAGTTTATGAAAGGGGTTGTTGTGTAATCGCTTTCCCATTTTTTATGTTGTGTGTCCTGTCTCTCCTATTACACACATACACAGACACACACACACTCACACACATGGACATACACACTCGTTCCCCACACAATGGGAAGTGGGTCCTCACTCATAAATACTGGAGCTGCAGGGGCTGGCCCCATGGCCGAGTGGTTGGGTTCGCGTGCTCCGCTGTGGCACAGGTTTCGCAGGTTCGGATCCTGGGCGCGGACATGGCACGACTCATCAGGCCATGCTGAGGCGGCATCCCACATGGCACAACTAGAAGGACCCACAACAAAGAATATACAACTATCTACCGGGGGGCTTTGGAGAGAAAAAGGAAAAAAATAAAATCTTAAAAAAAAAAATACTGGAGCTGCTCTGATCCACAGTCTCTGGTTCCTACCTCAGGATCACACTCTCTGCAGTATTTCTACTCGGCTGTGTCTGAGCCAGGTCCAGGAGTCCCTGCATTTACTGCCTTTGGCTTCATGGATGACCAACCCTTCATCCACTATGACAGTGAGGAGATGAAGGCAAAGTCTTGCGTTCAGTGGTTGATGGAGGAGCCAAGTTACTTTGATGACGAGACCAATATCTTCACAAGTCGGATGAAGATTTTCCAGTTAAATTTGAGGAATGTGCAGCGATACTACAATCAAACTGTGGAGCATCGTCTAAACAAAGGACACCCACAGAAGCAAGCAGGTGGGTGCCTGTGAGACAGCAGGGGGAAGCAGTGCTCACCACCTCACCCTAATCCCCAGGGGCGGGAGACCCTCTTGACAGCTGTTCCCACAGGGTCAGGTGGGGCAGGTGAGTGTGCACAAGCTATCACTTGAAAGTGAGGCCCACTCTAGTGATAAGGGGGCAGGGTCTGTTTGACATGAACGAATTACTTAATTCAACAGTCTCACTGGGTCATGGATACATGCTTTGCACATATCTTTCCAACATAGTAAGTGGGGAACCAGAAAAGTATAACCTGGTATTTGTCCTCTAAGCGCTTACAATTAATGCATGGAGGAACCCATACCTCTGGGAACAGCTTATTGACCCTTGATGCATACCAAGTGATTTCAGAGATCAGAACCTCCTTAAATGTCAAGTGAGAAACAGAGAAAATAGTTTACCAAAGTTCATAGGTGAGACCCTCCAGTAGATAGGGAGAGTTTCATGAATGAGGTAGAACTCTGTATAGAACCTGATGGATATGTATTACTTGGGTCAATGAGGAAAATAAAAGATGTTTCCAGTAGGAAATTAGGGTGCAGTGTGGGGTGAGATTTGACACAGTGGGTTCAGGGGATAAATAGTAGTTTGATAATTTTTAGTAAATGTCTCCCATCTGCTTGGCACTATTGAAACAAGTTTGTGAAAGGTCTTGAATGCCAAATCAAGGCATAAATCAGTGAGGGTTATAAAACTGAATAGTGATGCTGCTCAGCTTTTATCAGTTGGTCTTTTTAGGAACATGAATTCAGCAAAGGTTTTCTAGATCAACATGTTACAGGTGTCACCATAGTCCCCACCTTCAAAGGACTCACAGCGTAAGAAGAGAGAAATGATACACAATAAAGTTTGGTAGAGTATGTAAGTGTTGGACTAGAAGCTTGACATGTTAGACTATGGGAGCCCAGAGGAGGATGTGGTTAATCCAGGCTAGGGCTATCTCAGTGTTATTTGTATCTGATTCTGAAATTTATGCAAGAAATTTTTCAGCAAAAGTGTGTTCCTTCTTAATATTAAGTTATTTGCATTCTCTAGTACCTCAATGTAGTAGTTTGTTCCAGGTTACATGCCAAAATACCACCTACTGCATGACTTAGCAACAGAAATTTATTTTCTGACGGTTCTAGAGGCTGGAAAGTCCAAGATCAAGGTCTGGCAGGGTTTGCTTTTTGGTGAGGGCTCCCTCCCAATCTTGCCAATGGCTACTTTCTTGCTTTCTTTGGTGTGTTCATACGGAGAGAGTGAGAGATCTCCATCTCTTCTTTCTTAAAAGGGCACCAATCCTATTGGATTAGGACCCCACCGTCATAACTTCATTTAACCTTAGTTACCTCCTAAAATCTCCAAATATGTTATATTGAGGGTCAGGGCTTTGACATATGAATTTTGGGGGGACATAATTCAGTCCATAACACTCAAGGAAAACTATACTGAGCACATTGTGGCCTCTTATGTTAATGCTGTGCATACTGTAATTCGGTTTTCTGGAACTTGCACTTAGAATCTGAGAGTGTTAGCACAGAAGGAGACCTGTGGGGTCATAGTCTAACTTTACATTACACAATACAAACATAGAACTGTGGAGGTTGAATGACTTGTCCAAATGACACAGTCATGGCAAAGTCCAAGTCTGTAACTCCTCATCCAATGCTTTTTCAATATATTCTGGGACCAAGCATAGACCACTCCCCGCTGCAGAGCTGACAGCAAGTAAAGGAAGATTAGAATCAGAGGACCAAACTAGCTTGTCTAGAACATGAACGCCATCTAAGAAGAATGTCACCAAGAGATAAGGTGGAGTGAAGTGGGGTGGCGGAGCAGGGACCATTGAAGGGGAGGCCTTGGGGGCACACTTTGCCCTTAATGACATAGCTTGGTCTTGGGTGGTGGGCAGGCCCCCACGTCCTCCAGTTCACCTATGGCTGTGAGCTCCGGGAGGACGGCAGCACCACTTGGCACTGGCAGTATGGCTACAATGGTGACGACTACCTGAGGTTGGATATGGACCCTCTGCAATACACGGCAGTCTCACTCATTGCCCAGTACACCAAGCAGAAATGGGAGGCCAGTGGGAACTTCATCGAGAGAGACAAGATCTATTTGGAGAAGGAGTGCATCCTGTGGCTGCGGAGATACTTGGAGTTTGGAGGGGAGAGCTTGAACCGCACTGGTAATGACTTCCCACAGCCCACCCACTCAGCTCTTCCTCCATCCCCAGCTTGAGCCAGTTCTCTCTCCAGAGTGTGGGTTGGGGTCTTTCCAAGAGCTGATCCAGCATAGGGGTACAGGTTATCTAGTGTGGGATGGGAGGGGCCCATGTGTTGAAGATGGCTCCCTCACAAGCATGAGCTGTGGATTTTGGAAGCCTCCCGTATTCAGTCTTCTGGGCAGTGTCACCTGACCCACTCATTCTTCTTAGGCTCACTCTGTGGTAAAACTACTCTCAGGAGAGCACAGGGTTAGTTCCTAGGTTCTTGGAGATTTTTCTCACTTCTGGTCTGTTCCCACTAGAGATACAGCAGCTGTGAGTGCCTAGGAACATTTGTCTTTAAACATTGAGTAATAGGCTTGATAAGAGGGTGGGGAATCTTTGAAGAGGCTTTTACCCTGGAGAGGGACATTGGACTGCGTTCCCTCCCCCTTTTCTTGGACCTTGCTTAGCTTAGTGCTGGTTCTCTCTACCCCCTGATTGAAGACACTCCTTGCCTTGCCCTGGTTGGCAGCCAAGCCATCAGGAGTTATGGCATCTTGGTCTTTGGAGTAGATGTTACTCAACAAGCCCTTGCCTGAGCCTCTCTTCTTTGTCTACCACAGAACCTCCCAGAACACACGTGACGCACCACCCCATCTCTCACCGTGAGGTGACCCTGAGGTGCTGGGCCCTGGGCTTCTACCCTGCAGAGATCACTCTGACCTGGCAGCATGATGGAGAGATCCGGGACACAGAGTTTGTGGCCACTAGGCCCGCAGGGGACGGGACCTTCCAGAAGTGGGCAGCTGTGGTGGTGCCTTCTGGAGAGGAGCAGAGATACACGTGCCATGTGCAGCACGAGGGGCTGCCTGAGCCCGTCATCCTGAGATGGGGTAAGGAGGGAGCCATGGGCTCAGAGCCTCTTCTCAGAGAATTCAGGACCCCTTCTGGAGACCTACAGCAGGGTCAGGGCTAAGGTCTGGGGTCAGAGTCCTCACCTTGCTTTCCTTTCCCAGAGTCCCCTCCTCAGGCCACCATTCCCATTGCGGGAATCTTTGTTGTCCTGGTTTTCCTTGGAGTTGTGGTCTGTGGAGCTGCAGTGGTTAGATCTGTGAACTGGAGAAAGGGAACGCTCAGGTAAGGAAGGGGTGGGGTCTGAGGCTTTTTGTCCCACTGGGGGCTTTCAAGCCCATGTAGAAGTTTGCCCTGCCTAGTTAATGGCAAGTACCACCGACACACACGTGCTTGCCAGACTGGGGTCATTTGCTAACACTTACTCTTTAGTAAAACACATGTGAAAATGAAGACAAATTTATCAACTTGATGAATCTGGTGATGGGGACCTGATTCTCAGCCGCTGAAGGTCAGTGAAGGTCACTCCTAGGGACAGATTTCTAGGTGGGTAGTTGGTGCAGTCCTCCCACATATCCTCTCTTCATGTTTCCTGATCCTGCCATGGGTCTTCAGTCACAGTTCTGGAGACTTCCCTGTGGTCCAGGCCTAGGGGATTCCTTTAGGATCTGATGACCCAGTCTTCTCCTTGGCCTCTTATGGGACATTTTCTTCCCACAGGCGGAGAATAAGGATGCTACGCTTAGGCTACATGTAAGTTTGGGTGGGAGAAGGTGATCCCTGAGACCCTTGGGATATTGTACTTAGGAGCCCATGGGGGAAGCTCATCCACCCCATAATTTCCCCTTTAGCCATATCTCCTCCTGTGGGCTCTGACCAGTTCCTGTTTTTGCTCTACCCCAGGCAGTGACAGTGGCCAGGGCTCTGATGTGCCTCTCAAGGATCCTAAAGGTGAGACCCTGGAGGGCCTGACATGGGAAGGGGGTTGGAGCAGAGGTAACATGACTGGGTTAGGGGGATTATTTGGGTGATACATTTTGAGCACAGGGTGAACTGTTCAGAATGCACCATTTACAGTGACTGATCCAAATTTTTCGTTGTTATTTTCTTCCACAGTGTGAGGCAGTGACCTTTTGGGGGACTGAGTGATACAAGATTGTTCATGCCTTGCCTCTCATTGTGACTTGAAAACCCTAACTTCTCTTTATGCAACTAGGATCTGAATGCATCTGAGCTCCTCTCATTACAATGTGAGGAGGTGGGGAAACTGGATCATATGGGGAGACTATGGCCGCCTGTGTGCACTGACCTGTGTTTTCTTCCCTTATTGACTTCCACCCTAAGAGCCTGTACCTTCTTCCCATGTTAGGGGAATTCCGTACTTAGTCTTTTTTTTCAAGAGTTATTGAGATATAATTGACATATAACATTGTGTAATTTTAAATTGTATGATGTGTTTATTTGTCATTTTCTTTATTCAGTTCCTCCCTACTACTAAAGCAGTGCTTAGAGGGAAATTTGTAGCTGTAAATACTCCACTGAAAAAGAAACATCTCAAATCAATTACCTAACATTCCACCTTATGTCACTGGAAAAAGAGGAGCAAATTAAACCAAAAGCAAGCAGAGGACAGAAAAATTAAAAATTAGAGGGGAAATTAATGAAATAGAGAAAAATATATAAAAAGTGACTAAATCGAATTTGGTCCTTTGAAAGATCAACATAACTGACAAATCTTCAACTAGACTTACTAAAAAAAGGAAAAATACATAGAAAACTCAAATTATTAGTACCAGCAATAAAAGAGGAGACATTATAACTGATCATATAGAAATAAAGAGAATTATAAAAGAATATTATAAACAATTATATGTCAAGAAATAAAATAACTTAGATAAAATAAACAAATTCATAGACAGATACAAACTACTAAAGCTAATTCAAGAAGAAATAGACAACCTGAATGTACCTTTAACAAGTTAAAAGATTGAATCAGTTACCAAAAACTACCCACATAAAAAAAGCCCAGGCTCAAATGGCTTCACTGGTGAATTCTACCCAATATTTACAGAAAAAGTAGTAACCTTTCTTTGCAAACTCTTCCAAAAAGAGAAGAGAAAGGGACATTACCCAACTCATTCTGTGAGGGCCGTATTATTCAGATACCAAATTCAGACACAGATAGCACAAAAAAAGAAAATTACAGACAAATATCTCTTATGAATGTAGACACAAAAGTCCTCAACAAAATATGGCAAATCAAAGCCAGCGACATATAAAAAGCATTACACACTGTGACTAGTGGAATTTATTCCAGGGATGCAAGGTTGATTTATCATTCAAAAAAATCAATTAATGTAATACCCTAAGTTAATATAATAAAAAACAAAACCCATATGCTTATATAAATAGATGGAGAAAAAGCATTTGAGAAAATATGACACCCTTGCATAACAAAAGCACTCAACAAACTTGTAATAGAAGAGAATTTCCTCAATATGATTAAGGGCATTTATGCAAACAGTACAGCTAACATTATACTTAATAGTGAAAGACTGGTTGCTTTCCTCCTAAATCAGCAGTGGGACAAAGATGTCCACTCTCACCACTTCTTTCAACATTGTGCTAGAGGTTCTAGCCAGAGCCATTGTGAAAGAAAAAGAGATAAAACTATGTAGACTAGAAAGGAAGAAGTAAAACTATCTCTATTCACAGATGACATAACCTTGTACATAAGAAATCCTAAGAAATCCACTAAAAAGTGGCAAGAAAAAATAAACAAGCTAAGAAAGGTTGCAGGATACAAGGCCAATATACAAAAATCAATTCTATTTCTATACATCAAACAAAAAATAATCCAAGAATGAAATTAAGAAAACAATTTTGTTTACAATAGCATCTAAAAGAAAACATTAGGAATGCATTTAATAAAAGAAGTGCAAAACTTATACTCTGAAAACTACAAAACATTGGTGAAAGAATATCTGCATAAATGGAAAAATGTTCATGGATCAGAAGGCTTAATATTGTTAAGATGGCAGTACTCCCCAAATTGATCTATAGGTTTAACACGCTCCCTATCACATACCTAACTGACTTCTAGGAGTTGACAGTCTGATTCTAAATTCAGATGGAAATTCAAGGGACCTACAATAGCCAATCTCATAAAAAAAGAACAAAGTATGAGGATTCACAATTTCCAATTTCAAAAATTTCTACAAACCATCAGTAACCAAGACAGTGTGGTACTGGCATATAAATAGACACAAAGATTGATGGAATAGAAGTAACATTTCATAAATAAAACCATGTGTCTGTGATTAACTGACTTTCAACAAAAGTGCCAAGATCATTCAATGGTGGAAAGAATAGCTTTTTAAACAAATGGTGCTGGGACAACTGGATAGCCATGTGTTAAATAATGAAGTTGGACACTTACTTTACACCATAAACAAACATTAAAATAAAATGGACCAAAGATCTAAACATAAGAGCTAAAACTGTAAAACTCTTAGAATAAAACATAGGGGAAAATCTTCATGACATTGGGTTTGGAATGATTTCTTTGATATGACACCAAAGGCAGAGGCAACAAAAGAAAAAATAGGCTAATGGGAGTTCATCAAAATTAAAACTTCTGTGTATCAAAGGCCTGTATCAACAGAGTAAAAAGGCAACCACAGAATGAAGGAAAATATTTGCCAATCACATATCTCATAAGGGATTAATACCCAGAATATAGAAAGAACTCCAACAACTTAACAAAAAGACAAACAATTCTATTTTAAAATGGGGAAAAGAATTAAATGGATATTTCTCCAAATAAGATATACAAATGGCCAATAGTACCTGAAAAGATACTCACCATCATTAATCATTAGGAAAAGGAATTTCAAAACCACAATGAGACACCACTTCACACCCATTAGGATGTGATTAGGACATATACATGTATGTCTGGTGGTTTCTAGGGTCTGAAGAAGGGGTGAATTGGGAACTAGTGTTCATTGGGAATATAGTTTCAGTATAGGATGATGAAAAAGTTCTGTTAAGGTGGTTCTATATCCAAATTTATCTTCAAATTCAATGCAATCTCTTTAAAAATCCCAGCTGGTGTCTTTGCAGAAACTGATGAGTTGAACTTAAAAGTTATATGAAGATTCAAAAGACTAGATAAAACATTCTTGAAAAAGGAGAACCAAGTTTGAGGACTCACACTCCCAGTTTCAAAATTTACTACAAAACTACAGCAATCAAGACAGTGTGATACTGACATAAGGATAGACATAGATCAATGGAATAGAATTGAGAGGTCAGAAATCAAGCCTCACATTTATGGTTAATTGAATTCAGCAAGAGTGCTGAGACAACTCAATGAGGAAAGGCTAACCTGCTGACATAATTGTGTATCCACATGCAAAAGAATGAAGGTGGACCCTGATCTCCCTACCTGAAATAATATGCAAAAATTATTTCAAGGTGGATCAAAGACCTAAATGTAAATGCCAAAGCTATAAAATTCTTTATAGGCAGAAAATATATGCATAAATCTTCATGATCTTGCATTAAATAGTTGTTTCTCAAATGACACTCAAACACAAGTAATGAAAGACTATTGTTAAATTGGACTTCATAAATTTAAAAACTTTTGTGTTTCAGAGGCTACCATTAAAAATGTAAAAAATACAGCCCCCAGACTGGGAGAATATATTTGCAAACCTTATATTTAAAGAACTAGTATCTAGAACATAAAAAGAACTGTTACAACTCTATAATAACAAAAAATAGCCTAATTAAAAAATGAGTAAACATTTTAATAGACATTTATCCATGGAAGATACATGAATGGCCAACAAGCTCCTGAAAAGATGCTTCACATTATTATTCATTAGGGAAATGCAAATCAAACTACAATGAAATACCACTTCGTACTCCCTAGGATGACTAGACCAAAAAAAGATACTAATAAGTGCTAGTGAGGATGTGGAGAAATTGGAACCCTTGTACTCTGTGGTGGTAATGTAAGATGGGTCTGCCACTTCATAAAACAATCTGGCTATTCCTAAAAGTTTGAACATAGTGTGAACTATATGACCGAGCAATTCCATTCCTAGGTACACACCCAAGAGAAGTGAAAACATATGTCCACATAAGAACTTGTATATGACATGCATAGCAGCATTATTCATTGCAGCCAAAAAGTAGTAAAAACTTCTATGTCTATCAATTGATGAAAACATAAATAAAATGTGGTATATACATGCAATGGAATATTATTTGGTGACAAAAAGGAATGAAGTACTGATGCATGCTACAACACAGATAAGGTTGTAACACATTATGCTGTGTGAAAGAAATCAAGGTTCCAGTCCAAGATGGTGACATAGGAGGCTCCCAAACTCACCTCCTCCCATGGACACACTGAATCTACTGCTACACATGGAATTTAATTCCCTCTGAAAGAAATCCAGAAACTAGTTAAGTGACTCCTACACATAAGGCAAACCAAAAATACCCACATAAAAAAGGGTAGGAAAGGCTAAGTTACAGTCTCACCGTAAACCCCACTCCCAGCAAGGCAACATAGAATCAGGAGCGGACACACAACTCCCAGCTTCTTCCTGAGGAGGGAAGGGTTTGGGCCCAACATCTTGATACCGAGACTGATATCAGTTTCCCTACATTAAATCCAGCAGATATGGGGTTAAAACAAAAACACTCTTTCCTCGCTTACTCCCTGGCTTTCTGGCTCCAGAATCCACTATCCTCCAGGGAGACAGACATCGCCAAGCACAAGCACTTGCATTTACTATCTCCTCCTTGCCAAGGAGATCCAGGCTGGTGGGAAAGGTGCTGACCAGCAAGCTCACAGGCTCTCTCCTCTCTGTAAGTGTCTCAAGGCTAAAGACAGGCTGGTGGGAAAGCTCCGACCAGCAAGGCCATATGCTCCCCCTCCCCTACCTAAAACCTCAAATAAAAACCCTTCCTTTGAGCTTTTCGGGGAGTTTGGGATTTCAGCATTAGCTGCCCTCTCTCCTTGCTCGGCACTGTGCAATAATAAAATTCCTACTTTCTTCCACTACCCCCAGTGTCAGAGATTGGTTTGCTGTGCAACGAGTGAGTGAACTCACTTCAGGTTTGATATCAATCTAACACTCCAACTTTTAAGACTTTAACCTAAAGGATGGCTCCCAAGAAACCTAACTCTGGAAACCAATGGAGCTTGCATTCAGAAGACCCACCAGACCACAGAAAATAAAGAAACAATTCTTAATGGGATGACAAGGCTTGCCTTGACTATTCCCCCAGGACTCAGCACAGAGGGAGAGGACAGAAAAGCCCATCTCCCAATCTTCTCTGAAAGATGCCAATTTGCATTATGCTAAGAGCTGCACCCTGAGGGTCAGGCTCCTACTTTAGCACCTGTCTAGCTGCCAACTGCCATCTTCTCTGGAGATCAGGGAGGCTGGCAGGAGCCATCTCCATGTTCTCCCTCTGCCCAGCTCCAAGTCAACAGTACTGTTGTCTCCCTGGAAAGAGGCTGTGCATATGTATGTCTGGACTCCAGCTTGTGCAGCTGCTGCCCAGGAGACACATCCCTTGTTTACCTGGCTCTGGTGGCCAGCAGGGCTTGAGTTCCAGGTACCATAACACTATAGCAAACAAAGAAACACTTTGTAACCAACTATCCCCCCATGACTCTCTGCAAAGGAAGAAGCCAGAAAGGCCCATCTCCCAGTCTTTCCATGAAAAAGGCCAATTTGCATACTTTAAAAACTACTGCTGGAGGGTCAGATTTCTAATTTAGCACACATAAAGCAACAAACCATGATCCTCCCTGGAGAATGGAGAGGTGGCAGGAGTCATCTCTGCATTCTCCCTCTGGCCCACTCTGGGTTGTCTGTGTCTCTCCTGGTATGGGCTTGTACATATGTCTGGCACCCCAGCTTTAGTGGCTGCCACCTAGGGGACAGTTTCCTTGGTCACCTGGCTTTTGTGGCCAGTGGAGCTTGTGTTTGTTGGTCCCACAGAACTGTAGCACTGAGCTAACTGCTGCCAATCCTCCTCTTTTTGCTGAGGAAGACTGGCCCTGAGCTAACATCCGTGCCCATCTTCCTCTACTTTATATGTGGGATGGCTACCACAGAATGGCTTGCCAAGCGGTGCCATGTCTGCACCCGGGATCCAAACCAGTGAACCCCGGGCTGCCAAAGCAGAATGTGTACACTTAACCACTGCGCCACCAGGCTGGCCCCCAAAGAAAGAGTTCTTAATCAGCTTTCCCCTACAGCTCAGCACAGAGGGAGCAGTCAGCAATGCCCAGTTCCCAGTCCCTGAAGGAGATCTACTTTCATACTTTAAAAGCTGCTGCCTGAGGGTCTGGCTTTCAATCAACTTGTATCTAGGTGCTAACTGAGATACTCCCCTTTGGTGGAGTCTCAGCACACCCTCAATTACTGGGAGCCACTAAGAACAAAGAAAGTACCTTGGACAATCACAAAAATTTGAGAGACAGCCAATAGCTAGGGCCAGGCTGAATGACAAGGTTCATCTCCTACCTAACACCACTAAAGACTGGAAGTGGTGGCTGTTTTATCTAAGCACAGAAAGTCAAGGAAATACAGAGAGTCAAGGAAAATGAAGCAATAGAATATTATCTTCCCAACAAAATAACAAGATAAAGCTCCAGAAACAGAACTTAATGAAATGGAGATAAGACATTTACTTGATAAAAAGTTCAAAATATTGGTGATAATGATGCTCACTGAGATTGGGAGAAGAATGCATGAACAAAGTGAGAATTTTAACAAAGAGATAGAAAATAGAAGAAGTACCAAACAAATCACAGAACTGGAGAATATAATAACCAAACTGAAAAATTCAATAGAAGGGTTCAACAGCAGATTAGGTCAAGTGGAAGAAAGGATCAGCAAACTCAAACATAGAGCAGTGGAACTCATACAGTCAGAGGAACATAAAGAAAAAAGGATGAGAAAGAGTGAAGTTGCTTAAAGGACTCATGCAACATCATCATGTGGACCAAGATTCTTATTATAGGGGTCCCAGAAGGAGAAAAGAGAGAGAAAGGGGCAGAAAGCTTACTTGAAGAAATAATGACTAAAAACTCCCTTAACCTGGGAAAGGAAGCAGATATCCAGATCCAGGAAGCTCAAAGAGTTCCAAAAAAGGAGAATCCAAAGAGACCCATACTGACACACAAGGTAATGAGGCTGTTAAAGACAAGGAGAGGATCTTAAAAAGCAGCAAAGCGAAAGCAACTTGTTACATACAAGGGCATGCCCCTAGGATCATCAGCAACTTTTCAGCAGCAACTTTTCAGGCCAGAAGGGAGTGGCATGATATATTCCAAGCCCTAAAAGAAAAAAGCTGCCATCCAAGAACACTCTACCTGGCAAAGTTGTGTTTCAGAATTGCAAGAGAAAGAAAAAGTTTTCCAGACAAGCAAAAGCTGAAGGAGTACAGCACCACTAGATCGATCTTAAAAGAAATGTTAAAGGAACTTCAAACTGAAACAAAAGATGCTAATTAGTAACAGGAAAACATATAAAAGTATAAATCTCACTGGTAAATGTAACTAAATAGTTAAATTCAGAATAATCTAATGTTGTAATGGTGGTAAGTAAATTACTTATAAATCTAATATAAAGGTTAAAAGACAAGAGTAGTAAAAATAACCGTAGCTATAATAATTGGTTAATGGATACACAAGGTAAAAAGATATAAATTGTGACATCAAAAGCATATAACGCGTGTGGCAGGAGAGTAACCATATAGTACGTCAGTATGTATTTGAGCTTAATCTATCAGCTTAAAAGAGACTGTTATAAATATAAGAGGATTTATATAAGCCTCATGGTAGACACAAAGTGTAATACACACACAAAATATAAACAGAAAAGAATCTAAGTATAATCTAAAAACACTGAACTCATAAAAAAAAAAGAACAAGATTGGTGGTTGCAGGAGGTGGGGCATAGAGGATGAGGCACATGGATGAAGATGGTCAAAAGGTACAAACTTCCGGTGATTAGATTAAATAAATCCTGGGGGTGTAATGTACATCATGGTGACTATAGTTAACAATACTGTATTGTATACTTGAAAGTTGCTAAGAGAGTAAATCTTAAAAGTTCTTATCACAAGGAAAAAAATTGTAACTATGTGAGGTGATGAATGTTATTAAACAAACTTTCATCATCATTTTGCAATATATACACATATCAAATCTTTATGTTGTACACCTGAATGTAATATGATGTTATACGTTAATTAGGCCTCAAAAGTACTATGCTATATGTCAATTAGGTATCAAAAAAAAAAAAAGACTCAGAGGCCTGTCACATTGGTAAAGTTCGAGGGATCCAGTGGTCTGGAGTATGATTGAACATCCTCTCAGAAGTAGAGGACAGGTTATTGCACTTTGTACCTCCTGCCACTAACAAAGGAGCCCCACATTTGGTAGCTCTCTTCAGGTTTTAGAGGCAGCATGTTCCATACTATGGCAATGTTGTTCTGATCTATATATCAGGTGACATGAAACGTTGCTGGTTTTAAGTGGAAGCCAGAACCATGTCCAGGCTATATCAAGTAGCTTTACTACTTAGGCCATCTGACCCAGAACATGTCGCAGTACTAGAGGTATTTGTGGTAGGAAAAGTTACCATGTGGAATTTGGTAGATCCCAATAGGAGGGTCTTCAATGAAGACCCCCAGGTCTCTGGAGCAATGAGCATGGCCGTCTGCTGTGGAGAGCTATGCACAATTCAACAAACAGCTCCTGGAATGTTGCTGGGCCCTGGGAGAGATGGAGAATCTGATCATGGGACATCAAAGGACCATATGGCCACATAAGCCTTTCTTGATCTGGGTACTCTCAGACCCTAGCAGCAATCCACTCGAAGATGGAAGGGATACATCCAGGATTGGAATAGCACTGCAAACTACAGCCCATGGGTCAAATCCAGCCCACCACCGCCTGTTTTTCGAATAAAGTTGTACAGATACATCAATTCATTTAGATGCCGCGTGAGGGGCTGCCCAAACCTGTCACCCTGAGATGGGTTAAGGAGGATGAAGAGGGGTGGAGCCTCTCCTTAGGGAAAGCAGGAGCCCTTCTGGATACTTTCAGCAGGGTCAGGACTCAGATCTGGGGATCAGAGTCCTTCACTTTTCCTTCCCTTCCCAGAGCCACCTTCTCAGCCCACCATCCCAATTGAGGGAGAATTTGCCCACCAGGTTCTCCTTGGAGGTTTCGTCATTGGAGTTGTGTTTTCTGGAGCTGTGGTGAGAGGGGGTTGTGTTCTGGAGGAAAAAGAACTCAGGTGGGGAAAAGGATCTGGGTTTCGTGATTCTGATCTAAGAGTGTCTCACCCCAAGGGGTTAAATTGCGAATTCTTTTCCTGTTACTTCTGGAGCCAGTGTGCAGACATCCTGCTGTGCATCAAAGCCTAGGAGGGACCGCTGGCTGTAGGAGGGCAGACTGAGAAGCTACAGCTAAGGTGGGAGGCTGATGACCTGCAGGACTCCCAGACCCCAATTCCCAGGCAGGCCAGTATATGTGGTTGCCTCCGGACTCCAGGGTATTGATCTAAGTTCCAATCCACTGCTCTGTAATGAGGGTTCCAGGAGCAGGGCCACATGAGGTCCAGAAGTACCAGAGTGTCTGGGGAGAAAAGTTCATTCTCATTGGACAAAAATTCCCAGGTCCTTCCCTATCAGGATCCTAAATTTCTTATGTGCGATAAAGTAAACCAGGTTCCAAACTGAATTGTCAAATCTAAAGAGAGTGTATAGTGTGTGTGTGTGTCTGTCTGTCTGTGTGGGTTCATGTGTGTATATAAACACATATGGGGCTTTGTGTGGGGTTTTGTGTATATGTTGTGTATATGTGTGTATGTGTGCATATATAAGCATGTATGGGTGTTTATATGTGTGTGTGTGTGTGTGTGCACACGTGTGTGTATGTGTTGCTCTAAGACTTCCTCATCCTGGGATCCACCCTGGCCTTTTACTGACTGTCCCTTTTGCTCCCCAGGGATTGTAAGGGACATATAGTTTTCCATTTGCAAGCAAATAAGAAGGGTGTCAGGATGATGACTATTGGAAAGAACTGGTCCTCATCACACTTGGAATAAGGAAACAGGAGCTAAATGGGTGGGACACCCCGGGGTGTGAGAAGAAAGCAACTAGGAGAGTAAGAGAACTTGATATTTGTGGGTGGTAAGGAGAAAGCAGGATGTCTGTCTTCAAGAAAGGGAAGGGCTGCCCTAGAGAAGAGGAGTGAGAGGAGTTTTAAATGGCCCTCAGCGTCATTTAACTTAGTAAAACCTGTGGACTTTATCTGTTATCTATTGCTATGTAACAAACTACCACAAACTTAGCAGCTCAAAATAAAACATTTGTTTTCTCTTATTTTCTATGGGTCAGGAGTCCAAGCATGGCTTCGCAGGGTCCTCTCCTTCAGACTTACTCTTAAGGCTTTACTCAGATTGTTGGCCTGGGCTGGGCTCTTATCTGAAGGCTGAACTGGAGAAAGATCCACTTCCAAGCTCATGCGGTTGTTGGTAGGATCCACTACCTGTGGGCTGGTAGACCGAGGGCCTCAGTTTCTTGCTGAATGTTGCCTGGAGGCTAACATCAGTTTCTTTCCATGTGGGCCTTTCCAAGAGGACAGTTCACTTCATCAAAGCTTGCAAGAAGAGAAGGCGGTAGACAGAGACTACCAAGGTGGAAGTCATGATCTTATAACCTAATCATGGGAGTGACATCACTGTTGCCATATTCTGTTGGTTAGAAGATAGTCCCAGGTCACTCCTGCACTTAGTGGGAGGAGATTCCACCAGGGTGTGAATCCCAGGGACACCACTGGGCACCATCTTAGAATCTTTCTTCACAGGGATGTTCTAGGTCAGAGAAAGCAGGAATGGGAGCTGGCGAGGCCTCTGCACTTGGTGCGTTCACACACAGGCTGTACAATCACTGAACAAGATCACTGTAACTGTGGGTTGCTCATTGGACAAGATGATCTGCAGAGTTGTCTATCAAAATACAGTCCTGGGTACAAGAATCAAAGTTTGCGTTGGAAATGTTTCTCCCCAGTTCTGTGTGAACCTGAGAAAGCATCGTCTCTGAACATTTTCCCCTTTACTGTCAGACCTCCTACCCCTCTAGGAAAGCACCATCATTAAACTGAACTGCTCTTTTCTCCCATGTGTCATCCTGCCAGGCAAATCCTGGGTCCCACTATTTCTTCCACCTGGCTCTCATATGGGATTCCACAGTCACTTCTCGTCATTCCACTTTGTTTCTGTCCTTTCCTTTCATCCAGGTTATTTTTTAGCGATTTTTTTCTCCTGTATAGATTAGTCATTATATCAGGAAGTTGGTCTTCTCTAACCAAGCCTTCCTACCAAGTTTTAGACCAAATGAGACTCTCCAAGTCTCAACTCACTTCCCAAACACGGAGTCTGCAAAGTTAGCGGGAGTCCTGGGAAGTCATGGATAGGCACAATTCCTCATCAGAAGAAGACATACAAGTCACAAAGTGATAAGGTCTATACCTTTGATTTCCTTACATCTCCAGCAGGGAGCACCATACCTGGCACTCCATAAATGTTTGTACAGTGGAATTAAACTTGACTCCTTTCTGATCACCAACAACATACGACTCCATCCACTTCTTAATTTACAGACAAAAATTCTTTGTCATATGTCATTTTTCCAGGAGGAATGCTGATCATTTCGGGACCATTCTTTTTTCCTACTTCATTTTCCACATGCTGCTGCTCAGAACTCTCTGAGTCCTTCTACCCTGTTCCTCCATCCCAGTAGTCTCCCTTTGTTCCCTTGATGGTTTCCCCTGCCCACCCCCTTCTTCTCTACGTATCCAGTCTAGCGTCTCTAAATTAATTCTTCACACTTCAACCAGAGAGATTCTTCCAAAATGCAGATCTGAGTAGGGTTTTCCCTGGTTTCAATGCTGCCATATGCTCACGTTGTTCTCAGGTTAAGAGCCAAGGTTCTCCTCAAGCTGAGATGGCCTTCGTGATCTGGAGCATGGTCATCACTCCGCTCTCACTTTTTTTGGTTTTCTCTGCTGAGAAAGATTCACCCTAAGCTAAGATCTATTGCCAATCTTCCTCTTTTTTTCCTTTTCTGACGTGAGTCACCACCACAGCTTGGCCACTAACAGTGGAGTGGTGTAGGTTTACGCCTGGGAACCGAACCCTGTGCTGAATCACACTTAACCACCATGCCACTGGGGCTGGCCCTGCATTCTCACTTTTTGCCACTGTGCTCTTCTCTCTCTTATCTCCACACTGATCTGCTAACAGTTCTTTCACACTCCCCACGTGCTCTTTCTCCCCCTCTCTCTCTCTCTCTCTCTTATGAGCCTTCGCTTCTGATGCTGATTCCTTTAAAGGTTTCCTTTGCCCATTTACCTCAATTGACTCTACTCCTCCTCCAGGTCTCAGGTTAGACATTGCTTCCTCCTGGAAGTGGTTTCCCAGCACTAATTATATGTTGCATTTACCAGCTTATTCTGTGCCATTGTGAATTCCTTGAAGTTTCAGTCAAGGAGGCCTGGCACATAAGAACTACCTAACTAATGCTTGCTAAAAAACATGGGTTTTTCTCTGGTAATCCAAAATTTATTTCAACTGGCCAATACACTGTCTAGAGTTTAGTGAAACTACTACATGATACAGCTGCCTCAGCCTTCATTTTGTGTGGCCAAGGGGCCTGTGGGGACCTTGAACTGACACTAGCCCCTCCTGCAACTACATGCCCTAGATAACAGCCCTCAGAGTCTCAACGAAATGTGAGGTCCTGATATGACTTCCTCATCAGCCCTGTGAGCAACGGTCTCCCTTGCCTTCCAGGGCTTTCCCCTTGTGGCCCCTTAGGGCCTTACCAAAACTCTGTTCTTTTTAGCCATTCTGGGCTTAGCCTGAAAACTCCAAAGCAGTCCACCCACAGATCCTAATAAAGGCACATGCCCCAGGTCCTGTTTATCAATCTGCCTGCACCCTGCCTTGATCTCTCCATGTGGCCCCTTGAGGCATGCTGTGTACTTTCCTCCAGGACCTGTGAGTAATAACCTTCTCTGTTTCAGTTTCTCTTGTCGTCTGTTGTGGAACTCGTCCTCTATCTGACACCCTGTGCTCCACTTAACAAATGTTAATTTAATGAAGTCACAACATACGTGCACCAGCTTTAAAAAATTCAAATAATAAAAGCTGTATACGGTAAAAAGTAAACTTCCTTTCAATCCCATGCACAATTCTTCTAAATTCCTTTGTGGACCCAACCACTGTTACTAGGTTCTATGGTATTATAGAGATTTCCTTGTCTATCAGGTTACTACACATTCTTCCTGTACCTTTGTTTTCAGTTGATATATTCTGAGATTGTTCCATTTTTTACATGCAAATCTAGTGTAGCAAAAATCATCCTTATTCTATAGTAATAGAATTTTATCTGGGTATAGGGCCACACAGATTAAAAACTAAATTCATTCTCCAGCCTCTCTTGAGACTAGCTATATCCATGTGACTAAGTTCTGGCCAATATGATGAAGAAGATATGGAGTTGTGGGTTTTGCCTTTGAAGGGCTTCCCTTCTTCTCCTTCCCTGCTTTTCCTGTCCTGCTCATGGACCATGGACATGGTCTTAGGTACCTTGGGTCATGCAAATAAGGGCAACATCCCAGGGACAGCAGAGAAGGAAGGTCATAGGAACCTGGATGCCTGGATGATGTCATGGTGCAGAGTCACCCTAGCAGCCCTGGACTGCCTGCCTCACTATCATGTGAGTCACATATGAGCTTCATCCTGTTTAGACCACTGTTATTTGCATATCTGATGAACATGACTGAGTTAATATCCTAACTAATCCATACAGAGAGAATAGGACTTCCCAGGAGTGGGTGGCCACATAGATCTGTCCTAG
The DNA here is from genome assembly GCF_041296235.1 of Equus asinus. NCBI lineage: Eukaryota > Metazoa > Chordata > Mammalia > Perissodactyla > Equidae > Equus > Equus asinus. Next base: position 35,342,966 of record NC_091797.1, read on the forward strand.
AGTTGAACAAAGACATATTTACAGTGTTCACGACTGTGGGCTCCCTAGGACATTATTCTAAGTTGGAGTAAGGGAGAGCTTGGCCACATGGGGCAGCACAGAGTTTGGAGACTGTTTCTTTCCTCATCTTTCTAGCCATAAGGCTTCCTGGGGGTAGTGTTTGGGCTCACCAGATGTTAGATCTAGGAGTCTTTGTTTCTTCACTTCTTGTCTTCTTTGCAGGCCAAATCTCCTATTCATCTTAGCCAGGATCAGAAACACTGCTGATGACCTCCTCCTCATCACCCTGTCTGATGGCAGGGACTGTGGAGGTTGACATCTAGAGGAGCCACCTCTCAGGTAGACAAGGAATGCAGCATTATTTGCCATTGGGTTCCATGGGAAGTCTGTGCTTCCCTAGCCAGGTTTGAACAGCTGACTTTGGGACAAGTGAGCTCAGTTCCCTCATATCCTGTCTCCTGGGGATCCCAAAATATATATTACATCACTTCACGACATTCTATTGTTACCAGCAAGTCATTAGGTCCAGTTTATGCTCTAAGGGTAAGGATTACACACAAGCATGAATACCAGGAGATGGGGATTTTTGGGGAAATCTCATAGGCTTCCTATCACAAGAGTGATTTTGGGAACCACCTGAATGCATGGCCTCCCACAGGCTGTAACTAGGGATGTAGAGTTAGGGATTGTCTAACTTTACTAGATAACCAGTGCATATTCACATGTTCCTTGTGATCTTCAAGATGTCTTTTTCAATTGGTCTGTCTGAAACAGGATCCAGACAAGGTCCTCACTATGCAATTGATTATTACGTCTCTGTAGTTTCTTCTCTTCTATAATATGCCAGCCCATTCTCCTTTTTTGGCCTGTGATTTCTTGGAGAAATCAAGTTACTTGTCCTGGAGAATGTTCCATATTCTGAATTGGGCTAATGGTTTTTTCAAGTTATTATTAAACTGTGTCTATCTCTTGTATTTCCTGTGATCTCAAAAGATATTCTTCTGATACACAACTGTAATGTTATCATGCCAGTCCCTGCAACTGTTCACTTTACCAAGTTTCCATTCAAGGATGACTAAGGACACAGTCACTGGACAGTCTGAGATCTCTGGAGGAGGGCGAAAATGCTATCATTTAATATATTCTGTGTTGAGCTTGCTTGCTACTTGTCATGGTGAATATAGAAGAGCTACAGAATTGTCACACCCCATGCCTGAACCAGCCCTCCCCTAAAACCTTGAGGACACTCATTTCCCCCTTTTATCTAAAGAGCACTTATGCTGATGATGCTGGACATTAGTTGTTCCCTTGAGGTTGTGAGCTCCACACTGCTGCCATCACTGCTGGACCAGAGATGCAGGGAGGATGAAGAGAGGGAGGAGGAAAATGCTGAGGACTCTGTTATTGATGCCTTCCTAACTTGCATGAGATGGCTTCCTCCAGTTGTAACCATTCTTCTGCTCTTCTACTTCTCTGAGTCTGGCCCTCCCAAAAACCAAAAAAAAAAAAGTGCTTTCTCCCTAAAACCAACCATATTTCCTGCTGGTAGCTGGAATACCTGCTGTCTTGCAGTTATGTCCCTGTTCACAAATGTAAAACAGTCTGATGCTGCCCACTTTTCAGTGCTTAGGCTGTAATGCTGTTCATGCCCCTTTGTTATATCAGGATAGGGATTAGTCCATGGTGTAGCTGGACTCAGAACAATCCTGGAGAAGCCCTTCAATACATAACCCAACTGTGATTCAAAGGGACACAGCACACATGCCACAGTACCACATGATGCACGTGTAAAACCTATCAGGGAATAGTCAAAATCAGAGAAGGATCAGAACACTCTGATCCCCACGTTTTTTCACTGTCCCATGGAGGGGTTCACTTAAGCTGGCACAGTGGACTATATTCCCATGGCTATTGTTCCAGGAATGAGGATGCCTGAAAATGCTCTGCATAATTACTGGGACAGCAAGGCAGGGACATTTGTGCCACTATGATGCAAAAGCAGGTCCCTGGTCAAGGACCTGAGCTCATTAGAAACTGGCAGTCCCTGGAGCTCCGTGGCTGGCATTGGCCTGTTCTTCTGAAATGCAGATTCAGACCTGCTGACCCAGCTCCCTACTCTGCTGACAAGAGTGGGAGGGAAGGAGCCTTTAGAGCATCTAGCTCTGGGTCTCCTCAGCACATTTCCGGGTTCTGGCTACACCTGCTCACCAGGCTCTCCACCCCTGCAAAGACCCTCTCAAATATTTCCAGGAATAAGAAGGGATTGTCCCAATGTTACCTCCACATTTTCTAATTTCTTCTTCCAGATATTGCTATAACTTATTGATGTTCTTCTGGGGACTATACCTTCTCAATTTTGCTACACTAAACCAGTAAAACAGTTTATTCAATCTGCCCTCCATAAAAACACGAAAATGTTATAGATATATATTTTTCTGTTATTGGCTTCCAACTCTGCTGTGTTTGTCCCTTTTTTCCTACTAGATAGTGAGTCTCTGAACAAATTTCTTGGCATATTCTATGATTTTATGGGTACTTCATGTTACTAGAACAGTCTCGTTGCATTTAAAAAATCAATCCTATTAAAACCTGAATGTCAAATTTAATAAAACAATGCAAAGCTTGACTTTTCTTCTTTCCCAAGTATGTTAGTGTTTTGACTTCAGCTGTTGGTGAAACAATTGATAGATATATATCTTACATATTTAACATGTATATTTCAGTTACATAACATATATTGTTAACATGTATATGTTACACATATATGTAATACAACATATATATGTAATGCATTTGTTGTAATAAATAAATTCAAAAATTTCATTGGCTCAACACAATAGAAGATTATTTTTTGCTAATAGGCTGCCCAGTGTGGTTCTGATTGAGCAGTGTGTTGGGAGGTTGAGATGCAGCACTATGTGCTCCGCACAATCATTCAGAGATTCAGGCTGACAGAGTTTGCTCTATGTTCATTACATGGCTCCTAAGCTTGCTGTGGTCATTTTCTTCTAGAAGTAGGAAGAGTAAAGCACACAGAAGAGCAGGTGTATGGATCTTGTCTTATTGATGTATAAATCCTCTTTATAGATATTATTGATAATAATACCTTTCCATGTGTCATTATTGGGTTTTTTTTCCATACCAAAATTTCAAACGTAAAATGCCAGATCAATTGCCTTTTACTTTGTTGCCTCTGGATTTGATTAGATTTAGAAATCCCTTTACTATCTAAGGTTATAAAACATTTGCTTTTAATTTTCTAGGTGGAGGGGAAGGGGAGAAGAGGATGGAGGTTGAGGAGAGGAGACATGTGAAAGGGAGGAAGGAGACAAGGAGAGATGGGGCGAGGAGAGGAGAAGCAGTATGACTTAGAGTTCTGGCGTTCAGAGCTATTGTTTTATAATCTAAGAGACTCCACAGTTTATAGGCTGAGGTTTGCTGTGCTTTGTATAGCCCTTGAGGAGCCTGATTCTTCAAAATTGGCTCTGTGGTAACCAGCGGCTTCCAGGAGCTGAAGGCAGTTCTCTGGAGAATGGGGCAGCTGTGAGTCTTTAGCAACATCCCTCACTGCAGCTGAGAACAGGGTGTTTTAGCCTGGGATAGGGAATCAGGATGGGATACCAAAAGCGCCTGCTACAGTCCATCCGTGGCACCTCTCAGTCCCAGTTCCTACGTTAAGTTGACTCCATCTTGTTGGGTCACAATGTCTAAGGAAATTACAAGAAAACGATTAGAACCAGTAGTGGTATAAATGAAAGCCTTCTCTGCTGCAGTTGGTCCCAAGACCACCTCCTTCTCTACCATCCATTCTAGACTCCTCAACCTCAGATTACATGTCTGTTGGTCTTTGTTCACCTGTTGATTTGATACAATTCCTCATCCCCAAGGGGTCGAGTTCCTAACTTCTGGACGTTTATTATTTGTGGTTGCAATATCTATGAGTTAAAACAAAAAGTGGGCTTGAGAATCCCAAGAAATGTCCCATAGGAGGCATGGATCACATGGTTGTTCCTCACGATGATCGGGATCAGTTATCCCTGCCCATACAGTGATTCTTTCCTTTGCCCACTGGTCTGCTGAAATGAGGAGCCCAAATTGAACAGGCGACAGCTACAGCTCTTAAGTTTAATGTGATCCTTGGTGGAAGCACCCTCTTCTGGGAAGCTGAACTTCTAATCTAGAAGAGCCTATTAAAAGGGCAGGAAGCATAAATACCCCAATTGGGTTACCGGGAGTGATGGTGAGAAATCACTCCTTCTTCCATCCTTGGTTGTCAGAGACCTACTTATTCTACTTATCGGAGACACAGAGCTATATAACAGCTGTTGGTTTAAACCTTTGTGGATACTTCATTCTGAAGGATAGCCCCCATCCTTGCAGGGTGTCATCTGCAAGGTGGTGCCACAGCTGGACCTTGAAGAAATCATCCCAGTTCTCTCAGCTGGCAGGTTTTGTGGTGAAGTATGGGGCAGGACCAGTGGATTTCATGTTCATGCTTTTGCTGTAAAGTAGGTCTCTTAATTTGAGACACTGTTATGTAGGGTCTCATATTAGAAAACCATACCTATGTGAACTATTGGATAATAGGTCTGAATGAGACACTGGGAAGGAAGGGAAAACTCATATCTAGAATACAAGTCAACCCAGATCAAGATCAATCCTTTATTTTTCCAGAATGAAAGAGTAGCAACATAATCAACTTGCCACCAAGTAGCTGGTTGTCGTCCTCAAAGGATGGTACCACGTTGGAGTTTATTTGCTGTTGGAAGATCAGACATTCAGTTGTGGCAGTGAATATATCAGCCTTGGTGAAAGGGAGCCCATACTATTAGACCCATGCCTCTCTGCAACCATGGATACTCCTTTTATGAGACTGTTGTGCAAGCTCTGGGGTGGCTAAAGACAGAGGCTGGTTAATGTCTACTGGCTGAGTCATCCTATGTGTTTGGTTGGTTAGTGTCTCTTGAATAGTGGATAATTTCTGGTGGGCATTAACATTTGATACAAAAGATCCTAACACTTTGTGTCTACTACAGGCTTCTTCCCAGATATCCTTGTCTTTGATCATCCAATCTTTCCCCTTCCAGGGCCCTCCCAGTTAAGGCCATTGCTATTGACTGTGAATTTGTGTGTATTGTTACCTGAGGCCACTTTTGTCTCTACACAAAGTGGATGAGCAGGAGCAGCACCTGCAGTTCTGCTTATTGGAGGGAATTTCCCTCAACACTGTCTTTGGTCATCCCTGAGTGGTGCTAGAGGGCAGCAACAGTCCCTTTTTGGCTCACATCTACATACTGAATGGACAGATTTGTGAACAAAGTTCAGATTTTTTCTTCCTATGTCAGCTGGTCATGGGAACTCCCCACTAGATCATAGGTGAGAGCTGAGGGAAAGGCAAAGGTACAAAAGTGGTAAGTGACATAAGGGTCTGAACCACTTGTTTATGCAACTGACTTGAGTTAAACAATACTGTGAGGCATCAATAGCTTTATACCATGTATCAGAAGCTGTATAAGTCTCATCTATTAAACATTTCACATTCAGCACATCTGCTGCAATTAGGCTAGTTAGGGTTAAACTTCTAGTAGTTCACTATCATCTATCATAATCCATCCAACTTTTGCAAGAACCAGACTGGTTAACGAAATGTTTATATGTTGGGGATGCCCTCTGCCTCTGCAACCTTTATATATTTGAGGGTGGTATTAATCTCTTTCGTTACTCTCAAGATAACAATATTGTTTTTATTTTCTATCCTGGTTGAGGTTGGAAGCCTGTTTCAGGGGCTTCCACTTGGCCTGTCGTACTACAGAGCTTTTACTCCACAACTCAAGGAACCAGTGTGAACCTTGTGGCAACTGCTAAACATGTCCATTCCAATTACATATTTGGAAACCAAGGAAATGACCACAAAGTGGATGTGTGGACACAGAGATTTGGGTGAACCTGAGACAGGATGCAAATTATTTCCTGGTCACCATATGCCTCTCCTCAAATGGGTGTCCATGATGTTTCCTGGGTTCCTCAAGAATTAGTATCAACTTGGACCCTGTATCTAATAGATTTAGCAAAGATCTGGGTATTCCATTTCTCCAATTTATAGATAAATGGCCACTGATTCCTTTAATGAAGGACTTGGGCATTACTACTGTACACAATAGCCATGATGTTGCAGAGTACTTCAACAGGGGACCTGGCCTCTCCTTTAATTGATGCATTCTGGGTCTGAGAACTGGCTTAGGTCTAGAAACTGGGCAAGGAATCATAACTTTCTATTGAGGCCATTAATCTCAGCCTTCAGCTTTTTCATTCTATTCTATTGGTTAAAATATTAAGTGACACTCTTGTAGGCTGCCTAACTATCTCACCCCTGAGAATACAATGATCTATTAGCCATTTCCATAAGTCTTTTGCAATCAGGATTTCCTGGCTTCCATTCTGACATTGTCAGCTATTTTGGCAATTTTGCTCACTTTGTTTCTACCTTGCTGTCACTTGTCTTCTGGCTTTCTGGGATCCTATTATCCCCATTGATGCTAGGGAGCCAAGTTCTATAACATTATCTCCTAGAACCAGCCCCAGCCTGCGAAGCACAGACACAGTGATGTTGATACTCCCCTCATCTGCTCATTCCTTAATGTGTGATAAACAGGGTGTTCTTTGACCCCTCAAAGGAAAACAGTCATGTAGCGAGTTTTCTGGTTTCATAGGGTATATCTATTTGGGCCCACTTCTCTGAGCCTTTTGATCACTTTCTCTACAATCTGCCATGGGAGTTCTGGCATCTCTACTTCATTTAATGTGAGCCATCCCTGTTTTCTAGAATAGTTGTACTGAGATATAATTCACATATCATATTATTCAATCATTTAAACTCAATCGTTTTTAGTATATTCATAGAGTTGTGCAACTATCACAACATCAATTTTAGAACATTTTCAACACTCCAAAAACACTTTTTGAGCCTTTTCATCACCACGTATCTATTTATTTCTAAGCAGTCATCCCATTTCCCTCCAACATCCCCTTAGCCCTAGGCAATGACTAATCTACTTTCTGTCTCTATAGATTTACTTATTACGGAGACTTCATACAAATAGTCTATATAAACGGAATATAAATTCCATATAAATAGAAGAATACAATGTAGGATCTTTTGTGATTGATCTTAGTGTAGTATTTTCAAGGTTCATCCATATTGCAGTATGTATGAATACTTCATTCCTTTTTGTTGTCAAATAATAGTGTCATGTGGATATACCACCTTTCATTTATCCATTCATCTGTTCATGGACATTTGGGTTATTTCCATTTTTGGTGATTATGAATAACGTTGCTTGAACCTTGTGTAAAAGTTTTTGCATGGATATAATGTTTCTATTTCTTTTGGGCATATACTTAGGAATGGAATTCCTGGATCATATAGTAACTGTATATTCAAGCTTTGAGGAATTGCTTAACTTTTACAAGATGCTGCACCATTTTACATTCCCACCAGCAGTGTACAAGGATTCCAATTTCTCCACATTCTTACCAATACCTTTAAAATCTGTCTTTTTCAGTCTAGCCATCCTAGTGAGTATGAAGTGGTATCATTGTGGTTTCAATTTACATTCCACGGTGACTAAGTGTCAAACTATTTTCACGTGCTTATTGGTCATTTGTATATCTTCCATGGAGAAATGTCTACTCAGAACTTTGTTCTTTTCTTTTCTTTTGTTTTTTTGGTGAGGAAGATTGTCCCTGAGCCAACATCCGTGCCAATCCTCTTCCATCCTTTGTATATGGGACACCACCACAGCATGGCTTGATGAGCAGTGTGCCGGTCTGCACCCAGGATCTGAACCCATGAACCCCAGGCCACTGAAGCCAAGAGTGTGAACTTAACCACTATGCCACTAGGCCAGCTCTCCTTTGTTCATCTTTTAATTGGTTTATTTGTCTTTTTATCGTGGAGTTGGAAGAGTTCTTTGCATATTCTGTATACTAGTTCTTTAAACGTAATATTTGCAAGTATTTTCTCCCAGCCATAGTTTTGTTTTTACTTTTTCATTGTGTTCCCTGAAACACAGAAGTTTTTAAATTTGATGAAGTCCAATTTATCTACTTGTTCTTTTGCTACTTGTGTTTGAAGGGTCATATGTAGGAAACCATTGATTAAGCCAAGGTTGTGAAGTTTTGCACATATCTTTTCTTCTAAGAGTTTTGTAGTTGTAGCAGTTACGTTTAGGTCCTTGATTCATTTTGAGATAATTTTTTATGTGGTGTGCAGTAACGTTGAACTTCACTCTTTCACATGTGAATATACAGTTAGGTTAGCACAATTTCTTGAAAAGACTATTCTATCCCTCATTGAATTTTCTTGGCACTCTTTTTGAAATGTTATTGTCCCTAAATACGTGGTTTGGGTTCTGTGCTTTTGATTCTATTCCATTGACCTATATGTCTACCCTTATGCCAGTATCACACTGTCTTGAATATTAGGGCTTTATAGTAAGTTTTGAAATCAGGAAGTGTAACTCCTCAAACTTTGTTGTTTTTCAAAAGTGTTTACCTATTTCTTGAATTTCCATATACATTTTAAGATTATCTCATCATTTTTTGCAAAGAAACCAGATAGGACTTTGATAGAAATTGCGTTGAATTTATAGATCAATTTTGGGATACTTCTATCTTAATAATATTAAGTGTTCCAATCCATAAACATGGAAAGTCTTTCCTTTTATTTAGGTCTTCCTTCATCTCTCTAACAACGCTTTATACTTTAAGTTTTGTTGTATAAGCTTTGTACTTTTTTGTCAAATTTATTCCTAAGTATTTTCTTCATTTTAAGGCTACTGTAAATGGAATGGTTTTCTTAATATAATTTTAGGACTATTCATTTCAAATGTATTGAAATACAATTGATTTTCGTGTATTGATCTTGTATTCCTGCAACACTGGTGAACTTATTAGCTCTAATAGTTTTTAGTGCATTCCTTAGGATTTTCTGTATACAAGATCATGTCATCTACAAACAGAGATAGTTTTACTCTTCCTTTGCAATATGGATGATTTTTATTTGTATAAAATGCTTTTTCTATGCTTATTAAGATAATCATATGGTTTTTGTCTTTTATTCTATTGATACGGTGTATTATATTAACTGATTTTTGGAAGTTAAAACAATCTTGTATTCCTGTGATAAATCCCACTTGGTCGTGGTATATATAATTTTCTTTATATGTTGCTGAATTCAGTTTTCTAGGGTTTTGTTGAGGATTTGTGCATCTATATTCAGAAGAGATATTGGTCAGGAGTTTTCTTGAGATGTCTTTAATTTTGATATCAGAATATTACTGCTTCATAGAATAAGTTGGGTAGTATTCCTTGCTCTTCCACTTTTTGGAAGAGTTTGTGAAGAATTGGAGTTAATTCTTCTTTAAATATTTAGTAGAGCTCACCAGTGAAGCCATTTAGGCCTGGGGTATTCTTCGTGGGTAGTCTTCCTATTACTGATTTAATGTCTTACTTGTTACAGTTATATGCAGACTGCTTATTTCTTATCAAGTCAAGTTCAGTAGTTTGTGTCTTTCCAGAAATTTGTCCATTTCATCTAAGTTTTCTTATTTATTGGCATATAATTGTTCACAGTCTGTGTTTGTAATTATTTTCTCTGTTGTAAAGTCAGTAATAATTTTCCCTCTTTCATTTTTTATCTTAGCAACTTTTCTTCCTTTTCTTTAGTGAGTTTAGCTAATGATTTGTTAATTCTGTCCATCTTTTCAAAGAACCATGTTTGAGTTCATTATTTTCTGTATTGTTTATCCTATAGCTCATTATTTTCCACTCTAATTTTACAATTTCTATTCTTCTGCTTCCTTTGGGTATAGTTTGCTCTTCTTTTTCCCATGAATTAAAGTGTAAATTTAGGTTATTGGTTTGAGATCTTTTTCCTTTGTAATGTAGGCCTTTACAGCTATAAGTTTCCCTCTAAGTTCTGCTTTATTAGCATCCCATAAGTTTTGGTATGTTGCCTCTTCATTTTCATTAATCTTAAAGTATTTTCTAATTTCTTTTTCTGACCCACTGGTTATGCTGGAGTTGTTTAACTTCCATACATTTGTGAGTTCTCCAAATTTCTTTCAGTTATTGACTGATTTCTATTTTATTTTATTCCCTTGTGGTCAGAGAACCTGCTTTATATTATTTCTATCCATTTAAATTTATTAATTTTTTTAATGGCCCAGCATGCAGACTATCCTGAAGAATGTTTCATTTGCACTGGAAGAGAATGTTTGTTCTGCTGTTGTTGGGTAGAGTGTTTATATACGTCCATTAGGTCTAGACGGTTTGTAATGTTGTTCAGATCTTCTATTTCCTTGTTGATCTTCCATTTAGTTGTTCTATCCATTATTGAAAGTATTGAAGTCTCTAACTACTATTTTGTATTTTCTATTTCTCCTTTCATTTCTGTCAGTTCTGTCTTCATATGTGTGTTTTGGTGTTCTGTTATTTGGTGCATACACATTTGTAATTTTTTTTCACATGGATTGACCCTTTTGGCATTATAAAATGTCCTTGTTTATCTCTACTAGAATTTTTTTAATGTCTATTTTATCTGATATTAGTGCAGCCACTCCAGCTTTCTTATGGTTCTGTTGATATATCTTCTCCTAACATTTTAATTTTAATCTATTTGTAACTATAAATCTTAAGTGTGTCTACTGTAGACAACATATACTTGGATCTTATTCTTTTATCCATTGTGACGATCTCTGCCTTTTGATTGACTTGTTCATTCCGTTTACTTTTAATGTTAACATTGATACAGTTGGAGTTAAGATGCCATCTTATGTGTTATTTTCTATGTGTCTCATTGTCCTTTTTATTCAACTCTTCCTCCTTTACTGATTCCTCTTGTGTTAAGTGGATTTTTTTTATTTAATAGTTTAATTCCGTTAGTGCTTTATCACTCTAGTTTTGAGTTGTTTTCTTAGTGGTTGCACTACAGCTCTCCGCATATACCTGATCTTCTCAAAAATCTACTTCAATTCATATTAACTTAATTTCAGTGAGATATAGAAACATTGTGCTCTATATCTATTTCCTCTTCTTTCTTTTGTGCTGTTGTAATTATGCACACCATAACTAAATATGTTACAAACCCAACAATACATTGTACTAATTATTACTTCATATAATTTCAGAAAGTTTCTATTTTTATGTCTTCAAGGTCACTGATATTTTTTTTGCCATAGCAAATCTGCCATTAATTTCATCTCACACCCAATGTATTTTCCATCTCAGACATTTTTATCTCTACAAGTTTGATTTTGGTTTTTCATATCTTTCATATCTCATATAACTTTTTGAATATAGGAGTACATTTATAATAACTGTTCTAATGTCATTGTCTTCTAATCCTAACATCTGTGTAAGTTTGTCAGTTCTGGGTTAGATCGATTGCTTTTTTAGGCTATATGAGTTGTATTATCTTGTTTTCACTGCATGCCTGGTTATTGTTAATATAATGCCAGACATGATTTTACTAGGTTAGATGCCAGATATATTTGCATTCCATATATTCTTCAGCTTTCATTTCTGGAACAAATCAAGTTATTTAAAAGCAATTTGATCCTTTTAGGTCTTACTTTTAATATTTGTTAGGAAAAACTGGAAAGTTAGTCCAGGGCTAATTACTCCCAAATACTGACAGATGACCCTTCTGAATACTCTACGCAATGCCCAGTGAACAATGAAGTTTTCCAGACTGGTTGGGACCAGGCACTATTTCCAGTCCTGAGGGGTACTATGTAATATGTATATTATCCTTTTGGATTACTCTTTCCCTGTCCTTCGATATTTTCCTTACATGCATGCACTGATGAGCTGAAGACTTGAGGGGAACCCTCTGCAGACTTCCAGTGTTTTTTCTGTCCAGCTCTCTTCTCCATGTGACTTCACGTTGTGTATTCTGGCTGTCCTGGCTTCCCCAGTTCGCAACTCTGTCCCCACAGTTCAGTGAGACTCCTGGGCTCTGTTAGGGCTCCTCCTCCTCCCTGCGCTGTGTCCTGGAAATTCTCTTCAGGAAGGAAGCTGAACAATTCTAGGCTTCACTTCTTTTGTTTCTCTTCTCTTAGGGATCACAATCTTTATGCTCTCTATTACCCAATTGTCTCAATGTTATTGTTTCATACGTTATCTGAATTTGTAATGTTTAAGTCAGGAGAGTAAATCTTGTCCTTGATACTCCATCACGGCATTTTCAAGCTTGTCATTTTTCTCTTTATACACAATAACCCTGGTTACTTTACTTTTTGTTTCATAATTCCAATATTTAAGTTTTATGAGCCTCTTTTTACTATCTTCTGTTCTTGTGGTTCTCAATCATATTGACTTTTTTCCACTTGTACTTGTACATCTCTTGCCCTGAGCTGCTCTTTTTTCCTGTGCAATTATTTGTGTAAATTATTTTACACATAGGTTAAATATAGATTTCTCTAGAGATTTTTGTTTTCTTCCTCCAGTTTTTGGGTGGATGGACCACCCAATCCAAGACAGTTACAAAGCACAATCATAGCTTGCGGTTATCCCAAAATGGGAAAGCAAGTTTGGACAACAAATGCACAGGTGGGCTGGCTGGTGGTTACAAATTCTGAAAAACAGTTTTGCCTTGTTTTTTGATGACTCAAAATTGGGTTTGCTTAGAATACTCTTGTGTTGGGGATGAAACAGATTTTCTTTTGTTTCACCACCCTTACTCTGAGGAAATGTATCTTCAGTTTCCTAGATTTTCTGGGATGTGTGAGTGTCTCCTTTTACACTTGCCATATGAACAAGCTCCGAGAACTGTCTCCTGTCTACTGTAGCTTGTGAGCCCGAGAAAACCAAAGCTTAGATTTTTCCACTTTTGGCAAATGTCTTCAGGATAAAAGCAACTTTTCTCTCTGAATTCCTATCCACATTTATTTTCTGGCCTAAAGGGTTATTCTCTTGCTTGTTCTTTCATACTTTTGGATGCTTTATATATTTTATTTATTATTTTTAGTTGTTTTTACTGGGAGAAGCAGCCTTAAAACTTAGTCTACCATATTACTAGAAATAGAATTCCCATTAACTAGTGAATTGCTATTAATCTGACACGACGCAACACAAAATGTGGTCTGTGGACCAGTATTGTTCTGTGGACTGTTTGTTACCAACCCATAATAAGATAAGTACAGAAATTGAGAGTGAGAGTAAGCAAGTAAACCTCTACCTATCTTATCCCAGACTGATAACAGCTAAGCAAAAGGTGGGCACTTATATCGTGTCTTCAGGTCTGCCAAAAATAGTTTGGTTGTCAGCTGTTCATAGGCCAGAGTTTAAGTAGCATGGTGTCTAAAATAGGATTTTTTTCAACTTTTGTGGGCATCACATAAAAATGATGAATTCTATGGGTAATCCCTCTAGAATTACATGCAAGTACAAAGAAATATAAAAATTAATATACAATGTCAGTGTATACATGGATCCTCTGAATTTAAGGACCTGGGTGTTTTAATCCTAGCAAGAGATAGTGGCAGGGAGAAGACATTTCAAGTAAGGACTTCACCATCTCACTCCACTTATCTGAGAGTATAAACTGGAGTAGACAAGCTAGACCCCAAATCAAACTATCAGGGGAATAAGTTGAAAGATGTCATTTATTAGTCACTCATTTATCCAACCAAATCTGAGTGCCTACAATGTACCAGAGCAAGTTCTAGTCTCAGATCACTGCTCCAAGAATTGAAATTTATCGTTCTTTTTCCATGCTTCACTCCTCTACCCCCAGCATCTGAACTTGCATCTTACATCGGGAAAATCTCACGATTAGAGAGTCTTGGTAGGAGGCAGAGACCACCTCCTTCCATAAAAGAGGAACAATTGCTTTCTTCAACATTGCTGCAGTTGGACACAGCATGAGGCTTTGGTTCCACCACTCAGGTGATCTTATCTGGACTTTGACTCAGGATACGGTGACACAGAAAAGCGAGGACTATGCAGAATGCATTTGACAAGGGTGATGTGAGTGGCAGTAAGAATGTCCCATTGCCAGGAGCAGCAGTGATAGCAGTCTCAGCCTCAGGGTCCAGTGTCCACCATCAGGGGTGTCTGTGGTGTGAAGAGTGACATCTGTGTCCAGCAGCAGGGGCAGTGGTTCCTACGTGGGACCAGACCTGGGGCGGGATTGTGGATTCTGTTCCCGGCTGTGTAGCCTCAAGCTTGGTTTTGGGGCCTTCTCCCAAGTAAAATGAGCCCCTTAGGCTACATATATAAATTCTTTTATGTTTAAATTAGAAACATTGGGATTCCACTGTTTGCTCCAAGAAGTAAGTGAGAAATTAGCCTGGGGAATAGTTTAGAGAGAAAATATTCAGAGATTTGCATTATGCTGACCTGAAAGTAACTTCTTAAATCTTTCACCTGGCTATACCCCATGATGGAGAAGACAACATGTATCTCCCACCATCACGTCTCATAATCGACGATATATGAACTCTCTTTTCTTTCCCAGGAAAAAAAAGACATTTAAATGTGGATTTAAGGCCCCTCCCCACCCTGGGTGCTTTCTGATCACCAACTTTTGTGGTTCCAAATCTTGCCAAGACCAAGATGGCTTGTGAGTTTGTTACAAAATCCTCAGGCCTCTCCCCAAAGCTGCTGTCAGAATGTTGGGCATGGAGTCCAGGTATCACTTATTTAACAGGCTACAGGTGAGGCTCATGCACAGCCATGAGGGAATCTTGGTCAATGTTCTTGCTACTGAATGTGTGATCTGAAGACCAGTATCATCAGCACATTGTTATAAATACAGATTTTCATGCTCACTCAAGACTTTCTGAATCTTAACGAGATGTCCAGGGGATTCCTGTGCACAGGAAAGTTTGGGACTCCCTGGTCTCCAAGCCTTCTAGATGCAGAGTCGGAACTGTGCAGTCAGCTCTTGGTATGTGGTCTGATCAGATCCCTAGAACTGGGGGGTCCAGGGTTCAGTCCTTTTTCCTTTCTCTTCTATCTTCATTAGTTCCTTGGTGACCTCATTCACTGTCAATGCTTTAAATATCATTTTTATGGCATCACTTCCTAAGTCTATTTCTCCGGCCAGATGTTTCTCCTAAATGTCTCCAGACTCATCTGTCCAACTGCCAACCTGACACCTTACTTGTATTCCTAATAAACATCTTCTCTTTAACATCTCTTAAACAGAATGCCTGTGATGCTCCCTCCCCAAATATACTCCTTCCAGATTCTTCCCCATCTTTGCAGACTGCAACTCCATCTTTCTACTTGCATAGTCTAAAATCTTTGGTGCCCTGATTCTTTTTATTTTTAACCATAGCTAACTTTTTTGTGTGTGTGTGAGGAAGATTGGCCCTGAGCTAACACCTGTTGCCAATCTTCCCTTTTTTCCCTCCCCAAAGCCCCATTACATAGTTGTATATCCTAGTTGTAAGTCCTTATAGTTCTTCTATGTAGGATGCCACTACAGCATGTCTTGATGAGCAGTGTGTAGGTCTGCGCCCAGGATCTGAACCAGCAAACCCGGGGCCGCCAAAGTAGAGTGCACAAACTTAACCACTACACCACCAGGCTGGCTCCTGGTGTTCTTCTTGACTCTTCTTTCTCATACAATAGATTTAATCCATTAGGAAATGCTTCAAAGTCCATCTTCAAAAGGTATCTATAATGACATCACTCCCCACCATTTTCACCACTCATACCCCAGTCAAAAAAGTAAACATCTCTACTCTGGAACACTGCAAACATTTCCATCACTTTTCCCTTCTGCCTTGTTTGTTCCTTCTCTCTCACTTCTATTCTCAGGACAGCAGCTAGAGCAATCCTTTTAAAAAGGAAGTCATAGCTTGTCTGTCTTTGCTCAAAGCGGTTTCACTCAAAGTCAAAACTCTTCCAGCATCCTCCAGCCTGCATGACCTGCCCATTCATCTGACCTCAGTCAAGTGTGCTCTGCTACAGCCATACTGGCCTCCTGGCTGTTTCAAGAACACACAGACACACTCTTGCCCTAGTGCATTTGCACTTGAGGTTCCCCTGCCTGCAAAGAATCTCCCCCAGATATCCTCGTGGATAATTCCTCACGTCCTTCACATCTTTCCTCACAGGTCATCTTCTCAACGAGGCCCATGCTGACCACACTAGTAAGTAGCTGTCTTGCATTTCCACACACTCACACTCATGATTGCCTTCTCCATAGCACTTACCACCTTCTAGTAGAAACCCTTCCCTTATTCACTATGCTTGGAGTGTACAGTCTGCCCCTTCCCACTAGAACGTGTGCTCCGCAAGGCTGGCAATTTTCATCTGTTTTTAGTTCACTGATGTATTCCAGATGCAAAAATAGTGTATCCTATAGAAAGTCTTCAAAAAACATTGGTTGGATGAATCATCGCTGTAGAGCACCTCCCTATTCTGGAGACATTGTCTTTATTAATGCAGCCTCAGGTCAAACGTTATTTTGTGGCAGCTGTAGCACAAAATCCACTCACATTACCATCAATGCCACCTGTACTTTTCTCAGAAGGCTGCTCTTCCCACCCTCCATCCATCCTTCTCTCCCACACTAGCCTTCCTGCACACCACAGCACTCTGCTATATTTTCCTCTTCAGAAAAAATTGATCCTTGACTTATGGGCCCTATTTTCCAACCAAATATAAATCTAAATTAGACTGCTTTATAAATCCATGAGTTTGGTTTGGAGCCAGCACTCAGATTACTAGAGCTAAGGTTAGGGAGAAAGGGTAGGAGGGTAAAGAACCTGGAAATCTAACTGTTGTTTATCCAAGATGGTAAACTATCAAGTCTCTCCTCTCTGCTAATATTGGAATTTGGTTCCTTAAAAAGGTTTTGGAAAAGATGGAAAGAACAATTCAGGAAAAATCACTACAAGGAAGGCAAGAGCTGGACAGTATGAAAATTCACCTCTCAATACCAGAGTCTCCTGTTTGCAGGGGACACCTGGGCCTTGTAGGGACAATGACAGGCAGAATGACTCCTGCTGCTGTCAGAGACAGAGGACACCTAGAGGAGAATGAGACTAGAACTCTCAAAGAAGAACAAGAACGGGTACAACCTTCTACAGAAAAAAAGGACAAGAAATAGAGGCTGGCCCGGTGGCATAGCAGTTGAGTTTGAATATTCTGCCTCAGTGGCCTGGGGTTTGCTGGTTCAGATCATGAGTGCAGACCTACGCACCACTTGGCAAGCCAAGCTGTGGTAGGCATCCCACATATAAAGTAGAGGAAGATGGGCATGAATGTTAGCTCAGGGCCAGTCTTCCTCAGCAAAAAAGAGGAGGATTGGCGGCAGATGTTAGCTCAGGGCTAATCTCCACCAAAAAAAAAGAAAGAAAGAAAGAAAAAGAAACAAGAAATAAATACACAAGAGATGGAGGCTGAGGGCCAGACCCAATCCTGAGCCTAGGCTGACCTGGCCACATAAAGCCCCTGCTGCCCACAGTCTTGGAGACATGACAAGGCCCAGGTGATATCTGAGTCCCTGTGATCACAGGTCCTGGTGGGACAAGATTCTATTGAAGGGACAAGGACAAAAGAAAATACAGATAACCCAGCAGAGGAGTAACCACATCAAAGCCCACGATGCACTCAGCAGTGACAGGGAACAGGCTCCATCCATGCTCGACTCCTCACACCCTTCTCCTGTCCCCACCTGCAACAGACTCAGTGCAGCAAACGTAGATTCTTCAAGGTTCTCAGGTTTTATTTCCTCTCAAGTTTTAAGAATCTTTCCCTTAATAAACCCACCAACCCAGCTTCACAGCAAGAATTTGAAAAAATTCACATTCAGATTCTTATTTTTATCCCATGTCTTTCAGCCTACCCACTGGGTTATATAGTTTTTAATGCTCAATTTCTTAGTTTTCTCCTTGTTTATTATTTGTGTCTCTGTTCTTCTTTTCTGTTTAGTGGTTACCATGAGGTTTATATGCAAAATCTCATAGATAAATTAGTCCATTTTCTGACGGCCTCTTATTTCCTTAGACTAAACTGATTCAGTCCCCTCCAACTTCTCCTCCTATGTTGTTTTTGTCACATCTTATTCCATCTTGTGTTGTGAGTTTGTGGTGAAAATGACAAGATTATCTTCATTTTTGGCGTTTTCCTTCCCTTCATCTTTACTGTTATACTTGAGTATTTGCTATCCTGTTCTAATTTTGTCTACTTATTTATCTCCTTACTCCATGCTTTGTAATCCCTTTATTCTTTTTTTTTCCCTGAGGTATGAGGGCCTTCTTGAGGTTTCTTGTAAGGGGGGGGTCTTGTGGCTACGAACTCCCTTAGCTTTTGTTCATCTGGTCAAGTTTTTATTTCTCCATCAAATCTGAAGGGTATTTTCACTGGATAGAGTATTCTTGGCTGAAAATTTTTGTCCTTCAAAGATTTGAATGGGGGGGGCTGGCCCCGTGGCTGAGTGGTTAAGTTTGCATTCTCTGCTTCAGCAGCTCAGGGCTTTGCTGGTTCAGATCCTGGGTGCAGACATGGCACCACTCGTCAGGCCATGTTGAGGTGGTGTCCCACATGCCACAACTAGAAGGACCCACAAATAAAATATACAACTATGTACTGGGGGGGGTTGGGGAGAAAAAGCAGAAAAAAAAGAAGATTGGCAACAGTTGTTAGCTCAGGTGCCAATCTTAAAAAAAAAAAGATATGAATATATTATTCCAGCCTCTCCTAGACTGCAAGGTTTATATTGAGAAGTCCACTGAAAGCCTGACATGGGTTCCTTTGTAAGTTATTATCTTCTGCCTTACTGCCCTTAGTATCTTTTTGTTGTCATTGACTTTTGCCAGTTTCGCGACTATATGCCTTCAGTAGGTCTTTTTACACTGACATATTTAGGAGATCTGATAGCCTATTTCCATTGGATTTCCATCTTCTTCCCTGGGTTTGGGAAGTTCTATGCTATTATTTTTTTGAACAAGCTTTCTGTTCCATTCTCCTTCTCTTCTCCCTCTTGAATACCTATAATTCTTATGTTGTATTTCCTAATTGATTCAGATATTTCTCAGAGACTTTCTTTATTTATTTTTAGTCTTAGTTCTCTCTCCTCCTCCATATGGAGCATTTCAATATGTCTGTCTTTGATTATGCTGCATAAGATTTACTGAGATGCCCAGTCATAGAATTGCTCCCACTTCCTGACAACACTCAATCTAGAGGGAACTCCTGCCTTATAGAACCTCCCCCAAATCACCCAACCAAAGCCCAAATCCTGTATTATATTCTTTCTAACATCCTCATCCTAAGACTCCACACAGTTTTGCATGATGCACATTATCCACTGTTATCCTGTTGACAGGAGCAACTAGAGCAAGGATTAAGCCATAGTTGGAAACAAGCAGATAAGATTTATTGATATGACCAGACATAGTGTTCAGGGAATCCATATTTTGTTCTATCTCATCCATTGAGCCTTTCATCTCCAATATTTCTGATTGGTTCTTCTTTATAGTTTCAACCTCTTTTGTGAAATAGCTCCTGAACTCACTGAATTATTTCTCTACATTCTCTTTTAACTTATTGAGTTTTTTGATGATAGCTATTTGAATTCTCTGTCATTTAGATTACATACTTCTGTGTCTTCAGGATTAATTTCTGAGTACTTGTCTTATTCGTTCTGATCTGGAGATTTAACATAATTTTTGATACTGCTAGAGGGCATGTCTCTGTTCTTCCACATCATGGTATTATTGATCACCATTACCACCTATCACCACCAGGTGTGGGTCAAGACCCGAGTATTCTGAGCCCTTTGCTCTCCCCCCAAGATCCCAGGTGCTAGAGCGGGGTGCTGGGTGGGTGGGGGGAAGGGTGTTTTCCTCTCCTGCATGCTCTTGGGGGCTTCTTGCTTTGCCCTCTCTATCTACTCTCCTGGGGTGTTGGTTTGATGAAGTCACCTCTGCAATAGCTAGTCACCTTGGTAGGGGACATCCCTCTAGGCTGTAAGAGACCTCAGGGATCTATGATTTTCTGGTGAAGGGGCACCCCTCCCCCCTTCCTTCCTTCTTGGAGGCAGCTCACAATCCCCAAATCATAGTCTTTTGGGGAGGGAGCAAAGCTTTCTCTTACCTCATTCCACCTCCTCTGAGGGGGGCTCCAGCACCTCCACCTTCTGATGTATGGCTGCATGGGTCTCTCTGACGTCTTTTTTGTTATGTGGATGTCCTCTGTTGGAATATGAATGTCCTTTTCATTGTATTATGGAGGGGAGAGTTCACCAGGAGAGCTCCCTCCCACCATGATGCTGATGTCACTCTCAGATTCTTATTTTCAATAGAGAGGTAAGAATTTGCACCTCATGCAACATGAAGGTAAGACAGGGATGTAGGCCCTGTAGAGATATTTCTAAAATACAAGCAAAAGATTTAAACCTTAGAATTCTACCATCTCAGAACTCTTTAGCTATTGCTCCTTACTCACCCATCACATTTCCCTAAATTCAAACAATTCTGTTTCCTTTCACCCTCAGACCTCTCTCTCTTCATTGTCTCTACCTAGATGAAAATATACATGAAGCTTTTACAATTGTGGAGTAAAGAAGGATTCTCTAAGCATGACTGAAAGGTGAAAAACCATAAAGAAAAAATAAAATTTCTCTGTCAATCACAAAATCACAAATATCCAGATACATGCCCATAGTCAAACTCAAAAACACACAAAAATTTGACAGATGAAAGGGTAGCATGTGTCAATCTGCTTGGGCCAAAGACCACCAGGAACACATCCATAGTTGAACACGTTCTAGAGAGGATAACGTGCACCATGCAAAACTGTGTGGAGTCTAAGGATGAGGGTGTTAGAAAGTATATAACACAGGATTTGGGCTTTGTTTGGGTAATTTTGGGGAGGGTCTATGAGGCAGGAGTTCCCTCTAGATTGAGTGTTGCCAGGAAGTGGGAGCAATTCTATGACTCCGCATCTCAATAAATCTTATCTGTTGACAGGAGCAACTAGAGCAAGGATTAAGCCATAATTGGAAAGATTTATATACAAAAGTATATTGCTTTCCTATTACCAGCAATGAATAAGTGGAACTTTAAATTTAAAATACAATACCATTTAGACTAACCCTCCAGAAAATGAAACAAATAGGCAGAAATCTAACAAAATATGTACAGGATTTATATGAGGAAAAGTACAAAACTCTCACAAATCAAATAAAAAAACTAAATGAATGGATAAATATTCCATGTTCATGAGTAAGAAGACTAAACATTGTCAAGAAGTTGGTTTTTCCCAACTCGGTCTATAGATTCAATGCAATTCTAATTCAAATCCCAGCAAGTTATTCTTTGGACATCGACAAACCGATTCTAAAGTTTAAATGGAAAGGCAAAAGACCCAGAATAGCCAACATGATACTGAAGAAGAATGAAGTTGGAGGACCAACACCGCTTGGCTTCAAGACTTACTGTAAAGCTACAGTAATCAAGACAGTATGGTATTGGTGAAAGAAAAGATAAATAAATTAATGGACCAGAATAGAGAGCAAAGAAATAGACCCACATAAACAGTCAACTGATCTTTGACAAAAGAGCAAAGGCAATACAGTGGAGCAAAGATAACCTTTTCAACAGATGATGCTGAAAGAGCTGGGCATCCATATTTAAAAAAATGAATCTAGACACAGACATGACAAAAATTAACTCAAAATGGATGATAGACCTCAATGTAAAAAGTAAAACTACAGAACACCTAGAAGATAATATAGGAGAAAACCTTGATGACTTTTGGGTATGGCGATGACTTTTTAGATAAAACAACAAAAGCATAATCATGAAAGAAATAATTGATAAGAAATAGTTGAATTTTAAAATCTTCTACAAGTGTTGGTGAGGATGTGGAGAAAAAGGAACCTCTGTGCACTGTTGGTGGGAATGTATATTGGCACAGCCACTATGGAAAACAGTATGGAAGTTACTCAAAAAATTGAAAAGTAGAACTATCATATGATCTATCAATTCCACTTCTGGGTATTTATCTAAAGAATATTGTAGCACTAATTTGAAAAGATATATGCATGCCATGTTCATTTCATAATTATTTACAATAGCCAAGATATGGAAAGAACCTAAATGTCCATCAGTGGATGAATGGATAAAGAAAGTATGGTGTATATATACAATGGAATACTATTCAGCCATAAAAAAGAATGAAATCTTGCCATTTGTGACAACATGGATGGCCTTCGAGGATATTATGCTAAGGGAAATAAGTCAGACAAAGACAAACACCATATGATCTCGCTTACATGTGGAATCTAAAAAGGAAACAAAAAATCCGAGTCATGGATACAAAGAACAGATTGGTGGTTGCCAGAGGCAGGGTGAGAGAGGGTGGGCAAAATGAGTGAAGAGGATCAGAAGGCACAAACTTCCAGCTATAAAATAAATGTCATGGGGATTTAATGTTCAGTATGGTGACTATCGTCAATAACACTGTATTGCATGTTTGAAAGTTGCTTAGAGAATAAATCTTAGAAGTTCTCATCACAAGAAAAAAAATTTGTAACTGTATGGTGACAGATGTTAACTAGACTTATTCTGGTGATCATTTCTCAATGTATACAAATATCAAATCATTATGTTATATACTTGAAACTAATATAATGTCATATGTCAATTATACCTCAATAAAAAAAATCTTCTGCTCTGTGAAAGAGAATGTTAAGAGAATTAGAAGACAAGCCACAAACTGGGAAAACATATTTGCAAAAGACACATCTGATAAGGACTGTTAGTCAAAATACATGAAGAAATCTTAAAACTCAACAACAGAAAGAAAACAACCACTAAAAAATGGGCCAAGGACCTTAACAGACACCTCACCAAAGAAGACAAACATATATGGAAAATAAGCCTATGAAAAGATGCAGCACAACATAAGTCATCAGGGAAATGCAAATAAAACAATGAGATGCCACTACACGCTTACTAGAGTGGCCAGAACAATGACCACATCAAAAACCAAATTCTGGTGAGAATGTGGAGCACAAGAATTTTTATCCATTTCTGGTGGTAATGAAAAAGGATACAGCCACTGTGGAGGAGAGTTTGCTACAAAACTTACCATACCATCCAGCAATAGCACACCTTGGTATTTACCCAGAGGAGCTGAAAACTTACATCCACTGCATACTGATGTTTATAGCAGCTTTAGTCATAATTGCCAAAACTTGAAAGCACCCAAGATGTCTTTTCAGTAGGTGGATAAATAAATTGCGGTACATTAGACAATAGAATATTCAACACTAAAAAGAAATGAGTTATCAAGCCTTGAAAAGACATGGAGGAAACTTCAATGCATATTACTAAGTGAAAGAAGCCAATCCAAAAAAGGCTACATACTGTGTGATTCCACCTATATGGCATTCTGGAAAAGGCAAAGCTATGGCCACAATAAAAAGATGAGTTTTGAGGATGTCAGCGTCATGTTGGAGTGAGCTTGCCCAGGACTCTCTCCCCTCCAACATACAACAAAAAGGAGCAACAATATTCCAACAGAAAATATCCTAATAGCACAGGAATCCTCAGAGAGTCACAGCAGCCAAACGATGGAGGGTGGAGAGGCTGGAGCCCACCCTCAAAGGAGCTGGACCGGGGTAAGAGAGAACTTCACTCCCTCCCCTAAAGACTGCCATCACTGCCACGGGAGGCTCTGTGAGGGAAGGAGTGGGGGAGGGGTCGCGCATCTGCAGGATAACCCAGACTCCCTAACGCCCTTTCAGCCTAGAGGGAAGCCCTTTAATGAGGTGAAAGCTTTTACATGGGGTGACCTCATCAAGCCAAGACCCCAGGAGACCAGATAGCTGATTGGGAAACCTGGGCCTGCATGCAAGAGAAAGCGCCCCACCCAACCTGCGCTGTGCTGCACCATCAATGCTGAAGGCTAAGGGCTCAGAATACGTGGCTCTTACCCCCATCTAGTGGTGACAGGCTGTAACTGCAACCAAATAATATCACAATGGGGAAGACCGGTAATTCCAGCATCAGGCAGTTCATACCAGCTCCAGATCAGAGAGAAAACAGTAGATATCCAGAATTATGTCCTGAAGTCTCAGAAATAAGTAAACTAAACGACAATGAATTCAGAATAACTATCGTCAAAAAACTCAATGAGGTAAAAGAAAATATAGAGAAACAATTCAATGGGTTCTGGAGCTACTTCACAAAAGAGATTGAAACTATAAAGAAGAATCGATCAGAAATACTAGAGATTAAAAACACAATGGAAGAGATAAAACAAAATACGGATTCCCTGAATGCTCATTTGGACACCATAGAGGAGCAAAGCAGCATAATCGAAGATAGACACGTTGAATGGCTCCAGAAAGAGGAGGAGAGAGAACTAAGCCTAAAAAGAAATGAAGAAAATCTCTGAGAAATAGCTGACTCAGTGAGAAAATGCAACATAAGAATTATAGGTTTCCCCAGGAGGTGAAGAGGAGGAGAATAGAGCAGAAAGCATGCTCAAAGAAACAATAGCAGAGAACTTCCCAAATCTAGGGAATGAGAGAGAAATGTCTGTGGAGGAAGTTTTCAGATTGCCTAGATGTGTGAACGTAAAAACACCTACTGCAAGACATATAGTAGTAAAACTGGCAAAAATGAATGACAAAGAAAGAATCCTCAGGGCAGCAAGGCAGAAGAAAATAACCTACAAAGGAACCCCTATCAGACTTTCAGCAGATTTCTCTGAAGAAAGCTTACAAGCTAGGAGAGAATGGAATGACCTATTCAAAACTTTAAAAGATAAAAATCTTCAGCCAAGAATACTCTATCCAGCAAAAGTATCCTTTAGCTATGAGGGAGAAATTAAATCTTTACCAGACAAATAAAAGCTAAGGGACTATATAGCCATGAGACCCCCCCCCCACACACACACACACAAGAAATCCTCAAGAAGGCCCTTATACCTTAAAAATAGGGAGAAAGGGGGTCACAAATCATAGAGTAAGGAAACAAATAGAATCAGAATAGGATAACAAATATTCAACTACAGCAGTATGATAAAAGGAAGGAAAACACCAAAAACAAAGACAATCTTGTCACTTTAACCACAAATTCACAACACAAGTTGGAATAAGATATGAGAATAATAACTTAGGAGGGAGAAGGAAAGGGACTGAATCAGTTTAGACTAAGGAAGTCAGAGGCCATCAGAAAATAGACTGTGTTATGCATGAGATTCTGAATACAAACTTCAGGGTAGCCACTAAACTAAAAAGCAGAACAGAGACACAAAAATAAATAATGAAAAAACTAAGAAACACAGCATAAGAAACTGCAGAAGTCAATGAGTAGACCAAAACACACAGGATGAGAAACAAAGGAAATGCAGGAAAACCGGAAAATGAGTGACAGAATGACAGCATTAAGCCCTCATGCATCAATAATCACCCTCAATGGAAACAGATTGAACTCTCCAATAAAAAGACAGAGTGGAAAGATGGATTAAAGAACAAAATCCAACAATTTGTTGCCTCTAGGAAACACATCTCAGCTCCAATGACAAATACAGGCTTAGAGTGAAGGGGTGGAAGATGATAATCCAAGCTAATGGCAAACAAAAGAAAGCAGGGGTTACAATACTTATATCAGAAAAAGTAGATTTCAAGATTAGGCAGGTAAAGAGAGACAAAGAGGGGCAGTATATAATGATCAAAGGGACACTACAGCAAGAAGAAATAATGCTTATAAATACCTATGCACCCAACACAGGAGCACCAAAGTTCATAAAGTGACTATTAACAAATCTAAAAGAAGATAGCAAAAATAACACAATAATAGTAGGAGACCTCAGCACCCCAGTCACATCATTGGAGAGATCATCCGGACAGAAAATCAACAAGGAAATGGTGGAATTAAATGAAAAGCTAAAACAGTTGGACTTAATAGCCATATATAGAACACTCCATCCAAAAACAGCAGAATACACATTCTTCTCAAGTGTGCACAGAACATTCTCAAGGATAGACCATATTATGGGAAACAAGGCAAGCCACTATAAATTAAATAAAATTGAACTAATAACAAGGATCTTCTCCAATCATAATGCTATAAAGCTAGAAATTAATTACAAGAAAAAAGCTGAGAAAGGGACAAAGATGTGGAGACTAAACATGCTATTGAACAAGCAATGGGTCATTGAAGAAACTAAAGAAGAAATCAAAAAAATATCTGGAGACAAATGAAAATGAAAACATGCCATACCAACTCATTTGGGATACAGCAAAAGCTGTATTGAGGGAAATTCATCACAATACAGGCACACATTAACCAACAAGAAAAATCCCAAATAAGCAATCTCAAATTACACCTAACTGAATTAGAGAAAGAAGAACAAACAAAACCCAAAGTCAGCAGAAGGAGAGAAACAATAAATATCAGAGCAGAAATAAATGCTATTGAAACAAAAAAAAAGCAGTGGAAAAGATCAATGAAACAAAGAACTGGTTCTTTGAGAAGATAAATAAAATTGGCAAACCCCTAGCTAGACTTACAAAGAAAAAAGAGAGAAAGTTCAAATAAACAAAATCAAAAATGAAAGAGGATAAATAACAACAGACTCCACAGAAATACAACGGATTATAAGAGAATACTACGAAAAACCATATGCCAACAAAACGGATAACCTAGAGGAAATGGATAAATTCTTAGACTCTTACAATCTCCCAAAGCTCAGTCAAGAAGAAGCAGACAATCTGAACAGATGAATCACAAGGAAAGAGATTGAAACAGCAATCCAGAGCATCCCAAAGAATAAAACCCCAGGACCAGATGGCTTTCCTGGGGAATTCTACCAAACTTTCAGAGAGGATTTAATACCTATCCTTCTCAAGCTATTCCAAAAAATTAGGGAGGATGGAACACTTCCTAACACATTCTACGAGGCCAACATCACGCTGATACCAAAACCTGACAAGGACAGCATGAAAAAGGAAAACTGCAGGTCAATATTGCTGATGAACATGGATGCAAAAATCCTCAAAAAATTTTGGCAACCCAAATTCAGGAATGCATCAAAAGGAGCATACATCATGATCAAGTGGGATTCATACCAGGGACACAAGGATGGTTCAACGTCTGCAAATCAATCAACGTGATACACCACATCAACAAATTGAGGAATAAAAACCACATGACCTCTCAATAGATGCAGAGAAAGCATTTGACAAGATCCAACAGCCATTTACGATGAAAACTCTGAACAAAATGGGGAGAGAAGGAAATTACCTCAAAATAATAAATGCCATATTTGACAAACCCACAGCCAACATCATACTGAATGGGCAAAATTGAATTTTAGAATCCTAAAATTCAAAAGACCTCAAATCGCTAAAGCAATCCTGAGGAAAAAGAACAAAGCTGGAGGCATCACAATCTCTGACTTCAAAACATACTACAAAGCAACAGTAATCAAAACAGCATGGTACTGGTACAAAAACAGGTGCACAGTTCAATGGAACAGAATCGAAAGCCCAGAAATAAAACCACACATCTATGGACAGCTAATCTTTGACAAAGGAGCTGAGGGCACACAATGGAGAAAAGGAAGTCTTTTCAACAAATGGTTCTCAGAAAACTGGACAGCCACATGTAAAAGAATGAAAATTGACCATTCTTTTTCACCATTCACAAAAATAAACTCAAAATGGATCAAAGACCTAAAGGTGAGACCTGAAACCATAACGCTTCTAGAAGAAAAGGTAGGCAGTACATTCTTTGACATCAGTATTAAAAGGATCTTCTCGGACACCATGTCTTCTCAGAAAAAGGGAAACAATAGAAAGAATAAACAAATGGGACTTCATCAGACCAAAGAGCTTCTTCAAGGCAAGGGAAAACAGGATTGAAACAAAAAAACAACCCGCTAACTGGGAAAAAATATTTGCAAGTCATATATCTGACAAAGGGTTAATCTCCATAATATATAAAGAACTCTCGCAACTCAACAACAAAAAATCAAACAACCCTATCAAAAAATGGGCAGGAGACATGAACAGGCATTTCTCCAAAGAAGATATACAGATGGCCAATAGGCACATGAAAAGATGTTCATCATCACTGATCATCAGGGAAATGCAAATCAAAACTACACTAAGATATCACCTTACACCCATTAGAATGACAAAAATAACCAAAACAAAAAGTGAAAAATGTTGGAGAGGTTGTGGAGAAAAAGAACCCTCATATACTGCTGGTGGGAATGCAAACTGGTGCAGCACTATGGAAAACAGTATGGAGATTTCTCAAAAAATTAGAAATAGAAATATCGTATGACCCAGTCATCCCATACTGGGTACGTATCCAAAGAACTTGAAATCAGCAATTCCAAAAGTCCCATGCACCCCTATGTTCATTGCAGCATTATTTACAATAGCCAAGAAGTGGAAGTAACCTAAGTGCCCATCAACTGATGATTGGATAAAGAAGATATGGCATATATATACAGTGGAATACTACACAGCCATAAAAAAGAATAAAATCGTCCCATTCACAACAACATGGATGGACCTTGAGGGAATTCTGTTAAGTGAAATAAGCCAGATAGAGAAAGACGAACTCTGTGTGACTCCACTCATAGAAGGACTTTAATCATATAGACAAAGAGAACAGATTAGTGCCTACCAGGGGAAAGGGGGTTGAGGGGTGGGCACAAAGGGTGAAGTGGTGCACTTACAACACGACTGACAAACAATACTGTACAACTAAATTTCACAAGGTGATAAACTATCATAAACTCAATCAAAATAAAAAATAATAATAATAAAAAGATGAGTTTTTGCCAGGGATTGGGGGGAGGGAGGGATGAATAGGAGGAGCACAGAGGGTTTTAAGGGCAGTGAAAATACTCTGTATGGCATTATAATGATGGATACACGCCATTATACATTTATTCCAACCCGCAGAATGTACAACACCAGGAGTGAACCCTAAGGTAAACTATGGGCTTTGAGTGATTATGGTCTGTCAATGCAGGTTCATCAGTTACAACAAACGTACCACTCTGAGGGGGATGTTGATAATGGGGGAGGTTATGCATGTGTGGAGGCAGGGGGTTATGGGAAATCTCGGTACCTTCCTCTCAATTTTGTTGTGAAGCTAACACTGCCCTAAAAAAATAAGGTCTTATAAAAATCATTGGTCCTTGAATAGAGGATCAGAATTGGAATGTTAACAGATTCAGACAAGACCTGTCAAACGTTTTACAAGTTTAAGGGATTTTAATGCAATTTAGTTTTGAAAGCATTGTTTCATGCACAAACAAGAAAATTGAAAAGATGCTATGGGATATATACAGATAGGTAATTCACACCTTCCTAACTGCCATCACCTAGTCATCCAGGTTATCTGCCCAGAAACCACATTTAGCAATTTCTCATTTCTCTTTCCAGAAAAATGCGAGTCTTTTTTGTAAAATGGAAATCTATGTTTATGTTTAGGCATTAGTGGAGATTGTTACATCAGTGAAAGAGCGCAGGCCACAGACTGGAGAAAATATTTGGAAACCGCATATCTGAAAAAAAGACTTGTACCAAGAATATACAAAAACCCCTTAAAACTCAAAAATAAGAAAACAAGTAACTCAACTTAAAAATGTGCAAATTCTGAATAGACAATTCACCAAAGATGATACACAGATGGTAAATAAGCACATGCTCAGTATCATATGTCATTAGGGAAGTGCAAATAAAAACAATAGCATACCATTACACACCTCTTAGAACAGTTAAAATTAAAAAAAAAAAATACTGATTATACCATGTGCTTGTGAGGACGTAGAGCAACAGGAACTGTCCCAGTCTATTTGGGCTGCTCTAACAAAATACCACCAACTGGGTAGTTTATAAACCAGTAGAAATTTATTGCTCGTAGTTCCGGAGTCTGGGAAGTCAAAGATCACAGCGCCAGAATGCTCAGGTTAGAGCTCTCTTCCTGGTTCACAGCCGGCACCTTCTGGCTCTGTTCTCACATGGTGGAAGCAGCTAGGGATCTCTCTGAAGCCTCTTTTATAAGACACTATGATACTGTGATTTATAATAACAAATATATATTTGGTCTTCCTCCCCTTTCCTGACAAAGAGCTCCCAAAACACTTGGAATTTCCTAAGCGATGAGAGTGATAAAGGTGTCTTTTGTTATGTTAATGAGGTGAGTTTTGGAAGGCCCCAAGTAACCTAAGGTTAATGTATGTTACAGTACCTTACGTCAGTAAGGCTGGTCACCAGAGGAACCAATCATGTGATTAGAGGGTTGGAACTTTCAGTCCAACCCCCATGACGTCCATGGAGGAGAAAGGAGCTGAAGGTGGAATCAATTGCCAATGACCAATGATTTAATCAATCATGCCAGTGTAGCAAAGCCTCCATAAGAACCCAAAAGGACAGAGTTCAGAGAGCTTCCAGGTTGGTGAACATGTGGAGGTGCTGGGAAAGTGATGTGTCCAGAGAGGGCATGGAAGCTCTGCATCCTTTCCCCATACCTTGCCCTATGCATCTCTTCCATATGGATGTTCATCTGTATCGTTTATTATACTCTTTTATAATAAACTGGTAAACAGTAAGTAAACTGTTTTCCTGAGTCCCGTTAGCTGCTCTAGCAAATCAATCAAACATGAGGTGGAGTCATGGGAACTACTGATTTATAGCCAATCAGTCAGAAGTATAGGTGACAATTTGTAATTGCAATTGGCCTCTGAAGAACGTGTGTGGGGTAGTCTTGTAAAACTGAACCCTTCACCTGTGGGATCTGATGCTATTCTTTGGGTAACTGGTGTCAGAATTGAGTTAAATTGTAGGACACCCAGCTGATATCAGAGAAGTACTTGGTGGTGTGGAAAAAATCCACACATTGGAATTGGGAACGGGGTTGTAGCACTAATCCTATTCATTAGGGCTCCACTGTCATGACTTAAGCCCCTCCCAAAGGCTCCATCTACTAATACCATCACATTGGGCATTAGGATTTCAACATATGAATTTAGGGGGAACACAAACATTCAGACCAGGACTGGAACACTCATTCCTTGCTCGCAGGAATGCAAAATGGCACAATCGCTATGGAAGATATTTGACAGTTTCTTATAATGATAAACATAGACTTACCAAACAATCCAGTGATCACTGTCCTAGCTATTTACCCACCTAATTTGAAAATATATGTTTGCACAAAAACCTATATGCATGTAAATGTTTATAGCAGAACACCCCTTAAGAGTGTGCCACACATAGTGACTTCCTTCTGAAGGCTACAGTGTGGAAAGGAATGAATTAATAAAGGAACTTCATAGGGAGAAATCTTGGAAACTCTACCTTAGCCAGGTGATGAAGGTTAACATCATCAGTGATCAGTCAAGTTGACATTATGTCCCCTTGATGAGTTATATGGAGAATGGTGCTTCACCTCCGTGGTCTTCTTCCCCAAACCCATAGCCTCAGTCAACCAAACTCAGATGGAAGGACATTCTGCAATTTACCTGAGCAGTACTCCTCAAAAATGTCAAGGTCATCAAAAGCGAGGAAAGTCTGAGATACTGTCACAGCCAGAGGAGCTTTAAGAAGACATGATTGGGACTGAACTTAATGTAGTATCTTGGATGGGATCCTAAAATAGAAAAAGGACATTAGGAAAAACTAACGGTATCCAAACAAGGTATGGATTTTAGTAATAATGTATCAATATTGCTTCATTAGTTGTGACGAAAGATAATAATGTAAGATGTTAACAATAGGAGAAACTGAATGTGGGATATATGGAAACTGTACTACCTTTGCAACTTTTCTGTAAATCTAACAGCATTCTAAAATAAAAGATTTTATATTAAAAATACCCCACAGAAAAGCAATAAGTTGTGCAAGAAAAAATTATTTACTTTTTAGTTTTCCAAGGTGTTGCTATCAAGGGGCTGGAGAGAATGGTTGTGGGGAGAAGAGATGGAAACCTTAGAGACAGGGCAGGACTCCTGAGCTCTCCTCTCCTCAGACCTCTACAGAGTCTAGGACTCCTCACAAAACGTCTTCTTCACCCAAATGATGCCCAGCATCCAGGTCAGCCAACTCTTCCTAACTTAGGCCACTGCCCCACTCCCCTCCAGGGATGCTCAATTAAAATCTGAGAGCAGTGCGGTGCCCCCCCCGTGTGGCCACGGGGCTAAGAACAGAAGAGGGGAGTTACCCTTTCTTCTACTCAACCAGTATCTCCCCAGGGTCTCCCTGGGCTCCCAGCAGGTTCACAGGGCTCTGTCCACAAGGGGGCGTCCCCAGCTTGTGTCAGGTTCGGAGTCCGCTGATGTTTCCTCCCCACTGAATGATCCTGGACTCTGGCCTCAGGGCAGAGCCAGGTTTCCAGATCATAACAGCAGCTTCCCAGGCCCGGGATGGGACCCAAATATACTTGGTGCCCTCAGTCTCCTAGGATGGGATCTTGGACTCCAAGTCCCTGTCACCTGTTTCTGCCACTGCTTCCAGGAAGAAGGCACATGTTCCTGGTAATCAACCCTGAGCTCTCCAACTCTAGTGTGAAGAGAGGTGACAAGGAGAGTCCCCAGGGCACTGGCTAGTAAGAGGGGGAGGCTCCTGGAGAAGTGCAAAGAGGCAGGAAATAGTGAACTTAGGGGAATGGAAGCCAACAGGAGGGATGGGGAGGAACCAGAGAGGAAAGGGACAGAGAAAGGGGGTCAGCTTAGTGGACGCCTGTAGGGGAAGGATGGGTTCTGTGTGGTGAGAGTTGTAGGGGCTCCTGGCTGGGGCACTGAAAACTCTATTTTTCACCAGCATGGTAATTACACAGGTGTTGGTTCTATAATTGATCAGCAAACTATACTTAAGTTTTGGTCTTTGCAGGTATGGTATAATCACACACACACACACAAGCTGATGAAAGGAGAAGAGTTGAGGGGAGGACAGGTGATTAAGAAGATCTCACCTTTTCCAGAGCCAGAACACCCCCCTCAATTATCCAATGCTGGGGTGGCAGCGAGAATCAAGGAACAAAGAGGAAGGGAGAGCCAGACCTGTATCACTCTGGAGGGGCCAGCCCTGGGTCCTAATTCTGGAGTTTCCAGGGCCACACTCCCTGTGCTATGACTTCACAGGCGGGTCTAAATTCCAGCCCTGGCTCCCAGCTCTCAGCTACCTGGACAGCCTCTCTTGTGTATTGTAATCCCTATAGACAACCACGATAAAAATAATGTGACAACAAAAAAGCTAACATAAAAATTATAATGGAGCCCTAAAAAAATAAAAATAATTTAAAAACTCATCCTCATTTTAAAGGATAGTTTCAGTGGATGTAGAATTCTTGTTTGGCAGCTTTTTTCTATCAGGACTTTGGAGATGTCAGTACAATTTCTTCTGGCCTCCATTGTTTTTAAAGTGAAACCAGCCAATGACTACATTGTTGCTCCCCTGTGCATTAGTCATCTACTGATTTGTAACAAATACTCCAAAGCTTAGCAGCTTGAAACAACAAAGATTTATCATCTCACATGTTTCCACTGGTGAGGGATGCAAGAGTGGTTTTGGTGGTTCCAGCTCTGAGTCTCTCAGAAGTTTGCAATCAAGATGTTGGCCAGAACTGAAAGGCTTGATTAGCATGGAAGGATCCTCTTCAAAGCTCATTCATGTGGCTGTTGGCAAAAGCCTCAGTTCCTTTCCTTGTTGGCGTCTCCTTAGCTGAGTGTCCACCTAACATGGCAGGCAACATACCCCACATTGAGTAGACTAGGCAGAAAATCACAGTGCCTTTTAAGACCCAGTCTCTGAAGTTGCACACCATCACTTCCACTTTTTCCATTCAATAGGAGTGAGCCACTAATTCCAGCCCAACATATCGGGAGGGAAATTAGTCTCCACTTCTTGAGTATCAAAGAAATTGTGGACATTTGAAAACCACCACAGTCCACCTTCTGGACACAACTTATTTGCATTTCTTTCACTTGCAAAATAAACTCCCACTCAAGGCCCCCAAAAAGCCTCATTCCCTTACAGAATCAGTGTAAAGTCCAAAATGTCATCATCTACATCATGGCCAGGTGCAGATGAGGCTCCTCGAGTGTACTTATGTAAATGAAGCTCTTTGAGTACAGTTCCTCATGGACTGAAGGCCTGTGAAGTAAAGAGGCAAGCTATCTGCCCCCACACAGACCTGATATACAGTGGTAGGACAGGCATAAGATAACATCCATACACACTTAAAAAGGGGGAAATGGGAGAAACAAAGGGTCACTGGTCCATAGCAATGTTCAAATACATTTAGGCAAACTGAAATTTGTCATTCTTTTTCCGTCCTTCACCCCCAACCTCCACTCCCAGCACATGAACCCTCTTCCCACGTTAAGGAATTCTACACTTAGAGAATCTTGGGGGGAGTTGGAAGCCATCTCCCTCCATAAGAGAGGAAAACTTGTTTTCCCCAAACATTCTTGCAGTTGAACACAGCATGAAGCTCCCCGTCAGGTGACCATAGGCTGGACTCATGCTGGACATGGTAACACAGAGAAGCTGGGACTCGGCAGAACGCATTTTGACAAGGGTGGCATGAGTGGCAATAGTGACATCCAGTTGCCAATAGCAGCAGTGATAGCAGTGCCAGCTGTATGTCCTGTGTCCAGTATCAGAGGTTTCTGTGGTGTGCCTTGAGTTTTCAAAACACATTGGCTTGTGCCAGAGACCAGAGGCTGCAAGTGAGCAGCAACAACAATCTCCCACTGCTTGGCCTCTGCCCCTCCTAGTGGTGGGCAGGTGGAATCTGTGACCAGAGGCTTCAGCATATACAGTAGAACTTGTGGCCCAGCCTGCAGTGGGGGCACCCTGACACCAGCTCTACCAGCAGCCGGGGCTGCATACAAGTCCCAGGGTCCCTGGGCCCCCAGCAGTGACAGCAAAATCCATGAACCAAGTGCCCCTGACAGCTGTGCAACAAGCACCTGCAGACAACATGGGAGAAGCAGTATAGGTGGTGCACAGGACAGCAGCATCCAAGGCCATGGAGAACCAGTGGAGGAACATGAGACCCAAGTGACCCTGGAAGAAGTAGAAGTTCTCACAGCCCGGTGACCCTGGTGGCGACACCTGAGACTGCAGCAATATCATGAGCAGCAAGGCACCAGCAACCTCAGAGGCACAAGCAGCAAAGGAGGGCACTGACAATGCCTCTAGCAGAACCAGTGGAAGCGAGAAAGTGCAGGCTCTTAAATACAACCAGAAGCAGCTCAGAACAAAAATAACCAGAGCCTTACCCAAATAAGAAAGGTGGTTACTACCACAAATGCACCGGCAGAGAATCAACTTATCAAGTACCATGAAGAACTACTGTAAAACTGCAGAACAGAAACACAGTGACAACTCTTCAGAAACCAAACTTGAAGTCATAGAAGATTACAATCTAACTGACAGAGAATTCAAAATAGCTGTCACAAATAAACTCAATGAGTTACAAGAAAACTCGGAAAGACAGTTGAATGAGCTCAGGAATAAACTTAATGAACATAAAGAGTGCTTCACCAAAAAGATTGAACCTCTAGAAAAAAATCAAACAGAAATTCTGGAAATGAAGAACATTATTAAGGAGAGGAAAAATAAAGAAGAAAGCATTGCAAATAGAGCAGGAAGAGAGAACTAGTGAGCTTGAAGATAGAAATCTAGAAGTGATTCAGGTAGAGGAGGAGAGAGAACTTAAAATGGGAAATTTCTTCATTTTAAAGAAATAAAGAAAATTTATGAAAAATATCTCACTCAACTAGGAGAAGTAATATAGAGAAAATAGGTATCCAAGAAGGAGAAGAGAGAGAGAAAGGAGCAGAGAGCTTATTCAAAGAAATAATAGCTGAGAGCTCCCCAAACCTGGGGAAAGAACTGGATACACAAGTACAGGAAGCTAATAGATATCCTAATTAGCTCAATGCAAAAAGACCTTCTCCAAGGCATGTAATATTAAAGCTGTCGAAAATCAATGACAAAGAAAGAATATTAAGGGCAGGCAGAGAGAAAAATATAATCTACAAAGAAATTCTCATCAGTTCAAAGTTGCAGGCTTTCAGTGGATTTCTCAGCAGAAACTCTACAGGCTAAGAGAGAGTGGAATAATATATCCAAAAACTGAAAGACAAAAGCTATGAATCAAGAATACTCTATGCAGCAAAATTATCCTTCAGATATGATGGGGAAATAAAAGCTTTCCCAGACAAACAAAAGTAGAGGGAGTTCATCCCCCATAGACCTGCCTTACAGGAAATGTTGAGAGGAGGCCTACTACCTGAAACAAAAAGGCAAAGGTTTACAAGGCTTTGAGCAAGATGATAAATAGACAGACAAAATCAGAAAATTGCAACTGTGCATTGGAATAGGTTAGTAACCAATTATAACATAAAGAATAAAGGGAAAGAAAACATCGAAAATAAATATCATCACTTCATTTTGGTCACAATCTCACAACACAAGAAAGAGTAATCTGTGACAATAAAATCATAGAAGGGAAGAGGAAAAGGACAGAACCTGCATAGCCTAATGAAGATAAGAAGCTATCAGAAAAAGGACTATCTCATCTATGAGATCTTTTCTACAAACATCTTGGTAATCATAAAACAAAAATTCAGAGCAGAGTCACAAATCATAAATAAACAGAAAAGTGAGACAAACATCATGGAAAACCACCATACTGAAATGGCAGACAGAAATGTAAGGAAAAAGAAACAATGGAAATATAGAACAATCAGAAAATGAAAGATAAAATGGCAGTATTAAGTTCTCATATATCAATAATCACCCTAAATGTGTATGAGTTGAATTCACAAGTCAAAAGACATAGAGTGGTTGGATGGATTGAAAAACAAGACCCAAGAGTATGCTGCCTCCAGGAGACCCATCTCAGCTCTAACGACAAACATAGGCTCAGAGTGAAGGAATGGAAGATGATACCCCAAGCAAATGACAAGCAAAAGAAAGTGAGTATAGCCATACTTATATCAGACAAAGTAGACTTCAAGACAAAAAGGATAATGAGACCAAGATGAACATTATGTAATGATAAAAGGGACATTCCACCAAAACAACATAACACTTACTAATATATGCACCGAACACAAGAGAACCAAAGTATATCAAGAAAATATTAACAGGCTTAAAGAGGGAAATTGACAGCAACACAATAACAGCAGTGATGTAACCCCAGTTACATCAATGGATAGATGATTCAGAAAGAAGATCAACAAGGAAACAGTGACCTTAAAAGAACCACCAGATGAGATGAACTTAATAGATATATGTAGAACATCCCCTCCAAAAGCAGCAAAATACACATTCTCAAGTTCACGTGGAACATTCTCAAAGAGAGACCATATGTTGGGAAACAAAGCAAATCTCAATAAACTTAAGAAGACTGAAATCATATCAAACATCTTTTTTGACCACAATGGCATGAAACTAGAAATCAACTACAAGAAAAAGCTAGAAAAGTAAAAAATACGTGGAGACTAAAGAACATGCTACTGAACAACTATTAGATCAATGAAGACATCAAAGGAGAAATCAGAACATACCTAGATAAATAAAAGTGAAAACACAACATACCAAAACTCACAGAAAGAAGAAAAAGCAGTGCTAAGAGGGACGTTTATAGCAATACAGCCCTATTTAAAGAAACAGGAAAAGTCTCACATAAACAATCTAACACTGTACCTAAAACAACTATAAGAAGAAGACCAACCAAAGCCTGAAGTCAGTAGATTGAGGGAAATAATAAAAGCCAGAGCATAAGTAAATGAAATAGAGACTAAAAAAAGAGAAAAAACAATAGAAAGGATTGATGAAACTAAGAGCTGTTTCTTTGAGAAGATAGACAGCATTGGCAAACACTTAGCCAAACTCTCTAAGAAAAAAGGAGAGAAGGCTTGAATAAATAAAATCATAAATGAAAGAGGAGAAATTACAATGGGCACCACAGAAATACAAAGGATTATAAGAGAATATGAAAAGCTATACACTGGTAATCTGTATAATCTAGAAATAGAGAACCTGAATAGACCAATCACAAGTAAATGGATTGAAACAGCAATCAAAAACCTCCCAAAAAACAGAAGCCCAGGACCAGGCTTCTCTGGTGAACTCTATCAATATTCAAACAAGATTTAATACCTATTTTTCTCAAACTGTTCCAAAAAACTGAAGAGAATGAGGCACTTTCTACTTCATTTTACAAGGCCAACATTATCCTGATACCAAAACCAGACAAGGACAACACAAAAAAGGAAAATTACAAGCCAGTATTGCTGAGAAACATTGATGCAAAAATCCTCAACAAAATATTAGCAAATAGAATGCAACGATACATTAAAAGGATCATACACCCAGTCAAGTGCGATTTATTCCAAGGATGCAGGGATGGTTCACCATCCAAAATCAATCAATGTGATATACTACATTAAGAAAATGAAAAATAAAAATCATGTGATCATCTCAATAGATGCAGAGAAAACATTGACAAGATCCGTTTTTGATAGAAACTCTCAATAAAGTGGATATGTAAGGAAAATACTTCAACATAATAAAGGCCATATATGACAAACCCACAGCCAACATCGTACTCAGTGGTGAAAAACTGAAAACTATTCCTCTGAGAACAGGAACAAAACAAGGATGCCTGCTCTCACCACTCTGATTCAACATAGTATCAGAAGTTTTAGCCAGAGCAATTTGTCAAGAAAAAGAAAGAAAAGGGCTACAAATTGGAAAGGAAGAAGTAAACAATCATTATTTGCAGATGACATGATTCTATATATAGAAAACCCCAAAGAGTCCACCAAAAAACTATTAGAAATAATTAACAAATACAATAAAGTTGCAGGGTACAAAATCAACATACCAAAATCAGTTGCATTTTTATACACTAATACTGAGCTAGCAGAAAGAGAAATTGAGAACACAATCTCATTTACACTCACAACAAAAAGAATAAAATGCCTATGAATAAATTTAAGCAAGGAGTTGAAAGACCTATATACTGAAAATTATAAGACATTGTTGAAAGAAATCGAAGAAGACACAAAAAAAATGAAAAGATACCCCATGTTCAGGAATTGGAAGAACAAGCATAGTTAAAACGTCCATATTACCTAAAGCAATCTACAGATTCAATGCAGTTACAATCAGAATCCTAATGACCTTCTTTACAGAAATACAACAAATAATCCTAAAATTTATATGGAATGAAAAAGACTCCAACTAGCAAACACAATCCTGAGAAAAAGAGAACACATTTAGAGCTATCACACTCCCTGATTTCAAAATATACTACAAAGCTATACTAATCAAAACAGCATTGTACTGGCACAGAAACACACACACAGATCAACAGAACAGAATTGAGAGCCCAGAAATAAACCCACAAATCTATGGACAGCTAGTCTTTGACAAAGGAGCCAAGAACATACAATAGAGAAAGGTAAGTCTCTTCAATAAATGGTGTTGGGAACACTGGACAGCCACATGCAAAAGAATGAAAGTAGACCATTATCATACACCACACACAAAAATCAACTCAAAATGGATTAAAGACTTGAATATAAGACCTGAAACCATAAAACTCCGAAAAGAAAACGTAAGCAGTACACTCCTTGACAACAGTCTTAACAGTATTTGAATGCGTCTCCTAAGGCAAGAGAAACAAAAGAAAAAATAAACAACTGGAACTACATCAGACTGAAAAGTTTATGCATAGCGAGGTAAACCATCAACAAAATGAAAAGACAACCTACTAACTGGGAGAAGACATTTGCAAATCGTATATCTGACATGGGGTTAATTTCCAAAATATATAAAGAAGTCATACAACTCCACAACAACAAAATGAACATCCTGATCAAAAAATGAGCAGAGGATATGAACAGACATTTTTCCAAAGAAGATATACGCATGGCCAACAGGCATATGAACATGTTCTACATCACTAATTATTAGGGAAATGAAAATCAAGACTACAATGAATATCGCCTCACACCCATCAGAAGGGCTATAATCAACTTGACAAGAAATAACGTGTATTGGAGAGGATGTGGAGTAAAAGGAACCCTCATACACTGCTGGTGGGAAAGCAAACTGGTGCAGCCACTATGGAAAACAGTATGAAGATTTCTCAAAAAATGAAAAATAGATATACCATATGATCCAGCCATTCCACTTCTGAGTATTTATCCAAAGAACATGGAATAACTAATTCAAAAAGATATATGCACCCCTATGTTCATTGCAGCATTACACACAATAATTAAGATGTGGAAGTAACTCAAGGACCCATCAACAGATGAATGGATAAAGAAGATGTGGTATATAAATACAATGGAATACTACTCGACCATTAAAAAGACAAAATTGTTTCATTTGTAACAACATGGATGGAGCTTGAAGGTATTATGCTAAGAAAAATAAGTCAGGCACAGAAAGATAAGCACCATTTGATTTCACTCACATGTGGAAGAAAAGCAAATACATGGATAAGAAGAATAGATTAGTGGTTAGCAGAGCGGGTGGGGATGGGGAGAGGGCGAAAAGGGTAAAGAGGCACATATGTATGGTGATGGATAAAAACTAGACTTTTGGTGGTGAACACGATGCAGTCTATACACAAACTGATATATAATAATGAACACCTGAAATTTACACAATGCTATAAGCCAATATGACCTTAATAAAATAATTTTAAAAAAATTTCCTAATGCTTTTTGTCATCTTAGCACTACAGGAGGCCCAAATCTTCCCACTTTTGTGATTTTCATTCCAACCTCTTCAGATGTATTATTTTTCTCAGATGTTTATTTAATGTATGGTAGTGAATAAAAAGTTTATTGAAGTAAATATTTAAAGTGATTTATTTGAATTCACATTCTATTGCAATCGTTGAATACAGCGACTTAGATAGTTCTAAACTAAAACATCCTGAAATTTTTCTAAAATTTTGGCTGAGACCCTGAACTTTCTTTGTGGCATAAACTGGCACCACCTGTACCATCGTGATGAGTGCATTATATTGAAATCCTCACATCAACAAAAACCATCATTCTTACAAGTCTTAACTTTAGTATTGAAGTAGCTGATTAAAACACATTTTTGTGGCATGGTTGAACTACATTGATAACGATTTCTTTCCCAGATTTCCAAGTTTTCCAAAAACTTGTCTTATTATCATAGATAGATGGCTTGCAACCCAGCAGAACCATTCAATGAGACTGTAATGATGCACACTACTTAGAAACTTTTTAAAAGCCTCTGTTTAGCATGTAAATAGCTCTACTTAATAGCATAGCAGATCTCACTAACTTCTCGTGGGACTTTTTCAAGGTTTGCTGCTTTATTAACATTGAAAAAATTATTTTAGAAATTTTTATTTCAAATACTTTACTCTGCCAAGCTAATTCACAATGTTCTTCAAATTTTCTTTTTGATTATTGCTAATTATTTTCATTGAATTCTGAGCACTCACAGAACGTACTTAGCACTTCCAACTTTCACACAGCTTCTGAGCATCATTTGCATGTAATATTTACATTGCTAGCAATGATAAGACAGCAGAGAGTTTTGACAAAACTAGCAAAGATTTTTAAAAATTTTAGAAATGTAAATTATTCTTTCCTTTGAGGTAAATCTTTCACAATAACAAAGGCATTCCCACTTGTTATAATTTTTGTACAGTATTAGATGTTCTGTGACTGTGTGCTCAGGCTGTGATTCATTATTAATGTCATTAATAGTAATATCAATACTTCCTTGTTCTCTCTCAGTTCCAAAAAATTAATGTTTATAATATTTAAAAAGAATGTTAA
Source organism: Equus asinus (assembly GCF_041296235.1). NCBI lineage: Eukaryota > Metazoa > Chordata > Mammalia > Perissodactyla > Equidae > Equus > Equus asinus. Next base: position 35,384,828 of record NC_091797.1, read on the forward strand.
AAATGTATCCAAATTTCATCTGTCACTTTATTCTGTTTTTTCTTAGCATTCTAAGTTCTTGAATTTATAGATACCAAAACACTGCAAAAATTATCACAAAATATTATCTCCACAAAGGTAACAGAACATTAACAATAAGAACAAAGGAAAAGCCAAGACACAAGCTTTTTGGAAGTTGTGCAATATGAAGATAATTATAGACTGACGACTTTCCTAAATATCAGAGTGAAGAAAGTGCAACACAGCCCATTGATGTCCAGACTGCTTTTGGACTCAATCTGCAACTTCAGTTCTTCCTTGGGCCTCCAGCCTGCCAGGTTACCCTGCATGTTTTGGACTTGCCAGTCCCCGCAATTGATGAGCCAATTCCTTACAGAAGCAGATGGTAAACACGCAATCACGTGAGGCTCCTTGGCTATGGCGGCGCATAAGCAGGAGAAACTCACCTTCCCTGAGATAAAGGGTGAGGGTAAGGCAAATCATCCCTGAGGAAGTAACATTTCAGCAGAGACTGGAAGGGGGCAAGATCACAGGTCGTGGCAGGTACGTGAGATAGAGTATGCCAGATGAGGGAAGAATAAGGGATCAAAAAGTTCTGAGAATGAAAGGACATGTTTGAGGAACAGAAACAACACAAGGGTGGCTGGGACAAGGAGAGCTGCAGGCTGTTCCTTCTATCTAGGTGCTCCCTCCCTCTACCTGCACCACTTCCTACACACTCATCACATGGAGTCACTGCGTGACTTCAGAAACCCTGGAATTACAGAGTTGTAGGACAGGGAGACCCTGGGCCTTCTAACTTAATGGCTTTGTTCTAGAGATAAAGAAGCTGAAGCCCACAGAGGGGAGTGGCCTCTATTAGGAAACAAAGCGCATGACAGGGATGGAACTCCCTGACTCTGACGCCAGTGTGTTTTCCACAGTGACACTAAAGGTGAGATGGGAGAAGGGAATGTTAGAGTTGGGAGAGCAAGGGAATCATCAAGGTTTGAGATGCTACAATATCATAGCAGGGAACCTGGGGAAGAGTCCTATTTCCAGGCAACTTACACTTTAATTCAAGCCATGAGAATATTTCTAAAACTTCTCCTCTACTCTTCCACGTCTAGCCATACTCAAGAACAGCTTCTTCATGGAACATTTTTTTATTGAAGTGTTGTACTAACATTTCCTTTTGTTTCTCTAAATTCTCAGACTGCATACTCTGTGTGGGGTTTGAATTCACTTGTACAGGAGGTTGTACAATTGTCTCCCCATTGTTTGTATTGTATACCTAGTCTCTCCATTAGGCACACACACACACAAGCACACACAGACACAAGGACATATACACTCATTCCCCCTACACTGAGGACTGGGTCCTCACTCAGTAAATACTTGAGCTTACTCTGAATCCGTTGGTCCTACCTCAGAATCGCACTCTCTTCAGTATTTCTATTTGGCTGTGCCTGAGCCAGGTCCAGAAGTCCCTGTATTTATTGCCTATGGCTTCGTGGATGACCAACCCTTCATCCACTGTGACAAGAGGAGATGAAGGCAACATCTTGAGTTCCGAGTTGATGGAGGGGCCAAGTTCCTTTGATGATGAAACCAAGATCTTCACAAGTCAGATGAAGATTTTTCACTTAAATCTGAAAAATGTACAGAGATGCTACAACCTAACCGTGGAACATGTTCTGAACAAAGAGTGTGTACACAATCAAGCAGGTAGGTATCTGAAAGAAAGCAGTGGAAAGTAGTACTCACCACCTCACCCCAATGCCCAGGGATGGGGGACCCTCTCAACAAGTATTCTCATAGGGTAAGGTGGTTCAGGTGAGTGTGCACAAGTTATCACTTGAGGGTGACATCTGGTCCAGTCTGGTCAGTCTATATGCCATTATTAATTAGTTAATTCAACAGTCTCATTGGGTCATGGATACAAGCTTAGCATATACCTTTTGGACACTGTAAGTAGAGAACCAGAAAAATTTTACAATTAATATGGACAGGCATCCATACTTCTGGGAGCAGTTTATTGACCCTATGATGCATACCCAGGGATGTCAAAGCCAGACTCTCTTTAAACACCAAATGAGAAGCAGAGAAATTGTTTACCAAAGTTCATACTCGAGGCAGCCCAGTGGTCAGGGAAAGTTTCACAACTGAGGTAGAACTTTGGATGGAACCTGAAGGATATGTATTATTTTGGTCTATGAAGGAAAAAAAAGACATTCTAATCAGTCCGAAGTTACCGTATGGCAAGGTGTGGGGTGAAATTGGGCAGTTAGTTCAGGGGATAGATAGTAGTTTAATAATTTCTCATTAGTGTCTCTTGAGGGTTAGCACTATTGAAGCAGTTTGTTAAAGGCCTTGAATGATGAATCAAGACGTAAACTAGTGAGAGGTACAATTAAAACTGAATAATGAGGCTGCTCAGCTTTTATCACTTGATCTACATAGGAGCACGGATTCAACAACTGTTTGCCAGATGATTATGTTACAGGCAGTGACACAGTCCTCACTTCCTAAGGGCTCCCAGGGTAAGAGGAGAGAGGCAATATTCAGTAAGTTTTGGTACAGTGTATGAGTGTTGGATTAGGAACTTGAGCTGGTAGACTGTGGGAGCCCAGAGGAGAGTGGGATTAATCCAGGCTGGGGCAATCTCAGAGTTATTTATATTTGATTCTGAAATTCAGTAGAGAATATTCTCAGCAGAAATTTGACACTTGTTACTATTATGTTGTTTACATTCTCTAGTACCTCGAGGAAAACTGTACTGAGCACTTGTGCCCTCTTACATGAATGCTATGTACTGTGATACTGTTTTCAAGAGCTTGCACTTAGAATCTGAGTTAGGCAGCAGAGGACGCCTATGGGGTCATAATTTATCCCTCCCATTTATACAAGATAAATGTAGAACCGTGGAGATTGAATAACTTGTCCAAATAACACAGTTGATAGCAAAGCCCATGTCTGTCACTCCTCATCCAAAGCTTTTTCGATAGCTGCCCTCCTGGCTGTGGGAAGGTAGGCTGAGAAGCAGCAGGTGAGGTTGGAGGCAGGAGACATGCTAGACTCCCAGAGTCCCCATTCCAAGGTGGGCCAGTGCATGTGGCTACCTTTGGACTCCAGGATCTTGATCTAAGGTCAGATCCCCTGCTTCTCTATGAGGGTTCCAGGAACAGGGCCACACGAGATCCAGAAGTACCAGAGTGCCTGGGGAGTGGGATCTCTTTCCGGTGGGACAAATTTTCTCAGGTCCTTCTCCCTCAGGATTCTACGTTTTTTAAGAAGACTCAGTGGGAGTAAGCTTGGGCCCAAAGTGAACTGGCAAATCTGAAAGGAGTGTGTAGTGTGCGTGTGTGTCTGTGTGGGTTCACATGCATATAAAAACATATATGAATATTTGCGTGGGGGGTTGTATATGTGTGTGTGTGTAAGCATGTAAGGGTGTTTGTATGTATATGCGCATGTGTTTGTGAGTTTGTGTGCAGTTGTGCATTGTTCTAAAACTTCCCCGTCCTTGGCTCCACCCTAGTCTTTTCATGTTTGCCCCTTCCACTCCCTATGGGTTATAAGACACAGCAGCACTCCATCTACAGGCCAGTAAGAGGAGGCTCAGGCCGATGAATTTTGGGGAGAACTGGTCTTCATCACATGGAAGAAGGAAACAGGAACTAAATAGTGAGACATCCTCCCTTTGCAGTATTCTGCCTTAATAAAAGTGTCAGACATTGTTCTAAGGGATTTACATGAATTAAATTGTTTAAACCTCATAGGACCCCTATGAGATGGTGGTAGTTGCCAACTCCATTTTCAGATAAGGAAATTGAGGCCACCAAGAGATTAAGTGACTTTCACCTGACTGAGCCATGACTCTAAGGAAACAGTCTGACTGCTGAGCCCAAGTTCCCCATGTGCTATGTTGACTCCTGTACACTGTTCACTTGCCTCATTAAGGGTCACCTTCTCCTGTGGTTCTGACAGCTTCCCTTTCTTCTCCAGGCACTGACACTGGTTGGGAGTCTATTGTATTTCTCACAGTCCCTACAAGTGGGTCCATGGGGTTTGAAGTGACAGGAGAGTTGGTTCTGTTAGCTGATGGAGTGTGTTTGCTGGAGGTAGCAAGAAGGGAGGGTCACATCTGGGCTGTGGTGAATCAACGATATTTGCATTTGGGGTGTGAGGTGGGCTATCCAGCATGCTGAAGGGGTACAGACCAGCCATGGCCATGCAGACTTTATTCCTCACTGTTTTATTTCACAGCCCGAAAGCACAGCCCCACATGGGCCTGAGAGGCAATGGTGTTCACTCATCTTCCAATTCCTGCTGCCCTTGACTTGTCTTCCAGTTGTCTTCCTGGTAATATCTACTCTCCAAGGTGAAAACGTGAGGAGAGGTCTAGCCACATCCCTGCTCATGGACATGTCGTCCCACTCTTCCTGTTACTCCATACTGGGGCCTCCTGGAAGGTGAGAGGAAAGCAACTAGGATAGTAAGAGAATTCAACATTTATGCTGCTGTAGAGAAAGCAGGATGTGTGTCGTCAAGAAAGGAAAGGGCTGTCATTGGCAAGAGGGGTGAGAATAGGTCCTTGTGGGCTGTTAGACTGGCAGTATCAGTTTCTTTCCAGATGTTGGCAGGAGAATGACCTCAGTTTCTTGCAATGAATGTCTTTCCAACACAGTTGCTTGCTTCATCAGAGCTTGCAAGCAGAAAAGACAGTAGAAACAGTCAGCTAGCAAGAGGAACATCATGATCTTGTATGATCTAGTCACAGAAGTGACACCACCATTGCCATATTCCATTGGTTATAAGCAAGTCACAGGTTCCTCCCACACTTAATGGGAGAAGATTCCACAAGGGATTGATCACCATGAAGGGGAGATCACTGGGTGCCATCTTAGAATCTGTCTGCACAGGGACGTTCTCAGTCAGAGAAAGCAGAAACAGGAGGTAGTGAGACCTCTGCACTACATGTGTTCGTGCACAGGCTGGACAACCCCTGAATGAGATCCTTATGATCGTGAGTCCTGCATTGGACAAGATGACCTGCAGAGCTGAGCTTGTTTATCAAAGCAACATCCTGAAATAAGAATCATAGCATCATTGGCTCACTGGAAAGGCATCTTGAGTTTGTGTGAATCTGGGAGGGAGAACTCTGAATATTCTTAATTTTTCAGACAACCTACACCTCTAGGAAAGCACCATCACTAAACTGAATTATTTTTTTCTTTCTTGCGTCATCCTGCTGAGCAAATCCTGGGTTCTCACTCTTTCTTTCAGCTGACTGTCATACAGGATCCCCCTAAGTCACTTCTTGTGATTCCACTTTGTTGGTTTCTTCCCATTCACCCACACTATTTCTCACTGATTTTCTCTTGTTTTGATTACTCAGTTACATTAGGAAATTCGTGTTCTCTAACTAAAGCTTCCCACTAATTTTTGGACCAAATGAGGAAAAGTTCTCTCCCCAAGCACGAGCTCACTTTCCACATAGGGATGAGACAATTAGTGGGCATCCTGGAAGGTCATGGATTGGCAAAGTTCCTTATCAGAGTCACAAAGGAATGCACCTTATCTTCTTTATGCCCCCAGCAGGTGGCACAACATCCGGCACATAGTAGGCACTCAGCTCCCTCCTGGAAGCTGTTTCCCAACAATAATTATAATATGTTGCCTTTACCAGGTTATTCAACCCCATTGTGAATTCCTTGGTATTTCCCTCACTGAGCTTAGCAGAGAGGCTGCCATCTAGTAACTGCCTAATACATATTTGCTAAATTAATGTGGGGTTTTCTTGGGTAAGTCACAAGTTATTTTGAATGGATAATAGATGCATAAGGTTTTAAAAACTCATATAACTTAAAAGGGTATATAGTGAAAAGTAGATTTCCTCCTCTATCTCATCCACAATTCTTCCAAATTCCCTCCCTGCATATAAACACTCTTACCAGTTTCCACAGGTGGTATTTCACTACACCTTCTATCTACACCTTTGTTACCAATTAACATTATATTTTGTTATTCCATTTTTTACATAAATCTGGTTCAATTTGAAATATTGATAATGGCAATTGTCACTCCCATTTAAAAGAAATTTACTTAGTATCAAAAAAATATCCTTATTCCATAGTAATAGAGTTTATCTGGGCATATGGTCCCCCAGATTAAAAACTGTATTCATTCTCTAGCCTCCGTTGAGGGTTGTGTTCGTCTGACGAAGTTCTGGCAAATCAGATGAAGCAGAAGTGAAGTTGTAGATTTTGTCCATGATGGAAGGAAATTTTTCTTCCTCCCTGCTTCCCCTGGTTCCTCATGGACCATGGATGTAGTCTTAGGTACCTTGGGTCATGCTAATAAGGGCAACATCTCAGGGACAGCAGAGAAGGAAGGCCATAGGAACCTGGATGCCTGGACAACCTCGTGGTGCAGAGTCACCCTAGCAGCCATGGACTGCCTGCCTCACTGTCATGTGAGACACATATGAGCTTCATCCTGTTTAGACCACTGTTATTTGGGTTTCTGTTGCACACAACTGAGCTAATACATATAAGGGGAATAGGACTTCCTAGGAGTAGGTGGGCATGGTGGTCTCTTCTGGAGATGAGCAGAGACGTTTTGACAGTGTTCACCGTTGTGGGCTCCCTGAACCTTATTCTAAATTGGGGTAAGGATTTCTGGGCTACAGGGAGCAGCACAGGGAGATTAGAGACTGTTACCTTCCTCCCTTTTCTAGCTATTTGTACCTGATTTGGAGGAATGTTTGGGCTCACCAGATGTTAGATTTGTGAGTCCTTGTTTCTTCACTTCCCTGCCTGACCTTTTTACAGACAGATCCTTTGTTCATTCCAGGCAGGATGAGAGTCACTGCTGGTGATCTCTTCCTCCTCCTCATCCTGTCTGATGGCAGAGACTGTGGAGGCTGACATCTAGAGGAGTGACCTCTCAGGTAGAAAAGTAAAGTGGGCCATTTGTCATTGAGTTCCATGGGGGAATCTGTGCTTCCTCAGCCTGGACAGCCAACCTTCAGACAAATGACCTCAGGTCCCTCATATCCTGTCCTCTGGTGATCCCAAAATATATATTGTATCACTTTACCATATTCTATTGTTGTCAGCAAGTCACTAGATCCAACTTAGTTTCCAAGGGTGTTTACAAGGGCTGGAAAACCAGAAGATGGGAACCCCGGGGGAATCTTAGAAGTATGCCAACATCAGGATGATTTTGGAACCATGTGAATGCATGGCCTTGCCCAGGGCTGTGGCTAGGAATGTAGATACTAGAATAAATAATGAACTCAGGTCAAAGGGATTTGACGCTCACCCTACAGGAATCTACAACAAAATTATGATCCCAGAAAGGTGACCCAGTCTTCCAGGTAATCCTAAGATTAAAATATTGAACTTTTAGGTGGAAACATAAAGGTAAGGAAATGAAGAAAGTCAGCAGTGCTAACAGTCAATGTTGTCTCTCATTTCTCTCACAGACCAGAGAATTTCCAAGATCACTTTGTTTAATAGTTACATGGTTTAATAATCAGCTATATCTTAAACATTTTGGGAAATATTATGATGCACCATGAGATGAGGGAATCTCATGACAGATACCTGACCAATCAGAGTGTGCCACATTGTACCACATCTCCTAGCAACAGGGATTGGCCCAAGGATAATCTTCTCTGGTACTTTACATATGGACACTGTAATACAGATGTTATCTTTCTGCTGAAGTTGTTAAGGTAGGAAAATGTGAGGAGGGTTGGAGCTGATATTGACTATTTTCCCTGGGAAGAGAGAGAGAGAATCTGATGACAAGTTTGAGTTCCCGGATCCAATCACGTCTCAAGTCAATCTCACTCCTGCCCCTCCCAGGTAAATCAGAATGTTAACTCTCTTCCCCCGACTGTTCACCTGTGACTGAAACAAGCTTGCCACAATAATGGAAATACTGTTTGTTTTTTAATGAAGTCCTAGCAAAATTTAATGTTTTCTCCATTACTCAGCTACAATGATTTGAACTGTAGTTTTGGACACTTTACTTATATCAGTCTTTCTAGTCCCCAGTGTCCTCATTCTAAAATGAGCTTTGAGCCATTGTAGGGATTAGGAGATAGAATAAACGTGAAGTTCCAGCACCTGGCAACTGGAAACCCTTCAAAATACATCAGCTCTTTCATAATTTCTAAGCTTCACTATTAATTTCTTAATAGCTTTCGAAGGAAAAAATTAAATCTATGCTAAATGTGTGCAATGATTTTGACTCACTGGCATACCATACATTTATCCATTCAATTATCCAATCTCACCAATAACCACTTTTTAAGATTTCCTGATTTGAGAAATCTAAAGAGTCTATAGTGTTTTCTGCTTTGGCCACAGATCATTTTTCACAGCAGCATTGAGACACCTGCTGCCACACTCTGCTCTTCAGAACTTGTTTGTGACCTTGGTCATTTTACCACTTTCAAGATCACCTAGTTATTGCAACAAAAAGAATAAAATACCTAGCAATAAACTTAACCAAGAAGGTGAGAGATCTATACACCGAAAACTATAAAACATTGTTGAAAGAAATTGAAGACAGAAAGAAATGGAAAGATATTCCGTGCTCTTGGATTCAAAGAATAAACATAGTTAATATGTCCATACTTACTAAAGCAATCTACAGATTCAGTGCAATCCCTATCAAAGCTCCAAGAACATTTTCCACAGAAATAGAACAAAGAATCCTAGAACTTATGTGGAGCAACAAAAGACCCTGATTAGCCAAAAGAACCCTGAGAAAAAAGAAAAAAGCTGGAGGTGTCACACTCCCTGATTTCAAAATATAATACAAAGTAAAGTAAAACAGAATGGTAATGGCACAAAAACAGACACAGAGATCAACGGAACAGAACTGAGAGCTCAGAAACAAACCCACACATCTATGGATAGCTAATTTTTGAAAAGGGAGCCAAGAACATACAATAGAGAAAGGAAAATCTCTTCAATAAATGGTGTTGGGAAGACTGGACAATCATATGCAAAAGAATGAAAGATCACTATTTCACATCATACACAAAAATTAGCTCAAAATAGATTAAAGACTTGAAACCACGAAACTTCTAGAAGAAAACATAGGCAATATGTTCTTTGACACTGGTCTTAGCAGCATATTTTCAAGTACCATGTCTGACTGGGGAAGAGAAACAACAGAAAATATAAACAAATGGGACTACAACTAAAAAGCTTCTGCACAGCAAAGGGAATCATCAAGAAAATGAAAAGACAACCTAACAATTGGGAGAAGGTATTTGCAAAACATATATATCTGATAAGGGGTTAACTATCCAAAATGTACAATGAACTCAAACATCCCAACAACAAAAAAACTAACAACCCAATTAAAAAGTGGGTAAAAGATCTGACAGACATTTCTCCAAAGAAGATACACAGATGGCCAACAGGCACATGAAAAAATGTTCAACATCATTAACTATCAGGGAAATTCAAATCAAAACTACAATGAAATATGACCTCACTCTCATCAGAGCGGCTATAATTAGCAAGACAGGAAACAAGTTTTGGAGAGGATGTGGAGAGAAGGGAACACTCATACACTGCTGGTGGGAGTGCAAACTGGTGCAGCCACTATGGAAAACAGGATAGAGATTCCTCAAAAAATTAAGAATATAACTACCATATGATCCAGCTATTCCACTGCTGGGTATTTACCCAAAGAACATGAAAACACGAATGCATAAAGATACATGCACCTCTATGTTCATCGCAGCATTATTACCAACAGCCAAGACTTGGAAGCAACCTAAGTGCCCATCAAGGAATGAATGGGTAAAGAAGATGTGGTGCATATACACAATGGAATACTACTCAGCTGTAAGAAATGATGAAATCCAGCCATTTGTGGGTATTATGCTGAGCAAAATAAGTCAGAGGGAGAAAGCCAAATACCCTGGGATCTCACTCATAAGTAGAAGATAAAAACAACAACAAACAATCACACAGACACAGAGATTGGCTTAGAGGCTACCAGAAGGGAAGAGGGGAGGAAGGAGAGCAAAAGGGGTGATTGGGCACATGTCTGCGGTGATAGAATATAATTAGTCTTTGGGTGGTGAACATGATGTGATCTACACAGGGAATTGAAGTATAATGATGTACACCTGAAATTTATATAACTTTATAAACCAACATAACCGCAACTTAAAAATAATAATAATAATAAAATAAATAAGTAAATAAAGAAAGCAATCGTTCCGAAAAAAAACAAAAAAAGGATCGCCTAGGTACTTTGAAAGTATATTGAAAGAAAAGGGATTCTTTCTGAATTGTTTGTTTGGTTAAAATTTCTCATTTTATTTTCTCTGATTTCATGTACATATTGCAGTAATAAGATTAATAATAACAGCAAACGCTGATACAGCACTTACTATGTGCCGGCCACGTTCCCTGTGCTTTCAGATATCAGCTCATTTAATTCCCAGCCTCTGAGATAGCATAGTTACTTTACTAAACTACGGTTCATGTATAAGGAAACTGAGGTCCTGAGGGAGAAAGTAACCAATCCAGAGTCACAACTGTAATTGAGACAGTTTCTTTGAAGGTGGACTGGAAACTGTTGAATGATACCTGTTTGTGTCACAAATTGGTCAAACCAACCTCTACTGATTTAACACAAATATAAGCTGTTCTAGAAAAATACAGGTTGTACTGCCCTTGATACATTGCAAGGCATGTGGTAATACAAGTTTTACCCCTGTCTCAAGGAGAAAGATGGATGGGGGCTTTCTCTATATTCTGCTCTCTTCCCTGCCTGGGTCCTCTATTGTAGCTGAACTTTGCTTCGTGAAAAAGTACAAAAAGTGCAGCCATTTTGCACGTGATAAATAATCACTTTACTTACAGAATTTTATTCTCTGAATTTGACATCAGACCCTTCTTCATATATGATAACCAATACTAAATTATATTATAATTACTCCAGACCTTTTAAGTGGCAATTACAAATCTAAATCTAGCTTATATGCCGTTGCATGTACTACTTCCAGTGTAGGTTATCAGCTAAGGTAACAATCAGATAAACAGTTCCTGCCCATTAGCAGCCACCTTAGGACATGCACAGGCAACATGAGCTGACGACAACTTTGTCTCTGTGATGGCACCCTGCAAGAATCCTCCTAAACTTGATTTTTCAGAGATGTGAAAAAACAAGCACATTACAATCCAGGAGCTGATGTGGTACTGCTGTCACAAGAGACTTGAGATTCTTGCCTTGAATGTGCTTCCTGAGCCAAACCAGCCACAGACGCTCAAATCAAAACCTTTTCCTCAGCTGGAGGATTTTAGCCCCAGACACCCTGGACCGCGGTCCCCTGAGCATCGCTCTCTGTTTGGCAAAAAGAGAGAAGAGGTGCTCCTTCCTTTATCCTTTTTCCTGTACAAAAACACCTAGGTTTTCCTCTGGAGCAGCCCAGGATAAAGTCAGACAAAAAGATGGCTTTTTAAAGCTATTATTAAAAATTAAATGTCAGCTTTTTTCTAGGCTTTAATATCCGGGTGAGCAAACCATCCACATCTGTGCCCCTTGACTTGGGAATCTTACAAACTCCAGAGATTATTCAGACCTTGTGAACAGAATCCATGGTTCCAGTGAGATATTTTAAAGGCCCTTATCATGTTTCACCAAACACACAAGCAGTGCCACCCTCAGGGATGTGGTATAGCTCTGCTTCTTCCATGTAATATGTTCAGCATTTTTAGTTAAACTTTTAAGAATCTTTAGGGTTTTAAAACTCTGTGGGAATGAAACCTTCCTTCTGGCAGATAGAGATGTACCCTTAGCTTAGGCGAATGGATGCTGACAAAAACATAGCACGTTTTCCTGACTGTTATTCCTCTTTGTAAGCCCTCTTCCGAGTAGACAGATTTCATGTGTCGATAAAATGTGATAATTTGGCCATATTTACATGTCATGTAAAAGCATTTCTTTCCCTCCATTAGGGAATGCTATCAAAGATATAACACATTATTGGATTTGTTGAGTCAGGGAGAATAGCAACAAATACTCAGTGGTGATTACTGGTTCTCAGGAGAAGAGAGTTTCCCGGTTGACACTGAGGTAAGGAGATAGTCCTGCCTGAGAGTCAGCAGACAGATATCCATGTTTTCCTGCTTCATTACTGACTCAGTGAGCTACTCACTGTCCACACACAGAGTCCTGCAGTTCATGTCGAATGTTCAAAGGTGAATGGATCTCCACTGTAATGTCCCTAAAGCCTTTATTATATACAATTGCTAGGGTGTATTATCCTTTATGAAGACACGTGTATTCCCACAGGAGTGCTGGGCATTTCATCAGGATCTTAGAGCACAGGAGGCTGATGGACTCTGTTAGAATTGGAGTAGAACCTCATGGCCCTCAGCCTCACGTGCTGGGACACAGGGCTCTTGGGTTTCCTCCTGAATTTGGACTTCTTAGAATTGGGTGTAAAATATCAGGCTATGGGATTTCAAAGGAAAGGAGTCAGAGGAAGTCCTACCCTGAAATCAGGACCACATTTAGTATTGAGACTCAGACCAAGGAAGATATAGAAGCTAAATTTGGGGCCGCATGTGGAGGACGTGAACAAAGTGAGATTTATACACCACCAATTGCACAATGTGCTTCCAGAATCTGAGTGTTGAAATCATTCCTGAGCCTAAACTGCCAGTTCTCCAACATGGAATGCCATCCCTTCCCCCTCCCAACATCACCTCTTCTAGGGCACCTCCACATCCTATCTGAAGCATCTCCCAAGATTGGCTACTTCTGTGTACAATTGTCTCTGGAGACCCCTCTGCACTGCACCTGTGCTCACACTGTTCTGTAACCAGCTTCTTCCCCAGAGAACTGTGGGCTCCCTCCCTGTATCTCCAGTGCCCAGCATCAGTGAGGCTTAGTGTGCACTTTATTTTCATTTTCATCATATACCATGGTAAAATAGAACTACAAAGCTCATAATGAACTAGAAGCTTTCAAGGACTGAGATAATTCCCTGCACCATCACTCTTTACTTTGGATTACTATTCCTTATAAGCAACCACTATTAATGCTTTAAACAGTTTCTTCTAGTACTATCTCCATGTTTCTTTTTCAAACTGTTTCTCTTATGGAAATTTTCTAATACACAAAAGTGTATTATATGTAATGAACTCTCATTACCCATCATCACTTTCAACAGTTATTAATGTTTTATCATCACGCTTCATCTACTGTTCCGACTCATCTTTCCTGGAGTATATTAAAGGAAAATCTTATGCATATAATTTCACAGTTAAATAGTTCAGTATGCATCTCTCACTGATAAGGATTATTTTTTAATCTCACCACCATGCTTTTATCACTCGTAACAAAACTATGAACAATTGCCTAATTTCACTATATACTTAGTGCATATTCAAATGTCCAGTTAGTGTCTTCAAGGTGTCTTTTATACTTGAAGCAGGATGCAGAATAGGTCCACATGTTGCATTTGCTTGTTATCTCTCTCTAGTCTCTTTTCTTCTACAACATACCACTCACCTACCTTTACTTTTTTTTCGTCTTTGATTGGTTGGAAAACCAGGTCACTTGTCCTGTAGAATGTTTTAGATTCTGACTTTGGCTAAGGGATTCCTCATGTTGTTGTTAACTTGTTTCTCTATCTCTTGCATTTCCTGAAACTCACAAAAGATAGTCTTCTTCTGATGTATTTTAACATGTATGTCTCTTCTACCTTCTACTTTACCAATTTTCCCTTCAAGTCCCGGTAGGGACACAGTTACAGGACTTCAGAGACCTCTGGAGGAGGCTGTGATGCAACCATTTATTATATTCTGCCTCCAGCTTCTGCTCTACTTGGCATGGTGAATATAGAAGAGCTACAGAACCGTACACACCCTGTAGCTGGACCAGCCCTCCCGTCAGGTTTTGGGGACAATTATTTCTCTCCTTTTATCTAAATGGCAAGTCCTGTTTCCTCATTACCTTTGCAGGTGACACTGGACCTCAGTTACTTCTTTGAGGCTAGGAGATGCATCCACACTGCTGCCATCATTGCTGGACCAGAGATGCAGGGACAATGGAGAGAATATGGGTGAAAAAGCTGGGGACTCCGTGTTATCGATGTCTTCCCAACTTTCCTAAGGCAGCTTCCTCCAGCTGAAACTGTTCTTCTGCTCTTATGCTCCTTTGAGTTTGGTCCTCCTCAAACCAAGAAAATCCTTTCTCCTTAAAACCAATCATATTTCCTGTTGACAACTGGAATACCCACTGTCTTGCAGTTAAATGCTTCTGCTCACAAATGTAAAACGGTCTGACCCTGCCCACTTTTCAGTGCTTAGGCTGTACTGCTGTTCACTGTCCCTTTGTTACATCAGGCTAGAGATTAGTCCACAGTATAGCTGGGGTCAGAACAATTCCGAAGAAGCCCGTCACTGCATAACCCAAATGTGATTCAAAAGGACACAGGCACACATGCCACAGTGCCATGTGGTGCACATGTAAAACCTATCATGGAATATTCATAAGCAGAGAAGGATCAGAACACACTGATATCTACTTTCTAATTGTCCCGTGGAGGGATGTGCTTAGGCTGGCACAGTGGACTGTATTCCCAAGGCCAGCATTCTAGGAATGAGTTCAGGAATACCTGAAAATGCTCTATGTATTTACTGGAACTGCAGGACAGAGACATCTGTGCTACTCTGATACAATATCAGGTCCCTGGTCAAGGATCTGAGCTTGTTAGAAAGTGGCAGTCCCTGGAGCTCAGTGGCTGGCACTGGCCTGTTCTTCTGAAGAGCAGATTCAGATCTGCTGACCCAGCTCCCTACTTTGGAACAAGATGGGGAGGGAAGGAGCCTTGAGGGCGTCTAGCTCTGGGTCTCCTCAGCACATTTTCCAGGCTCTGGCTACACCTGCTCACCAGGTTATCCAGCCCCTGCAAAGACCTCTCAAGCATTTCCAAGAGTATAAAGTGGTTATTCTCAAAGCTCCCTGTTGATTTTCCACATTTGTCTCTGATATATTGCCACAACCTGTTGAGGTTCTTCTGGGCAATGTACGTTTCCGCTTTGTTATGCTAAACAAGTATAACAGAGTATTCAATCCATTCTCAATGAAGAAGTTTTATGTTTTTTTTTTTCCTGATAGTGTTGTCCTACTCTGTCATGTTTAACCTTTTTTCCTACTGCATGGTGGGTTCCTTAATAATTACCTGGGTATATCCTCTGATTTTACAGTTACTTTATGTTACTAGTACAATCTCATTGTGGTATTTAAAAAATAAATTCTGTTGCAACTCTAATCTCAACTTGATATGAAAATATGAATCCTATATGGTGCTGCATGTCATTATATCTCTATGAAACATAAAAAAGTGCTACTAAAAAATGGACACACACTGTTTTAGGTAGATTTAATATATACTGGTATGTGTAACATACTGAAATTTTCATTCTTTAAAGACCACCAGAAAAAGTCATCATTGTGCAAGCAGAATATCATTACTCACAGAGCAAAAAACTCAGTTTGGCCATGGCCATTGCTTCTACAGTATTGAATCCAGAAGATAATGGAGCAGCATCTGTAAGAGCTTCAAGGAAAAAAATGTGACTTGAACAAGCTTTGCCAAGTCAAGTTGTTGCTCCTGTAATGAAGAGCCAGAACAATGAAAGATGGATCAGAATGTTTAAGAACTCAAGATTGAGGAAGTCATGGCTAGAGAGGAGGAGGAGAGTATTATTAATACTAATAGCTACCATTTTTCAGTGCTCATATGGCCCAAGCACTGTACAAAAAACTATATATATATTGTTCAAAATAAATATAGTTTATTTTATAAATAATATCCCATTTATAACAGCAGTAGAATTATCCCCGTTTCAAGTATGAGAAAACCAAGGTTCAGAAAGTTGAAGTAATTTGTCAAGATAAACTTCTTAGTAAGGAGTAGAGCTGGAATTCCAAAACGTAATCCAAAAATTTCCTCAGGTTCCCAAGATTTATTTTGTTATAATATCTTTATTCTTTTTCATGCTTATCCATGTTTTCTTTTTACTCTAAATGAAACATACAATACTTTTGAAATAGAAAACCAATAATTTTTTTTTTAAAAAGAAAATATGAATTTTGGTGATTTAGTTAGCTTGATCTTCCAAAACAAAATACCGTAGTCTGGGTGGCTTAAACAATAGAGATTTATTTCCTTACAGTTTTGGATGGGGGAAATCCAAAGTCAAGGCAGATTCATTCCTGGTGAGAGCCCACTTCCAGGCTTTCAGATGGCCACCTTCTCACTGTGTCCTCCCGTGATGGACAGAGGGAGCAGGCTCTCTGGCATCTCTGCTTATAAGGGCACTGATCTCGTTATGAGAGTCTCATTCTCATGACCCCATTTAAGCCTAGTAATCTCCAAAGACCCCATTTCCAAAAACTGTCACACTGGGGGCTAAGGTTTCAACATATGACTTTGTGGGGGACACAAATATTCATTCCATACACTTGCCTTCTCTCCTCTTTCAAGTAAGTGAGTGCTCTGATCTCGGCTGTTGGTTTAGGAGCATATTAATTAATGTAAGATAGTGGTGATAACAAATAAACCCCCAAATTTCAGTGGCTCAACACAGTGGTGGTGATTTTTGTCTATAAGCTGCTCAGTGTGGTTCTAACTGAGTAGTGTGTTGGGGCGGTTGGGAGGCAGCACTATCTGCTCCATACAATCATTCAGGGATTCAGGCTGACAGAGTTTGTATCATGTTCATTATGTGGCTCCTAAGATTTCTGTGGAGATCTTCATGCAGAAGAAGGAAGAGTGAAGAGCATAGAAGAGCATGTGGATCTTATCTTATTGATTTATAAATCTTCATTACAGATGTTATGAAAAATAGTACTTTTCCATATGTTTTATTATTTTTTTTGCCAGGCCAAAATTTCAAATAGAGGTGGTTAGTTCTTTAGTTTTTTACTTTATCATTTCTGGATTTAGGTCATATTTAGAAAGTTCTCTGCTATAATAATATTACAAATATTTACTTTCGATTTTCTAGGTGGAGGGGAAGGAGAGAAAGAGGGCAGAGGTGGAGGGGATGAAAAATGTGAAAGTGAAAGAGGAGGCAAGGAAATATGGGGAGAGGAGAAGAAGAGAAGGATGGCTTAGTGTTCTAGCATGCAGAGATCTTGTTTTATAATTTAAAGGATCTCCACTATTCATGAGTCAAGGCTCACCTGCTTAGCATAGCCCACAAGGAGTCTGGTTCTTCAAAACTGGCTACGTGATAACCAGTAGCTTCCACGAGCTGAAGGCAGCTCTTTGGAGAACGGGGCAGCTGTGAGTCTTTAGTGATAACATTTATAGCAGTTGAAGCATGGGTGTACTAAATCTTGGTGGGGTACCTAAAGTGCTTGCTACAGTCCATCGTTTGCACTAATCTGTTCCACTTTCTTCTTATGATAAGTTACTCTGCATGAGCATAGCTTCTTCAGAATTCAATAGGTCGTAATTTGTAGAAAACTTAGCAAAGGACAATTAGGACTGTTAGTGAAATGAAGAAGCCCTTGCTGCAGTTGGTTCCAAGGCCACAACACATCACGTCTTGTACCACCCATTCTAGATTCTCCTAAATCTTGGATAACACTTCTGGTGGTCTAGGAAGTGATCTGGCAGTTTTACCCAAATCCTCAGCTCTAAGGAGTCTGAGTTCCTGGTTTCCAGAAGTTTATCACCTGTGGTTGCTATACTGTCCATTTACAACTAAAAATGGACATGAGAACACCAAGTGAAGCCCTCACAGATCATCTGAGTGCCAACCATATTGCTCTCTGCTCTCCTCATGCTCCCCGTGATATTTGGAATCAATTATTGCTGCCTATACAGTAACTCCTTCCCTTGTCCAATGGTCTACTGGCGTGAGGAGCCCACAGAGAACAGGTGGCAGCCACAGCTCTAAATTTAATGAGACTTTTTGCTGTATTCCCTGATGGAAGCACCCTCCTCTGGGAGCCTGAACTTCCGGAGCAGTAGAGCCTGTTGAGGGGATGGGAGGCAGAAACACCCCCACTGGCTTATCAGGAATGATGTGAGCAGAGTCACTCTTATTCCACACCTGGTTGTCATACTTAATCTGCGCTTCGAAGTCACAGTATCATATAACGGTTGTTGTGTAAACCACTGTGTATACTTCATCCTACAGGACAGCACCCTTTCTTGCAGGCATCATCTTCAGCATGGTTCCACACTTTGAAGAGGCCTTTCCACCGCTGTGTCAGCTGGGAACTTCTGTGTGGTGTGGTATGGGGTAGGACCAGCGGATCTCATGATCATATACTCACTGCGACACTGCCTTTCTTGTAAAGTATGTTCCTTGGTCTGGGGCACTGTTATGTACAGGTTTCATATTAAAATATCATACATACGTGAATGCTTGGATAATGGTTCTGAATGGGACACTGTGAGAAGGAAGAGCAAACCCCTATCTGGAATACATGTCAATCCAGATTAGGATGAACCCCTAATTTTTTGAAGGTGGAAGAGTAATAATGTTATCAACTAGCCACCAAATGGCAGGTTGGCTTCCGTCAGTGTTGGTGCATATTGAAATTTATTTGTTGCTGCAAGGTCACGTATCAGTTTTGGCAGTAATTATATAAACTGTGATGAGAGAGAGCCCATGCAGTCAAAGCCATGCACAGTCACCCTCTTTGCCACCATGGGTACTCCTTTCATGAGCCTGCTGTGCAAGCTCTTTGGTGGCTGAGGACAGAGGCTGGCTAACGTCTTCTGGCTGAGTCATCCTGTGCGCTTCGTTGTTTAGTGTTTCTTGTATAGTAGATAATAATTTCTGGTGGGCATTAACACTTGATACAAACAGATCCTAACACTTTGTGTCTACCATATGCCTCTTCCCAGATATCCTTGCCCCTGATCTTCCAATCTTGCTCTTTCAAGGGCCCTGATCAACCAGACAAACCATTGCCACTGCCTGTGAGTTTGTGCATGTTCCTACTTCAGGCCACTTCTATCTCTACAAAATGAGTGGATGAATAGGAGCAGCACCTGAGGTTCTGCCCATTAGAAGGAAATTCCCTCAACACTGTCTTCAGTCATTACTGAGTGGGGCTATCGTGCAGCAGCCATTCATTTTTGGCTCAATTCAACATGCTGCACGGACACGTTTGTGAGCCAATATCAAGGTTTTTTTTTCTTATGTTGGCTGGTCATAGGAGCTCCCCATTAGATCACAGGCAAGAGGTAAGGAAAGAGCCAAGGTACAACAATGGTAGATGACATGGGGGTCCTAGCAATTTGTTATGCAACTAATTTGTGGGAGATATTTCAGTTTTGTGAGTATATGAGCTCTGTCCCAACTACTCAACTCTGCTGTTGTAGTGTAAAAGCAGCTATAGACAATATCGAAATGAACAGATGTATCTGTGTTCACTACAACTTTGTTATAAAAAGAGGCAGTGGGCTGTATTTGACCCATGGATTGTAGTTTCCCCACCCCTGTGCTAGTCCAATCCTGGATATACCACTTCCATCTTAGAGTGGATTGCTCCTAGGGTCTGACCAGACCCAGATCCTGAAAGGTATATGTGACCAATGGTCCTTCGATGCCCCATGATCAGATTCTCCATCTCTCCCAGGCCCCAGTAACATCCCTGGAGCTGTTTGTTGAATGGTGTATAGTTCTCCACAGCAGATGGCTGTGCTCATTGCTCCAGAGGCCTAGGGGTCTACATTGAAGACCCTGCTATTGGGAATTGCCAGAGATACCAGATTCCACACAGTAACCTTTCCTACCACACATACCTTTAGTACTATGATATCTGCTGGGTCAGATGGCCGACGCAACAAGGCTATCTCCTATAGCCTGGACATGGTTCTAGCTTCCATTTAAAACCAGCAACCTTTCATGTCACCTGATAAGTATGTCAGAACAATATTATGATAGTATGAAACATGCTGCCTCTAAAACCCGAAGAGAGCTACAAAATGTGGGGCTTCTTTGTTAGTGGCAGGAGGTACACAGTGCAATAATCTGTCCTTTACTTCTGAGAGGATGTTCCTTCATGCCCCAGACCACCGGATTCCTTGAACTTTACCAGTGTAGCAGGCCTCTGAATCTTTCAAGTTTTAACTACCTACCATTGGGATGTATTCAAGGACACCCTGGTTCTTGCTCATCAGAGCCTAATAATGTGATGTTATCAATATATTGGACCAATGTGATGCTCTGTAGAATGTCCAGATGGCCTAGTCCCTTCTTTTGTTTGGAAAATATTCTTTACTGGTAAACAGAAATTATCTTCCATTTTTTTAAAATGATATTTTTCCAGCTTTATTGAGATATATTGACATATAACATTGTGTGAGTTTAAGGTGTGAAACATGATGATTTGATATATGTATACGTTGCAAAGTGATTACCACAATAAGGTAAGTTAACTCATCCCTCACTTCACATAGTTACCTCTGTGTGTGTGTAGGTGTGTGGTGAGAACGTTTAAGATCTACCCTCTTAGCAACTTTCAAGTATACAAATCTATTGTTATCTATGGTCACCATGCTGTACAATAGATCCCAGAACTTGTTCATCTATAGCTGGAAGTTTGTACCCGTTGACCAACATCACCCATTTCCCCCATACCCAGCCCCTGCCAATCACCAATCTACTCTCCTTTTCTATGAGTTCAGCATTTTTAGATTCCACATATAAGCGAGATCATACAGTATTTGTCTTTCTCTGTCTGACTTATTTCACTTAACATAATGCTCTCAAGGACCATCCATGTTGTCACAAATAGCAAGATTTCCTTCATTTTATGGCTGAACATTCCATTACATATATAATATAGTATATATATATTTATATACTTAATCCATTCATTCCTTCAAGGACACTTAGTTTGTTTCCACATCTTCGCTATTATAAATAATGCGACAATGAGCATAGGTGTGTAGATATGTCTTCGAAGATAGTGATTTCATTTTCCTTCAGATATAGGTCCAGAAGTGGGATTGCTGGATCATATGGTAGTTCTATTTTTAATTTTTTGAGGAATCTTTATACTGATTTCCATAGTGGCTGGACCAATTTACATTCCTGCCAAAAGTGCACGATCGTTTCCTTTTCTCCACATTTTCGCCAACACTTGTTATCTCTTGTCTTTTTGATATTAGCCATTCTAACAGGTGTGAGGTGATATCTCATTATGGTTTTGATTTGCATTTCCCTGATGATTAGTGATGTTGAGCACCTTTTCATGTACCTGTTGGCCATTTGGAAGTCTTCTTTGGAAAATTGTCTATCCAGGTCCTTTGCCCATTTTTTAATCAGATTATTTGTTTTTTTTCTATTGAATTGTATGAGTCCCTGATATATTTTGGCTATTAACCCTTTACCAGATATATAACTTGCAAATACTTTCTCCCATTCAGCAGGTTGCCTTTCTGTTTTGATGGCAGTTTCCTTCACTGAGCAGAAGGTTTTTATTTTGGTGTAGTCCCACTTGTTGATTTTTGCTTTTGTTGTCTGTGCTTTTGTTGTCATATACAAAAAATCATTGCCAAGACCAATGTCAAAGAGCTTTTTTTCTCTATTTTCTTCTAAGAGTTTTATGGATTTAAGTCTTACATTTCAGTGTTTAATCTATTTCTAGTTAATTTTTGTGAGTGGTGTAAGATAGGGATCCAATTTCATTCTTCTGCATGTGAATACCCAGTTTTCCCAATACCATTTATTGAAGAGACTATCCTTTCCCCATTGTGTATTCTTGGCTCCCTTTTCAAATATTAGTTGACTGTATACGCATGGTCGAATCTGATTTTTCTACATCAAAAAACAATTCTTCTCCTCAATGGCAGTGACTTGGTGTCCTATATTATAATTCGATTCCAACACTTCTCCCTGGAGATGGCATCAAATCCCACAGATTAAGGGTTTAGTCCCACAAGACTGCCTCCATTTTACAGTCCAATTGCAAGTCCAGGTAGTTATTTGTGTTCTGAACAACTGAGTATAAATCAGAGGTTCCCAGGACTCCCTCTTCAAGTTCAATTAATTTGCTAGAGCCACTCACAGAACTCAGGCAACCATTCACTTATGTTTACCATTTTTATAAAAGATATAAAAGAACAGCCAAGATCAAGAGATACATAGGGAGAAGTCCAGAGGGGTTCTCAGCACAGGAGCTTCTGTCATTGTGGAACTGGGGTGTGCAATCTTCCTGGCATGTGGATGCATTTAGCAACCTGGAAGCTCATTCAATCTTGTTGTCCAAGAGTTTTTATAGAACTTCATCTAAGCACCCCCCACCTTCACAGTGGTTGGTAGGTGGGCGTGAAACTTCCAACCCTCTAATCAACTGGTCCTTTTGGTGACCAGTCCCATCCTGAGTCTATCTAGGGGCCCCAATCTAAGTTATCTCATTTGTATACATTAGGAGGTGTCAAAAGGGGCTCCTTATGAGTAACAGAAGACACTCCTATCACTCAGGATATTCCATGGGTTTTGGGAGGTCTGTGCCAGGAACAAGGGACAGAGACCAAATGTATTTCTTATTATACCACATGAAAGTTATTTACAGGCTCTCGATTCTGTTCCCTTGTCTATGTGTCTGTTTTTATGCCAGTACTATACTGTTTTGATTACTAAAGCTTTGTAATATAGTTTGAAATCTGGAAGTTTGATGCCTCCAGCTTTGTTCTTTTTTTCTCAGAATTGCTTTGGCTACTTGTGGCCTTTTTGATTCCATCTGAATTTCTTCTTTCTACATTATGATAGAGAGCGGGAGAAATAACATAGCCTTGGGGAAAAATAGAAAGTATAGTCTTATTTGTCCCATGTGAATATAAACAACTTCTGATCCTCTATTTCATAGGTATTCAATGCATTAACATGTCAATAGTCATTGCCACATACCAGTAGCTCTGCAAATCTGCTCTATTAAAGATATCACATTCAGCACACCTGCTGTAATTGGTGCTATTTATTAATTAAGTTTTTGGTAATGCACTATCATTGGCAATGATCCATCCAGTTTTTGCAAGAACCACAGTAGTGAGTTAAATGGGTATGTGATGGGACCACCACTGCTGCATCTTTTAGTACTTTGAGATGACATAACCTCTTTCGTTGCCCCCAAGATACAATTTTGTTTTAATTTTCTGTCTTGGCCAAAGTTGGGAGGCAGTTTCAGGGGCTTTCATTTGGCCTGTGTTAATGAAAAGCTTGTATTCCACAGGCCAAAGACCCGGTGTGAGGCTTCTTGCAAATTCTAAATATGTCCACTGCAATAACATATTTGGAAACTGAGGAAAAGACCATCAAGTAGGTATGTGGACACAGAAGACCCACTGAGATTTGAATGGACCTGCAAAGTATTTCCTGTTCCCTATATGTTTCTCTTCTAATGGGGATTCATGGTGGTGCTTTGGTTCCCCAGGTACTAGTGTCACATTGAACAAATATGTATCCAATATACCTAAAAGGATATAGATATTCGCATTCTTCAATGTATGGATAAGTGACTAATTGGCCATAGGTACCTTTATGGTAGGACTTGGGGAATTATTGCTGTATACAACTGCTATGGTGTTGCAGGGTACTTTCTCAGGGAAATGAGGCTCTCCTTCAACCAAAGGGTTTTGGGTCTGAGCATTGGCTCAGGTCAGGCAACCGGGCAAGGGATTGTAACTTTCTATTGGGCAACTAATCTCAGCCTTCTAGTCATTCTTCCTTTATCTATTAATTATAATATTAATGAACACTCTATCTTGCCCCCAGAAATACCATGGTCTATTAGCCATTTACACAAATCCCTTGTAGTCAGAACTTCATGGCTTCCATTCTGACATTGTTGGCTATTTTGGCAATTTTGCCTTTGTTTCTACCTTCCTGCCACTTGGCTTCTGGCTTTTGGGGATCCTATTATCCCCATTGATGCTAGAGAACTTAGTTCTGTGATATTATCTGCTAGAGTCAGCCCAGCCTACAAAGCACAGACACAGTGAGGTTGATACTCTGCTCACCTGCTCATTCCTCATTGCCTGATAAACAGAGTATTCTTTGGGCCCCTTCCAAGGAAAATAGTCACCTGGTGGTTTTCCAGTTTCATAGAGTAGATTCATACTAGCATGCCCACTTCTCTGAGCCTTTTCTTTCTCTTCAATCTGCCATGGCAGTTCTGGCATGTCTACTTCATTAATGTGAGCCATCGCTTTTTGTTAGAACAGCTTTATTGAGATATAATTCCCATATATAATTCAACCATTTAAAAGAACAAGTTTATAGTATATTCACAGAGTTGTGCGACCATTACCACAATCCATTTTGGAACATTGTCATCACCCCATAACCATTTATTCCTGAGCAGTCAGTCCCTATTTCCCTCCAAAACTCCTCTCATCCCTAGGAATGCACTCATCTACTTTCTGTCCATATGGATTTACTTATGGACATTTAATATAAATAGAATGAAACAATCTATTTGATATTTTGTTTCTGTTTTCTTTCATGGAGCTGAATGTATTTAAGGTTCATCCATGTGTGGCCTGAATCTGTATTTCATTCCTTTTTATTGCCAAATAATATTCCACTGCATGGATACCACTTTTATTTATTTATTCATAAGTTGAGGCACATTTGAGTTGTTTCTACTTTTTGGCTATTATGAATAATGTTGCTGTGAATATCATGTACAAGTTTTTGTGTGGATATACATTCTCATTTCTCTTGGGTAGATACCTAGGAATGGAATTGCTGAGTCATATGGTTAACGCTATTTTCAAACTTAGTGGAACTGCCAGACTCTTTTCCACAGTGGCAGCACCAGTTTATACTCCCACCAGCAGTTTACAAGGGTTCATATTTCTCCACAACCTCACAGCACTTAATATTGGCCTTTTTTTTTTGGTGAGGAAGATTGGCCCTGAGCTAACACCTATTGCCAATCTTCCTCTTTTTTGCTTGAGGAAGAGAGACCCTAAACTAACATCTGTGCCCATCTTCCTCTATTTTGTATGTGGGATGCCACCACAGCATGGCTTGATGTGTGGTGTAGGTCTGCGGCTGGGATATGAACCTGAGAACCCCAGACCATCAAAGTGGAGAACACTGAACTTAGCCACTGCCTTACTGGGCTGGCCCCAATATTGGTCTTTTTGATTCTAGCCATCCTAGGAAGTGTGAAGTGGTATCTCATTGTATTTTTGATTCACATTTTCCTAAAGACTAATGATATGAAGCATCTTTTCAGATGCTTATTGACCATTTGCATATCTTCCATGGATGAATGTTTATCAAACATGTGCTCATTTTTTTCTTTTGTTTTCTGAGGAAGATTTGCCCTGAGCTAACACTTGCTGCCAATCTTCCTCTTTTTCGTATATGAGCCACTGCCACATAATGGCCATTAACAGATGAGTGGTGTAAGTCCACTCCTGGAAACTGAAATGTGGGCCACCAAAGTGGACCACACTGAACTTAACCACTAGGCTACTGGTGCTGGCCCAATCATTTGCTCCTTTTTAAATTGTTTTTTCTTTTTTTATTATTGATTTGGAAGAGTACCTTATATATTGTAGAGACTACATATCCTTACCTATAAGATTTGCAATATTTTCTCCCAGTCTAGGGCTATATTTTTACTTTTTGGATGGTGTCTCTTAAAGCACGAATGTTTTTAAATTGCTTGGAGTCCAATTAATCTCTTGGTTCCTTTGTTACATGTATTTTAGGTGCTATATTTAAAAAGCCATTGCTTAGTCCAAAGTCACAAAGATTTATGCATATATTGTCTCTTAAGAGTTTTATAGTTCTAGCATTATATTTAGGTCTTTGATCTGCTGTGAGATAATTTTTTCAAACAGTTGGAGATAAGGGTCCAACTTCACTCTTTTGCATGTGGATACACAATCACATCAGCAGATTAGCCATTCCTCCTTGAGTTGTCTTGGCGCTACTGTCAAAGTTCAATTGACCGTAAATGTGAAGGTTGATTTCTGACCTCACAGTACCATTCTCTTAATCTCTATGTCTGGCCTTATGCAAGTAACACACTGTTTCGATTACTTGCACTTTGTAGTAAATTTTGAAAGCAGGAATGTGAATCCTCAATCTTTTCCTTCTTTTTCAAGAGTGTTTTATCCAGATCTTTGAATTTCCACATGATTTTAAGATGAACTCATCAGTTTCTGCAAAGAAACCAGCTAGGATTTATGTAGAGATTGCACTGAATCTGGAGATAAATTAGGAGATATAACTATTTAACAGAACTTTTTCATCATTCCTTATTAAAACTATGTTCCTAATGAACAATAACTCCCAATTCACTCCTTCCTCAGACCCTAGAAACCACCTGGTATATATACGTATCATAGCACCTGAAAAAATGCTCAACATGGTAGATAAGGCAGGAAATGAATATCAAAACCACAATGAGACACCACCTCATACCTGTTAGGATGCCCCATATACACACATATTTGTGCATATGCTGGCATTTGTGTGTCTTATTTGGAAAAATGTCAATTCAATTCTTTTGCCCACTAGAAAATAGAGATGTTTGTCTTTTTGTCGTTGAATTGTTGGTGCTCTTTATGTGTTCCTGATATTAATCACTTATCAGATACATGATTTGCAAATACTTTCTTCCATTCTGTGGTTGGCTTTTAACTATTGATATGGTCCTTTGATACACAGAATTTTTTAATTTTGATGAACTCTCATTAGCCTATTTTTTCTTTTGTTACCTGTGGCTTTGGTGTTATATCCAAGAAATCATTGCCAAATCCAATGTCATGAAGATTTCCTCCTATGTTTTATTATAAGAATTTTACAGTTTTATGTCTTATGTTCAGGTCTTTCATCCATTTTATTTTAATATTTGTATATGGTGCAAGGTGAGTGTCCAGCTTTATTATTTTGCATGTGGCTGTCCAGCTGTCCCAGCACCATCTGTTGAAAAGACTATTCTTTCCCCCATTGAATGATCTTGGCACCTTTGTTGGAAGTCCGTTGACCATAGACACGATTTTATTTATGGATTCTCAATTCTGTTCCATTTATCTGTATGTCTATTTATATGCCAGTACCATACTGTCTTGATTATCATTGCTTTGTAGGAAGTTTGAAATTGAGAATTGTGAGTCCTCCTACTTTGTTCTCCTTTCATAAGATTGTCTATTGTAGGTTCCTTGAATTTCCATATGAATTTAGAATCAGTTTGTGAATTCCTAGAAAGAAGTCAGTTAGGTATTTGATAGGGATTGTGTTGAATCCATGGATGAATTTGGGGAGTATTGCTGTCTTAACAATATTAAGTCTCCTAACCCATAATCATTTTTCTATTTACATAGATGTTCTTTAATTTCTCTTAACAATGTTTTGTAGTTTTCATGGTACTTCTTTTATTAAAATATTCCTAATATTTTACTCTTTTATGAGCTATTGTTAATGGAATATTTTATTAATTTCTTTCTTAAATTATTTATTGTTTATTGTATAGAAATATAATTGATTTTTATATATTAACCTTATATCCTACAACCTTGATGAACTTCTTTATTAGTTCTAGTTTCTTTTTAGTGGATTCTTCAGGATTTTCTATGTAGGAGATTATGTCATCTTTGAATAGAGATAGTTTTACTTCTTCCTTTCCAATCAGAATGCATTTTGTCTCTTTTTCTTGCACAATTACTCTGGCTAGAACCTCTAGAATAATGTTGAATAGAAGGGTGAGAGTGGAGATCCACATCTTGTTGCTAATTTAGGGGGAAAACAACCATTCTTTTGCCATTAAGTTTGATGTTACTTTTAGGATTTTCATAAGTGCCCTTAAACAGATTGAGGAAATTCCTTTCTATTGCTAGCTTGTTGAGTGTTTTTTTCATGAAATGGTGGCAAGATTTTTTTTTGCATCTATTGAGATAAGCATATGATTTCCATTTTTTATTATATTAACATGGTGTATTACATTAATTGATTTTTGGAATGTTAAGTCAACCTTGTATTCCTGGAATAAATTCCACTTAGTCATGATGTATAATTCTTTCTACATGTTGCTGGATTCAAATTTCTATATTTTATTGAGAATTTCTCAATAAAAGTTATATTCATAAAAGATATCATGAATATATTCAATTATATTCATAAAAGATAATTGCTCTGTAGTTTTTTTTTCTTGTGATGTCATTGTGTGGTTTTGGTATCTGAATAATACAGGCCTCATGAAATGATCTGATACTGTTCCGTCCTCTTCTCCTTTTTAAAAGAGTTTATAAAAAGTTGTTTTTAATTCTTTGAATATTTCGTAGACTTCGCCTGTGAAGTGGTCCTGGACACTTTTTGTGGGTAATTTTGGATAACTGATTCAATTTTATGACTTGTTATACGTATATTCAGGTTGTCTACTTCTTGAATCAGCTTTAGTAGTTGGTATCTTTCTATGTATTTGTCTATTTTATCTAAGTTATCTAATTGTTGGGATACAATTATTCATAGCATTTTTGGGTAATTCTCTTCGTTTCTAGATGGTCAGTCATAACGTCCTCTCTTTCACTGCTGATTCTAGTAATTGAGTCTTCTCTCTCTTTTTAGTGATTCTAGTTGAAGATTTGTCAGTTTTGTCGATTTTCAAAGGACTAAATTTGTTTTAGTGAATTTTTTGTATTGTCTCTTTAATCTCTTTTCTCTATTTAATTTTCCTTTCAATCTTTACTTTTTCCTTCCTTCTGCTTGCTTTTGGTTTAGTTTGTTCCTTTTTTACCTTTGACATAAGGTGTAAAGTTAGGTAATTGAATTGAGATGTTTCCTTTTTAATGTAGGCATTACAGCTATAAATTTCCCTCTAAGTATTGTTTTAATAATATCCCATAAATTTTGGTATGCTGCGCCTTCATTTTCATGAATCTCAAAGTATTTCCTAATTTTAAATTTTGATATCTTCTTTGATCCATTGGTTATGTAGAAGTGTGTTATTTGATTTCCATGTGTTTGTGAGTTTCCCAAATTTCTTTTAGATATGGGTTGATTTCTCACTTTCTGCCACGGGCATAAAAGAAATACTTTGTATTCTTTCTATCCTTTTAAATTTATTAAGGTTTGTTTTATGGTCTAGTATATGGTTTATCCTGAGGAATGCTCCCTGTGCAATTGAGAAGAATGGATATCTTGCTGTGGTTGGTTGAAGTGTTCCACAAATGGGTGTTAGGTTGATACTGTTGTTCTATAGTATTGCTAAAGTTTTCTTTTTTTTCTGTTTATCTTCTGCGTAGTTTTTCTATCCATTATTGAAAGCAGTATATTGAAGTCTCTATTATTGTTTTATTGTTTATTTCTCTTAATTTCTGTCAATTTTGTTTTTATGTGTTTGGTGCTCGGTTATTAGGTGCATATATGTTTATACTTGTTTTATCTTTCTGGTAGCACGGCCCTTTTATTATTATAAAATGTCCCTGTATTTTATAAAAAGTCTCTTTTGTCTCTTATCAGTGTGGCCACTCCAGCTTCCTTATGGTTACCATTTGACTGAGAAATCTTTTCTATCCTGTTAATTTTAATTTATTTGTAATTGAATCTCAGATGTGTCTACAGTAGACAGCATAATTGTATCCTGTTTTGTTTTCTATCTAACAATCTGTGCTTTGATTGACTTTTTAATCCATTTATATTTAATGTTAATGTTAATACAGTGGATTTATGATGCTACTTTACTTTTTGTTTTCTACGTGTCTCATGTCTTTTCCTAGTCCTCTTTTACTGATTTCATTTCATTAAGTGGATATTTTCTACTGTAATATTTTAATTATTTAAAGATTTTTCACTGCATTTTTTAGTTATTTTCTTACTAGTTACTCTAGAGTTTGTCATATGCTTATCTTATCAAAACTCACTTCAGATTTATATTAACAATTTTGGTGCAAAATAGAAATGCCACTCTCTATAGCTCTACTTCTACTTCTTCCTTTTTGGGCTCTTTTGTTACACAAATCATGTCAAAACATGTTACAGACTCAACAATACATTGTAATAATTATTACTTTATATAATTTTGGAGAGTTTGCATTGCTACGTCTTCAGTGTCACTGATCTTTTCTTCTGCAATATGAAATCTGCCATTAATTCCATCTCACATTCAGTATAGTTTTTAACTCAGACATTTTCATCTCTGTAAGTTTGATTTTGGTCTTTCATATACTTTCATATCTCTTATGTAACTTTTTGAACATACGGAATACATTTACAGTAACTGTTTTAACATCGTTTACTGCTAATGCTAACACGTGTGTCAGTTCTAGATTAGTTTAAATTGATTACTTTTCTCTGCCTTATGTGTTGTATTTTCTTGCTTTCTTTGCATGTCGAGTTATTTTTTATTTTATGCCAGATGTTATGATTTTACCTTATTAGGTGCTAGACATTTAGCCTTCCACAAATATTCTTCAGCTTTTGTTTCTGGACCACATTAAGTTACTTGGAAGTTGTTTGATTCTTTTGGGTCTTGCTTTTAATATTTGTTAGGCAAAACAGGACAATATTTAGGTTAGGGCAAATTATGCCCAACTACTTAAACAAGACCTTCTGAATATTATACCCAATGCTTAGCAAATTATAAGGTTTTCCAGTCTGGTTGGTGGGAGCAAGCAGCATTCCCAGTCCTGTGGAGGACTAGGTACTGTTCCCTGTAGTCTTTTTAGATTAGCCTTTCTCTGTCCCTGGATAGTTTCTTTACATGCATGCACCTATGAGCTGAACCCCTGAGGGGAACCCTCTGCAGACTTCCAGCTTTTTCTTTCAACTCTCTTCTCTGTGTGCCTTCACCTTCAATTGGCTGTGCTGGCCTCTCCAACTCACAACTCCATCCCCTCAACCCAATGAGACTGCTGGGCTCTCTTAGGGCTCCTCTTTCCTGCACTGTGTCATGGAAACTCCCTCCAGGAAGGAAGTTGGGCCTCACTTCTTTTGTTTCTCTTCTCTTAAGGATCACAATCCTTATGCTGCCTGTTTTCCAAGGTCTGAATATCATTGTTTCATATATTTATCTGAATATGTAGTTGTTTAAGACAGGAGAGTAAAGCTGGTCTCTTTACCCCGTCATAGCCCCAAAGTCCATAAACTGAGTTTTTAATTAAATTGTTTCAATTTTAATTTTTAAGAACTTATTTAGTTCTTTTGAAAATCAGATTGCTTATATTTAATTTTCTATGTTCTGCAGGCATTTTTAATTTTGTCTTTTTATCTGCAATTATTTTCAATTTTTCATGTTTTTCTTTATATCATATAGACAATATATATTTAAATGTTTATATCATATCCTGGTTATATTATATTCCATGTCTCATAATTCCAATATTGAAGTTTTATGAGCCTCTTTATACTATCCTTTGTTTCCACTGCTTTTCGATCATAGTCTTTTTTCCACTTGTACTTATACATTTCTTTCTACAAGCTGCTCTTTTTCCTCATGTAAGTATTTATGTAGATTCTTTGACACCTAGTTTAAATACAGATTTCGATAGAGGTTTTGTTTCACTCTTCCAATCTTTGGGTCATCATCAATCCAGGACAATTATAAAATAAATTCATGGTATGAAGTTATTTTGGCCCAAAATGATAAATTTGGACCAAAATCACAGCAGGGGTAGCTTGAGGTTGTAAATTCTAACAAATAGTTGTTTGCTCCTTTTTTTTTTCCTGGCTCAAGGGCAAATTTCCTTAGAACACTCCTCTTGCATTGAAAGATGAAGCAGACTCGTTTTGTTTCACTCTTACTCTGAGGATATGAACCCAGATTTTCAGGGAGGGGACGTTTCTCACGCTCCCCTCATGAATAAGCTCTGGGCATCATTTCCTGTCTGTTATAGTTCATGTGCCTGAGAAATCAAAGCTAAGATTCCTCTAGATTTGGCAAATGCCCGAAGGATAAAAACTTTTCTCTTTGAATTATTTACCCACATTTTTATATTTTGGCATGAATGATTATTCATTAAACATTTGGAGCATTTTATATTTTATTATTATTTTTAGTTGTTTTAAGCACATGAGACAGCCTTAAAACCTCACCTACCATATTACTGGAAATGGAATCCCCATTAATTATTTTTTCATTCCTGCTATTTATCCAGCAACGTTTTAGGTTAATATAAATCCACCTAAACCAATGCTACTTAGTGTGGTCTGTGAGCCAGTGCTGGCCCACGAGGTGTATGTTATCAGCCTACAATAAGATACATACAGAAATTGAACGTGAGTGCAAGCAAGAAAATCTCTACCTTATCTTGTCCAAGACTGGTAATTCTCAGGGAAAAGATGAGCATTTATATCATGTCATTGGATCTGCTAAAACAGTCTGATTATTAGCTCTTCAAGGACAAGACTGAGTAGCACAGTGTCTACACTAGGATAGTTTTTTAGACTTTTGTTGGGGTCACACAAATACTGATAAATGTTATGGATACTCTCCCAAGAAATATGTACATATACAAAGAAATATAAAAGTTAGTATAAAATGTCAGTGTATATATATATATATATGGATACTCTGAAGTCTTATAGATCTTGACTTTTTAATCCTAGCAAGAGAAAAAGTCAGGGAGAAGACATTTTGAGTAATCATTCATCATCCCACGATGCCATTCCACTCGTTTGTGAGTATAAACTAGAATAGAAAAAAGTTAGATTCCGTAACAGATATCAAAGGAGTAAGTTAAAAGATGTTTTTTATTAGTCACTTATTCATCTAATCAAACCCGAGTTCCTACAATGTACCAGATCAAGTTCTTATCTCATATCACTGCTCCAAAAATTGAAATTTGTCATTGTTTTTCCCTCCACCACCCCAACCTCCACCCTTCGAACCTGTACCCTCTTCCCACGTTAGGAGAATTCCACACTTGAAGAGTCTTGGTAGGAGGCAGAGACCACCTTCCTCCATAAAAGAAGGAAACTCACTTTCCCAAACATTCTTGCAGTTGGACATGTCATGAAGGTCCTCCAGTCAGGAGACTACATGCTGGAGTGTGACTTAAGATGTGGTGGCAGATAGGTGACACGCTGTGCAGAATGCATTTGGCACAGGTGGTGTAAGTGGCAATATGTCACTAATTTCCAGGAGCAGAAGAGACAGCAGTCCTGACTGCAGGGTCCAGTGCCCAGCATCAGGGCAGTCAGTGTTATGAGCAGTGGCATCTGTGCCCGGCAGCAGCAGCAGCAGTAATTCCTACGAGGGACCTGAGGTTCTAATACTTTTCCATCTCTTTCTACTTATCTATCTATATTAACTTAGGTTTCAATTAGAACAATTCGAATCCATTGTTCACAGCAATAAGTGAGTGAGAAATCCATGTATGGAATAGTTACAGACAGCAAGATTCATAGATTTTTTTCCAGTTTAATTGAGATGTAATTGACATAGAACGTTTTGTATGTTAGAGGTGTACAACTTGTTGATTCGATACACTTACATATTGCAAAATGACTAACTTCATAGAGTTAGCTAACTAACACCTGCATCACATCAGATAACTATCATTTCTTTTTTGTGTGAGAACATTTAAGAACTCTCTTAGCAACTCAGAGATTTTCTTTTGCTGAGCTAATAACAACTTCCCAAATCTTTTACCTAGCAGGAAAAGCAACTGCAGGGGAGTGTTACCACATGAAGGGCATAATCTGCTTGCTGCAAGACTAAAGCCAATCATCAAGAGGCAAGATGGTGGCACAGAAAGGGCATATATTAAGCAACTAGCTAGCAAGTCAGAAGGTGGGGGACTAGTATCCTAAGGCACCATCTTAAGGGGAACACAGAATCTTGAAGTAGGTATATAGGCCAGTGAGTTATAGGGGAGAGGGTTAGGAATGTTAGCCCTCTAGTGTTACAGACTGGGAGTGACCACACCAGATCTTTCAGTTGTCACTGATGACAGCTATCAGTATAGACTCACTGTCCAGGGGTCATCACATTCCTAAGGAACTCAAAAGAACAATGTTGTTGACTTATTGCAGCTGGGAGGTACCTACACAAGCAGGAGCCATAAACTTTACAGAGCATGTATAGCTCATGGAAGGTACATATCCAGCTGGGATAATTAATCAGAGGTCATTCAAAGTTACCAGTTTCTTTTCTGCAATACTGTTTCCCTTATGTCAACCTGGTGTTGAGCTGGTATGAGAAGGAAGACAATTCCTCTACCATTTAGGTCCTTCTGGCTGGTCCAAAAATTAAAATGACATGAGATAGAATAACAGGAGAAATCAAACAAGGTTTATAGCATGCATATATAGGAAAAACCCAGGAAGCCTGAGTAACTTGCCAGAATGGCCAAAGTTGCCACCTTAAATACCATCTTCAGCTAAAGACAAACAAGGATGTTGGGGGTAGCAGTTTGGGGCTTCAGAGGGGAGGAAGACAATTTACACGGAGATGGAAATGCAAATGTTTGTTATACAAGTTTTTGCTGGGTCATGTATAGACAATGTGACCCTAGAGATACATTTTACATTTCACTACCATTATCTTATGGTATTCCTGGAACAGGCCTTCTATCTTAAATTCTTTTAGGCAGTTAGGGGAAAGGTCAAAGTTTCTTTCAGAGTGTTTTGTTCTTAAAAAATAATCAAGGTAAACACGCACGTTTTGTGATGGTCAATTCTCATCCCACAAACAACATATTATCTCCCAGTGTATGTCTTGTCTTTTTTTCCTAGGAGAAAATAACATGGATTTAAGACCCCTCCCTATCCTGAACACTCTGATCGTTGGCATCAGTGGTTCCCACTCTGGCTGAGCACTAGGGTTGCTTGTGAGCTTGTTACAAAACACACCGGCCTCTCCCCAGATCCACGATCTCAGAACATTGGGCACGGAGCTCAAGAATCACTTATTTAACAAGCCCTACATCTGAGGCTGCTGGACAGTCATGTGGGAATTGTGGTCTATGTTCACGCTACTAAATGTATGACCTGAAGACCAACAGCATCAGCGCAAAACTGGTTATAAATGCAGAATCTCACACTCTATTCCAGACTGTCTAGATCTTAATGAGATGTCCAAGGGATTCCTGTGCACACTAAAGTCTGAGACTCCCTGGTCTCCATGCCTTCCAGATGATGTGCCAGAACTGTGCAGTCTGCTCTGCGTGTGAGGTCTGATTAGATCACTTAGCACTGGGGGGTCCAGGGTTCAGTCCTTGTTCTTTTTTCTTCAGTGACCTCATCTGTTCTGAAGGCTTTAAATATCATTTATATGGTGTTACCTCCCAAATGTATTTCTCCAGTTCAGACATTTCTCCTAAATTCTAGACTTGCATACCCAACTGGTAAAACTAACCTTGTTTGCATTTAATAGATGTCTCTTGTTCAGCTTTACAATTTGGATGTCTATGATGCTGCTTTCTCAAATGTGTTTCTTCTCGAGTCCTCTCCATTTCCACTCGAGGCACTCCATATTTCTACTTGCACAGTCTGAAACTTGGGGTGTCCTCCTTGATCCTTTCTCATAACCCAAATTTAATCCATTAGGGGATGCTGTAAAGCCCATCTTCATCATGTATCCAGAATCCAATCACTTCCTATTATTTTCTCTGCTCGCAGTCCAGACAAAGCAACTAACATCTCTAGCCTGGGACATGGCACTAGTTTCCTACAGTTTTCTCTACTGGTTGCTTGTGTTTCATCTCTTGATTCCGCACAGCACCAGACTGATGCTTCTAAAGAGAAGTCACACCAGATTGATCTTCTGTTCAAATCTGTCTTCTAACTCCACATCTTACTCAGAGAAAAGTCAAAACCTTCCAACATCCTCGAGGACTACATGACCGGGGTGTAATTCAGACTTCATCTCAATTGCTTTCTACTCCAGCCACACTGGCCTCCTTGCTCTTCCCAGAACACACACACTCCTGCCCTGACATATTTGTACTGGAGGTTCCTCTGCCTGGAAAGAACTTCCCTCAGATATCTTTATGGACAACCTTCATGTCCTTAAAATCTTTCCTCAAGGTCACTTTCCCAGTGAGGCCCACACTGACCACCGTAGTAAAACAGCCATCTTCTCTGTCCCCACACACTTCTACTCTGGGTCACTTTCCTCAAAGAATTTTGAACTTCTAACAAACATTCCCCTTATTTACTATGCTTATGTCATACAGTCTGCCCCTTACCACTAGAACACATGCTCCATAAGGCTGGTAATTTTTACCTATTTTTAGTTCACTGAGGTTTCCTAGATGCAAAACTAACTTGTCATATATCAGGCACACAATTATCAGTTGAATGAATGGTCAACATAGAGCACCTCCCTATTCTAGAGACAGTACATTTATTAATGTCACCTCAGGTCACACGCTGTTTTGTGGCAGCTACAGCACAACATCCGCTCACACTGACATCAGTGCCACCTGTACTTTTCTCACAAGTGCTGCTCTGCCTACCCTACCTCCCATATTAACCCTCCTGCACACTCACACACAATTATATTTCTCACGTCAGAAAGGACAATTCTAGGTTAATGGGTCTTATTTTCCAACCAACTGTGAATCTAAAGTAGACTTTACTTTATGAATCCATGAGTTTGGATCAGAACCAGGGCTAGGATGGCTAGAGCTGAGGGCAGAGATGGGCGCAGGCTGCAGAGAAGACAGAAACCCAACAGGAATTCATCTAAGGTGAGAAACTACCAGATCCCTCCTCTCTGCTAATTCCAGAATATGGTTGTTTAAAAAGAGGGAAATAATAGGAAGGACAATCCAGGAAACAGCCCTAGAAGGAGGGCAAGAGCTGGATGAGTCCAAAAATTCATGATACCACAGAGTCTCCTGTGTGCAGGGGTCGCCCTGAGCTTTGTGGAGACAATGACAGGCCCAACGACTCCTGCTGGTGTCCGAGATGGGGGACACCCAGAGGAGAATGAGTGGAGCTCGAAACATGAAAGTAAACAGGAATAATCCAAAAGAATTTTGTTTGTTTCTTTCGGGTCAAAGAAACAAAATATAAACACATAAAAGATGGGGGAGGAGGGTCAGACTCGCCTGAGCCTAGGCGGACCAGGCCACACGAAGCCCTCGCTGTCCATGGTCCTGAAGACATGACAACGCTCAGCTGATGTCTGAGCCCTTGTGATTACAGGTCCTGGTGGGGCAAGGTGCTACTGAAGGGACCAGAACAAAGGAAGAGAGAGACGACCCAGCCGAGGAATGACAATATCACAGCTCACGATGCACTGAGTGGACACAGGCCCCGTCCACACTTGGCTCCTCAGAGCCTTCTCCTGTCCCCACCTGCAACAGACTCGGCATAGCAAACACATGAATTCTAGAAGGTTCTCAGTGCTTCCATTTATTTCCTCTCCCAAACTTTAGGAAATTTCTCCTTTAATTCAAACATCAATCCCTTAGACAAGAAATAGAAAAAAATTCATATCTGGATTCATATTTTCAATAAGGAAGCAAGTCATTACTACTCATTGCAACATGAAGTTAAGACAAGGATGGAGACAGGCCAGTCTCACTTCTGCTGGAAGAGGAAAGTCGATCAGGAAAAAGAACACAGATCAGTGTGGGGAGGGAGTCATGGTGGACCGGCAGTGGGCTAATCTCCTCCGCTCCTGGCCTTATGCTGATAGGAACACAGACACATTCAGATGCCAGTTGCAGAAAGAGAAGTCAAGGATTCTTGTGTCACAAGGGGAGGTGTGAATTAATCTTGCATCACTCCATCCCCCACAAGGCAGTTGTCTCAGACTGTGAAAGAAAATAGTTATGAACAAATTCAGGTCAGTCACATAAATGCTGACATTCTCAACAGCCCATCACATGCTCAACATTTCCCAATCAAAGAATTCCCATAATCCCGTCATATCCCCTCTCCTCAATACCCCTCCCACTTTGGGCCTCCATTGTCTTACCTTTGGGATCCATGAGAGATGCATCAGAGCCCTGGGCACTGTCATTGTCTGGGGTAGAACAAAACAGGATGTGGTCAGAGCCCACAGGAGATGAGACTAAAGGAGGAACTATGGGGTGGGTGAGCTCCCCTCATGGGCTCCCTTCTACACTATCCCAAGGGTCTCAGATCAACCCCCATTCAAACTTACCAGTAGCCTGAGCAGAGCTCCTGCTTTTTTCACCTGAGGAAGAAAACAGGGAGAAGACTGGATCATGAGATACTAGAGGAACTCCCTGGTCCTGGACCACAGGAAAGTTTCCAGAAACATGACTGAAGGCCCAGGGCAGGATTGGGAAACAAGAAGAAAGGAAATATACGGGGACTAGACCAACTGCCCTCCTGGAGGTCCATCCTCAGCAGGGAGCTTCCCCTGTAATTTTCGACTCCTGAGAATTAAGTCCCCAGACCAGAATTATCAAGGTGAAAAAAACCTGTCTTTCATTTTCACAAGCGCTTTAGAAAACAGTGTTAGCAATCAGCTCCAGAGTGCAAGTACCTGAGTGTGGATGGCGTTTTCCATTAACATGGCAGGGCAAACTTCTACCTGGTGCTTGAAACCTCTCAGTGGGACAAGAAAACTCAGATCACTCACTCCCTTTCCTACCTGAGCACTTCTTCCTCCACATCACAGCTCCAGCTCCAAGGAGAACCAGGCCAGCAACAATGCCCACGATGGGGATGATGAGCTGAGGCGGCGGCTCTGGGAAGGGAAGGGAAGGGAAGGGGAGGGGCTGTGACTTAAGGCTTGAGTCCTGACCTTGCAGAAGGTGTCCAAAAGGGCATCTGTTTTCTCTGAGAAGAGATGTCCCCCCACCTCCCTCCTTACCCCATCTTAGGGTGAGGGGCTCAGACAGCCCTTCATGCTGCACATGGCACGTGTATCTCTGCTCCTCCCCAGAAGGCACCACCACAGCCGCCCACTTCTGGAAGGTCCCATCCCCTGCAGGCCTGGTCTCCACAAACTCCGTGTCCTGGGTCAGGTCCTCCCCATCACGCTGCCAGGTCAGGGTGATCTCCGCAGGGTAGAAGCCCAGGGCCCAGCACCTCAGAGTGACCTCATGGTCAGAGATAGGGTGATGGGTCACGTGACTTTTGGGGAGTTCTGAGGAGGAACAATCAGAAATTTCACTCTTTCAGTTACCTCCATGAGCCACTAAGGCAGCACTCATGTGCCCATCCCGAGAACAGACAGAACAATTGGTTTGGAAGGAGAAAGCACAAAACTCAGACACTAGCCTGGATCTGGGGATCTAGGACAATGTCCTATTCCTTGGAAAGTTCTAGAATCAGGGTGAGAGGCCAGGGTAGGAGGCTCCAGGTTTCTAAAGAGAAGAACACAGACTTCTGGTCCTGACCTGGGTGGAGGGTGAATGACTCAGCAAAGCTGGATTCGGACCTGCAAAGATGTTCTTAGGGCAAGAACAAGACCCTGAGAAGGTCATGGTTCACAAGATGGCTGCTAGGGTCAAAGGGAACCAGTGACGGGCGATTTCAGGGATGGTCTCCCCTTCTGTTCCTTAAGAAACTGGATTCCTTCACTGTCCACTAGAGACAGGCGTGCCTCTCTCTTTGCCCTCTGTGGGCAAGTCATCACAGAATATGAAAACCTGGGTGAATTCCTCTCTTTCCTGAAGGGCAGTATTCTGACACTGATCTCATTTTCCTCCCCTCTCTGTGGGAAGCCAGCCCCAGCCTGAGGAGAGATCGGGAGGCCCCCCGTCCCCTCGTACCCGCGCGCTGCAGTGTCTCCTTCCCGTTCTCCAGGTATCTGAGGAGCCACTCCACGCACGGGCCCTTCAGGTAGTTCCTGTCGTACTCGGCCTCACCGGCCGCCTCCCACTTGCGCTGGGTGATCTGAGCCGCCGTGTCCGCCGCGGTCCAGGAGTGCAGGTCCTCGTTCAGGGCGATGTAATCGGCGCCGTCGTAAGCATACTGTTTATACCCGCGGAGGAGGCGCCCGTCCGGCCCCACGTGGCAGCCAGACACCTTCTGGAAGGTGTGAGACCCTGACCCCGCCCCCGAGGTCAGTCCCACCCACCTGGCCCCGCCCTGACCGCCAGGTAGCGATTTAACCTAAACTGAAAATGAAACTGCGTAAAGTCCCCGCTGGCTCTTCCCGGGTCGGAGTCCGGGCGGGTCCCGCAGCCTCGGGGGGAATCTCGGACCCGGAGACTCGGGGAGACCCCGGCCCGTCCGTGGGGATGGGGGGTCGCGACCTGGACCCGGGCCCGCGTCGCTCACCTGCCTCACTCTGGTTGTAATAGCCGCGCAGGGTGTTCAGGCCCACTCGGAAATCCTGTTCGTGGCCCTTCATTTTCTGCGTCTCTTCTTCCCAATACTCCGGCCCCGCCTGCTCCACCCACGGCGCCCGCGGCTCCATCCTCGGACTCGCGGCGTCGCTGTCGAACCGCACGAACTGCGTGTCGTCCACGTAGCCGACGGCGATGAAGCGGGGCTCCCCGCGGCCAGGCTGGGACACGGCGGTTTTGTAATATCTCATGGAGTGGGAGCCTGGGGGCGGGGAGGGGCTGAAACCCGGCCCACTCTCCTCCTGGCGCGGGTCCCCGGGTCCGAGGGTGATCGGGCTAGGAGAGTGGACGGGTGAGGGGGTCGTGAGAGAGAAAGGCGGCGGGAGACCCCAGTGGGTGAGAGGAGGAGGCGGAAGAAGGGAGGGGTCAGGACGGGGCGAGGCAGAGGTGGGGGGTCTGGGCAGGTGTCCGCGGAGACACGCCTTCCCCGGGTGTCCTGCGTCCCAGCCGCGCGGTCCCCTCGCTCCGCCCCCTGCAGAGGCCGTTTTCTGCCGACCCCGCGCTCACCCGCCCAGGTCTTGGTCAGGGTCCCTGAGAGCAGCAAGAGGAAAGTTGGCGGCATCATAACCCTCATTCTGGGGGTTTGGGCAGAATCTGAGTCCTGGCGGGTCCTGGAGACTTTATAACCCAGAACCGCGGAGACGCTGATTGGCCTCTGTAGAAACCGGACACCCAATGGGAGTGAGAACTGGGGCCGCGTCATGAGTCTCCAGGCAGGAGGAGCTGACACAGGTTGTGAGAGGGAGAAGTGCAACTCACGGAGACAGAGACTCCCCAACACTGGGCTTCCCCGCCCCAGACTCTGCCCTCGGACCTGGGACCCTGAGAGCCACGTCTGGGGACCTGGGACTTTGCCCTGACCCCTCTCCTCCTGCACCGAGAGTTCTTTGTCACACTGTCTCCCTGAGTCCTCGCCCAGGGGCGGTTTGTGTCAGCGATTGTCAAGCATGTTGGTTTCAGGATATCTATGTAGTCTTACACGAGGACCCCACTGTGTTGGTTATATCGATCAATATTTACTTTGATAGGAATAAAAGTTTTTTAAAAGTTTTTTTATCAATTTGTTTAGAATAATATTAATAACCCATCGCAAGTTGACAGAAATAATGCTTTTATGAAAAATAACCATTTCCCCAAATAAACAAGGCAGTGAGAAGAGTGGATCTTTTTGCATTTTACATTTTTGCAAGTCTCTTTCTTGTCTGTCTTGTTAGAAGACAGCTGGATTTTCACATTTGTTCTGCATTTAATCTGTTATTTTGGTTGAAGTATATAAAAAATGCAGCCTTACACAAATATGCAGGAGTAATATTTTTAATAACTTTCAGATAATTGTGAATATTCAACTTTAATATAAAACTACACAAGTAGTGGTTTCTCAATGGTTATTTGCAAAGTGGAACCTGAGACAATATTATTGAATATTTACTATTTTGTTACATTAAAATCCACAGATTTCTTTTGTCTATTGAATGGCATTTGCAGTAATGTATGATTTTTTTTTGAGGAAGGTTAGCCTTGAGCTAACATCTGCTGCCAATCATCCTCTTTTTGCTGAGGAAGACTGGCCCTGAGCTAATATCTGTGCCATGTAGTGCCATGTCCACACATGGGATCCGAACCAACAAACCCTGGGCCGCCGAAGCAGAAGGTGCGCACTTAACCGCGGCACCACCAGGCCGGCCCCTGTATGATTTTTTAAAGTAATATTGTGTTTCACTAGTTCTGTACATCTTCTTATGTTGATACATTAACTGTCAGTTGATTTTCTTGAAAGGAGAAGCTTCTGTTTATTTTGAGAAAGCATATGCTAATTAACCAAATCTAAATAATCATAGTTTCTATCACTCATTCTTTCAAGTAGAATTAGTACTAAAGAGGCTAGCTCAACTCACACGACTTATTTTCCTTGGGACACAGTTCTTTGGAATGTAGCAGAAGGGCTTTATGTGTACTTCCCATGTCACCCTGTAAGCTATTTTTAAAATGTAGATTTAAGGATAATTATTTGGTTAAGATAATAATTTTTAACACTTCAATCAGGACGTTTTAAAGTATAAGTATTTTTTTGTTGTTTTTTGTTTTTTCTGCAAGTAAGTGATGGTGAAGGTAAGTACTATTGCGGTTTGGTACCATGGCCTCCCTTCTTGGTAAGTTTTACCTCAGTGCAAATGTCAACATAGTGAGAAGGCAAATGATGTCTAGAAATATTATGAAAATAGTTTTGACCTCATGAATCCTGTGGAAGGGTCTCTGTGACTTCAGCGGTTCCACAGACCACACTTTGAGAACTGCTATTCTGAATAAACCAAGGAGTCTCCCAACTGGTCCCCACTTTTGCCTCTTCTTCATTTCCCAGAATGCCTCTCTCTGAGTTTGGACTCCCTGCCTTCCAAAACTTAGCTTAGAGCATTGCCCTGGTCACCTCTTCACCTCCTGGAAATTGATGCCAGAGAGTGTCCTCAGTCTACGAAGAGAGGTGGAGGGACAGGTATTTTCCTTTGGAACTGGGACCAGTTTGAGCCTGAAGGCACTGGACCCACTAATGACCTATTTTGATTTTGCTATACACCAGCTTACTGTGTATTCATATCTCAGACAGAAATCTGACATATCTCTAAGAGAAATAATATTGGCCCTTTCATTTTACATGGGGCTGATGCATCTGATTTGAGGCCCATAAAGTATGAAGAGCAGTACTGTCAAAGAGAATGTTCTGTGTTGAAGGAATTGTTCTATATCTGCACTGTCCATTATGGTAGCCAGTAGCTACATGTGGCTATTGAGCACTTGAAATGTGGGTATTGTGCTGAGCAGTTGAATTTTTAATTTTATTTACTTCAAGTTTAAATGTCCATATGTGGCTAGTAGCTACTGTATTTCACAGTGCATATCTAGAATGTTCTTAGTTTTCAGTCTCCTCCTGCCAAAAAGATATTGGGTGACTCATAGGTTGATGTACATTAAAATGATTCTCATATGGAAGTCATGATTTTGTCCATGTGGGTCTTAGACACATCCTTAAACTATAGCATGAACAAGAAGTCTAATTAATATGTATTTTAACAGTTGGAGTATACAGACATTAACCAAAACATGATTTATCACCTTAAGGTCATAAGTGTTCGAAAATGCCCATCACTGGAGTTAATAGATGACTATGTACATTCGGACTCTTTGTGTTGTTTTCATTAACCTGGTAAACATAAGCAGAGATATAAGTCTTCGCTTAGCCTAAGAGAAAGCATTTATTGAACACAACGTATATCACATATCTTGTAGGGCTTGTACATAATTGTAAAATTTTAGAGATGATGTAAACTTTAGAATTCCACCCCCTTAGAATTCTTTATCTGTTGCTCCTTCCCATACTTTCTCCCAAATTAAAACAATTCTATCGCCCTTCACCCTTGGACCTCTCTCCTAGATGAAAATGTGCATTAACGTTTTACAATTGTGGAATGAAGAATTCTCTAAGCTTGACTCAAAGATGAAAACATAAAACTTCTCTATGTCAACCACACACTCACAAAGATACAAACACATACCAACAATCAAACTCAAAGACACATGAAAACTTTGACAGACAAAGAGTAATAACACACCTCAATATTCTTCAGCCAAGGGCCACCAGGAGCACATCTGTGGGCAGACAAGTTGATTTATTACTCATTGCTGTGATGCAGAACACACAGTACCGGTGACCACAGGGCATCTCAGTGTGAAGGTGATAGAACATATATAGGATTTGGGCTTTGGTCGGGGGATTTACGGGAGAGTCTATGAGCAGGAGCTCACTCTAGATTGGGTGTTGTCAGGAAGTGGGGACTATTCTGTGATTGGGCATCTCAATAAATCTTATCTGTAGACAAGGCCGACTAGAGCAAGGATAAAGCTATAACTGGAAAGAAGCAGCGGTCGCTCATACTAGCCAGCACAGGGAGATGTTTGGTATTTTGTGAGTTGCACAGTGCCTTGTTTTTGTCTGTGCTGAGACAAAGTGATGTAGTGGTCTAGTTTTGTCTCACTTTGTCAGGTCTCAGAGTGTCCTTGTATGATATGGATGTTCTGTGAGCTGACTTATGTCTAACAGGAGAATAACATGCCAAGTGGTGAGCACAGGGTGGACTCTGAAAACACTGAGGCGCAGCTATAGTTGTTAGACCAGTTCCCAATTTTGGGGCTGCTTTTTCTACTTTCTAAATTCAATATTTTAAAATAACTGCAATACAATAAAAAAAGGAAGAATATTAGAAAACAATTTGGAAAAGAAGAAATGACAATGTCAAACAAATATATTAGTGCTAAATAAGTGTAAACAAAAATGAGGATGTGGAATAAGAAATGGGAATAAAAATTAAAATCTATCAGCTTGGCAAAAATGAAAGTAGGTGATGAGAGTATTTACCAGAACGTAGAGAAAATATACTGTCATAAAGATTGATG
Organism: Equus asinus; assembly: GCF_041296235.1. NCBI lineage: Eukaryota > Metazoa > Chordata > Mammalia > Perissodactyla > Equidae > Equus > Equus asinus. The sequence goes on from NC_091797.1 coordinate 35,429,529, forward strand.
GGATTGAAAACTGTACAAAATCTCTTCTAAAGGGCTCTTTTGAAAAATGTCTCAACAATTTAAATGTGTTTACATTTTGATGCAGAAATTTCTTTTTTAGGAATTTATGCTAAGAAGGTAATCACACGTGTTCTCAAAAATGTGTATTCAAGGATGTTTCTTGAGTTATGGTTTATAAAAGCAAAGAATGGAACTTATCTAAATGATGTAATGAGTATAATGATGGCAACTATGAAAAGAGGAACACTCAATATGTCTCAGGCGATGATGCCCTAATTTAAATAGAGGGTCACATTTAATCCTCAGAGCAAACCCATGAGGCACCAACATGTGATCCCTTTGTATGAACAGAGTAATGGAGACTCAGAGAGGTTTAGGAGGTGGTGGAGCCAGGGGTGAACTGAGGGATTTTGTCTCAGAGCTTTGTTGACTCATCTTCCATTGGTTCCCTGTCCAATGTTGGTGGCAGGATGACTCTGCAACCCATGCAGATGAACTGTCTCAATGTTACAGAACATTTTATGACAGGAGGCCACTAGGCTCAGAGCTCAGAAGGACATCAAGGGGCAGTGTGACTTAACTGCCCAAACCACAGCACTGTCCATCATCTAGTGTATATTTTGAGGCCTCCAGTGGATCAGGATCAGCTAGACTCTGGAGATACAGTGAAGAGCAAAATAAGACCCTGGTGATATGGAGCTTGTGTTGTCATGGAGAGATGGGCATTTAGCAGAAATGACAAAGATAAATGAAATCACTATTGAGCCAAGTGCTGTGAGTAAAAAGTTCATGATGTCATGAAAGTGGATAACCAGGAGACCTAACAGGTTCCCGACTACTTTTATCAATAATATATAATATATGTAAAAGGTATATGGCATATTAAAAAAACAGAATTTTATAAATTATATACAATCATAGAACAAGAAAAAGCCCTTGGAAATTAAAAAATGATCATAGAAATGAATAATTTAGTAGGTGAGCTGGAAGATTAAAGTTATACTCCCACTAAGTAGTACAGATGGAAAGGTCATACAAAGCAGGAGAGAAGACCTGTAAGAATATTAGTCTATCAATCAAGGGATTCCAACATGTTAATAACATCAGTTTCAGAAATAATGGGGAGTAGGAAATGATAAATGATTTCAAGAAAATCTCAGAGTTTACAGGCAAAAATTTATATTCTGAGTGGCCTAACCAAGTTCTTACTACAGTAGATGAAAGCAGATCCACACCATGACGATGACAGTGAAATTTAATAAAGAGGGTGGAAAAGAAGAGACCTTAAAAACTTTAAGAGGCAATAAACACAGGCCTGGTGTTAGGAGGCATTACAGCAATGCCTTCCAAATTCTGAGGAAAAAAATATTCCAACGCGGAGTTCTATACCAAGTCAAGATGCAAGGGCTGGTGCAGCCTAAAGACATTCCAGATGTTTAAGGTTTCAATGTTTTACTTTCCATGTTCCCTTCCTCAGGATACTACTGGGAAAAGTGGGGAACAATGATGGAGAAAACAAAAAAAGGGGAAAAATGAGACCCAGGCAACCGGGGAGCCAGAAAAAGAGAAGAAAAGGGCTCCTAGGATGAGGTGAAGGAGATGGGAGATGTCAGTCCTGCCCCAGGTGTGCAGGGAACCAGCCCACGTGTGGCAGGATTGAGGGCTGTGGGACAGGTGTTCCCCCAAAGATGAAGTTGGTAGAATAATTGATATGCTCAAATATATTTATGAACATTTAGACTCTGGGGAGGGTAGTGGAATATTTTAGTAATGAGTACAACAGAAACTACACAAATGAAGAAACAAGATATTTATTAACTCCAGGGAACATAAAAAATCGACTCAAGAAAAGGAAAGTAATCAGGTAATCATATCTACCAAATGCTCAGTTGTTACCGTTTACATGGCCGTAATAATGCAGACATGGCACATTGAGCTCATCAAAATTGTAAAGTAATTGTATTGAGAAGATGGGGGTGTGTGAAAGAAGAGCCAATTCCCTAAAGATGATGAAACAAGGAGCGTTATGAGTATTCTATTAGAGCATGGAAGTAACAATTAGAGAATCAGCTAAAAGAAATAAAACAAGTTGTCTCTGAGATTAAGGAAATGGGGTTGGGGCATTTCTCTTCATAACAAGCCTTCTAGAAGTGTAAGACCTTTTAAACTATGTGCAAATGCATGTTTGGTAAAAATAAAAAGACAACACAGTAGGCGAGAGAAAGGACTCAGGAATTGTCTATAAGGAGCATCATAGAAATGGAGCAGTAGTTGGAAGGAGACATGGGATTGAGTGGTGGACTTTTATGGGAAGATTTTGTTTTGGTTTATTTAGTTTTACTTGTTTTTGTTTTTTAGTGGGAGCTATTACAGCATGTTTGTATGTAGGAAAGAATGAGCCAGTAGAGAGTAGGAAGCTGATGTTTCAGGTGAGGGAGGGGACCTGATCCTGTGCTCAAGCTGAGAAGCGGCCTTAGACAAGGGCAGATCCATCCATCATCACTGATGTGAAGGCAGAGTATATAGGTACAGATGTGGGGGTGTGGGGGGAAGATGGTGTAATTCTCATCTGAGTGGTTCTTTTCCGAGTGAAAAAAGAAATAAGCTCATCATCTAAGAGTGGGGAGTGGAGAGGATTGAAGATGGGGGAGAAAGTGAGAAACAGCCCCCTCAGGAGGAGTGAGAGTGAACTGCCTCCAGCAATGGCATCTGGAGAGAGCAGGGCTGGAGGCCACTGGGCTCTGTGCTCATCAACTTAAAGAGAGAGTTCCAGCCCTGGGGCAGCAGCAGGAGGATACATAATAGGCTAGGAGAAAATGCAACAGAATATCTCCAAGTGTGAGGATTACAGTTACTTTTACTTTGTCATGAATAACTTTTAACATTTTGTAATTTTTTTACAGTGAATATATATCATATACGTTGTACATTAAACATATATATCATAGTCAGAATAAAAAAGCTTTCTTTACATTTTAAACTGGAAAGCAGACAGGTAGGAAAGTTCAGAGCTCAGGGCACAGAGCTGGAAGTGCTGGGCTCCATTTCTGGGAGATGAATTCACAGAGCCTTTTCTCCGTCTCTCAGGAAGCTGTTCTCCGTGGAGGCCAAGCAGGATTTTTCCTTCTTTGGAGGCTGTGACCATTTATGAGTATCTTGTCAGCTCTTTGATGCTCTTAAAAAGATAGTTTTTCATGTTACATGGCATTTTTACCTATTTTTGGTGGGAGGATTGGTTCATACAATTTAGCCCATCTTTTTCAGAAATGGAAATTCTAAGGCAAATAGCTCAGTGAAAACGATGATTGGTTCTCAAGTAGAGGATCCGAATCTATGTCTTAACACATCATCTGAGGGTGATCTTTCAAGTTTTCTACAAGTGTAAGGGATTTTCATGTAATTTATTTTTTGTAAACATTATTCATGCATACACAAGAGAATTCAAACGATACTCAAGAATATACAAAAATAATTCACATCATCCTCCTCATCTCCCAGTCATCCAAGTCCTCTACCCAGAAACCATCACAGTTGGCAATTTCTCATTTTTCCTCCCAGAAAAAACATATCTATGCATTAATGTATACTGCTATGTCTGTGAAAGAGCTCAGGCCACAGATGGGAAAAAAAAAACTTGCAAATGACATATCTGATAAGGATATTGTTTTAGAATATATATAGAACCCTTAAAACTCAAGAATAAGAAAATAAATACCTCAAAAAATGAGCAAAAGTCATAACAGTCACCTCACCACACAAGAAATACCAATGGTAAATAAGCACATGAAAAGATGCTCCACATCATATGTCATTAGGGAAATGCAAATGAGAATAACAGTGCTATACCATTACATACCTATTAGAATGGCCTAAAACCCAAAACTGGCGATGCCAAGTGCTGACCAGGATGTGGATCAACAAGAACCCTCATTTACTGTGGGCAGGAATACAAACTAGCACAGCCATTATGGAAGATATTCAGCAGTTTCTTATAAAACTAAACATAGACTGACCATACAACCTATTGATCACTCTGCTAGGTATTTCCCCAACTCATTTGAAAACTTACATTTGCACAAAACCTGCATGCAAATGTTTATAGCACAACACCCCTTAAATGTGGGCTGCGCATAGTTACTTCCTTCCAAAGACTACTGTGAGGAAAAGGACAAAGGAAAAAAGGAACTTCACAGGGAGAAAGCTGGGAAACACAACCTCAGCCAGGTGGTGAAGGTTAACACCATCAGTGATCCATCAAGTGGGTAGTTTATACCCTTTATATGTTGTGTTGAGAATGGCACTTCACCCCTGTGGGCTTCTTCCCAAAAATCCATAGCCCTGGTCAACCAAATTCAAGGTGAGAGAAAGTCTACAGTATAGCTGAGCAGTACTCCTCAAAAACGTCAAGGTCATCAAGAACAAGGAAAGTCTGAGAAACTGCCACAGCCAGAGGAGCCTGAAGGAGGCGTGATTGGGACTTAATCTTCTTTGGTATTTTGGATGGAGTCCTGTAACAGAAAAAAAGAAAAACTAATGAAATCCAAATAAAGTATGTGCTTCTGTAATAATGTATCAATATTGATTCATTAGCTGTGACAAATGAATGATAGTGACATAAGATGTCAACAACGGGGACAACTGAGTGTGAGATATACAGGAACTCTGTACTAACTGCAAATTTTATGTAAATCTCAATATGTTCTAAAATAAAAATATTTATTTAAAAATACAGCCTCAGAAAAGCAATAGGGAGTGGAAGAAAAAGTTATCTACTTTTCACTTGTCATCAAGGAGCGGCAGAGAGGGGTTGTGGGAGAAAAGATGGAAACCTCAGACACAGGGCAGAGCTCCAGAGCACCCCTCTCCTCCAACCCCTGCCCCACCCCCGAGCCTGAGCCCAGGGCTGCTCAGAGGCATCTTCATCCCCCATTGATGTCCAGCCTCCAGGTCAGCCACCTCTGCCTGATCAGACCACAGCCCATCCTCTGCCCTGGCTGTGGGAATAGGACGGATTACAGCTGTGATGCCCTGGTGTGGCCACAGGGCTGAGGACAGAAGATCCTAGCAACCCCTTAACCTCCTCATCAGGGACCTCCCCACTGTCTTCCTGGGCTCCCAGCAGCAGGATAGGGCTGTGCACACAAGGGGGAACCGCCATCCGGTGTCAGGTTCAGAGTCTGAATTGTTTCCAAAATAGGTGCTGAGACAGAGGGTTTCCTCCCAATTGAATGGCTATAGATTTTGGCTGCAGGGAGGAGCAGACTACAGACCATAACAGCTCATTCCCAGGTCCAGGGTGCACCTCACAAACATACTGGGTGCCCTCAGTCTCCTGAATGAGACTTTGAACCCCAGAGTCCCTGTCACTTGTTCCTGCTGCTGTTTCCAGGGATGAAGTCTTCTCCTCCAGGGAATAAATTCTGGATTCTCCATCCGTAGGGTGGGGTAGTAGAGGGGGAGGAATAGGAAGAGAACACAGGGTAGTGGCCTAGGAAGATGGGGAAGCTCCTGGACAAGTGAGGAGAGTGAGGAAACAGTGACATGAAGAGGATGGAGGCCAACAGGAGTGGGAGGGGTGGGCCAGAGAGGAGAGGGGCAGGGGAAGGGGTCAGCGTAGTGGACATCCGTGCGGGGATGGCTGGCTTCTCTGTGGGGAGAGGCACAGGGGCTCCTAGCTGGGGTGCTCAGGCCTCTATTTTCACTTGGGTTGTAATTACACAGATGTTAGCTCTATAATTGGATGGTAAACTATACCTAAGTTTAGGCATTTTTCCACACTTACAGGTATGATCTAACTCACACACAGGGAAGAAAGGGAAAAGAAGAAGGGAGGGGAGGTGACTAAGGGTCTTCCCCTCTTCTAGAGCAAGCTCCTCCCCTCCACCCCCGATGGTCTTATGCTGGGGTGACAAGGAGAATGAAGGAACTGAGAGCAGGGGAGAGCTAGGCCTGTGCCTCCCTGGAGGGGACAGCCCTGGCCCTGACTCTAGGGTTTCCAGAGTCCCACTCCCTGCATGATGACTTCACAAAGTCTCTGAGTCCATCCCTGTTTCACAGCCCTCAGCTACCTGGACACCTTCTCTTTATTTGCTAAGACAGCAGGAACCGGGGCTCCCAGAAGATTGGCCCCTGGGCAGAGGACAGGGAGCTGTCCAGCTTCTGGAGGCCACTGGGACAGCGTTCCTGGAGCACAGAGGGCAGGGTGTAGGATGGAGTCTGGAGACTACAGCGGGCTACAAGGAGGTCAGTGATGAGTCGGGACCCAGGCTTCTGCCTAACATCTTCCAGGGAACTCCAATGTGTCCCTCCCTGCCTCCCCAGGCTTCCAGGACCCAGATGTCTAAACACCACACCCAAAGACGCCAAGAGTGGACTCTTTTGTCCTAACGTCAGACCACTCACCCTCTTAGAGCCTGGAAGGCAGCATCTCCCTCTTCCCCCTCCCTATAGCCCAGGACCCCAGCATTCTGCCTCTTCTCCCCCTTCCTGGACCAAAGCAGACATGAACCTGCTGTCTAGATCTCATGCGTCTCTCCCTCCTACCTCCAAACCCCAAAATTAAAGGTTTTGCTGTCTTGGACGCAAAACTGATTTCTGGGCCTGCTGAATGACCTAGGAGTTTGGAGGTCATGAGTCAGGGGAGGGTGACCCAGAGCCCCACAGGCTGCAGCCGAGCCCTGCTTTCAAGCTGGGTAGAATCAGGGGATTCTGCACATAAGTCTCCCACCAGGAGGACTGCACTGTCTAAAACCCCACGACCTGGTTGGGTGCTCGTCTGGAGAGCAAGGGTCTGTGGAGGCACCTGGTGGTCTGGCTTAGTCCCTGGTCATGAGCTTTTGGCTGCTTCGGAAGTGCAGAGGGGCTGTGTGTGGCCTTCTGTCTGCTTGGCTCTGGCCTGGGATAAGGTAGTGAGCAGCTCCTCCACCTCCCAACTGAAAGAGACACCCCCTCCTCCAATCACTTCCCAGGGAACGACTCACGTCTCCTGTGTCAGTCTCAGCTTTGAGGAGATCTGGTCCCTACACGTCCTCATTCATGAACAAATACTTATGGAGCATCTGCTCTGTGCCAGGCACTATTCTAGGGCCTTTGGGCTACATCACACCAACTCAGGCAAAATTCCTGCCCTCATGGAGCTTACGCGCTGAAAAGAACAGGGTAGGGAAGATGAGGAAACCAGTTGTAATTTTAAATATTATCCTCAGGGGAGGCTTTCCTGAGAGGTGACATTTGAGCTAAGTCCTGAAGGAGGTGAGGGAGTGAGCCCTGTGCTTATAGGGAGGAAGTGTGCTCTAGGATCACCCTCTGCACAGATCTGGGGCTCTACTGGGGAAGCACTAAGGCTCCAGCAGGAATGGGAGTGGGCAGACTGCAGGAAGGACTTCCTGCAGAGGAATTATGGGGATCTGGGTTTGTATATCTCATGACCTGCTCCCCATTTGTGTCTGGGGATTCATGAACTCCTAGAGACTGGAGGAGGATGAAGGGCTCATGAGTGGAGGAAAGTTGGGAGAGGAGGGAGGAAGCTGAGGTGGGGTCCTACCCCCAACTCTGTCTCTGTGCTCACTCTGTCCTGCATCCAGTTTGAGGCGTAAGTGATTCTGATGTGGTCAGCAAATCCTAGGATAGCTGGATCTGGATGAAGGTCACTACATGGTGGGACGTAAAATTAAGGAATTTTCTGCTCCTGTAGGTTCAAAACAATAGTTTCAAGAAAGGTAAAGTATGAGAAAAAGAATGTAAAATATCTCATTAATAATCTTCTTATTGGTTATGTGCTGAACTTATAGTATTTTGACTGTTTTGAGTTAAAGAAAGTATTAAAAGTATTTTCACCCATTACTTTTTACTTTTTTAAATGTGACTACTAGAAAAGTTAAAATTACATCTGTGGTTCAAATGATACTTCTATGGGATAGCACAGTTTTGGAAGCTTAATAATTTTAGATCTTGTGTTTAGGTCTGTGCTTCATTTCAAGTTAGTTTTAGGACACGGTGTTTGTTCTTTTCCTTGTATCGATTTGTTCCAACATCATTTACGGAAAAGACTATCCTTTCCTTGTTGAATTACCTTGACCCTTTGTCATGAGCATATATGTATCATTCTACTTCTGCATTCCATTGATCTAGACTATCCTCAGGCCAACACCACTTTATTTTGATTACTGGAGCTTTATAGTAATTCTTAAAATCAGGTTTTGTGCATCCTCCAAGTTTTTTCTTCTTTTCAAAAAATTATTTTGACTATTCAAAAAGTCCTTTGCATTTGCATAGAAATTGTAGAATAAGCTGGACAATTTCTTTTTAAAAAATCTGCCAGAATTTTGATTCATGTTTAGGATTGAGGATTGAATTGCATTTAATCTATAGATCAATTTTGGGAGAATTGATGTCTTAACAATATGGAGTATTCAAGTCCTTGAATATGGTATTTCGCCCCATTTATTTAGTTTTTCTTTACTTTCTCTCAGTGGTGCTATGTAGATTTCAGTGTACAAATTTTGAGTGCTCTCTTTAGAGTGATACCTAAATATTTTATTTTGGTGTTGCTATAAATGGAATTTAAAATTTTTTATTTTCTTAATTTTACATAGCTAATACATAGGAATACAACTGACCTTGTACCCTGAAATCTTGCTCAATTCATCTATCAGCTCTGGAAGGTTTCCTTACCTGAAGAATTTCTATCACAAGATTATGTCAGCTGCATATTAAGACTTTACTTCTTCTTTATAAACTATATCCCTTTTATTTCTTTTTATAGAATTAATACACTTGTTAGGAACTCTGCTACAATGTGTAACAGAAATAATGAAAGCCCACATCCTTGCCTTGTTCTATATCTTGAGTAGAAAATATTCAGTTTCACCATAAAGTATGATGTCAACTGTAAGTTTTTCATAGATAGTTTATCAAATTGAAGAATTGGCCTTTTATTATTAGTTTACTGAGAGATTTTATCATGAATGGGTGTTGAAGTTTTAAAATGCTTTTTCTGCATGGAGATGATCCTATGGTCATTGTTCTTTATTCTATCAACATGATACGTTAGATTGATTTCCACATATTCATCCAAACTTGCATCCTGAGATAAAACTTACTTGGTCATAATGAGTTGGATTCAATTTGCTGATATTTACTTAAGGGTTCATGAGAGACATTGGACTGAAGTTACCTTTTGATATCTTTGCCTGGTTTTTGGATCAGCGTAATACGAGCCTCATAAAATGATTGGAAAGCGTTCCTTCCTTCTCTGTTTTCTCCAAGAGTTTGTGTAGGACTGGATACTTAAATGTTTGATGGAATCCACCAGTGAAGCCATTTGAGCCTGGAGTTTTCTTTGTAGAATATTTTTAAATTATGAATTTAATTTTTTTTAATTCATCCAGGATTATTTAGCTTTCCTATTTCTACCTGCTTTAGTTCAGTAATTTGTGTCTTTAAAGGAATTTGTTCATTTAATTCTCTATCAAGTCTAATTTGCATAAATTGTTCAAAATATTCTCTTATTATCCATATAATGTTATAAATTTCCCTCTGAACACTGCTATTCCTTCATCCTACAAATTTTTATTACGTTTTCATTCAATTAAAAGGGATTCTTATTTCTCTTGTGAGTTCTTTAAGCCATGATAACCCTTGAGTATAAAATGTGTTGATGAATTTCTGATATTTGAGGATTTTCCAGATATCTTCATGTTATGAATTTCTAATTTAATGTCACTGTAGTCTGAGAGTGTACTTGTTCGTTTCAGTCCCTTTAAATTTATTGAGATTTGTTTTCAGGCCAGAAGATGGTCTATTTTTGTGCCTGTTCCAGGTACACTTGAAAAAATGTCTATTATTGCTGGATGTGGTGCTCAATACATATGAATTAAGTCAAGGCTCATAATATGGTTTCTGTCTTTTATATCTTTACTCAATTTTTGTATACTTGTTCTGTTAATGAGATAGGAGTACTGATCTGTAAATGTATTTGTTAATTTGCCTATTTCTTTTTCAGTTCTGCCACTTTATGCTTCATCTATTGTGGAGCTCTATAGTCAGGTGTTTATACATTTACTACTTTCAGCTTCTTGTGATGCTGACCTATTATTATTATGGAAGCTCCCTCTTTGTCTCTGGCATCCTCCTTCTCCTAGAGCCTGTTTTGCTTCAGAGTATCACACACATTCCAGTTTTCTTACACTTTCTGTTTACGTGGCATATTCCTTCACCCTTTAACTTTGTATCTACTTTTTATTTTGTTTTTAACATTTTTCTATTTTATAGAGCATAGGGTCGGCCTTAATATTTATCCAGTCTGATAATCTCAGCCTTTTAATTCAAATTTTCATCAATTTATATTTAATATGACTGTTGATATGGTAGGATTTGGCCCTATCATTTTGCTATTTGTTTTTGAATTTTCTCATCTCTTTTCCATTCCTGTTCCTCCTTTCCTACCTTCCTTTGTTTCAAGCAAATACTTTTGTTTATGATTTTATGTCTTCTAATGGCTTTTTAGCTATATTTATTTCCATTAATTTTTTATAATTGTTGTAAGATTGAAACTTGCATCTTAACTTTTCACAGTCTACGTAAGGCAACATTGCAAGTACATCTGGGAAAATATAGGAAACTTGAAACAATATAGTTCCATTTAACTGCCTTTATGCTGTTATTGTCATATATATATATCACGGTATACATACATCAATATATATTATAAGCCAAATAATGCAATGCAATACTTTTTTGATTTAAACAGTCATGTCTTTTAAAAAATTAAGAAAAATGTAGATAAACAAGAATATTACCTATATTTCTGTTAGGTATTTCTTTCTGTATATATGAGTTTTCATCTAGTGTCATTTCCCTTAAGCCTGGGGGACTTCTTTTAAAATTACTTTATACAGGACTGCTAGCAATGAATTCTTTCAGTTTTTATTTATCTAAAAGTGTCTTTATTTTGCCTTCTTTCTCCCCACTTTTTAAAGTTTCTTAAGGTATTTATGTGAAATAAAATTAAACAATTTTAAATGAGCAGTTCGATGAATATCCCTAATTGTTTAGAATCACAGAACTACTACCACAACCAACATCTGGAAGAGTTCCTTCATCCTAAAAAGTTGCCTCATGCCCTTTTGTATTTGATCCTCTCTCACTACCCCAAACCCTAGGCAACTACTGACCTTCTTTCTGTCTGTAATTGTGAAATTTCTCATTGTGTTAGATTTATCATTTTGTGGTATCTCTCTTTATCTCGGACAATATATTCTACTTAGAAATCTCTTTTGTTTCTGATATTAGTATAGCCACTTCAGCCTCCTCGTGGTTTCTGTTTGCATGGCATATCTCTTTCCATCAACGTACTTTCAACTTGTGTCTTTATATTGAAGTGCATCTCTTGTAAGCAGCATACGGTTGGGTTTTGTTTCCTAACCTATTCTGACAATTTCTGCCTTTTAATTGGAGCGGTGATCCATCAGGTTTATATGGTAGTTTTTGATATGAGAGATACTATGTCTATCATGATATTTTCTTTGGTTTGGGTTCTTTTGTTCTTTCTTTACTGTCTGATGACTTCCCATCAAAAAACATAGAGCTAGAAGAAAGTGGAACAACTATAACGACCTGAAAGAAAAAATTGTCAATCAGAATTCTATATCCAGCAAAAACGTCCTTCAAAAATGAAGGCAAAATAAAGAGATTTTTAGATAAAAGAAAACTGAAAGAATTTGTCATTAACAGACTTTCACTATAAGAAAGGGCAAAGGAAGTTCTTCAGCCTGAAGGCAAATGACACCAGATGGAAACTCAGACTCTCAGAAGATATAGAGTGTCAGAAATGGCAAATATTTGACTAAATGCAAAAGGCCATCTCTTCTTTTTTTGGCACTTTCTCTGTTACTTCTAAACAAATAACTATTTAAAACTAAAATTGTAACTTTTTCTTGTGGGGCTTGTAAGCTATATAGATGTATTACATATAACACCACTAACATAAAAGATGGGCATAGTATAGAGGCCTAAATGTTTGTGAGATCTCTATATTTATGTGAAATAGTACATTGGCAAGTGGAAGTAGATTGTTTGAAGTTAAGGATGTATGTTGAAATTCCTAAGACAACCACTATAAAAATAAAAATAATACCAAAAAATACCTAACTGGAAAATTAAAATGGAATTCTAAAAATGATATAAATAATTTTAAAAATCACCTTTATTTTGAAGGACAGTTTCAATGGATATAGAATTCTTGTTTGGCACCTTTTTCCTATCAGGACTTTGAATATGTTGCTCCAATTTCTTCTGCTTTTTGTTGTTTCTAATGAGAAATCAGCCATTCATTGCACTGTTGTTCTGCTGTGCATTCGTCATCTATTGGTTTGTAACAAATTACTCTAAAACATATCAGCTTAAAGCAACAAGAATTTACTATCTCACATGTTTCCAGTTGTTAAGGGATCTAGGAGTGGCTTAACTTGGTGGTTCTACCTCTGTGTCTCTCATAAGGTTGCAATCAAGATGTTGGCCAGAACTGAAAGGCTTTACTAACATGGAAGGATCCACTTCAAAGCTCATTCATGTGGTTGTTGGCAAAAGCCTCAGTTCCTTGCCATGTGGGTGTCTTCTTAGCTGAGTGTCCACACAACATGGCAGGTGAATTGCCTCAGAAAGTGATATAGGAGACAGTAGACCAAACAGGAAATTACAGTACTTTTTAAGATCTATTCTGTGAAGTTGCACTCTATCACTTCTGCTTTCTTCTGTTCATTTGGAGTGAACCAATAAGTCCAGCTCACACTCAGGGGGAGGGGAATTAGTCTCCACCTCTTGAATATCAAAGAATTTGTGGACATTTGAAAACCACCATAGTCCACCTTCTGGTCACTAACTACTTATATTCCTCTGTTAAAGAAATAAAAGTAATTCTTACACCTGTTAAAGAATGGTAAGGAAGACTTTATTTAAAGAACTACTGCAATAGGAGTTTTGCAGTAGGGGAGAGAGATTGGCTCAACTATGAGTACAACAGGGAAAAATGAGGTATTGATAATCAAGGGGGAGGATGTTCATCGATAGAAAATTCCTAAGTGGATAGGGTAATTCTTGCTAAACTGACCTAATAGGATTCTTACTAAGGGCAGGCCAGAATAATCTAATATTACCTGGGGCATAGTGGGAGATGTGGAATTTGACCAGATATGTAGGGTGAGGGATTCTTGCAAAACTGACTTGACAGGATCCATTTTGGAGCAAAAATGGATATTGAAGCCCACAAGTCAAGGCCTAGTCGAGCAGAGGTCTCATAGAAGCCTAACTCAAGTTTAGTCAGAGAGGGAATCTTTGTCACTTTCCACCTGCAAAATAAAGTGCTTCCTGCCCAAGGACCCAAAAATCTTATTCCATCACAGAATCAGTTAAAAGTCTAAAATCTCATCATCTATCTTCATCAGGTTCAGGTATAGATGAGGCTCATTGAGTGTGTTTCTGTAAGTGAAGCTCTTCACATAGAGTTCCTCATGATGTGAAGGCCTGTAAACTAGAGAGACAAGTTACCTGTCCCCCTCTCCTAACAGATCTAACATGCAGCTATGAGACAGATAAAAGATAAGCACTATAGGACATTTAAAAAGGCGGGAAGTGAGAGGCACAAAAAAGTTACTGGTGCATAGCAATGTTCACATCCAACCAGGCAAATGTCAGAGGTTCCTTGATTAGGACATGGCTTCTTCCAAGCAAATGATCTGAGAGAGGGAGAGAGAGAGAGAAAGAGAGAGTAGAAAACCACAGTTCCTTTTATGACCTAACCTCTGAAGTCACACAACATCACTTCCACTTTATTCTGTTCTTTAGAAGTGAGTCACTGAGTCTAGTCCACACTCAAGAGGAGAGGAATTAGTTCTACCTTTTGAAGGAAAGAATATTAAAGAATTTGTAAACATTTAAAACTAGCACACCTAGTATGTAAGGTTATCTCTTGATGCTTTCAAGATTTTTTCTTATCTTTGATTTTCAGTAGCTTGACTTTGATGAACCTAGGTGTGACCTTCTTTGTGGTTCTCTCTTTTGGTGTCTGTTGAGGTTCTTGCATCAATGTGCTAAAGTTTTTCACTGAATTTGGAGAACTTTCAAACATGATCTCTTCAAATTTTCTTTCTGCTTTTTTCTCTTGCTTCTCATTTTTGACCTCTAACTGAAGGTTTATTTGCCTTTTTTTCTTTTTCCATGGGTTTCACTGATGGAAAAGTTGTTTATTCCATTGTGGCAAATCCAAAGGAGTCTGCAGCCATCCGCTGTTTGATGGTGAACTGCCGACAGCCCAAAGCACTGGAGACTCTGTGCCGTTAAGGTCAACATTGATTGGCCATAGAGTACACAAAGTGGCATTGACTGAAGTAAATAGATTCATGGACCTTTAGTAACAGACCTGGTGGATGATCAGGCCATTGGGCTTCTGAATACTGGATTCTGATGGGCACGTCACATGGTGAACCCTTTTATAAATAATATTTAAAAACCTAGAGTAAAAACATAATCTTTATGTTACACATTTCATGCCCATGAGAACGGATTTCAGGACCAGCACCAGACTTACAGGATCACCATCTGCATTTTTAACAAGATCCTCACATCATTTGCTTACACGCTAGAGTTACAGAAACAGGCCTCTAAGACTATTTTTCTTATAGGGTGATCTCAAAACACCTGGAGCTCCTCTCAAAAATCAAATTCTCAAGCTCAGCACCAGAGGTACTGTATCTGGTTATCTCAGGTAGACCCAGGAATCTGCATTTTCAACAAGCCTCCTAGGTTTTGTGCACACTAAAGTTTGAGGACTGCTGCTTCAGATGGTTTGAAATGTGGGCTGTGCTGGGCTGTGGGCTGGAAATGGAATGATGATGTTTAGGAACCGGAACACACATGCCATGACCTCTACTGGGAATCAGTGGGGTGTATCCAGTTGATATGTGGAGAACACAGACCTCTTACCATCCTTAAAAATCACATGGGTGTGATGGCAGGGAGTCTGTCACATCTGTCCCTTCACTGATGGTCAACATGGACCTAACATGATAGGAACCACTGACCCTGGTAATTAACCCATTTCTGATCAGGTTCTCATGAAAGGCCAAGGGAAAGCCAGTCCTTCTCAGGGATACAGGGTCAGCTATGCCTCTGGATTTTAGAGGCCAAAGAATGGTACTAATTCCCCTGTAAAAGAATCCTGAAAAGTAATAACGGTGGCCTCTTTTTCTGTATTAGAAAACTTGATACTTCCTGCAATCCAGGTCACCTCTACCATCAGGAGATTTTCACCCAGGGTCAGTTTGGTTTCTGGGGTTGTGAGAGTCTCAAACTGTCCCCTGGTGACTCTCACAGTCCAGATTCCCTCCTTCTAGCAGAAGGAGATCCTTCCCTTTCTTCTCACTGGCTCTCAAGACACCCCCCAAAATACAGTCTCCCCAGTATGGCAGTTCTACTATCCAGCAGTGTGTCCCAGAGGAGCAGTCCTCCTCATGTAGGGGTTGATGTCCAGTCTCTTGGGCTGAGCTGATGGCCCAAGCAGAGAGCCTCTCCTAGTCACGTGTTTTCCATCCTTGGAGACCTGGAGCTTTGAGTTAGTCATATCCCCATCCAGGACTACTTCCACTGCTAGAGAAAGAGACTGAGGGTCAGAACTCCACTGGATGAAAATAAGAGAACCATATCTTACCCTTGGCTAGACTTGGGGTAAATCACTTCAGCAAGGTGTTCCTAAATTTCCTCCTCCACAAGATAGGAGAAGTCATCATTATTATTATTGAATACTATTAAAACAACTTAAATTACGTAGCATCTTGCAAATTACAAAGAACACATTTCAAGCTCATGAAAACTATGAGAATCAAACAGGGGAAGTGTTATTTCTCCTTTACAGGAGAGCAGTGGGTCTCAGAAAGGTGAAGTGTTCTCTCTCTGGTCACTTGGCTACCTCAGACAGAAAAGTAACTCTAATATGACCACTGGAGGTTCACCTTACTTTTCTTGCTTCCTGCATTGTCCATGTGACGAAAGGGGACTTTCTAGATATCTCTATCCTATAATTTCCATTACTCACCGTCTGCGGCTGCTGTCACAGAATGATTTCTGACTGAAGTGGACGCTTCAGTCTGCTGTTCAAAAAAATCCTAGATGTCCTTTGTTCTCTCTTGGGTTGATGGCCATGGTCCCTAAAATAAATAGAAAGTCATCATTTCTTTTAAAAGCCTTAAGTCTAAGTTATCATTTCTTCAACCAGAGAATCTCCAACTTTTCCCACTGTGCTATTTTAGGCACCATTGCTCCCCCACCACAGACTTTGGAGAGTCTTTCATGAGTTCATTCACAAATATTTATTCATCTTGTACAGATGCCACCAGGAAGGAAATAGGGCTGTCTGTGTTGACTGTGAGTCCTAAATATCTCCCTTAGCTTTGTGCATGCAGGCCTTACCCTGGATAGCTTACTCTGGATACTCTGGTCTCTAGCATAGCTGCTTCTGTTCACGAGGTGACCTGAATTTCTGAAATTCATCTGGATTGCTATAATAACAATAATTTATTTGTTATATGACTTGTAATACCCATCACTCCTAAAAATTGATATCTTTTTGATATCTAACCTTGATTCCTCATTTTCCCTCTATATTTATAACCTTTTAGTGGGGTGGCTTGAACTATTTAGAGAAAAAAGCAAACCTTCTGCTACTTCACTCCCATCACTTAGAATGATGTTGTCATGTGCAGCTTAAAGCTTTATGATCAGATATCTTAACTTACACTCAATAGGACCAGGAATAGACCCATCTGAGACAGACTTGTAGCTGCTGAATCAGAGTTGTGGCCTGAATCTTTGTCCAGCACTGTCCTCCCTGGACAGGTTGCTCCACACCTTCCAGCAGGAGCAGCAGAGGGGAATCAGGCTTGGTTGCAGGTTCACTTGTATGCCTGATTTTCCTTTAGTTTGTTCAATAAGATAATGAACTCCCATTTTGACAAGTTTGAGTTAGATTTTCCCAGTTCATCCAAAAAATGCCTGATGAATATGTCAAGGTTCACTTTTTCTAGAAATAGTGTAGTGTTTTTATTTGTCCAAACAGCATGGTCCAGCTCAAGTAAAAGCACTATCTATTTAGAACTTTCTTGCCTTTTTCAGTATATGTCCAATTATGTTTCCTGCACACCGAGAAATCTCAAGAGGATTTTGGAGAGTATGTGAAATCTTAGAGTAACACTAAAGTTTCTGTAATCTGCAGGCAGAGAAATTATGATGCCTTCTGTTGCCTGAGAATTTTAGAAGTAGCATGCGTATAGAAGTAATTTTTACCAATATAATCCAGGATGGAAAGGAAACTATTGTTGCATTCACAATTGTGTTTAGAATACAGTAAAAGTATTAATAGTGTTATTAGTGCATAATAGTGTCAATGCCAGTAATAAAGCAGTCACCAAAATTTTGGCCCAAATTTAGACTAGGCAGTAAAAAGGTTTACCTACCTCATAAGACCTAGCATCTTCCTCCCTCTGCAGCACCGAGTGGCATTTGTGCTCTTTGAGATCTTTGCAAACCATACACAGGAAATGCTGGTCTTCCAGGAAATAGCAAAAGGTCTTTCCTTGTGCTGCTTACAGAACCAGACTTCCCATGCTGGATTCTCACTCCTGGGCTCCACTGTTAGGAGGATGGAAACCAAACTGGCCAGAGTCCTGTTGGACCTGATGTCCCCCTCTTGAAATGGCTTTTTGCAGAATGGACAGCACATGGCTCCCCTGGGCATGTGAAAGTGACACAGCACTCAGTGATGCAGGCCTGGCAGAAGTTGTGGCCACAGAATATGCTCACAGGTCTTTCGTGTGCACCAGGAAGACACTGCAGGTGACCTCTTGGAGGAGGTTCCCAATAGTCGGCCCAGTCACTATGACTACACTGTCCAAGGAGCACTCAGCAATTCCTTCCTAACTAACTTTGACTCTGTGATGGGAGGAGGATGTGGTTAGGAATGTGCAAAGGAATTGAGGTGGGAAAAGGAGGTGTTTAGGATGGAGACGGATAATGTACATCACTGGTGCTGGGCCCCTGCAACAGCATCCTAACTGGTCCCTGCAGATACATTCTCATCCTCTCTAATCTCTTCTCCCACTGCACCAGAGTGACCTTTCTCAGAATGGACTCTCATCTTCACTTCTCTGTTTACCATGCCAGGCAAGGAGGGCTCATAGGGCCCAACCTCTATCATCAGCCTCCCCTCTCTCTCCCACCTTGCTTCCCTCCAGCCACAAGAACAAACATTGATTGAGCATCAACTGTGTATTAGGCACTGTTCTAAGCTCTTCACATGTATCAACTCAACCAATCCTCACCACATCCCTAAAACATCACCCATTTCACAGGTGAGGAAACTGAAGTGTGTAGTGGGTAAGTACACAGAGATTAGAGTTCAGCAAGGTGTGGGGTGAGATTTTCCAGCTGGGATCTCCTGGGAGCTGAGTTCACTGGAGCTGGGGTCACAGGACAAGACCTCAGGTGAGGAAGAGGATCTGGGCTTCCCCATCCTGATCTAAGAGTGTCTCACCCCAAGGGACTGAGTAGCACCTCCTGTCCCTGCTACTTCTGGAGTCAATGTGTAGACATCCTGTTGTGCAGCAAAACCTGGGAGGGACATCGGACTGTGGGAGGACAGGCCAAGAAGAGGCAGGTAAGTTGGGAGGCTGGTGGCCTCATGGACTCCCAGAGCCCAATTCCCAGGGTGGGCCATGCATGTGGCTGCCTCTGGACTCCAGGATCTTGATCCAAGTTCAGATCCCCTGCTCATGTAGGAGGAGGGCCAGGAGCAAGGTCACATGAAATCCAGAAAGTCCCAGAGTACCTGGAAAGTGAGTCTCTTTCTGGTGGGACAAATTTTCTTAGGTCCTTCTCCCTCAGGGTCCTAAATTTCTTAGACTAAATGAGAATTAGCCAGGCCCCAAATCTGAAGGGAGTGTGTGTTGTGCATTTACGTGTCTGTCTGGGTGGATTCAGTGTACATGTAAACATGTATGGGTATGTTTGCATATGTTAGGCAAACATGATAACTACTACACTTTGGCAACGTGGTTATGTTTGCATGTGTGAGTGTATGTATGTGTGTGCTTGTGTGTAAATAGAAGCATGTATGGGCATATGTGTGTGTGGGGGTTGTTTGAGGGTATAGGTGTACATGTGGGTATATAAGCATTTATGGGTGTTTGTATATGTGTGTGTGGGGGGGGGGGGTGTGTGTGGGTGTGCGTGAATTTATGTGTGTGTTGCTCTGAGACCTCCTCATCCTTGGCTCCACCCTGGCCTGTCCATGGTTTCCCCCATCCCCAGCCCACAGGTTGTAAGGGACAGAGCAGCCCTCCATCTTCAGGCAAGAAAGAGGAGGCTCAGGGTGATGAACATTGGGAGAACTGGTCCTCATCACACTTGGAAGAAGGAAACAATAGGTAAATAGTGGGACATCCTCTGTTTCCAGGATTCTGCCTTAATAAAAGTGTCAGAAATGGTCCTTACTAAGATAGGAAGGGATTTACATGAATTAAATCATGTAAACCTCATATAAGTCCTATGAGATAGAGAGAGCTATCAACCCCATTTTCAGATAAGGAAACCGAGGGCAGTGAGAGGTTAACTGACTTTCACCTGGCTGAGCCCTGACTCTAAGAAAACAGTCTGACTGCTGAGCCCAGGTTCCCACTCTGTTATGTTGACTCCTGTATACCTGCCTCATTAAGGGTCATCTCCTCCTATGGAGTGTGACAGCTTCCAATTCTTCTCCAGGCACTGAGACTGGTTGGGAGTCTACGGCATTTCTCACAGTGCCTACAGGTGAGCCCATGGGGTTTGAAGTGACAGGAGAGTTGGTTCTGCATTGGCTGATGGAGTTTGTTTGCTGGCAATGGCAGGAAGGGAGGGTCACATCTGGGCTGTAGGGAATGAGTGGTGTTTACATTTGGGGTGTGAGGTGGGCTATCCAGAATGCTGAAGGGGTAAAGACAAGAAGTGGCCATGCAGAGTTTATTCCTCACTGTTTTATACCACAACTTGAAATCACAGCCCCACATGGGCCTGAGAGACAGTGCTGTTCACTCATCTCCTTCTAATCCTGCTGCCCCCTAATCTCTTCTTCCAACTGACTTCCTGGTAACATCTGCTCTCCAAAGTGAAAACGTGAGGAGGGGTCTAACCACACTCCTGTTCAAGAGCACTCCCTCCCCACACCCCTGCTGCTCCCTACTAGGGACTCCTGGACCATGAGAGGAAAGCAACTAGTATTGTAAGAGAACTTGACATTTATGTTGGTAAAGAGAAAGCAGGATGTCTGTCTTCAAGAAAGGGAAGAGCTGTCCTTGGGAAGAGGACTTAGTAGTTTCCTGTGGGTTGTTAGATTGGTGGCCTCTCTTCCTTGGTGGATGTTGATGGGGAGGCTGACCTCAGCTCCTTGACACAAAGGCCTTTACAAGACAAGTGCTTGCTTCATCAGAGCTTATAAGACAAGAATGCAGTGGATAGAGTCAGCTAGCAGGAAGAAAGTCAGGATCTCATATGATCTAATCACAGAAGTGACATCACTGTTGCCATGTTCTGTTGGTTATAAGCAAATCACAGGTGCCCGCCACACTCAATGGGAGCAGATTCCACAAGGGACTTGTCACAGGAGGTGGGGATATTTGGGCACCATCTTAGAATCTGTCTGCACAGGGACGTTCCAGGTCAGAGAAAGCAGGAACCAGAGATTGTGAGGCCTCTTCTCTAGATGTGTTCATGCATAGGCTGGACAATCACTGAACATCATAGTAACTGTGAGCTCATGTTAGACAAGATGATCTGAAGAGCTGAGCTGTGTTTATCAAAGTGCGGTTCTGGATACAAGAATCATGTCATCATTGGAAAGTTTTGTGTGAACCTGAGAGAGGATCCTCTTGGAATAATTCTCCCTTTACTTTCAGACCTCTGGCATATCTAGGAAAGCATCATCATTAAACTGAAGCTCTTTTTTCTTCCACGTGTCATCCTGCCAGACAAATCCTGGGTTCCGCTGTTTCTTCCAGTTGGTTTTCATACAGGATCCCACAAAGTCACTTCTTGTGATTCCACTTTGTTGGTTTCTTCTCCTTCATCCAGGTGATTTCTTGGTGATTTTATTTCTCTTGTCTTGATTAGTCAGCTACATTAGGAAATGAGTATTCTCTGACTAAACTCCCCACTAACGTTTGGAACAAATGGGGGAAGTTTCCTCTCCAGGTTGCAGCTTACTTCCCACACAGGGACAAAATAAAATTAGTGGGGCTCCTGGAAGGTCATGGATTGGCACAGTTCCTCATCAAGGCAAGACATCTGGGTCACAAAGGTAGGTACCTTAGTCTTCTTTATGTTCCCGGGAAGTGGCACAATACGTGCAGTATAGTAGGCACTCAATAAGTGTTTATCGACCTCAACTAAATTGAACCCCCTTCCCCACCCCTGTCCATCACCCAACAACTTATGAACCCACCCACTGTTTTCCCAGGTAGGATGCTGACCATTTGGGGACCTCTCTTTCCCATTGCATTTTTCACACGCTCCTGCTCCCATGACAAGCACTTGAACTTACACTCGGCACTCTCTGGTCCTTTCAACTCTTTTCCTCCATCCTGATATTCTCATTATTGTTCCTGCAAAAGTTTTCCCTGCCCACCCCGCTTCTTCTCCGTGGATCCAGTCTAGTGTCTCAATTCATTCTTCACACTTCAACCAGACAGATTCCTCCAAAATGCAGATCTGATTAGAGTTCTGCCTGGCTTCAGTGCTGCCATGTGCTGCATGTTGTTCTTGGGTTAAAAGCCAAGGTTCTCCTCAAGCTGAGGTGGTCTTTGTGGTCTGGAGCGTAGCGACCACTCCACTCTTACTTTTTGTCACTGAGCTCTTCTCTCTCTAATCTCCATGCTTATCTGCTAACAGTTCTTCCACACTCCCCACGTGCTCTTTCTCTCTCTCTCTCTCTTTCTCTCTCTCTCTCTTTCTCTCTCTCTCTCTTCTGAGCCTTTGTGATGCTCTTTCTCTAAAAGGCTTCTTCTGTCCACTGACTTTGATTAAGTCTGTTCTTCTGCTAGGTCTCAGTCTAGACATTGATTCCTCCTGGAAGCTCTTTCCCAGGTACTAATTCTAACATGTTGACCAGGTTATCCAACCCCATTGTGAATTCCTTGATGTTTCCCTCACTGAGCCTAGCAGAAAGCCTGCCGTCTAGTAACTGCCAATAAATGTTTGCTAAGTGAATGTGGGTTTTTCTTTGGTAATCCAAAATTTATTTTGAACAGGTAATCCATGCACAACGTTTTAAAAATTCATATAACATAAAAGGGTATACAGTGACGAAAGTTTCCTCTTCTATCTTGTGCACAATTCTTCCAAATTTTCTCCCTAAACATTAATCACTGTTACCAGTATTCACAGTATTATAGTGAGAGATTTCCCTTTTTTCAGGTGTTATTTTACCACACTCTATCTACACCATTGCTATCAATTTGCAATATATTCTGAGATTATTACATTTTTTAATTATCAATCTCACTCAGTTTAAAGTATGGATAATAACAATTCTGTCACTCCTGACTTTTAAAAATGTAATAAGTATAACATAAATCATCCTATTCCGTAGTAATAGAATTTTATCTGGGCACAGGGCCACACAGATTAAAAACTGCATTTATTCTCCAGTTTCCCTTGAGGCTAGTTGTGTTCATCTGACTAAGTCCTGGCCAATTAGATGAAGCAGATGTGAAGTTATAGGTTTTGTCATTAAAGGGAGGAAAATTTACCTCCTTCCCTGCTTTCCCTGCCCTGCTCATGGACCATGGACATGGTCTTAGGTGTCTTGGGTCATGCTAATAAGGGCAACAGCCAGGGGACAGCAGAGAAGGAAGGTCATAGGAACCTGGATGCCTGGACAACCTCATAGTGCAGTCACCCTAGCAGCCCTGGACCGCCTGCCTCACTGTCATGTGCAACACATACAAGATTCTATTCTGTTTAGACCACTGTTATTTGAGTTTCTGTTGCACACAATGGAACTAATACATATAGAGAGAATAGGACTTCCTAGGAGTGGGTGGCTGTGGTGGTCTGTTCTGGAGATGGGAAATAGATTTACAGTGTTCACCACTGTGGGCTCCCTGGGACCTTATTCTAAGTTGGAGTAAGGGAGAGCTGGATCACAAGAGGCAGCATGGAGAATTGGAGACTATCACCTTCCTCATCTTTCTAGCCATGAGGCTTCCTTGGGGGAGTGTTTGGGCTCACTAGGTGTTAGATTTGGGAGTCCCTGTTTCGTCACTTCCCTTCCTGTCCTTTTTAAAGAGGGATCCCTAGTTAATATCAGCCAGGATGAGAATCACAAATGGTGATCTCTTTCTTATCATCATCCTGTCTGATGACAGGAACTGTGGAGGTTAACATCTAGAGAAGCAACCCCTCAGGTAGAAAAGGAATGCAGGGCCATTTGTCATTGGGTTCCATGGGGAGTCTGCTTCTACAGCCTGGCTTGGACAGCCAACCTTGAGACACCGACTCTAGGTCCCTCATATCCTGTCCTGTGGTGATCCCAAAATATATATTCCTTCACTTCACCAGATTCTGTTGTTACCAGCAAGTTACTAGGTCCGGCTTCGTTTCCAAGGGTAGATATTACACAAGGGCTGGAATACCAGAGGATGGGAACATTGGGGGAATCTGAGAGTCTGCCAACCTCAGGGTGACTTTGGAACCATCTGAATGCATGCTCCCCACAGGGCTGTGGCTGCGAATGTAGAGACTTTTATAAATAAAGACCTCAGGTCAAAGGCATTTGGTGCTCATCTCACAGGAATTAGGATCAAAATTATGATCCCAGAAAGGTGACTCTGTCTTCCAGGTAATTTTTGGAGTAAAAGATGGAACTTTTAGGTGGAAAAATAAAGGTAAGGAAATGGAGAAAGTCAGCAGTGCTAACAGTCAGTGTTGTCTCTCATTTCTCTCACACACCAGGGAATTTTCAAAGATCTTTTCTTTTAGTAGTTATGTTATTTAAATACAGCTCACTCTTAAATATCTTAGGAAATATGACACACCATGAGATGAGGGAATCACATGATATAGAGCTGACCAGTCAGGGTGCACCACATGGTACCACATCCCCATAGCAATAGGCATTGGTCCAAGGATAATCTTCTCAGGTACTTCATGTATGGACACTGTGAGAAAGATGTCTCTCTTTCTGCTGAAGTTGTTAAGGTGGGATAAAGTGAGGGGAGTTGGAGTTGATATTGGTCATCTTCCCTAGGAAGAGAGAGAGAGAGACAGAGACAGAGAGCAAATCTGATGACAAATTTGAGTCCCTGGATCCAATCATGTCTCAAGTTGGCCTCACCCTCGGCCTTCCCAGGTAAACCATGTTAATTCTCGTCCCCTGAAACTGTTCACTTGCAACTGAAAGAATCTCGCCACAATAATGCAAATACTGTTTTTTTTTAATGAGGGTCCAGCAGAATTTAATGTTCTCTCCATCACTCAGCCTCAGTGATTAGAAGTGTAGCCTTGGACACGTTACTTATCTTAACCTTTCTAGTCCCCAGTGTCCTCATTTCTACAATGAGCTTTGAGCTATTATATAGATTAGAGATAGAATAAATGTAAAGTGCTAGCCCCTGGCACCTGGAAAGTCTTCAACATATCACAGCTTTTACATCATTTTTATGCTGCACAATTAATTCATTAATAGCTTTTGAAGGAAAAAATAAATCTACATTAAATGTATGCCGTGTTTTTGGCTGATTGGCATACCACATATTTATCAATTCACTTATATATGTTCCCATCAATACCCATGTTTTAAGATTTCATAATTTGAGAAATCTAGAGTCTGAGCGTTCTCTGAATCGCTTTGGCCACGGGACGTTTTGCACAGCATCACTGAGACACCTGCTGCCACACTCTGCTCTTCAGAACTTGTTTGTGACCTTGGTCATTTTACCACTTTCAAGGTCACCTATGTCCTTTGACAACATATTGAAAGACAAGGGATTCCTTCTGAATTGTCTGGTTAAACTTTCTCATGTTATTTTCTCTAATTTCATATACATGTTGCAGTAATAAGATTAATAATAACAGCAAACACTGGTACAGCACTTACTATGTGCCGGCCACTGTTCCAAGTGCTTTCAAATATCAGCTCATTTAATTCCGCAACCTCTGAGACATCACAGTTACTTTACTAACCTACAATTCAGGTGTAAGGAGACTGGGGTACTGAGGGAGAAAGTAACCAATCCAAAGTCGCAAATGTAATTGAAACAGTTTCTTTGAAGGTGAACAGGAAACTACTGAACAATATCTGATTGTGTCATAAATTGATCAAACCAAACTCTACTGATTTAACACATAAATTAGCTGTTCTAGAAAATGGCAACTTCTTCTGCCCTTAATGCGTTACAAGGCATTTGATAAGCAACTCGAATTTTACCCCTATATCAAGGAGGAAGATGGAAGGGGGTTTTCCTCTATATTCTGCTCTCTTCCCTGTTTGGGTTATCAATTACAGCTGAACGTTGCTTCATGACAAAACAAAAAAGTGCAGCCATTCTGCTCAGGATAAATAACCACTTTACTTAAAGAATTTTATTCTCTGAACGTGATATCAGACTCTTCTGTGTACCTGATAACCAATATTCAATTATACTATAATCGCTCCAGACCTTTTAAGTGGCAGTTACAAATTTAAACCTAGGTTAAATGCAATTGCATGTAGTGCTTTTAATGCAGGTAATTAGCCAAAGTGACAATCAGATAAAGAGTTCCTGCCTGTTACTAGCCACCTTCAGACATGCACAGGCAATATCAGCTGAAGACAACTTTGTCTCTGTGGTGGCACCCCACAGGAATCTTCCAAAACTCCAATTTCAAAGATGTGAAAAAATGAGCCCTTTAGAATCCAGGAGCTGATGAAATATTCTTGTCAAAGGATACTTGAGAATTTTGCCTTGAAAGTACTTCCTGAGCCAAACCAGTCAAGGATGCTCAGTCAAAACCACTTTATCAAGTGGAGGATTTTAGCATCAAACTTCCCAGACTGCAGTCAGGGAGCACTGCTCTCTGTTTAGCAAAAAGAAAGAAGAGCTGCTCTTTCCTTTATCCTTTTCTGCTACAAATATAACTTGGTTTTCCCAGCAAGCCTGGATAAAGTCAGACAAAAAGATAGCTTTTAAAGTTATTATAAAATAGTAAATGTCAGCCTTTTCCTAGGCTTTGATATCTGAGTGAGCAAACCATCACGATTGTGCCCCTTGACTTCGAAATCTTATAAACTCCAGAGATTATTAAGACCTTGTGAAGAGGATTCAGCATTCCAGTGAGAGATTTTAAAGCCCCTTACCACGTTTCACCAAACACACAAGCAGTGCCACCCTCAGGGATGTGGTATAGCTTTGCTTCTTCCATGTAATATGTTCAGCATTTTTAATTCAACTTTTAAGAATCCTCAGGATTTGAAAACTCTGAGGGAATGAAAACTTTCCTTCTGGCTGATAGACATCTACCCTTAGCTTAGTTGAATGGATGCTGACAAAAAGTTATTATGGTTTCCTGACTAACATTCCTCTTTGTAAGTCCTCCTTGGAATAACAGATATCTCACGTGTCAATAAAATGGTGACAACTAGACCATGTTTACATGTCATGGAAGAGCATTTCTTTCCCTCACCCAGGAAATGCTATCAAAGATATGATACATTATGGGATTTGTGGGGTAAGGGACAGAAGCAGCATATAGTCAATGGAGATTACTGATTCTCAGGAGAAGAGAGTTTCCTGGTTGATGTTGAGTTAAGGAGACAGTCCTGCATGAAGTGTAGCCTGAAAGTCCAGTAGACAGATATCCACATTTTCCTGCTTTATTACTGACTTGGTCAGCTACTCGTTGTCCACATACAGAGTCGTGCAATTCATGTTGAATGCTCAAAAGTGAATGGAATGTCTCTAAAGCCTTTACTATATACAATTGCTAGTGCATATTATCCTGTATGAAGACACCTGAATTCCCATAGGGGTGCTGGGCATTTTTCATCAGAATCTAGAGAACAGGGGGCACATGAGTTCCTTTAGAATTGGAATAGCCCGCCATGGCCCTTAGCCTCACATGTTTGAATGCTGTGTTCCTGGATTTCCTCCTGAATGTGGTCTTCTTGGAGATGGAAGCAAAATTTTGGGCTATAGGATTTCAAAGGAAAGGAGTCAGAGAAAGTCCTACCCTGGAATCAGGACCACTTTTAAGATGGAGACTCAGACCAAGGAAGATATAGAAGCTAAATTTAGGGTCAAATTTGGAGGATATAAAGAAGGTAAGATTTTAAAATGTTACTTTTGAGACACGGCCAATTGCACAGTGTGATTCCAGAATCTCAGTGTTGACATCACTCTTGAGCCTAAACTGCCAGTTCTCCAATGGAATGTCATCTCTTCCCCCTCCCAATGCCACCTCTGCTAGGGCACCTCCACAAGCCATGTGAAGCATCTCCCTAGAGGGAAACTTTCTGTGCACAGTTGCACCTGGAGACCCCTCTGCACTGCACCTGTGCTCACATGTTCTGTGACCAGCTTCTTCCCCAGAGGACTGTGGGCTCCCTCCCGGGATCTCCAGAGCCCAGCACCAGTGAGGCTTATTGTGCACTTTATTTTCATCTTTATCATATAATACTATTGTAAAATAGTACTACCAAGCTTACAGTAAACTGTAAACTCTCCCAGACAGAGATGATTTGCTGCCCCACCCCTCTTCACTTGGGACTACTATTCCTTATAAGAAGCCACTTTTAATGCTGTAAGCAGTTTCTTCTGTACCTATCTCCATGTTTCTTTTTCAAACTATTTTTATTTTGGAAGTTTTCAAATACACAAAAGTAGGGAGAATTGTATAATGAACCCTCATTACTCATCTTCAGCTTCAACAGTTATCAACATTTTATCCTCATGTTTCATCTATTCCTCCCACTCATCTTTCCTGGAGTATATTAAAGGCAAATCCTATACATATAATTTCATAGTTATATACATATATATATATGTGCATCTCTCACTAAGGATTTAAAAAAATATAAGAACCATGCCATTATCACACCTGATAAAATTATGAATAATTGGCTAGTTTCACTTAATACTTAGTGCATATTCAAATGTCTTTTGGTATATCTTTTTCAGTTGGTTTTCTGAAGTAGGAACCACACAAGGTCCACATGTTGCATTTGTTGTTACGTCTCTTTAAGTATCTTTTCTTCTACAACATACCACCCACCCCACCTTACTTTCTTTTTAAGGCTTAAATTTGTTGGAGAAACAGGTCACTTGTCCTGTAGAATGTTTCACATTCTGAATTTGGCTAACCTATTTCTCATGGTGGGGTTAACTTGTTTCTCTATCTTGTGAGTCTTCTGAAACCCATGAAAAATATTCGACTGTTGATGCATATTCATACTTTAACATGTATGTCTTTTCTGCCTTTCACGTTACCAATTTTCCATTCATGTCCTGCTAAGGACACAGTCACTGCACATTCAGAGACCTCTGGAGGCGGCAGTGATGCTATCATTCATTATATTCTGCCTCAAGCTTCTGCCCTACTTGGCACGGTGAATATAGAAGAGCTTCAGAACCAGATACACTCTGTGCCTGGAACAACCCTCCCCTAGGGCTTCGGGGAAGTCCTTTAGCTCCCCATCACCTTTGCAGGTGATGCTGGACATTGATTATTCCCTTGAATCTGTGAGTTCCACACTGTTGCCATCACTGCTGGACCAAAAGTGTGGGAAGGATGGAAAGAAGGAGGAGGAAAAAGCCTGGGACTCTGTGTTGTTGACACCTTCCCAACTTGCATGAGGTGGCTTCCTCCAGCTATAACCATTCTTCGCTTTTATACTCCTCTGAGTCCGGTCCTCCTAAAACCAAAAAAAGCTCCTTCTCCTTAAAACCCATCATATTTCCTGCTGGCAGCTGGAATACCTGCTGTTTTGCAGTTATGTTCCCACTCAAATGTAAAACAGTCTGATGCTGCTCACTTTTCAGTGCTCAGGTTGTAATGCTATTCATGCCCATTTGTTACATCAGGATGGAGATTAGTCCATGGTGTAGTCGGGGTCAGAACAATCCTAGAGAAATCCTTCAGTATATAACTCAAATGTGATTCAAAGGGACACAGCACACAAGTCACAGTGCCACATGCTGCACGTGTAAAACCTATCAGGGAACATTCATAAGCAGAGTAGGATTGGAACACACTGACGTCCACATTCTCATTGTCCCATGGAGGGATGCGCCTAGGCTGGCACAGTGGACTGTATTCCCATGACCAACATTCCAGGAGTGAGGATGCCCCAAAATGCTCTGTGTATTACTGGGACAGCAAGAGAGGACATCTGTGCTACTGTGATACAATAGCAGGTCCCTGGTCAAGGATCTGAGCTTGTTAGAAAGTGGCAGTCCCTGGAGCTCAGTGGCTGGCATCAGCGTGTTCTTTTGAAGAGCAGATTCAGACCTGCTGACCCAGCTCCCTACTCTGCTAACAAGAGTGGAAGAGAAGGAGAATCTAGCTCTGAATCTCCTCAGCACATTTCCAGGTTCTGGCTATAACTGTTTACCAGGCTCTCCAACCCCTACAAAGACCCTCTCAAGCATTTCCAAGAGGACCAAGTGGTTATTTCCACAGTTACCTCCTCATTTTCCATTTTTGTCTCCAATATATAGCCACAACCTATTGATGTTCTTCTGGACAATATACCTTTTATGCTTTGTTGTTGCTAAACAAGCAAAACAGTTTATTCAATCCATTCTCAATGAAAAAGTTTTATGTTGTTTTTCCTGATAAGGGCTTCCAACTCTGCCACGTTTAACCTTTCCTTCACTGGATAGTGGGTTCCATAAAAATTAGCTGGCTATATTGTATGATTTTATATTTAATTTATGTTACTAGTACAGTCTCATTGCAGTATTAAAAAATTAATCCTGTTAAAACTTTAATCCCAAATTTGAAATGAAAATATGAATCTTGATGTCTTAGTTGGCTTGGTCTGCCATAAGAAAATACCATGGATGAGGTTGCTTAAACAACAGAAATTTATTTTCTCACAGTTCTGGAGGCTGGAAAGTCCAAAGTCAAGGAAGATTCATTCCTGGCGAGAGCTCACCTCCTGGCTTGCAGACGGCCACCTTCTCTGTGACCCCTCACATGATGGACAGAGGGAGCAGCCCCCTGGCATCTCTTTTTCTAAGAGCTCTAATCCCACCTGAAGGCCTCACCCTTATGACCTCATTTAACCCTAAGTAACTCCCAAAGACCTCATTTCCAAAAACCATCATATTTGGAGGTTAGGTCTTCAACATACTAATTTGGGGGACACAAACATTCAGCCCATAACACTAGCCTTCTCTTCTCTCTGAGATAAGTTAGTGTTCTGACCCTGGCTGTTGGTATAAGAGCGTATATTAATTAGGGTAACATGGTAGTTATAACAAATAAACCCCCAAATTTCAGTGTTTCAACATAATAGAATATTATTTTGGCCTATAAGCTGCTCAGTGTGGTCCTAACTGAGCAGTGTGTTGGGCGGTTGGGAGGCAGCACTATCTGCTCCACACAGTCATTCAGGGATTCAGGCTGACAGAGTTGGTACCACGTTCATTATGTGGCTCCTAAGGTTGCTGTGGTCATCTTCATCCAGAAGAAGGAAGAGTGAAGAGCATAGAAGAGCAACTTTGTGGATCTCATTGACTAATAAATCTTCATTACAGATATTACAAATAATAACACTTTTCCATGTTTTTTTGCTATACCAAAATTTTGATTACAGATGGTCAGGTTTTTCAGTCTTTTACTTTACGATTTCTAGATTTGGGTTATGTTTAGAAAGGCTTTTGCTATCATAAAATTATGAAATATTTACTTTGAATTTTCTAGGTGGAGGGGAAGGAGAGAAGAGGGCAGAGGTGGAGGGGAGGAGAAAAGTGAAAGTGAAGGAGGAGGCACAGAAATATGGGGAGAGGAGAAGAGAAGGATGATTTAGTGTTCCAGCATGTGGAGCTTTTGTTTTCTAACTTAAAGAGCTCCAGAATTCGTAGGCCAAGACCTATGTGCTTTGTAGAGCCCTCAAGGAGTCTGGTTCTTCAAAATTGTCTATTTTATAACCAGCAGCTTCCATGAGCTGAAGGCAGTTCTCTGGAGAATGGGGCAGCTGTGTGTTTTTAGCCATAACACAGATAGCAGCTGAGGCATGAGTGTACTAAATCTTGGTGGGGTACCAAAAGATTCTGCTACAGTCCATCCTTTGCACTAATCAGTTCCACTTTCTTCTTACATTACTTACTCCATGGGGGCACAGCTTCTCCAGAATTCTAGAGGGTCATAATTTGTAGAAAACTGAGCAAAGGGGAACAAGGACTGTTAGTGGAATGAAGAAGCCCTTGCTCCAGTTCGTTCCAAGGCAGCAACACATCGACTTTTCTATCGTCATTCTAGATTCTCCTAAATCCCATCCCTGAGGAGTCCGAGTCCTGGTTTCCAGTATTTTACCACCTGTGGTTTCCAACCTGCACACTTACAGCAGAAAATGGAGATGGGCATACCAAGCAAAACCCTCGTGGATCACCTGAATGCCAAACACATCCCCCTTGACTCCCCTCATGTTCCTTATAGTGATCAGCATGAATTACCGCTGCCCATATAGTAATTCCTTCTGTTGTCCACTGGTCTGCTGGCATGAGAAGCCCTAAGAGAACAGGTGGCAGCCACAGCTCTAAGTTTAATGGGACTCTTACTGTGCTCCCTGATGGAAGCACCCTCCTCTGGGAGCCTGAACTTCTAGAGCAGTAGAGCCTGTTGAGGGGATGGGAGGCACAAAGACCCCAAGTGATTACTGGGAGTGATGGTGAGTAGAGTCACTCCTGTTCCACACCTGGTTGTAAGACCTACTTATTCTATCCTTTAAGGTCACAGCATCATATAATGGCTGTTGGTTTAAACCTTTGTGTATACTTCGTCCTGCAGAATAGTGCCCATCCTTGCAGGGTGTCACCTTCAGCCTGGTTCCACAGCTGCACTTTCAAGAGGCCCTTCCACTGCTCTGTCAGCTGGGAGCTTCTGTATGGTGTGTTATGGGGTAGGACCAGTGGCTCTCATGGTCATGTGCCCACTGCCACATTGCCTCTGTTGTAAAATGGTTTCCTTAGTCTGGGGCACTGTTATGTGTGGTCCCATATTAGAAGATCATGCCTGTGCGAGTGCTTGGATAGTGGTTCTGAATGAGACACTGTGGGAAGGAAGGGCAAACCCATAGCTGGAATACACGTTAATCTATATTAAGATAAATCTTTGATTTTTCAAGGGTAGAAGAATAACAGTTATCAACTTGCCACCAAATAGCAGGTTGGCCTCCACCATGTTGGTCCTGTATTAGAATTTATTTGTTTCTGGAAAGTCACACATCCATTTTAGCAGTAACTATATCAGCCATGGTGAGAGGGACCCCATGCTGTCAGACCCATGCATAGTCATCCTCATTGCCACCACACATACTCCTTTCATGAGCCTGTTGTGCAAGCTCTGTGGTGGTAACGACAAAGGCTGGTTAATGTCCACCAGCTGAGTCATCCTGTGTGTATGCGTCTCTTGTATAGTGGATTATTTCTGGTGGGCATGAACACTTGATATAAAAGATCCTAACACATTGTGTCTACTATATGCTTCTTCCCTAGATATCCTTGTCCCTGATCCTCCCATCTTGCCCCTTCTAGGACCCTGATCAACCAGATAAGCCATTGCCATTGCCTGTGAGTTTGTGCATATTCTTGCCTTGGGCCACTTCTGTCTCTGCACTAAGTGGATGAATAGGAGCAGCACCTGAAGTTCTGCCCATTGGAAGGAAGTTCCCTCAACATTGTCTTCGGCCATCCATGAATGGGGCTATAGTGCAGCAGCCATTCACTTTTGGCTCACCAATATAGTGAGCTTACACACTTGTGAGCCAAGCTCGTCTTTTCTCTATGTCAGCTGGTCATTGCAACTCCCCATTAGGTCTTCGTAAGAGCTGAGGAAAATGTAAAGATATAACAGTGGTAGTTGACATGGGATCCAAGCCACTTGTTATGCAACTAGTTTGTGGTAGATATTTTCTGCTTTGTGTGCATAAGTCTGTCTCACAACTACTTAAGTCTGCTGTTATAGTGCAAAAGCACCTATAGATGATGCCTAAATGGACAGATATATCTGTGTTCCACAACAACTTTATTACAAAAACAGGCAGTGGGCTGCATTTGACCCATAGGCTGTAGTTTGCTGACCCCTGTGCTAATCCAATCCTGCAGGTATCACTTCCATTTTAGAGTGGATTGCTGCTAGAGTCTGACAGTACCCTGATCGTGAAAGGAAAACGTGGGCAATGATCCTTTGATGTCCCATGATCATATTCTCCATATCTCCCAGGACCCAGCCCCTTTTTGACACACCTGAGTTCTTCTAGTTGTGGCATGTGGGACACCGCCTCAGCATGGCTTGATGAGCAGTGCCATGTCTGTGCCTAGGATTGGAACCAGCAAAACCCTGGGCCGCCAAAGTGGAGCTCCTCTCATTGTGGAACGGGGATGTGCCACCTTCCTGGCACATGGATGCCTTCATTAACCTGGAAGCTCATCCAATCTTGTTGTCCAAAAAGAGGCTGCTCTTTTCATATAAATGGAATCAAACAATCCATTTGATCCTTTGTTTCTGGTTTTTTAAAATGGAGCTTAATGTATTCAAGGTTCATCCACGTGTAGCATGCATCTGTATTTCATTCCTTTTTATTGCCAAATAATATTCCCCTGCATGGATGCTACTTATATCTATTCATTCATCAATTGATGAACATTTGTTTCTACTTTTTAGCTATTATTAATAATGCTGCTGTGAATATTATGTACAAGTTTTTGTGTGTACATACATTTTCATTTCTCTTGGGTAAATACCTAGGAATGGACTTGCTGAGTCATTTAGTAACACCATGTTCAAACTTTGAGGAACTGCCAGACTCTCTTCAAAGTGGTAGCACCATTTTATATTCCTACCCATCCAATTTCTCCATAATCTCACAGCACTTATTAATATTGGTCTTATTTATTTATTTTTTTTTTGAGGAAGACTAGCTCTGAGCTAACTACTGCCAATCCTCCTTTTTTGCTGAGGAAGACTGGCTCTGAGCTAAGATTCATGCCCATCTTCCTCTACTTTATATGTGGGACACCTACCACAGCATGGCTTTTGCCAAGTGGTGCCATGTCTGCACCCGGGACCCAAACTGGTGAACCCTGCGCCGCCGAGAAGCGGAACACGTGCACTTAACCACTGTGCCACCGGGCCAGCCCCTAATATTGGTCTTTTTGATTCTAGCTGTCCTAGGAAGCATGAAGTGGTAGCTCATTGTATTTTTGATTTGCATTTCCCTAAGGACTAATGAGGTGAAGCATCTTTTCAGGTGCCTATGGCCATTTGTATATCTCCCATGGATAAATATCTATCAAATATTTGCTAATTTTTAAACTGGGTTATTTTTTCTCAATTTTTGAGTTGGAAGGGTTCTTTATATCTTCTAGAGACTAGTTGCTTAGATATAAGATTTGCAAATATTTTCTCCCAGTCTGGAGCTATATTTTTACTCTTTTGAGGGTGTCCTTTAAAGCACAAACGCTTTAAATTTGATGAAGTCCAATTAAACTATTTGTTCCTTTGTTACATGTATTTTGGGTGTCATATTTAAGAAACCATTGCTTAGTCCAAGGTCACGAAGATCTATGTATATATTGCTTTCTAAACGTTTTATATATTTAGCATTTATATCTAGGTCTTTGATCTACC
This sequence comes from Equus asinus, assembly GCF_041296235.1. NCBI lineage: Eukaryota > Metazoa > Chordata > Mammalia > Perissodactyla > Equidae > Equus > Equus asinus. Next base: position 35,464,437 of record NC_091797.1, read on the forward strand.
TTGAGACAATTTTTTCATATGGTGGGAGGCAAGGGTCCAACTTCATCCTTTTACATGTGGTTACACAATTATATCAGCAGATTAGCCTTTCCTCATTGAGTTGTCTCGGCGCTCCTGTTGAAATTCAACTGACCGTAAATGTGAGGGTTGATTTCTGACCTTTTAATTCTATTCTGTTGATCTATATGTCCGTCCTCATGCTGGTAATACAGTGTAATGATTACACTTTGAATGCATTGAATGCAGAAAGATAAAATTCTCTTTTTCTTGCACCATTGCTCTGGCTAGAACCTCTAGCACAATGCTGAATAGAAGTGCTGAGAATGGACATCCTTGTCTTAGGAGGAAACCAGCAGTATGAGTCCTTAAAGTTTGCTTTTCTTTGTCAAGAGTGTTTTATCCAGTCCCTTGAATTTCCACATGAATTTTAAGATCAACTTATCTGTTTCTGCAAAGAAACTAGCTGGGATTTTTATAGAGATTGCACTGAATCTGTAGATCAGTTTGGAGATATAACCATCTAAGCAGAACTTTTCATCATCCCATATTGAAACTGTATTTCCAATAAACATAAGTGTCAATTCACCCTGTCCTCAGACCAACTAACCACCAGGCATATAGGTGTATCATAGCACCTGAGAAGATGTTCAACATCATTAATCAGTCAGGAAATGGATACCAAAGCCATAATGAGGCACCACTTCACATCCATTAGGAAGGGGTGTGTGTGTGTGTGTGTGTGTGTGTGTGTGTGTGTGTGTTGTGTGTATATATACAGACACACACTTACGCGTGCATTTGCTGGCATTTGTATATCTTATGTGGAGAAATATCTATTCAATTCTTTTGCCCATTTTAAAATAGTGTTGTTTTTGTCATTGAGTCATTAGATTTCTTTATATACTCTGGATATTAATCAGATATGTGATTGGCAAATATTTTCTTCCATTCTGTGGTTGCTTTTTTTTGTTGATATGGTCCTTTGATATACAGAAGTTTTTAATTTTTTTTTTTTTGTAGAAAGAGATTCGTCCTGAGCTAACATCTGTCACCAATCTTTCTCTTTTCATTTTTGCTTGAGGAAGATTAGCCCCAGGCTACCATCTGTTGCCAACCTTCCTCTACTTTGTTTGTGTGTTGCCGCCACAGCATGGCCACTGACAAGTGGTAAAGGTCTGCGCTCAGGAACCAAACCGGAACCTAACCACTAGGCAATGGGGCCAGCCCAGAAGCCTTGAATTTTGATGAACTCTCATTAGCCTACTTTTTCTTTTGTTGCCCATGCCTTTGGTCTCATGTCAGAGAAGTCACTGCCAAATCCAATGTCACGAAGATTTTCCCCTATGTTTTATTCTAAGACTTTTATAGTTTTAGCTCTTATGTTTACATCTTTGATCCATTTTATAATAATGTTTGTATATGGTGTAAGGTAAGTGTCTAGCTTCATTATTTTGCATGTGGCTATCTAGTTTTCCCAGCATCACCTGTTGAAAAGACTATTCTTTCCTCCATCGAATGGTCTTGGCACCTTTGTTGAAAGTCAGTTGACCATAGACACATGGTTTTATTTTTGGACTCTCACTTCTATTCTATTGATCTATATGTCTACCCAGATGCCAGTACCACAGTGTGTTGAGTACTGTTGCTTTGTTCGCCTTTAATAAGTTTGGCTATTGTAGGTCCCTTGAATTCCCATCAGAATTTAGAATCAGTTTGTCAATTCCTAGAAAGAAGTCAGTTAGGTATTTGATTGTGTTGAATCTATAGATCAGTTTGGGGAGTACTGCCATTCTAACAACATTAAGTCTTCTAACCCATGAACATAGTAGGTGTTCTTTAATTTTTTTCACCAATGTTGTGTAGTTTTCAGAGCTTAAGTTTTGCACTTCTTGTATTAAACGTGTTCCTAATATTTTTTTAAAATGCTATTGTAAGTGGAACATTTTCTTAATCTCATTCTTAGATTGTTTACTGTTTATTGTATAGAAATATGATTGACTTTTGTATATTGACCTCATATCCTACAACCTTGCTGAACTTCTTTATTAGTTCTAATAGCTTTTTGGTGGATTCCTTAGGATTTTCTATGTACGAGATCATGTCATCTGTGAATAGAGGTGGTTTTACTTCTTCATTTACATTTTGAATGCATTGAATGCAGAAAGATAAAATTCTCTTTTTCTTACACAATTGGTCTGGCTAGAACCTCTAGCACAATGCTGAATAGAAGTGCTGAGAGTGGACATCCTTGTCTTATCATTGATTTAGGAGGAAAACAATCATTCCTTCGCCATTAAATATGATGTTAGCCTTAGGGTTTTCATAAATGCCCTTAATCAGATTGAGGAAAATCTCTTCTATCACTAGTTTGTTGAGTGTTTTTTTAATCACGAAATGGTGTCAGATTTTATCAAAGGCTTTTTCTCCATCTATTGAGATAAGCATGTGCTTTTTATTATATTAATGTTATATTACATTAATTGATTTTTTTGAATGTTAAACCAACCTTGCATTCCTAGAATACATTCTACTTAGCTATGGTATATAATTCTTTTTATACGTGCTGGATTTGATTTGCTATACTTTGTTGAGGATTTGAGTCCATATTCATAAGAGATAATTGGCCTGTAGTTTTCTTTTCTTGGGATATCATTGTCTGGTTTTGGTATCTGAATAAATCTGGCCTCAGGTTTATTCAGAAATGATGTGGTACTGTTCCTTCCTCTTCTCCTCCCTGAAAGACTTTATAAAGAATTGTTTTTAATTCTTCTTTAAATATGTGGTAGAATTCACCAGTGAGGACATTTGGGCCTAGGCTTTTTTGTGGGTCATTTTGGTAACTGATTCAATCTTTTGACTTGTTATACATATATTCAGATGGTCTACTTCTTCAATCAGTTTTAGTAGTTTGTATCTATGAATTTGCCTATTTTATCAAAGTTATCTAATTTTTGGCATATAATTGTTCATAGTATTCTTTTATATTCTCTTCATTTCTGTATAGTCAGTCATAATGTCTTTTCTTTCATTGCTGAGCCTAGAAATTTGAGTCTTCTCTTTCTGTTTCTTTTTGCTTTTGCTGAGGAAGATCCACCCTGAGCTAACATCTGTCACCAATCTTCCCCTTTTTGCTTGCGGAAGATTAGCCCTGAGCTAACATCTGTTGCCAATCTTCCTCTGCTTTATATGTGGGTCGCTCCCACAGCATGGCTGCTGACAAGTGGTGTAGGCCCATGCCCAGGAACTGAACCCGGGCTGCCGAAGTGGAGTGTGCCGGACTTAACCACTAGACCTGGTGCCAGCTCCTGTTTTTTTTTAAACGAATGCAGTTGAAGTTTTGTCAGTTTTGTTGATTTTCAAAGGACCAAATTTGAGTTGCTGAATTTTATATATTGTTTCCCTATTCTTTTTTCTCTGTTTCATTAATTTTCACTCTAATCTTTACTTTTCCCTTCCTTCTGCTTGCTTTTGGTTTGGTTTGGTCCTCTTTTCCTTTTGAGTTAAGGTAGAAGGTTAGGTGATTGAAGTGTGATGTTTCTTTTTTAATGTAGGCATTACAGCTGTAAATCTCTCTTATTCTTTTAGCAGCATCCCATAAATTTTGGTATGCTACGTCTTCATTTTCTTTTTTTTTTTATTTGTTTATTTTCTAATGTACTTCATATTTCGAATTCCATGTAGATTACATCATGTTCATCACCCAAAAACTAACTATAGTCCATCCCCTCACATGTGAGCTTAATCACCCCATTTGCCCCCCTCCTTCCCCCTTCCCCTATGGTAACTACCAATCCAATCTCCAATGCTATGTGTTTGTTGTTGTTTTTATCTTCTACTTATGAGTGAGATCATATGGTATTTGACTTTCTCCCTCTGACTTATTTCACTCAGCATAATACCCTCAAGGTCCATCCATGTTGTCACAAATGGTCAGATTTCATCATTTCTTATGGCTGAATAGTAGTCCATCATGTATAAATACCACATCTTCTTTATCCATTTGGCCCTTGATGGGTACCTAGGTTGGTTCCAAGTCTTGGCTATTGTGTATAATGCTGCAATGAACATAAAGAACAAGTATCTTTATGCCTTTGCATTTTCAAGTTCTTTGGATAAACACCCAGCAGTGGGATAGCTGGATCATATGCTAGATCTATCTTTAACTTTCTGAGGATACTTCATTTTCATTAATCTAAAAGTATTTTCCAATTTCCATTTTGATATCTTCTTTGATCCACTGGTTATGCAGAAGTGTGTTATCTGATTTCCACGTTTGTGAGTTTCTCAAATTTCTTTGAGTAATTGGTTGATTTCTAACTTCATGTCACTCTGATAAAAGAACAGCTTTTGTATTATTTCTATCCTTTTAAATTCATTAAGATTTGTCATATGGCCTAGCATATGGTTTATCCTGAGGAATGCTCCATGTGCATTTGAGAAGAATGTATATTTTGCTATGATTGGAATGGAGTGTTCCATAAATGTCTGTTAGGTTTATACTGTTGGTTTATAGTATCGTTCAAGTTTTCTTTTTCTTTGTTGATCTTCCTCATAGCTGTTGTATTCATATTGAAGTCTCCAACTATTATCGTTGTGTCATTTATTTCTCTCAATTTCCATCAGTTTTGTTTTCATGTATTTGGTGCTTAGTTATTAGGTGCATATATGTCAATAATTGTTTTATCTTTCTGGTGGATTGACTAGAAATATAAAATTATAAAATGTCTCTATTTATCTTACTTGCATTTTTTAAAAAGTCTCTTTCATCTAATATGAGTGTAGCTAGTCCAGCTTTCTTAGGGTTGCCATTTGCCTGAGGCATCTTTTACATCCTTGTAATTTTCATCCATTTGTAATCGAGTCTCAGGTGTGTCTACTGTATACAGGATACTTGTATCTTGTCTTGTTTTCAGTCTAACAATCTGTGTTTTGATCTACTTGTTTAAGCCATTAAAATATAATGTTATTATGTATACAGTGGATTTATGATGCTATTTTATTTTTATTTTCTCTGTGTCTCAAGTTTTCCCCCATTCCTCTTTTACTGACTCCTTTCTATTAAATGGATATTTTCTACTGTAATATTTTAATTAATTAATAACTTTCACTATATTTTTGAGTTATTTTCTTAGTAGTTACTCTAGAGTTTACCATATACTTATCAAAACTCACTTCAGTTTATACTAACTTAATTTCAGTGAGATATACAAACATAACTTTCTGTAGCTCTATTTCTATTTCTTCCTTTTGGGCTGTTTTGTTATACACATCGTATCTAAATATGTTACAAACCCAACAATACACTGTGATAATTACTACTTAGCATAATTTTGGAGAGTTTGTTTTGCTATGTCATCAAAGTTACTAATCTTTTCTTCTGCAATAGCAAATCTATCTTTAATCTCATCTTGCATTCAGAGTGTTTTTCAACTTAGACATTTTCATCCCTACAATTTTGATTTTGGTCTTTTATATACTTTCATGTCTCCTCTGTAACTTTTTGAACAGAAGGAATACATTTACAATAACTTCTTTAAAGTCATTTACTGCTAATGCTAGCATCTGTGTCAGTTCTAGGTTAGTTTAAATTAATTAATTTTCTCTGCCTTATGTGTTGTATTTTCTCTGCATGCTTGGTTATGTTTTATTTGTTGCCAGACATGATTTTACTTCATTAGGTTCTAGATGTTTATGCATTCCACAAATAATCGTCAGCTTTTAGTTCTGGGATACATTGAGTTATTTGCAATTTCTTGGATCCTTTTGGGTCATGCTTTTAACATTTGTTAGCAAAACAGGACAATGTTTGGAGCAGGGCAGATTATTCCCAACTACTGACACAAGACCCTTCTGAATACTCTACCCAGCAAATTGTAAGGTTTTCCAGTCTGGTTGGTGGGAACAGGCACTATTTCCAATTCTGTGGAGCACTAAGTACTATTCCTTGTAGTCTTTCTAGATTATTCTTTCCTGTCTTTGGATAGTTTCCTTACATGCATGCACTGATGAGCTGAAGACTTGAGGGGAACCCTTTGCAGACCTCCAATGCTTTTTCTGTTCAGCTCTCCTTTCTCTGTGCCTTCACCTTTGATTCTGGCTCTGCTGGTCTCCCCAATTCAAAATTCTGTCCCGTTCACTCAGTGACACTCCTGGCCCAGATTTTCAGGGAGGGGATGTCCCTTATGTTCCCCACGTGAGTAAGCTCTGGGCATAATTTCTTGTCTATTACAGCTCATGAGCCTGAGAAAACCACAGCTACCATTTTTCCAGATTTGCTATATGCCCTAAGGATAAAAACAACTTTTCTCTCTGGATTACTTGCCTACATTTATATATTGGCCTGAATGATTATTCTCTTGATTGTTCTACTATAATTTAGGATGCTTTTTATATTTTATTGACGATTTTTAGTTCTTTTTAGTGCAAGAGGCAGCCTTAAAACCTAGCCTACCTTATTACTGGAAATGGAATCCCCATTAACTGCTTTTTCATATGCTATTTATCTGGCTCCAGGGTACATTCTAGAATACAAGTCATCTAAACCAGTGCTACTTAGTGTGGTCTGTGAGCCACTGCTGGCCTGTGAGGTGTTTGTTATCAACTCACGGTAAGATAGGTACAGAAATTGAAAGTGAGTGTAAGCAGGTAAACCTCTACCTTGCCTTGCCCCAGTAACTGTCAAAGAAAAAAGGAGCATTTACATTACATCACTGGATCTGCTGAAACAGTTTGATTCTTAGCTCTTCATGGACCAAAGATTGAGTAGCATGGTATCTACACTAGGATGGTTTTTAGACTTTTGTTGGGGTCCATAAATACTGATAAATGTTATACATACTCTCCCAAGAAATATGTGCATATACAAACAAGTATAAATGTTAATATAAAATGTCAGTGTGTGTATATATATATATATACATCCTGTGAAGTCTTATAGATCTTGGTTTTGTAATTCAAGCAGGAGACAAAGGCAGGGATAAGACATTTTGAGTAATCACTTCATCATCCCACAATGCCACTCTACTTATTTGTGAGTATAAACTACAGTAGACAAAAGCTAGACCCAGAACAGACTATCAAGCGAATAAGTTGAAAGATGTCATTGATTAGTCACTCATTATCCAACCAAATCTGAGTGCCTACAGTGTACCAGATCAAGTTCTGGTCTCAGATCACTGCTCCAAAAATTGAAATTTGTCATTCTTTTCCCATCCCTCACCCCTAACCTCCACACTTAGAACCTGGACCATCTGCCCACGTTAGAATTCCACACTTAAAGAGTCTTGGTTTGAGGCTGAGACCATTTCCCTCCACAGGAGAGGAAAACCCACTTTCCCAAACATTCTTGCACTTGGAAATGGCATGAGGCTCTACCACCTGGGTGACCACATGCTGGACTCTGACTCAGGATGTGGTGACACAGAGAAGCTGAGACTGTGCAGAATGCTTTTGGCAAAGGTGGTAGGAGTGGCAATAGTGTCATCCAGTTGCCAGGAGCAGCAGAGACAGCAGTGCAACCACAAGATCCCGTGTCCAGCATCAGGAGAGTCAGCAGTATGAACAGCGGCGTCTGCGCTCAGCAGCAGCGGCAGTGATTCCTATGTGGGATCCAAGGCCCCAATACTTTCTCTCTGTATAACTGTCTGTATTCATTTATGTTTCAATTAGAACAATTTGGAACCTGTTGCTCTCACCAAGAAGTGAATGAGAAATCCACCTAGGGAATAGTTTCAGAGAGCAAGGATTCAGAGATATTTTTCGAGCTTTATTGAGATATAATTGACATATAACATTGTGTACAATAGAGATGTTGATTTGATAACCTATTGATTTGATACATTTATATACCTCAAAATGATTAACAGCATAGTGTTAACTAAATGATATCTGTAGCATGTCACATAATTACCACTTCTTTTTTACGGTGAGAACATTAGAGAACTCTCTTAGCAACTCAGACTTTCTTTTGCTGAGCTGGTAACTACTTCCAAAATCTTCCACCTGGCTATACCCCATGGTATGGAAAACAACATATATCTCTCAGAATATGTCTTGCCTTTTTTGTCTCAGGAAAAAACATTTAACGTGGATCTAAGACCCCTCCCTGCCATGAATGATACCTGATAGTTGGCATTACTGGGTCCCAATCTGGCTGAGTACTAGGACTGCTTGTGGGCTTGTTACCAAAAAACTCAGTCCTTTCCCCAGACCCACCATCTCAGAATATTGGGCACAGAGCCCAAGAATCACATATTTAGCTAGCCCTACCTCTGAGGCTGATGCACAGCTATGCTGGAATCCTGGTCTACGTTCTTGCTAATAACGTGTGATCTGAAGACCAGCAGCATCAGTAACAAACTGCTTACACATCCAGAATCTCATGCTCTACTCCAGACAGTCTAGATTTTAATGAGATGTCCAGGGGATTCTTGTGCACAGGAAAGTTTGGGACTGCTTGGTTTCTTTACCTTCTAGGCACAGAGGCGGAAATGTGTAGCCTGCTCTGGGTGTGTGGTCTGACTGGGGATCAAGGGTTCAGTCCTTGTTCCTTTCTCTTCTACAGTCATCAAACCCTTGTGACCTCATTGGCTCGCAAGGCTCTAAGTATCATTTCTATGGTGTTATCTCCCAACTCTATTTCTCCAGTCCAGACATTTCTCAACTCCAGACTCACATATCCAATTGCTAAAACTAACCTCACTTGCATCTAATAGATGACTCTGTTTCAACTTTCCTAATTGGATGATTACGATGCCATTTCTTCTAGAGTCATTTCCATTTCCACTGAAGACACTCTATATTTCCACTTGTGCAGTCTGAAGTTTGGGGTGTCCTCTTTGAGTCCTCTTTTTCATAACCCAGATTTAATCCATTAGAAAATTCTGGAAAGCCCATCTTCAGAATGTATCCAGAATCCAAATGCTTCCTATTATTTTCCCTGCTCACACCCCAGACAAAGCAAGTAACATCTCTAGCCTGGAACACGGCACTGGTTTCCTACAGTTTTCTCCACTGGCTGCTCTCTGTTCACCTCTTGACTCCGCACAGCACCAGAGTGATGCTTCTCAAGTCACAATAGGTTGACCTTCTGTTCATCTTCCTCAACAAGAGGTTAAAACCTTCCAACATCCTCCAGACCTACATGGTCTGGCCACATGTCTATCTCATCTCAATATTCTCTGCTCCAGCCACACCGGCCTCCTCGCTTTTCCCAGAACACACAGACACACTCCTGCTCTAATGCATTTGCACTGGAGGTTCCCCTGCCTGCAAACGACTTCCTGAGACATCCCTGTGCACAAATCACGCCCTTCAAGTCTTTACTCAAGGTCACCTTCCCAATGAGGCCCACATTGACCATCCTAGTAAAACAGCCATCCTTCTTGTTCCCACAAACTTATACTATGAGTTGCCTTTCTCAAAGCACTTACAACTTCTCACATAAACACTTCCCGTATTTACTATGCTTACAGCATACAGTCTGCCCCTCCCCACTGGAACACATGCTCCCCAAGGCCGGAAATTTTTGCCTGTTTTTAGTTCACTGAAGTTTTCTAGGTACAAAAAGAATTTCTCATATATATGGGAAACAGCAATCATCAGTTGAATGAATGATGAGTGTACAGCACCTCCGTATTCTAGAGACAGTATCTTTATTAATGTAACCTCAGGTCACACGCTGTTTTGTGGCAGCTACAGCACAACCTCCTCTCACACTGACAGGAATGTGGCCTGTACTTTTCTCACAAGTGCTGCTCTCCCCTCTCTCCCTCCCACAGCCGCCCTCCTGCACACTCACACACACAACTATATTTCTCTCCTTAGAAAAGACAATCTTAGGCTATGGGTCCTATTTTCCAAGCAACTATGAATCTAAAGTACACTCAAATTTATAAATGCATCAGTTTGGATCAGAGCCAGCACTAGGATGACTAGAGCTAAGGGCAAAGAGATGGGGCAGGCTGCAGAGAAGATAGAAACCCAACAGGAATTTATCTAAGATAAGAAACTATCAGATCCCTCCTCTGTTGTAATTCTAGAATCTGCTTCTTTTAAAAGGAGAAAAGGTAGAAAGAAAAATCCAGGAAACAACCTTAGAAAGAGGGTAAGAGTTGGATGAGTCTGAAAATTTCTCTCTCGATACCAAAGAATCTCCTGTGTGCAGCGGCCACCCTGGACCTCGTGGGGACAATGACAGGCCAAACGACTCCTGCTGCTGTCAGATATGGGGGACACCCAGAGGAGAATGAGACCAGAACTTGAAACGTGAAAAGGGAGTTAACAATAAAAAAAACCCTCCAAAACCCAAATATAAACAAACAAAATGCAAGGCCTGAGGGCTGGGCCCTGGCCTGTGTCTAGACTGACCTGGCCACATGAAGCCCTCACTGCCAATGGTCCTGGAGACAGGACAAGGTCCAGGTGATGTCCTCATCCCTGTGATCACAGGTCCTGGTGGAACAAGGTTCTACTGAAGGGACCAGAACAACAGAGCAGCAGAGATGACAGCCAAGGAATGATAACGCCAAAGCCCACTGAGCACTGGCCCCGAGCCCAAGCACTGAACAGTGAGTGGACCCAGGCCCCATCCATGCTCGACTCCTCTCAGCCTTCTCCTGTCCCCACCTGCGACAGACTCAGCACAGCAAACATATGAATTCTGGAAGGTTCTCAGTGCTTCCATTAATTTCTTCTCACAGTTTAGGAAATTTCTCCTTTAATTAACACATCAATCACTTTTGACAAGAATTAGGAAAGACAAATTCATATCTAGATTCATATTTTAAATAAGGAAACAAGTCATTACCACTCAGAGAAACATGAAGTTAAGACAGGGATGGAGATGGCCCAGCCCCACCTGTGCTGCAACAGGGCAGTGGATCCAGGAAAGAACAAAGGTCCGTGTGGGCAGGGGTCATCCTGGTGGGCAGGGGTGGATCAATCTCCCCACTTCTTCACATTATGCTAACAGGAACACAGACCCATTCAATTACCAGTGCAGAAAGAGAAGTCAGGGTTCTTGAAGTCACAAAGAGGAAGTGTGAACAAATCTTGCATCACTCAGTCCCCCACAAGGAAGCTGTCTCACACTGTGAAAGAGAATAATCATAAACAAATTCAGGTCAGCATATAAGTGCTAACATTCTCAACAGCCCACCACATGCACAGTGTCCCAATCAAAGAATCCCCATAACTCAGTCGTGTCCCCTCTCCCCAACCAACCCTTCCCAATTCAGGCCCTCCAGGGTCTCACCTTTAGGATCCATGAGAGACACATCAGAGCCCTGGGCACTGTCACTGCCTGGGTAGGACAAAATAGGATGGGGTCAGAGCCCACAGGAGATGAGACTAAAGGAGGAACTATGGGCTGGGTGAGATCCCCCCATGGGCTCCGTCTACACATCTGAAGGGTCTCAGGGATCAATTCCCTACAGAAACTTACTTGCAGCCTGAGCACAGCCCCCTCTTTTTTCACCCATGGGAAGAAAACAGGGAGAAGGCTGAGCCGTGAGATCCTAGAGCAACCCCCAAGACCTGGACCACAGGGAAGTTTCCAGAACCATGACTGAAGACCCACGGCAGGATGGGGAAACACGAAGAAAGGAGATGTGTGAAGACTGGATCAAATGCCCTCCTGGAGGTCTGTCCTCAGCAGGGACCCTCCCCTCTGACCTTCGACTGCTGGGAATCAGGTCCCCAGCCCAGAATTATCCAGGTGAAAAAATCTTTCTGTCATTTTCACCAGTGCTTTAATAAGAGTGTTACCAATCAGCTCCAGAGTGGCAAATACATGTGTGTGGATGGTACTTCCCATTAACAAGGCAGGGCAACCTCTACCTGGGGCTTGAAATCCATCAGTGGGAGAAGAAAATTCAGATTCTCCATCCCCTTCCCTACCAGAACGCTTCTTCCTCCAGATCACAGCTCCAGCTACTGCAGCGCCAGTGACCACAAAGAGACCCAGGCCAGCAATGACGCCCACGATGATGGTGGCCTCAGGAGGCGGCTCTGAGAAGGGAAGGGAAGCTGAGGGGCTCTGACCTCAGTCTTGATCCTGACCTTGCTGAAGGTCTCCAGAAGGGCTCCTGATTTCCCTGAGAAGAGGCTCTGAGCCCACGGCTCCCTCCTTACCCCATCTCAGGGTGAGGGGCTCAGGCAGCCCCTTGTGCTGCACATGGCACATGTAGCTCTGCTCCTCCCCAGAAGGTACCACCACAGCCGCCCACTTCTGGAAGGTCCCATCCCCTGCAGGCCTGGTCTCCACAAGCTCCATGTCCTGGGTCAGGTCCTCCCCGTCACGCTGCCAGGTCAGGGTGATCTCCGCAGGGTAGAAGTCCAGGGCCCAGCATCTCAGGGTGACCTCATGGTCAGAGATGGGGTGGTGGGTCACATGTGTCTTCGGGGCGCCTGAGGAGAAGGATCAGAAAATTCAAGAACTTCACATCTACTTTGGGCCACTGAAGCAGCGCTCATGTGGCCATCCTGAGAATGGACAGGACAACCGGTTTCGAAGGAGGAAACAGAAAACCCAGACACCAGATTGGACATGGGGATCTGGGACAATCTCCTATTCCTTGGAAAGTTCTAGAATCAGAGTGAGCACCGAGGGTAGGAGGCTCCAGGTCTCAAAGGAGGAGAACACAGACTTCTGGTCCTGATCTGGGTGGAGAATAAATGACTCAAAAAAACTGGAGCCAGGCCTGCAAAGATGTTCTCAGGCCGATAACAAGGCCTTGAGAAAGTCATGGTTCACAAGATGCCAGGGTCAGAGGGGACCAATGACGGCGATTTCAGGGATGGTCTCCCCTCCTATTCCTGAAGAAACTGGATTCCTTAACTGTCCTTTAGAGAAGGACGGGCCCTCTGGGCAAGTCATTAGTACAGAACATGAAAACCTGGGTGGATTCCTTTCTTTTCTGAGGGACGGTATTCTGACAGTGATCCCATTTCCTCCCTCTTTGTAGGAAGCCAGCCCGGCCCCAGTGGAGATCAGGAGACCCCGCGGCCCCTCGTACCCGCGCGCTGCAGCGTCTCCTTCCCGTTCTCCAGGTGTCTCAGGAGCCACTTCACGCACCTGCCTTCCAGGTAGTTCCTTTCTCGCTCCGCCTCACCTTCCACCTCCCACTTGCGCCGGGTGATCTGAGCCGCCGCGTCCGCCGCGGTCCAGGAGCGCAGGTCCTCGTTCAGGGCGAGGTAATCGGCGCCGTCGTAGGCGGACTGTCTGTACCCGCGGAGGAGACGCCCGTCCGGCCCCGCGTCGCAGCCATACAACACCTGGAGGGTGTGAGACCCTGACCCCGCCCCGAGGTCAGCTCCGCCCACTCGGCCCAGCGTCCCCCCACCCCCTCCAGATTAAACCTAAAGTGAAAATGGAACCGCGGAAAAGTCCCCGCCGGCTCTTCGCGGGTCGGGGGCCGGGCGGGTCCCGCAGCCTCGGGGGGAATCTCGGACCCGGAGACTCGGGGAGACCCCGGCCCGTCCGTGGGGATGGGTGGGGGGCGTGATCTGGATCCGGGCTCGCGTCGCTCACCAGCCTCGCTCTGGTTGTATAAGCCGCGCAGGATGTTCAGGTTCACTCGGAAAGTCTGTGCTACGTCCTTGGCGAGCAGCGTCTGCTCTTCCCAATACTCCGGCCCCACCTGCTCCATCCAAGGCGCCCGCGGCTCCATCCTCGGACTCGCGGCGTCGCTGTCGAACCGCTCGAACTGCGTGTCGTCCACGTAGCCGACGGCGATGAAGCGGGGCTCCCCGCGGCCGGGCCGGGACACGCCGGTGAGGAAATACCTCAGGGAGTGGGAGCCTGGGGGCGGGGAGGGACTGAGACCCGGGACCCGGCCCAATCCTCCTCCCGGCGCGGGTCCCCGGGTCCAAGGGTGATGGGGCCGGGAGGGGGATGGAGGTAAGGGATCGTGAGACTGAAAAGGGGCGGTGGATGGAGAAGCGCGGGGACTTGGGTGGGAAAAGGAGGGGGCAGGAGAAGGGAGGGGTCAGGACAGGGGCAGGGCCGAGGCGGGGGTCTGGGCCTGGGTCTGTGGAGACGCGCCTTCCCCTGGGGTCCTGAGTCCCCGCCGCGCGGTTCCCTCGCTCCGCCCCCCGCAGAGGCTGTTTCCTTCTGACCCCGCACTCACCCGCCCAGGTCTCGGTCAGGGTCAGGGCCGCCGAGAGCAGCAGGAGGAGGGTTCGAGGCGCCATGACCGGGATCCTCGCCATCTGGGGAGAATCTGAGCCCCGGCTGATCAGTGCGGTTGTAAAAACCCGGAACGGCGGAAACGCTGATGGGCTTCCCTAGAAACCGGACACACAATGGGAGTGAGAACTGGGGCCGCGTCATGAGTCTCCAGCAGGAGGACCTGACACAGGTTGTGAGAAGCAGAAGTGAAACTCCCCAACACGGCTTTCCCGCCCCAGACTCCGCCCTCGGGCCTCAGACCCTGAGAGCCACGCCTGGGGACCTGGGACTCTGCCCTGACCCGTCTCCTCCCGCACCGAGAGCTCTTTGTCACACCGTCTCCCTGAGTCCTGGCCCAGGTGCTGTTTGAGTCAACAATTCTCAGGCACTTTGGTTTCAGGATATCCATACAGTCTTCAAATTAGTGAGGACCCCAAGGATAATTTTATGTTGGTTATATGTATCAATATTTACCATACTAGGAATAAAAATTTTAAAATATTTTTTATTACTTAGAATAATATTCATAACCCACTGCAAGTTAACAGAAAGAATGTTTTTATGAAAAATTGCTGTTTCCCCAAATAAACAAGGTAGTGAGAAGAGTGGATCTTTTTACATCTTACATTTTTGAAAGACTCTTTCTTGTCTGTCTCATTAGAAGACCACTGGATCTTCATATTTGCTCTGCATTTAGTTTGTTATTTTGGTTGAAGTATGTGAAAAAAATACAGCCTTACACAACTATGTAGGAGTAGTATTTTTAATAACCTTTTCACAGCATTGTGGATATTCACCTTTGATACTGAAATAAAACTACACTACTGGTAGTTTCTCAAAGATTATTTGCAAAGTGGAACCTGAAACAATATCATTGAATATTTCCTATTCTGTTAGATTAAAATCACAGACCTAGTTTGCATATTGAATAACTCTTGTACTAACGTATGATTTTTAAAGTAATCCATTGTTTCACTAAGTTCCCTCGTTGATGCATTTAACTAAAAATTATCAAAATATCACATTTGTTAATATTACCGCAGATCCCAACAGAAAAGTTTGTCAGTACTGGGAAGCTGTCAAGCTTACATGGTTGGACACAAGTTTTCCAAAATTCTAGTTTTCTCTTGACTGCTTACGTTTTATCAAGGCAATAAGTACTGTCAGTTGTTAACTGTCAGGGGATTTTCTTGAAGGGAGAAGCTCATGTTCATTTTGAAAGAGTGCGTGCCAAATAACCACGTCTAATCATAGTTTCTGTCATTCATTCTTTCAAGTAAAACTGGTGTTCCATAAAAAAAGTCTAGCTTGGCTCACACAAATTATTTTCCTTGGGACATAGTACTTGGGAATGTAGCAGAAGGGTTTTATGTGTACTTCTCACGTCAACATGTAAGATATTTTTAAAATGTGGATTTAAGAACAACGATTTGGTAAGGACAATTTTTAATGCTTCAGGACATTTTAAAGTGAAAGTGTTTTGTTCGTGGTTTTTTTTCTACAAGTGGTGTCCCTTTGGAACTGGGAACGGTTTGTGCCTGAAGGCGCTAGACCCACTGACAACCTATTTTGGTTTCGCTATACACCAGCTTACTATGTATTCCTATCTCAAACAGAAATCTGTTGTATCTCTAAGAGAAATAACATTGGCCCTTTCATTTCACATGGGTCTAATGCATCTCACCTGATGCCCACAAAATATGAAGAGCAGTACTGTCTGACAGAATGTTCTGTGATGAAGGAATTGTTCTGTATCTGCACTGTCCAATATGGTAGCCAGTAGCTACATATGGCTACTCAGCACTTGAAATGTGGCTACTGTGCTGAGCAGTTGAATTTTTAATTTTATTTACTTTAAATTTAAATAACCATATGTGGCTAGTAGCTACCATATTGAATAGTGAATATCTGGAATGTTTTTAGTTTTGTTTCCTCCATCCAAAAAGATACTGTGTGACTCATAGGTTGATGTAGACTAAAATTATCTTCATATAGGTGTCATGGAATTGTCCATGTGGGTCTTAGACGTATGCTTAAAATACAGCGTGCCCAAGATGTTGAATTAACATGTATTTTAACAACTAGAGTATATAGACATTAACCAAAACATGATTTATCATCTTAAGGTCCTAAATGTTCAAAAATGCCCATCACTGAAGCTAATCCTTGTGTATATTACATTGGGACTCTTGGTGTTGTTTTCATTAACCTGATAAACATAAGCAGGGACATAAGTCTTCACTTAACCCAAGAGAAAGTATTTATTGGAGACAATGTATATTAAATAACTTGTAGGCCCTGTATATTCATGTAAAATTATAGAGCAGAAGATGTAAACCTTAGAATTCCACTTCTTAGAATTCTTTGCCTATTGCTCCTCCCCATACTTTCCCCCCAAATGGAAACAATTCTGTTTCCCTTCACCCTTGTACCCCCCTCCTACAAACTGAAAATTTTTGTCTGTGAATCTACAGTAGATGAAAACAGTGTGACAATTATACACAATGACAATCACAATGAAATTTCAGAAAGAGGGTGGGAAAGAAGAGACTGAAAACTTCAAGAGGCAACAAACACAGGCCTGGAGGCAAGAAGGCGTTGCAGCAATGCCTTCCAAATTCCCAGGAAAAATGTTACAACACGGTGTTCTGTATCAAGTCAAAATGCAAGTCAGGGCTGGGGCAGCCTAAAGACATTGCGCATGTTTAGAGTTTCAATGTTTTACTTTCCACATTCCCTTCCTCAGGATACCGCCAGGCAAAGTAGGGAACAATGATGGAGAAAACCAAAAAAAGGGGAAAAATGGGATCCAGGCAACAGGGGAACCAGAACAAAGAAGACGAAGGGCTGCCCAGGATGAGGGGAAAGAGATCTGGGTTGTCAGCCCTGCCCCAGATGTGCAGGGAACCAGTCCACGTGTGGCAGGACTGAGGGCTGTGGGAAGGTGTCTTTACAAAGACAAAGTTGGTAGAATACCAGATTTGTTCGAATATATTCATGAAGATTTAGACTCAGGGGGGAGTAGTGGAATGGTTTAGTAATGAATACAACAGAAACTAACCAAATGAAGAAACAAGATATATACTAACTACAGGGAACATAAAAAGTTGATTCAAGAAAGGAAAAGTAATCATAGTCTACTAAATGCTCAGTTGTGACTAACGTTTACATGGTCATAATAATGTAAACACTGCACGCTGAGCTAATCAAAGTTGTAAAGTAATTACATTGGGTAGCTGGTGGTGTGTGAAATAAGAGCCAGTTCACTAAAGATGATGCATAAGTGCGTAACAAAGAAGGAGTATTGTCAACATTCTATTTAGAAGTAACAATTAGAGAATCAGCTAAAAGAACTGAAACAAGATGTCTCTGGGATTCAGGAAATGGGGTAGGTAGGGGACATCTGTCTTCATAACAAGCCTTGTAGAAGTAGTGGACCTTTTAAATCATGTGCAAATGAATATTTATTAAAAATAAAAAGATAACGGGGGCTGGCCCCGTGGCCTAGTGGTTAAGTTCACACGCTCCGCTGCAGGTGGCCCAGTGTTTCGTTGGTTCGGATCCTGGGCGCGGACATGGCACTGCTCATCAAACCACGCTGAGGCAGCGTCCCACATGCCACAACTAGAAGGACCCACAACGAAGAATATACAACTATGTACCGGGGGGCTTTGGGGAGAAAAAGGAAAAAAATAAAATCTTTAAAAAATAGTAAAAAAATAAAAAGACAACGTGGTAGATGAGAGAATAGATTCTGGAATTGTCCTACCAGGAGTGTCATAGAAATGGAGCAATAGCTGGAAGGAGACATGGGATTGAGTGATGGATTGTTATGAGAGGATTTTGTTTTGATTTATTTAGCTTCCTTTTTTTTTTTTTTTTTAAATGGGAGATATTGCAGCCTGTTTGTATGTGGGACTGAATGAGCCAGTAGAGAACAGGAAGTTGATGATGCAGGGGAGGGAGGTAATCCTGTGCCCAAGCTGAGAGGTGACCTTAGACAGGAGCAGGACCATCCATCATCACTGCTGTGAAGGCAGAGGATACAGGTACAGATGTGGGGTGTGGGGGGGATGATGGTGCAGTTCTCCCCTAGTCCTTTTTTCTCTGAGTGAAAAGAGAAATAAGCTCATCACCTGAGAGTGGGGAGTGGGGAGGGAGAGGAGGAGATTGAGGAGGGAGGAGAAAGTGAGAAATACCTCCCTCAGGAGGTGTGAGAGTGAACTGTGTCAGGAAATGGCATCTGGAGAGACCAGGGATGGGGGCCAATGAGCTCTGTGATCATCAATTTAGAGAGAGAGTTCCAGCACTGGGGCAGCAGCCGGGAGGATACATAATAGACTAAGAGAAAATGCAACAAAATATCTCCAAGTGTGAGGGTTAGAGTTATTTTTACTTTGTCATTTATAACCGTTAACATTTTATAATTTTCTACAGTGAATATACATTGTAAGATATGTATTGTATATTATACATATACATTATAATCAGAATAAAAAGGCTCTGTTTAAATTTTAAGAGGGAGGCAGATGGGTAGGAATAGTCCAGAGTTTGGGGCACAGAGCTCGAAGTGCTGGGCTCCATGTCTGGGCAATGAGCTCACAGAGCCTTTTCTCCATCTCTCAGGACGCTGCTCTCTGTGGATGCCAAGCAGGATCTTTCCCTTCTTTTTGGGGTGTGGTCATTCATTAGTATCTTGTCAGCTCTGTTGCTCTTCAGAAGATGGTTTTTGAAGTTTACATGGCATTTTTAGCTATTTTCAGTGGGAAGATTGGTCCATATATAATGTAGCCCAACTTTTTCAGAAATGGAAATTCTAAGGCAAAATAGTTGAGTGAAAAGATGATTGGTTCTTGAGCAGAGGATCAGAATTTCAGTCTTAACACATGATCTGAGGATGATCTGTCAAGTGTTTTATAAGTGTAAGCAATTTCAATGTAATTTATTTTTGAAAACATTATTCATACACATATGAGAGAATTCAAACAATACTCAAGAATATACAAAAGTAAATCACTCCTCCACCATCTCCCGTTCATCCAAGTCCTCTACCCAGAAACCATCACGGTTAGCAATTTCTCATTTATATTCCCAGAATATTTCTATGCATTAATGTATACTGTTATGTCAAGAAAAGGGCTCAAACCAGAGATTGAGAGAAATTGTTTGCAAATCACATATCTGATAAGGGACTTGTTTTAGAATATATATAGAACTCTTAAAACTCAACACTAATAAAACAAATAACAATTAAAAATTACCAAAAGTCTGAACAGTTACCTCACTAAAGAAAGTATAAGGGTGGCTAATAAATTTATGAGAAGATGCTCATGTCATATGTCATTAGGGAAGTACAAATGAAAACAACAATGATATACCACTACACACCTATTAGAATAGCCTAAATCCAAAAACTAGTAACGCCAAGTGCTGACCAGGATGTGGAGCAACAGGAACCCTCATTTATTGTGGGCAGGAATACAAACTAGCACAGCCACTACGGAAAATAGCAGTTTCTTATAAAGCTAAACATGGACTTACCATACAATCTACTGATCTCTCTCCTAGGTATTTATTTGAACTCATTTGAAAAATTATGTTTGCACAAAAACCTGCGTGTAAATGTTTATAGCAGAATACCCCTTAAGTGTGGGCTGTGCATAGTGACTTCCTTCCAAAGAGTACCATGTGGAAAGGGAGAAAGAAAAAAAGGAACTTCACGGAGAGAAACACTGGTGAAGGTTAACATCATCAGTGATCAATCAAGTGGGTATTACACACCCTTATATGTTGTGTTGAGAATGGCACTTCACCTCTGGGGTCTTCTTCCCAAAAACCTATTGCCCCAGTCAACCTAACTCAAATTGAGAGACAGTCTACAATATTGCTGAGCAGTACTCCTCAAAAATATCAAGGTCATTAAAGACAAGGAAAGTCTAAGAAACTGTCACAGCCAGAAGAGCCTGAAGGAGACGTGATTGGGACTTAGTGTGGTATGATGGATGGGATCCTGGCACAGAAAAAAGAAAAACTAATGAAATCCAAATAAAGTACACAGTTCAGTAATAATGTATTAATACTGCTTCAATAGTTGTGACAAATATTTTATAGTAATATAGATGTTACAACAGGGACAGCTGAGTGTGGGACATACAGGAACTCTGTACTAACTTTGCAACTTTTCTGTAAATCTGAAGCTACGTATTCTAAAGTAAAAGAGTTTATCTTTTAAAACAACTCTCAGAAAAGGAAGAGAGAATGGAAGAAAAATATGATCTGCTTTTCAGTTTTCCAGGGTGTTGTCATCAAGGGACTGGAGAGAGAGGTTGTAGGAGAAAAGATGGAAACCTCAGAAGCAGGGCAGGGCTCCAGAGCTCCCCTCTCCTCCAATCGCTGTCCCACCCCAGAGCCTGGCCCCAGGGCTGCTGAGAGGCATCTTCATCCCCCATTGATGTCCAGCCTCCAGGTCAGCCACCTCTCCCTGACAGAGACCAAAGCCCATCCTCTCCTCTGGCTGTGGGAATAGGACAGAACAGAGAAGTGGAGGCCCAGTGTGACCACAGGGCTGAGGACAAAAGACCAGAGCTCCCCTATGGCCTCTTCCCCAGGACTTCCTGAGGGTCTCCCTGTGCTCCCAGCAGCAGGACAGGGTTGTGCACACAAGGGGGAGCCCCCATCCAGTGTCAGGTTCAGAGTCTGAATTTTTTGCCAAAATACATGTTGATGCAGACGTTTTCCTCCCCATTGAATGACCATGGACTTTGGCCTCAGGGAGGAGCAGATCTCCAGACCATAACACCTGGTTCTCAGGTCCAGGAGTCCACAAACATATTGAGTGCCTTCAGTCTCCAGGATGAGACCTTGAACCCCGGAGTCCCTGCCACTTGTTCCTGCTGCTGCTTCCAGAGATGAAGGCTTCTCCTCTTGGAAATCAACTTGAATTCTCCATCCCTAGGATAGGGTGGGAGGGGCGGAGGAGGAGGAAGAGATCCCTAGTGTAATGGCCTAGGAAGATGGGGAAGCTCCTGGAGGAGTGAGGAGAGAGAGGAAACAGTGACATTAGGGAGATGGAGGCCAACAGGACTGGAGGGGGAGGAACCACAGAGGAGGGGGCAGGGGAAGGGGTCAGCTTGGTGGACATCGGGGTGGGAAGGACTGGATTCTGTGTGAGGAGAGGCACAGGGGCTTCTGTCTGGGGCACTGAGGTGTCTGTTTTCTCCTGGGTGGTAATTACACAGGTGTTAGCTTTATAATTGGTCATTAAACTATACTTAGGTTTAGGCTTTTTTCCATACTTGCTGGTGTGGTATAACTCAAACACAGGGAAAAAAGGGAAAAGAAGAAGAGAGGGGAGGTGATTAAGGGGCTTCCCCTCTTCCAGAGCAAGACCCTTCCCTCCACCCTCAACTTCTTTAGGCTTGAGTGACAGGGAGAATGAAGGAACTGAGAGCAGGGGAGAACAAGGCCTCTGTCACCCTGGAGGGGACAGCCTGGGCCTGTTTCCAGGGTTTCCAGAGTCCCACTCCCCGAGCCATGACTTAACAGCTGTGTCTGAGTTCATCCCCATTTCACAGCCCTCAGCTACCTGGACACCTTCTCTTTATTTGCTAAGACAGCAGGAACCAGGGCTCCCAGAAGATTGGCCCCTGGGCAAAGGACAGGGAGCTGTCCAGCTTCTGGAGGCCACTGGGACAGCGTTCCCGGAGCGCGGAGGGCAGGGTGTAGGATGGAGTCTGGAGACTACAGCGGGCTACAAGGAGGTCAGTGATGAGTCAGGGCCCAGGCTTCTGCCTAACATCTTCCAGGGAACTCCAATGTGTCCCACCCCCCTCCCCAGGCTTCCAGGACCCACATGTCCAAACACCACACCCAATGACGCCAAGAGTGGACTCTTTTGTCCAGGCATCAGACCACTCACCCTCTTGGAGCCTGGAGGACAGCGTCTCCCTCTTCCCCCTCCCTAGAGCCCAGGACCCCAGCATTCTGCCTCTTCTTCCCCTTCTGGGACCAAAGCAGATATGGGCCTGCTGTCTAGATCTCTCACGCCCCTCTCCCTGCTACCTCCAAACCCCAAAATTACAGGTTTTGCTATCCTAGATGCAAAACTGATTTCTGGGCCTGCTGAATGACCTAGGAATTTGGGGGTCATGGGTCAGGGGACGGCTCCCCAAAGCCCCACAGGCTGCAGCTGAGCCCTGCCTTCAAGTCCAACACAATCAGAGGATTCAGCACATAAGTCTACCACCAGGAGGACTGCACTGTCTAAAACCCCACGACCTGGCTGGGTGCCCCTCTGGAGTGGAAGGGTCTGCAGAGGCAGCAGGTGCTCTGGCCTTGTGCTTTAGCTGCATGGGAAGTGTGGCGGGGCTCTGTGTGGCCTTCTGCCTGCTTGGCTCTGGCCTGGGATAAGCCAGTGAGCAGCTCCTCCCCCTCCCAACTGAAAGAGACACCCCCTCCTCCAATCACTTCCCAGGGAACTGCTCACTTCTCCTGTGTCAGTCTCAGCTTTGAGGAGATCTGGTCCCTATGCTTCTTCATTCATGAACAAATACTTATGGAGCATCTGCTCTGTGCCAGGCACTATCCTAGGTCCTTTGGGATATATCAAACCAACTCAGGCAAAATCCATGCCCTCACAGAGCTTACATGCTGAGAAGAACAGGGTAGGGAAGATGAGGGAGCTGGTTATAATTTTAAATATTATCCTCAGCGGAGGCTTTCCAGGGAGGTGACATTTGAGCTAAGTCCTGAAGGAGGTGAGGGAGTGAGCCCTGTGGTTATAGGGAGGAAGCGTGTTCTGGGATCACCCTCTGCACAGGCCTGGGGCTCTACTGGGGAAACGCTGAGGGGACAGCAGGAATGGGAGTGGGCAGACTTCAGGAAGGACTTCCTGCAGAGGAATTATGGGGATCTGGGTTTGTACATCTCATGACCTGCTCCCCATTTGTGAGATTCACGGAATCCTGGAGACTAGAGGAGGATGAAGGGCCTGTGAGCGGAGGAAAGTTGGGAGAGGAGGGAGGAAGCTGAGGTGGGGTCCTACCCACAGCACTGTCTCTGTGCTCACTCTCTCCTGCATCCAGTGTGAGGGGTAAGAGATTTTGATGTGGTCAGCAAATCCTAGGATAGCTGGATCTGGATGAAGGTCACCACATGGCAGGACATAAAATATTGCTTCATTACCTGTGACAAATGAATGACAGCAATGTAAGATGTTAACAGGGGAAACTGAGTGGGATATACAGAAACTCTGCACGACCTTCTCAACTTTTCTGTAAATTTAACAGTATTCTAAAATATTAAAGTTTATATTTAAAATAGCCCACAGAAAAGGTATAGGTTGTGGGGGGAAAAAATTAACTCTGGTTTTCCAGGGGGTTGCTATCAAGTGGCTGGAGAGAGGGGTTGTGGGGTGAAGAGATGAAAACGTTAGAGACAGGTAGGGCTCCTGAGCTCTCCTCTCCTCTGATCTCCGTGGAGTCTAGGACTCCTCACAAAGCATCTTCATCCTGAGACTGATGCCCAGCATCCGAGTCAGCCAGCTCTTCCTGACTCAGGTCACTGCCCAGTCCCCTCCACTGCTGCTCCATTAGACTCTGAGAGCAGTGTGGTGGCGCCCCTGTGTGGCCACAGGGCTGAGGACAGACAAGGGGAGCCTGCCTTTCTCCTACTCAGCCAGGACCTCCACAGATTCTCCCTTGGCTCCCAGAAGGTGCACAGGGCTCTGCCCATAAGGGGGCGACGCCAGCCTGTGTCAGGTTCTAAGTCCACTGATGTCTCCCCAGCATTGAGTGATCCTGGACTCCCGCCTCAGGGCAGAGCCAGGTCTCCAGGTCATAACATCTGGTTCCCAGGTCCAGGATGGGCCCCCAAATATACTGCGTGCCGTTAATCTCCTGAGATGGGACCTTGGACTCCAGGATCCCTGTCACTTGTTTCTGCTGCTGCTTCCAGGATGAAGGCACCTATTGCTGGGAATCAACTCTGGGTTCTCCAACTCTAGTATGAGAAGAGGGGACAAGGAGAGTGCCCAGGACACCAGCTAGTAAGATGCGGAGGCTCCTGGAGAAGTGAAAAGAGGGAGGAAATAGGGTCATTAGGGGGATAGAGGCTGAAAGTAGTGCAGGGAGAGGAACCAGAGAGGAGAGGGGCAGGGGCAGGGGTCAGCTGAGTGGACACCTGTGTGCGAAGGGATGGGTTCTGTGTGGGGAGAGGGGCTCCTGGCTGGGGCGCCGAGGTCTCTATTTTTCACCAGCATGGTAATTACACAGGTGTTGGCTCTATAAATGATCAGTAAACTATACTTAAGTTTTGGGCATTTTTCTGTACTTGCACGGATGGTATAATTCAAACATACACACATGCACACACACACACGTGCGGACGAACGGAGAAAAGAGACGAAGGGAGGCCTGGTGATTAAGAGATTCCACCTCTTCCAGAGCCAGAACACCCCCCTCGATTCCCCAGTGCTAGGGATGGCAGGGAGAATCAAGGAGCCAAGAGGAGGAGAGAACAAGGCCTGTGTCGCCGTGGAGGGACCAGCCCTGGGTCCTGATTCTGGGATTTCCAGGGTCCCATTCCCTGCACTATGACTTCACAGGTGAGTTTGTGTCCAGCCGTGGCTCCTAGCGCTTGGCAACCTGGAGAGCCCCTCTTGCATATTGTAATCTCTATAGATACCTACTATAAAAAATAATGTAAAAAAAAAAGCTAACGGCAAAATTAAAATGGAACTCTAAAAATATATAAATAACTTAAAAAATCATCTTTGTTTTCTAGAAGAGTTGCAGTGCTCTCAAGAGTTCTTGTTTGGCAGCCTTTTCCCATCAGGACTTTGAATAGGTCACTCCAATTTCTTCCGGCCTCCATTGCTTTTAATGAGAAACCAGCCATCAATCACATAGTTGCTCCCCTGTGCATTAGTCATCTACTGGTTTGTAACAAGTACTCCAAAATTAAGCAGCTTGAAACAACAAAGATTTATCATCTCACACGTTTCCAGTGGGTAAGGGAAGAAGGAGCGGCTTAGCTTGGTGGTCCTAGCTCTGGGTCTCATAAGGTTGCAATCAAGATGTCGGCCAGAACAGAAAGGCTTGATTAGCATGAAAGGACCCACTTCAAAGCCCATTCGTGTGGTTGTTGGCAAAAGCTTCAGCTCCTTGCCATGTGGGTGTCTCCTTAGCTGAATGTCCACACAACATGGCAGGTGACTTACCCCAGATTGAGTGACCAGGAGAGTAGACCAGGCAGGAAATCACAGTGCCTTTTAAGACCCAGTCTCTGAAGTTGCACACTGTCACTTCTGCTGTATTCTATCCGTTAGGAATGAGCCAATAAGCCTGACCCACACTCACAGGGAGGGGAATTGTCACTGCCTCTTGAGTATCAAAGAAATTGTGGACATTTGAAAACCACCACAGTCCACCTTCTGGGCACTAATTATTTGCATCCCTCCCACATGCAAAATCAGCTCACTCCAACACAAGGGCCCCCAAAGTCTCATTCCATTACAGAATCAGCGTAAAGTCCAGAATGTCATCATCTAAATCAGGATCAGGCACAGATGAGTGTCCTCGTGTATTCACGCAAATGAAGCCCTTCAAGGACAGTTCCTCATGGAATGAAGGCCTGTGAAGTAAAGAGGCAAGTTATCTGCTCCCCTCCCCCAACAGACCTGATATACAATGGTGGGACAGGCATAGGATAACCGCTATACACAATTAAAAAGGGGGAAATGGGAGGCACAAAGAGCCGCCAGTCCATCGCAATGTTCAAATACACTTAGGCAAACTGGAATTTGTTGTTCTTTTTCCATCCCTCACCCCCAACGTCTACTCTTAGAACCTGTACCCTCTTCCCACCTTAGAAGAATTCCACACTTAAAGTCTTGGAAGGAGGCAGAGACCATTTCCCTCCACAAGAGAGGAAAACCCACTTTCCCAAACATTCTTGGTCACGGTGTGAAGCTCCACCAAGCAGGTGACCACATGCTGGACTCTGACTCAGGATGTGGTGACACAGAGAAGCTGGGACAGTGCAGAATGCATTTGGCAAAGGTGGTGTGAGTGGCAGTATGTCATCCAATTGCCAAGACAAGCAACGATAGCAGTCCTAGCCCAGTGGGGCTGCATCAGGGGTGTCACTGGGGTGAGTAGTGGCATCTATACACAGCTGTAGGGGCAGTGGTTCCTACGTGGGACCTGGCCAAGGCTGGATGGTGGATTCTGTTCCTGGCCGTGTAGCCTCAAGCTTGTTCTATGGCTTTCCTTGAAATAAAATGAGATCCAGAACTGTGTATATATATATATAATTTTCATTTATATTTTAAGTAGAAAAACTTGGATTCCATTGTTTACACCAAGAAATAAATCCATCTAGGGAATAGGTTCAGAGAGCGAGGATTCAGAGATTTTCTTTTGCTGAACTGATAACCATTCCTCATTTCCACCCGGCTACGCCCCATGGTAGAGGAAACAACATATATCTCCCAGCATATGTCTTGTCTTTTTCTCCCCAGGAGAAAACAATATTTAAATGTGGATTTAAGACCCCTCCCCACCTTGAGTGCTCTTTGATCACTAACCTCAGCGGTTCCCAATCTGGCTGAGCCCCAGGATTACTTGTGGGCTTGTTACAAAATACTCAGGCCTCTCCCCAGACCCACCATCTTAGAATGTTGGGCACAGAGTCCTGGAATCACTTCTTTAACAAGCTACCTGTGAGGCTGATGCACAGCCCGGGAGAATCCTGGTCTACACTCTGCTACTAAATACGTGATCTGAAGACCAGCAGCATCAGCACCAGCCCTGCTATAAATACAGACTTTCACACTCTACTCCAGACTCTGAATCTTAACCAGATGTCCAGGAGATTCCTGTGCACAGGAAAGTTTGTGACTCCCTGGTCTAGAGCCTTCTAGACACAGTGTCAGAACTGTTCAGTCCACCCTGTGCATGTGGTCTGATCAGAGCCCTTAGCACTGGGGTTCAGTCCTTGTTCCTTTCTCTTCTATAGCCATCACTCCCTTGGTGACCCATCCATTCTCAAGGCTTTAAATATCATTTTTATGGTATCATCTCCCAAATTTATTTCTCCAGCCCAGACATCTCTCCTAAACTCCGGACTCCTCTGTCCAACTGCCAGCCTCACTTGCATTTCTAATAAATATCTGAAATTCAACATTTCCTAACTGGATGATGCCACTTCCTCGAATTTAATCTTTACAGAGTCTTCCCCATTTCCACTGAAGGTGCTCCATACTTTTCCACTTGCACCATCTGAAATTTTGGGTGTGATTTCTCTTTCTTATAACCTAGATTTAATCTATTAGGAAATGCTGTAAAGCCCATCTTTAAACATACCCAGAATCTGATCACTTCCTGTTACTGTCCCTGCTCGCATCCCAGACAAAGCAAGCAACCTCCCTAGCCTGGACACGGCACTAGTTTCCTGCAGTTTTCTCTGTGTCACTCGCCCTTCACCTCTCAGTTCTGTTCTCAGCACACACCAGAGTGATGCTTCTAAAGAGAAGTTGTATCGGGTCAACCCTGTTCAAAACCATCTTGTAACTCCACATCCTACTCAGAGAAAAGGTGAAACTCTTCTAACATCATCCGGTCTACATGGTCTGGCCGCACCTCTATCTCATCTCAATTGCTCCCTGCTCCAGCCACACGGGCCTCCTCCCTCTTTCCAGGACACACAGACACACTCCTGCCCTAGCGCATCCACACTGGAGGTTTCCCCGCCTGGAAAGAACTTCCCCCAGACATCCTTGTGGACAACCTTCACGTCCTTCAAATCTTTCCTCAAGGTCACCTTCCCAGTGAGGCCCACACTGACCACTCTAGTAAAACAGCCATCTTCCCTGTCCCCACACACTTATACTCTGGGTCACCTTCCTCAAAGCCCTTACAACTTCTCACATAAACACTTCCCTTATTCACTATGCTTATAGCATACAGTCTGCCCCTCCCCACGAGAACACGTGCTCCACAAAACCAGCCAATTCTTGCCTGTTTTTAGTTCACTCAGGTTTCCTAGATGCAAAATTAATTTGTCATATATCTGGCAAACAACAATCATGAGTTGAATGAATGATGAGTGTAGAGCACCTCCCTATTCTAGAGACAGTATCTTTATTAATGTAACCTCAGGCCACATGCTGTTTTGTGGCAACTACAGCACAACGTCCACTCACACTGAGATCAGTGCCACCTGTATCTTTCTCACAAGCGCTGCTCTCCCCTCTCTCCCACAGCCGCCCTGCTGCACACTCACACACAATTATATTTCTTTCTTCAGGATAGACAATCCTAGGCTTATGGGTCCTATTTTCCAATCAATCGTGAATCTAAAGTGGACTCTACATCATAAATCCATGAGTTTGGATCAAAGCCAGCACTAGGGTGACTAGAGTTAACGGCAGGGAGAGAGGGGGCAGGCTGCAGAGAAGACAGAAACCCAACAGGAATTTATCTAAGATGAGGAACTAATGAATCCTTCCTCTCTACTAATTCTAGAATCTGGTTCTTTAAAAAGAGGTAAAAGATAGAAAAAATAACCTAGGAAAAGGCCCTAGAAGGAGGGCAAGAGCTGGATAAATCTGAAAATTCATCTCTCAATACTACAGACTGCTGTGTGCAGGGGCCACCCAGGCCTTGTGGGGACAATGACAGGTCAAATGGCTCCTGCTGCTGTCAGAGATAGGGGACACCCAGAAGAGAATGAGACCAGGACTCTAAACATGAACAAGAACAGGCATAATCCAAAAAAAAACCCCAAAGAAACAAAGTATAAACACACAAAAGGTAGGGGTTGAGGGCCAGACCCAGGCCTGAGCCTAGGCTGACCTGGCCACAGGAAGCCCTCACTGCCCACAGTCCTGAAGACACGACAATGCCCAGGTGATGTCCTCACCCCTGTGATCACAGGTACTGATGGAATAAGGTTCTATAGAAGGAGCCAGAACAAAGGAGCAAAAAGATGCCCCAGGCAAGGAATGACAACATCACAGCCCACGATGCACTCAGCACTTACTGGGCACAGGCCCCATCCATGCTCAGCCCCTCAGAGCCTTCTCCTGTCCCCGCCTGCAACAGACTCAGCACAGCAAACACATGGATTCCGGAAGGTTCTCAGTGCTTCCATTTATTTCCTCTCTCAAACTTTAGGAAATTTCTCCTTTAATTAACACATCAATCCCTTATCACAAGAATTAGAAAAAACAAATTCATATCCAGATTCATATTATCAATAAGGAAGCAGGTCATCGGTACCCAGCACAACATCAAGTTCATACAGAGATGCAGACAGTCCAGCTCCGACTCTGCTGGAACAGGAAAGTGGATCAGGGAAAGAACATAGATCAGTGTGGGGAGAGGGTCATGGAGGGCAGGGGTGGGCCAGTCTCTCCACTTCCTCTCATTATGCTAACAGGAACCCAGACACACTCAGATGCCAATGTAGAAAGAGAAGTCAGGGGATCTTGAATTCACAAAGCAGAAGTATGAACAAATCTTGCATCACTCGGTCTCCCATAAGGTATCTGCCTCACACTATGAAAGAAAATATGATAAACAAATTCAGGCCCGTCACATATGTGTTGACATTCTCAACAGCCCTCAGCATGCTCAAATGTCCCCTTCAAAGAATCCCCAAACCCAGGTCCATCCCCTCTCCCCAACACCCCTCCCCACTTCAGGCCTCCAGGGTCTCACCTTTAGGATCCATGAGAGACACATCAGAGCCCTGGGCACTGTCACTGTCTGGGGTAGAACAAAACCAGATGTGGTCAGAGTACACAGGAGATGAGACTAAAGGAGGAACTATGGGCTGGGTGAGCTCCCCTCATGGGCTCCCGTCTGCACTATCCCAAGGGTCTCAGGGATCAACTCCCCACTCAAACTTACTTGCAGCCTGAGCGTAGCTCCCTGCTTTTCCACTTATGGGAAGATAACAGGTAAAAGACTGGGTCACGAGATAGTAGAGGAACCCCCTAGTCCTGGACCACAGAGAAGTTTCCAGAAATGTGACTGAAAACCCAGGGGAGGGTCGGGAAACACAAAGAAAGATGATGTGTCAGGACTGGACCAACTGCCCTCCTGGAGGTCCGTCCTCAGCAGGGACCTTCCCCTCTGACCTTCAACTGCTGAGAATCAGGTCCCCAACACTAGAATTATCAAGGTGAAAAAATCTTTCTGTCATTTTCACAAGTGCTTTACAGAAGAGCATTAGCAATCAGCTCCAGAGTGGCAAGCACATGTGTGTGGATGGTACCTCCCCTTAATGACATAGGGTAAGTTCTCCCTGGGGCTTAAAATCCCCCAATGAGACAAGAAAACTCAGATCCCTACTCCCTTCCCTACCTGAGTGTTTCATCCTCCAGATCACAGCTCCAGTGACCACAGCAACAAGGAGACCCAGGCCAGCAATGACGCCCACGATGAGGATGGGGGACTGAGGCGGCGGCTCTGGGAAGGGAAGGGATGGGAAAGGAAGGTGAGGGCCCTGACCCCAGGCCTCAGCCCTGACCCTGCTGAAGGTCTCCAGAAGGGCTCCTGATTTCCCTGAGAAGAGACTCTGAGCCCACGGCTCCCTCCTTACCCCATCTCAGGGTGACGGGCTCAGCCAGCCCCTCGTGCTGCACATGGCACGTGTATCTCTGCTCCTCTCCAGAAGGCACCACCACAGCCGCCCACTTCTGGAAGGTTCGGTCCCCTGCAGGCCTGGTCTCCACAAACTCCGTGTCCTGGGTCAGGTCCTCCCCGTCACGCTGCCAGGTCAGGGTGATCTCCGCAGGGTAGAAGGCCAGGGCCCAGCACCTCAGGGTGATCTCACGGTCAGAGATGGGGTGGTGGGTCACGTGTGTCTTTGGGGGGTCTGAGGAGAAGGATCAGAAAATTCACCTTGAGTTACCTCCATGGGCCACTGAAGCAGCACTCATGTGACCATCCTGAAAACTGACAGGACAACTGGTTTGGAAGGAGGAAGAACAAAACGCAGACAGCAGCCTGGACTTGGGGATATGCGATAATCTCAGACCCCTTGGAAAGTTCTAGAATCAGGGTGACGGCCCAGGGTAGGAGGCTCCAGGTCTCAAAAGAGGAGAACACAGACTTCTGGTCCTGACGTGGGTGGAGGGTGAACGACTCAGAAAAGCTGGAGTCAAAGTCACACAGATGTTCTCAGGTCGAGAACAAGGCCTTGAGAGAGAAAGTCAGGGTTCACAAGATGGCTGCTAGGGTCAAAGGGAACCAATCACGGCGATTTCAGAGATCATCTCCCCTCCTATTCCTGAAGAAAATGGATTCCCTAACCGTCCTTTAGAGAAAGGCGGGCCTCTCTCTTTGCTTTCTGGGTAACTCATTACAGAACATGAAAACCTGGGTGGATTTCTCCCCCTCCTGAGGAGCAGTATTCTGACACTGATCCCATTTCCCCTCTTTGTGGGAAGCCAGCCCGGCCCGAAACGAGAGAGAGTGGGTCCCTGCGTCCCCTCGTACCCGCGCGCTGCAGCGTCTCCTTCCCGTTCTCCAGGTATCTGAGGAGCCACTCCACGCACCTGCCCTCCAGGTAGTTTCTGTAGATCTCCGCCGCACCGGCCGTCTCCCACTTGCGCCGGGTGATCTGAGCCGCCGTGTCCGCCGCGGTCCAGGAGCGCAGGTCCTCGTTCAGGGCGATGTAATCGGCGCCGTCGTAGGCGTACTGACTGTACCCGCGGAGGAGGCGCCCGTCCGGCCCCACGTCGCAGCCATACATCCTCTGGACCGTGTGAGACCCTGACCCCACCCCGAGGTCAGCCCAGCACACCCGGCCCCGCCCCCGCCCCGTCCCCCCGCGGAGATTAAACCTAAACTGAAAATGAAACCACGGAAAAGTCCCCGCCGGCTCTTCCCGGGTCGGGGCCGGGCGGGTGCCGCAGCCTCGGGGGGAATCTCGGACGCAGAGACTCGGGGAGACCCCGGCCCGTCCGTGGGGATGGGGGGTCGCGACCTGGACCCGGGCCCGCGTCGCTCACCGGCCTCGCTCTGGTTGTAGTAGCCGAGCGCGATCCGCAGGTTCTCTCGGAAAGTCTGTGCGGCTTCCTTGGCGTTGCGCGTGTTCCGCTCGCAATACTCCGGCCCCTCCTGCTCCACCCACGGCGCCCGCGGCTCCATCCTCGGACTCGCGGCGTCGCTGTCGAACCGCACGAACTGCGTGTCGTCCACGTAGCCGACTTCGAGGTACCGGGCCTCCCCGCGGCCGGGCCGGGACACGGCGGTGCTGAAATACCTCATGGAGTGGGAGCCTGGGGGCGGGGAGGGGCTGAGACCCGGCCGACCCTCCTCCCGGCGCGGGTCCCGGGTCCCAGGGTGATGGGGTCGTGAGACGGAAAAGAGGCGGCGGACGGAGAAGCGCGGGAGACCCCAGTGGGTGAGAGGAGAGGGCGGGAGACTGGGGATGGAAGGAGAGGGGTCAGGACGCGGCGGGGCCGAGGAGGGGCGGGGTGGGCCGATCTGGGGCTGGGTCCGCGGAGACGCGCCTTCCCCGGGGGTCCTGCCCCCAGCCGCGCGGTCCCCTCGCTGCGAACCCCCAGAGGCCGTTTCCTCCCGACCCCGCACTCACCCGCCCAGGTCTCGGTCAGGGTCAGGGCCCCCGAGAGCAGCAGGAGGAAGGTTGGGGGCATCATGACCAACATCCTCGCCATCTGGGGAGAATCTGAGTTCCGCACAACGGTGGCGACTTTATAATCGGGAACCGGGGCGACGCTGATTGGCTTCTGTAGAAACAGGACACGCAGTGGGAGTGAGAACTCGGGCCGCGTCATGAGTCTCCAGGCAGGAGGAGCTGACACAGGTTGTGAGAGGGGGAAGTGAAACTCAGGGAGACGGGGACTCCCCAACACTGACCTGCAGACTCCGCCCTAGGACCTGAGACCCTAAGAGCCAAGTCCGGGGACCTGGGACTTTGTCCTGACCCCTCTCCTCCTGCACCGAGAGCTCTTTGTCACACCGTCTCCCTGAGTCCTGGCCCGGGGGCTGTTTGAGTCAGCGATTCTCAGCACTTTGGTTTCAGGATATCCATACAGTCTTCAAATTAGCGAGGGCCCCAAGGGGAATTTTGTTTGTCTTGGTTATATCTATCCGTATTTACCAACTAGGAATAAAAATTTTTCAATGCTTTTATTACTTTCTTTAGAGTAACATTCTTAAGCCCTTGCAAGTTAACAGAAAGTTTTTATGAAAAGTAGCTATTTCCCAAAATAGACAAGGTAATGAGAAGAGTGGATCTTTTTACATCTTACATTTTTGCAAGTCTCTTTCTTGTCTGTCTCATTAGAAGACCACTGGATCTTCATATTTGCTCTGCATTTAATCTGCTATTTTGGTTGAAGTATATGAAAAAAAAAGTACAGCCTCACACAAATGTGTAGGAGTAGTACTTTTAATAACTTTTTCAGATAATTGTGAATATTCCACTCTGATACTAAAATAAAACTACACCAGTGGTAGTTTCTCAATGGTTATTTGCAGTGGAACCTGAAACAGTATCATTGAATATTTCCTATTCTGTTACATTAAAATCCACAGGCCTATTTTACATACTGAATGGCTCTTATTCTAATGTATGATTTAAAGTAATGCATTGTTTCCCTAGTTATATAGATCTTCTCTTATTGATGCATTTAGCTAGAAATTATCAAAATATCACATTTGTTAATATTACCACAGATCTCACCGGGAAAGTCTGTCAGTGCTGGGAAGCTGTCCAGCTTACTTGGTGGACACAAGTTTTCCAAAATTCTGGTTTTCTCTTGAGAGCTTCCTTTTGATCAAGGCAATAAGTACTGTCAGTGGATTTTCTTGAAGGGAGAAGCTCACATTCATTTTGAAAAGTGTATGACAAATAATCAAGACTAATCATAGTTTCTGTCATTCATTCTTTCAAGTGAAACTGGTATTCAATAGAAAAGAGGCTAGCTGAATTCACTCAAATTATTCTCCTCGGGACATAGTATGTTGGAATGTAGCAGACAGGCTTTATGTGTACTTCCCACATCATCATATAAGATATTTTTAAAATGTGGATTTAAGGATAATGATTTGGTAAAGATAATTTTTACTGCTTCAGGGCATTTTAAAGTGAAAGTGTTTTGTTTTTTCTGCAAGTAAGAGGTGGTGGAGGTAACTACTATTGCAGTTTGGCACCATGGCCTCCATTCTTACTGAGTTTTACCTCAGCAAATGTCAACATAGTGAGAAGGCGAATGATGTCTAGTAACAATATGAAGAGTTTTCACTCATGGATCCATGAAAGGATCTCGGGGACTGCAAATGTTCCACAGACCACACTTGGAGAACTGCTGTTCTAAATAAACCAGGGAGAGTCTCCCGGTGGGTCCCCACCTTTGCCTCCCCTTCATTTCCCAGAATCCCTCTCACTGAGTTGGACTCCCCACCTCCCAAAATTTAGCTTAGAGCATTGTCCCCAGTCTCCGCTAGAAGAGAACTCACCCTCTAGAAATTGGATGCCAGAATGTGTCCTCAGTCTGGGAAGTGAGGTGGAGGGACAGGTGTTTCCCTTTGGAACTAGAAACAACTTGTGCCTGAAGACACCAGACCCACTGATGACCTATGTTGGTTTTGCTGTATATCAGCTTAGGATGTATTCATATCTCAGACAGAAATCTGACATATCTCTAAGAGAAATGATATTGGGCCTTTCCTTTTACCTGGGTCTCATGCATCTGACTTGAGGCCTACAAAGTATGAAGAGCAGTACCGTCCAATAGAATGTTCTGTGATGAGGGAATTGTTCTCTATCTACACTGTCTAATATGGAAATCAGAAGCAACATGTGGCTATTGAGCACTTGAAATATGGCTACTGTGCTGAGCAGTTGAAATTTTAGTTTTATTTACTTTAAATTTAAATAACCATATGTAGCCAGTAGCTACCATATTGGACAGTGTGTATCTAGAATGTTCTTAGTTTTCAGTCTCCTCCCCCAACAGAGATACTGTGTGACTCAGAGGTTGATGTATATTAAAATTATCTTCATGTGGGGGTCATGGATTTGTCCATGTGGGTCTTAGACATATCCTTAAAATACAGCAAGCCCAAGAACTTGAATTAATTTGTATTTTAAAAATAGAGCATATAGACATTAACCAAAATATGATTTATCAAATCCATGTCATAAGTATTCAAAGATGCCCATCACTGGAGCTAATCCTTGTG
Organism: Equus asinus; assembly: GCF_041296235.1. Lineage (NCBI taxonomy): Eukaryota > Metazoa > Chordata > Mammalia > Perissodactyla > Equidae > Equus > Equus asinus. The sequence continues at coordinate 35,499,831 of NC_091797.1, forward strand.
TATATTACATTGGGACTCTTGGTGGTGTTTTCATTAACCTGGTAAATAAGCAGGCACGTATGTTTTCACTTAGCCCCAGAGAAAAGATTTATTGAACACAACGTATATTGACTACCTTGTAGGCCCTGTACATACTTGTAAAATTATAGAGCAGAAGATGTAAGCCTTAGAATGCCACCACCTTAGAATTCTTCACATATTGCTCCTTTCCATAATTTCCCCCAAAGTTCAAACAGTTCCATTTCCCTTCACCCTTGGACCGCTCTCCTAGAGGAAAATATACATTAAGTTTTTACAGTTGTGGAATAGAGAATTCTCTAAGCATGACCCAAAGATGAAAAACCATAGAGAAAAACATAAAACTGCTCTCTGTCAACCACACACTCACAACATACGAACTCATGCCCATAATCAAATACAAGTAAAAAATTTTGACAGACAAAGGGGTAATAACATGCCTCAATGTTCTTCAACCAAAGACCGCCAGGAGCACATCTGTGGGCAGCCAAGTTGGGTTTATTACTTGTTGCTGTGAGGGAGAGCACACAGCATCAGGGACCAGTGGGCATCTCAGTGTGAAGGAGTTAGAATCTATATAGGATTTGGGCTTTGGTTGGGTGATTTGGGGGAGGGTCTATAGAAACAGAGGCTCACTCTAGGTTGGGTGTTGTCTGGAAGTGGGGCCAATTCTATGATTGGGCATCTCAATAAATGTTATCTGCTGACAGGGCCGACTAGAGCAAGGATAAAGCTGTGACTGGAAAGAAGCAGCAGTCGCTCATATGAGCCAGCACGGGGAGATGTTTGGTATTTTGTGAGTTGCACAGTGCCTTGTTTTTGTCGGTGCTGAGACAAAGTGCTGTAGTGGTCTCATTTTGTCTCACTTTTACCTGTTCTCAGAGTGTCCTTGTCTAATGTTGATGTTCTGTGAGATGACCTGTGTCCAACAGGAGAATAACTGGTCCAGCTGTGAGTATCAGGCTGCCTTCTGCCCACACTGAGGCCTTGCTGTAAGTGTCAGACCAGTTCCTGATGCTGGGGCTCCTTTTTATTTGTAAATTCAATATTTTAAAATAACTACAACTCAATCAAAAACTAATTAAAGAATATTAGAAAACAATTTGGAAAAGAAGAAATGACAATATCAAACAAGTATATTAAATAAATAAATGGCAAACAAAGAGAATGCAGAATAAGAAATGGGAATCAAAATTACAATCTACCAGCTTGGCAAAGATGAAAGTAAGTGATGAGAGTATCAACCAGAGGGCAGGGAGAATACACTGTCATAAAGATTGATGGGGTTGAAAACTGGTGCAAAATCTCTAAAGGATGCTTTTGAAAAATGTCTCAGCAATTTAAATGTGCTTACATTTTGACACAGAAATTTCTCTTTTAAAAATTTATTCTAAGAAGATAATCACACATGTTCTTAAAAGTATATATTCAAGGATGTTTCTTGATTATGGTTTATAAAAGCAAAGAATGAAATTTACCTAAATGCTATGATCACTATAATGATGGTAATTATGACTAGAAGAACACTTAATATGTCTCAGGGATTAATGCCATATGATATACATAGAAGGTCAAATTTAATCCTCAAAGCAAACCCATGAGGCTCCCAACATGTGATCCCTTTGTATGAACAGGGAAAGGGAGACTCCAAGAGGTTTAGGAGGTGATAGACTGAAGGTTGAACCCAGGGACTTTCTCTTAGAGGCCTTGTTGACTTGTCTCCCATTGGTTCCCTGTCCCTCAGGTGGTGGATATGACTCTGCACTCCATGCAAGTGAATTGTTGCAGTGTTCCAGAATACTCTGTGATGGGCTGCCAGACTCAGAGCTAGGAGGATATTCAAGGGGCAGTGTGACTTAACTGCCCAAGACAGGGTAAAGTCCATCAACCAGTGTATATTTCAAGGCCTCCAGTGAATCAGGATCAGCTAGACTCTCGAGATACAGTGAAGAGCAAAAGAACACCCTTGTGATATGACTCTGGCATTGTCCTGAGCGAAATGGACATTTAGCAGAAATGACAAAGATAAATGAAATCACTACTGAGCAAGTGCTGTGAGGAAAACGTTCATGATGACCTGAAAGCAGAGAACCAGAAGAACTGACCGGTTCCCTACCACTACTATCAATAATATCTAAAAGATGGAAAAGATACATGGTATATGAAACAAGAAAGAATTATATAAAATTATATACAGTCATAGAGCAAGAAAGAGCTCTTGAAAATTAAAAATATGATCATAGAAATGAATAACTCAATAGCGGAACTGGGAGATTAAAGTCATACTCCCATGAGGTAGTACAGATGGAAAAGTCACGGCAAGTAGGAGACAAGACCTAGAAGAATATTAATCTATCAGTCGAGGGATTCCAACACGTTAGTAATACCAGTTTCAAAAAGAATGGAGAGTAGGAAGTAATAAGAAAAAATTGAGAAAATTTCTCAGAGTTTACAGACAAAAATTTACATTTTGAATGTCCTAACCAAGTTCTCACTACAGTAGATGAAAACGGACCCACACCGTGACAAACACAATGGAATTTCTGAGAGAAGATGGAAAAGCAAGTCCTTGAAAACTTTAAGAGGCAACAAACACAGGGCTGGAGGCTAGCAGACGCTGCAGCAATGCCTTCCAGATTCCAAGGAAAACATATTCCAAGGCGGAGTTCTATACCAAGTCAAGATGTGAGTAAGGGCTGGGGCAGCCTAAACGTGATTCAGATGTTTAGGGTTTCAATATTTTACTTTCCACATTCCCTTCCTCACGATACTGCTAGGCAATGTGGGGAACAATGATGGAGAAAACGAAAAAAGGGAGAAAAGTCAGATCCAGGCAACAGGGGAGCTAGGACAAAGGAGAGACAAAAGGAGGAGGAGATCTGGGATGTCAGTCCTGCCCCAGGTGTGCAGAGAACCAGTCCACGTGGGGCAGGGCTGAGGGCTGTGGGACAGGTGTGTTCACAAAGAGGAAGTTGGTGGATTGTCAGGGGTGCTTGAATATATTCATGGACATTTAGCCTCTGGAGAGAGTAGTGGAATCATTTAGTAATGAATACAGAAACTAAGCAAATCAGGAAACAAGGTATCTCTTAACTCTAGGGAACATAAAAAGTTGATTCAAGACAGGAAAAGTAATCATAGTCTACAAAATGCTCAGTCGTCACTAGTGTTTACGTGGTCATAATGCAAACACGGCACATTGAGCTAATCAAAACTGTAAAGTAATTACATTGGGTGGATGGCGGTGTGTGAAAGAAAAGCCAGTTTACTAAAGACGATGAATAAAACTGAATAACACAGAAGGAGTATTGGAAGTATTCTGTTTAAAGGCATAGAAGTAACAATCAGAGAATCAGCAAAAAGAACTGAAACAAGTTGTCTGTGAGATTCAGGAAAAGGGCAGGGGAGTGGGGCATCTGTCTTCCTAACAAGCCTTGTGGAAGCACTGGACCTTTTAAACTCTGTGCAAATGGATGTTTAATAAAAATAAAAAGACAACATGGTGGGTGAGAGAATAGACTCTGGAATCATCCTCCCAGGAGCATCCTAGAAATGGGGCAGTGGCTGGAAGGAGACATGGGATTGAGAGGGGGATTTTTGTGGGAGGATTTAGTTTTGATTTGTTTAGTTTCTTGCTTTCTTTTCTTTTAAAATGGGAGCTATTACAGCACGTTTGTATGCAGGAATGAAGGAGCCAGTAGAGAGCAGGAGGTTGATGATGCAGGGGAGGGAGGGGACCTGATCCTGTGCCCCAGCTGAGAGCTGGCCTTACAGGAGCAGGACCATCCATCATCACTGCTGTGAGGGCAGAGGATACAGGTACAGATGTGGGGTGTGGGGGGATGATGGTGCAGTTCTCACCTAGTCCTTCTTTTCTCTGAGTGAAAAAAAGAAATAAGCTCATCGCCCGAGAGTGGAGAGTGGGGAGGGAGGGGGGCGATTGAGGAGGGAGGAGAAAGTGAGAAATGGACCCCTCAGGAGGTGTGAGAGTGAACTGCCTCAGGGAATGGCATCTGGAGAGAGCAGGGCTGTGGATCACTGAGCTCTGTGCTCATCAATTTAGAGAGAGTTCCAGCCCTGGGGCAGCAGCAGGAGGATACATAATAGACCAGGAGAAACTGCAACAGAATATCTCCAAGTGTGAGGAGTATAGTTATTATTACTTTATCACTTATAATTTTTAACATTTTATAATGTTCCTATGGTGAATATACATTATATCAGATATATTATACATAATACATATACATCATAATCAGAATATAAAAGCTTTGTTTAAATTTTAAAAGGGATCCAGATGGGTAGGAAAAGCCAGAGCTCAGGGCTCAGAGCTGGAAGTGCTGGGCTCCGTGTCTGGGCAATGAGCTCACAGAGCCTTTTCTCCATCTCTCAGGACGCTGTTCTCTGTGGAGGCCAAGCAGGATCCTCCTTCCCTTCTTTTTGGGGTGTGGTCGTTTATTAGTATCTTGTCAGCTCTTTGATGCTTTTAAGAAGATGGTTTTGTAGTTTACTTGGCATTTTTAGCTATTTTCAGTGGGAGGATTGGTCCATATAATCTAGCCCATCTTTTTCAGAAATGGAAATTCTAAGGCAAAATAGTTGAGTGAAAAGATCCTCAAGTACAGGATCAGAATCGGAGTCTTAAATCACGATCTGAGGGTGATCTTGAGGCGGGGTCGGTGAGCCGAGGAGTCGAAAGAAGGATTTCTTGGACTCTCCAGGTCTGGCGGTGGTGTTCTTTTTATTTAGAGAATAGTGTGGAATAGCATGGGGACAGGACCCATGGGCAGTCAGAGCTCCTGCTGCTGCCCTGAGTTGAGGGTTAGGGCTAATTTTATAAGGCATGGGTGGGTACATGACTTATTTTTACTGGAAAAAGAAAAGATGATGTAAAAAGTCATTAAATGATTTCAGTGCAGATGGGGTCTGGTTATTGTGGTCATATAACTTTAGATACGAATCTGGCCATATAGATTGGCATGTAGGTGAGGATGCCCTGGGCTTGTCTCCCTGGGGCAGCCCTAATTCATACCATAAAAAAAATCCACCGGGTCATATAGTTTGGCATGTAGGCCAGGTCACCTTGGGCTTCTCTAGCTGGGGCAGCCTTAATCCACATCAATCTGTCAAGTGTTTTACAAGTTTAAGGAATTTTAATGTAATTTACTTTTGAAAACATTATGCACACACGAGAGAATTCAAATGGTACTCAAGAATATACAAAAATACATAAGTCACTTCCTCCATTCCCCATCTCCCATTCACCCAAGTCCTCTACCCAGAAATCATCACAGTCAGCAATTTCTCATTTCTATTCCCAGAAAAATGTATGCATGCATTAATGTATACTGTTATGTCAGTAAAAGGGCTCAGGTGACAGACTGGGAGAAAATATCTGCAAATCACATATCTGATAAGGGTCTTGTTTTACAATATATATAGAACCCTTAGAACTCAACAATAAGAAACCAAATAATTACATATGAGCAAAAGTCAGAACAGACACCTTCCCAAAGAAGATACATGAATGGCTAATAAGCATATGAAAAGATGGTCAACATCATATGTCCTTAGGGAAATGCAAATAAAAACAACAGAGATAACCATTACACACCTATTAGAACATCCTGAATCCAAAAACTGCTGATGCCAAGGGCTAACCCGGATGTGGAGCGGCAGGAGCCCTCATGTACTGTGGGCGGGACACAAAGCCGCACAGCCGCCATGGAAGGTATTCAGCAGTTTCTTATAGAGCGAAACATCGACTTACCACACAGCCTGATCACTCTCCTAGGTATTCACCTACTCCTTTGAAAACCCACATTTGCATAAAAATCTGCATGCAATGTTTATAGAGGAACACCCCTTAAGTGTGGGCTACATATAGTGACTGACTTCCTTCTAAAGACCACTGTATAGAAAGGGAGGGGAAAAAGAAAAAGGAATTCACAGGGAGAAACACGACCTCAGCCAGGTGGTGAAGGTTAACACCATCAGTGATCAATCAAGTGGGTATTATATACCCTTGATATGTTGTGTTGAGAATGGCACCTCACCTCTGTTGTCTTCTTCCCAAAAACCCCAGAGCCCCGGTCAACCAAAATCAAACTGAGAGACAGTCTACAGTATAGCTGAGGAGCACTCCTCAAAAATGTCAAGGTCGTCACAAACAAGGAGTGTGAGAAACTGTCACAGCCAGAGGAGCCTGAAGGAGATGTGATTGGCACTTAAGGTGGTATCATGGATGGGATCCTGGAACAGAAAAGAGAAAGTAATGAAATCCAAATAAAGTATGGAGTTTAAAAATTTTATTTTTCCTTTTTCTCCCCGAAGCCAGCCAGTAAATAGCTGTATTTTTTTAGTTGTGGGTCCTTCTAGTTGTGGCACGTGGGATGTCGCCTCAGTATGGCCTGATGAGCGGTGCCACATCTGCGCCCAGGATCCCAACCGGGGAAGCCCTGGGCCTTGGAAGTGGAGCACGTGAACTTAACCACTCGGCCACGAGCCGGCCCCAAGGATGGAGTTTAATATCAGTATTGCTTCATTAGCTGTGACAAATATACGATAGTGATATACACGTTAATATCAGGGGAACTGACTGTTTGACATACAGGAACTCTGTACTAACTTTGCAACTTTTCTGTAAATTTCAAGCTACGTATTCTAAAAGAGATTATTTTTGAAAGTAGACCTCAGAAAAGGAATAGGGAGTGGAAGAAAAACATGATCTACTTTTCAGTTTTGCAGAGTGTTGTCATCAAGGGGCTGGAGAGAGGGGTTGTGGGAGAAGAGATGGGAGCCTCAGACGCAGGGCAGGGCTCCAGAGCTCCCCTCTCCTCCAATCCCTGCCCCACCCCCGAGCCTGAGCCCAGGGCTGCTCAGAAGGCATCTTCATCCCCCATTGATGTCCATCCTCCAAGTCAGCCACCTCTGCCTGATCAGACCACAGCCCATCCTCTGCCCTGGCTGTGGGAATAGGAGAGAGCAGAGCAGTGGCGCCCTCGTGTGGCCACAGGACTGAGGACAGAAGACCAGAACTCCCCTTTGGCCTCTTCCCCAGGACCTCCCCAGGGTCTTCCTGGGCTCTCAGCAGCAGGACAAGGCTGTGCACACAAGGGGGAGCCCCCATCCAGTGTCAGGTTCAAAGTCGGAATTGTTTCCCAAAATACATGCTGACATAGACGCTTCCCTCCCCCTGAATGACCATGGACTTTGTCCTCAGGTAGCAGCAAGATCTCCAGGCTGGACCCACAAACATACTGGATGCCCTCAGTCTCCTGGATGAGGCCTTGAACCCTGGAGATCATGTCACTTGTTCCTGCTGCTGCTTCCAGGGTGAACTCTCCTCCTCCAGGGAATCAATTCTGGGTTCTCCATCCCTCGGATGGGGTGAAAGAGGGGGACTAGGAGGAAGAGATCCCTAGGATAATGGCCTAAGAAGATAAGGAAGCACCTGAAGGAGTGAGGAGAGAGAGGAAACAGTGACATTAGGGGGATGAGGCCAACAGCAGTGGAAGGGGAGGAACCAGGAAGGAAAGGGGCAGAGGGAGCAGTCAGCCTAGTGGACACTGTGCAGGGCGGGATGGGTTCTGTGTGGGGAGAGGCAGGGAGACTCCTGGCTGGGGCACTGAGGTCTCTATTTTCACCTGGATGGTAATTACACAGTTGTCAGCTCTGTAACTGTTCAGTAGCTACACTTAGGTTTAGGCATTTTTCCATACTTACAGATGTGGTATAACTCAAACACAGAAGAAAGAGAAAAGAAAAGGAGAGGGGAGTTGATTATGGGGTTTCCCCTCTTCCAGAGCAAGATCTTCCCCTCAACCCCAACCCTTTATGCTGGGATGACAGGGTGAATCAAGGAACTGAGAAGAGGCGAGGGCAAGTCCTGTGCCACTCTGGAGAGGACAGTCCTGGCCTTGATTCCGGGGTTTCCAGGGTCCAGCTTCCTGCACAATTACTTTACAGCTGCGTCCAAGTCCATTCCCATTTCACAGCCCTCAGGTACCTGGACACCTTCTCTTTATTTGCTAAGACAGCAGGAATCACTGCTCCAAGAAGAGTGGGCCAGGGTCCTCGGACAGGGAGCTTTCCAGCTGCTGGCAGCTGTGGAGATGTTCTTGGAGCGTGGAGGGCAGACTTGGGGTGAAGCCTGGAGACTACAGTGGGCTACAAGGAGATGACGGACCAGTTGGAGCCCAGGCTTCTGCCTGACATTTCCTCCTGAACCCCTATGTGTCCCTTACCTCTTGCCAGGCCTCCAGAACCCACCTTGTCCAAACATCATACCCAAGGATGCCAAAGTTGGACCCTTTTGTCCAGGTGTCAGACCATTCACCCTCTTGGAGCCTGGAGGGCAGCACCTCCCTCCTCCCCATCCCCTAGAGCACAGGACCCAGCGTCCTGCCTCTTCTTCCCCTTCCTGGACCAGAGCAGACAGGGACCTGCTGTCTCGGTCTCTCACACCTCACTCCCTGCCACCTTCAAACCCCCAAATTAAAGGTCTTGTGATCCTGGACTGAAAACTAATTTCTGGACCTGACAAATCACCTCAGGCTTTGGGGTTGCAGGTCAGGGTAGGGCTCCCCAGGGTACCACAGGCTGCAGCTGAGCCACGCCTTCCTGCTGGGCAGAATCAGGGCATTCTGGACTTAAGTTTACTCACCGGGAGGACTGCACTTTCTAAAACCCCACGACCTGGCTGGGTGCCCCTCCTGAGTGCAAGGGTCTGCAGAGGCAGCTGGTGGTCTGGCTTAGTCCTTGGCCTTGTGCTTTTGGATGCATGGGAAGTGCAGAGGGGCTCTGTGTGGCCTTCTGTCTGCTTGGCTCTGGCCTGGGATAAGCTAGTGAGCAGCTCCTCCCCCTCCCAACTGAAAGAGACGCCCCCTCCCCCAGTCACTTCCCAGGGAACCACTCACCTCTCCTGTGTCCATCTCGGCTTTGAGGAGATCTGGTCCCCACGCTTTTTCATTCATTAACAAACACTTATGGAGTATCTGCTCTGTGCCAGGCACTATCCTAGGTCCTTTGGGATATATCACATCAACTCAGGCAAAATCCCTGCCCTCATGGAGCTTACATGCTGAAAAGAACAGAGTAGGGAAGATGAGGGAACCGGTTGTAATTTTAAATATTATTCTCAGGGGAGGCTTTCCTGAGAGGTGACATTTGAGCTAAGTCCTGAAGGAGGTGAGGGAGTGAGCCCTGTGCTTATAGGGAGGAAGCGTATTCTGGGATCACCCTCTGCACAGACCTGGGGCTCTACTGGGGAAGCACTGAGGCTACAGCAGGAATGGGAGTGGGCAGACTGCAGGAAGGACTTCCTGTAGAGGAATTGTGGGGATCTGGGTTTATGTATCTCATGACCTGCTCCCCATTTGTGAGATTCATGGAATCCTGGAGACTGGAGGAGCATGAAGGGCTTGTGAGTGGAGGAAAGTTGGGTGCGGAGGAGGAAGCTGAGGTAGGATCCTAATTTCTCTTGTGATTTCTTCCTTAAGCCATCCTAAGTATGAAGTACTTATCATGAAGTTTGAGGTATGTTGATTAATTTCCAAATACTTGGGGATTTTCCAGATATCTTCACGTTACGGATTTCTAATTTAACGTCCTTATAGTCTGAGGAGACACTCTTATGATTTCAATCCCTTTAAATTTAATGAGACTTGTTTTAGGGCCTGAATGTCACCTATTTTTGTGTATGTCCCAGGTACACTTGAAAAAAATTTTGTATTCTTGCTGGATGTGGTACTCAAAACGTGAATTAGGTCAAGTAGGCTCACAATACGGTTTCAGTCTTCTATACCCTTACTAGTTTGTTGTTTACTTCTTCTATTAATGAGATAGGAGTATTGATCTGTAAATGTAATTGTTAATTTGTCTATTTGTTATTCAGGTCTGCTATTTTATGCTGGATCCCTTGTGAAGCTCAATAGTTAGGTGTTTATACATTTATTACTTTTGTTTTCTTGAGATACTTGTTTTCTTGTGATACTTTGTTTCTTGTGATAATGATATTATCATTATAAAAAATCCTTCTTTGTCTCTAGAGATACTCGTTATCTTAAAGCCTATTTTGCTTCATAGTATCACAGACTTTCCGGTTTTCTTACACTTTCTATTTACATGCCATATTCCTTCACCCTTTAACTTTTAACCCATTTTTGGTTTTGTATTTAAAGTTTTTCCATTATATAGAGCATACAGTCTGTCTTGATATTTATCCATCTCTTGTTTTGAATTTTCCTCAATTTATATTTAGTATGATGGTTGATATGGTAGGATTTGGGTCTATCATTTTGCTATTTGTTTTTGAGTGGTCTCATCTCTTTTTCATTCCTGGGCCTCCTTTCCTACCTTCCTTTGCTTGAAGCAAATACTTTTTGTTTATGATTTTATGTCTTCCAGTGGCTTTTTAGCTATCTTTATTTCTATTGGTTTTTTATTGCTGTTGTAAGACTTGAAACTTGTTTAACTTTTCACAATCTACTTAAGGTAACTGAACTACAGACAGGAAAATACAGGAAAATGGCAGCAATATAGTTCCATTAACCACCTTTATGCTTTGTTGTCATATATATTACATCAATATACATTATTAGCCCAATAATACAGTATAGTACTTTTTTACTTTAAACAGTCGTAAGTCTTTTAAAGAAATTAACAAAAATGTACATAAACAGAATACTATGTAACACCTCTGTTGTTAGTTATTCCGTTCTGCATATGTGAGTTATCATCTAGTGTCATTTCCCTTAAGCCTGGAGTTGTTCCTTTAAAATTACTATATTGCAGGACTAGTAGCAATGATTTCTCTGTTTTCATTTATCTAAAAGTATCTTTACCTTGCCTTCTTTCTCACTACATTTTTATTTCTTAAGGTCTTTACATGAAATGAAATTCACCAGTTTTAGATGTACAGTTAGTTGATTATCAGTAATTGTTTAAAGTCATGCAACTACTACTACAAAGAACATATAGAACAGTCCCCTCATCCTAAAGAGCTGCCTCAGGCCCCGTTGTATTTGATCCTCTCTCCCTACCCCCAGCCCTAGGCAACTACTGATCTCCTTTCAATCTGTAATTGTTAAACTTCCCCTTCCATTAGGCTTTGTCATTATGAAGTGTCTCTCTTTATCTCTGGCAATGTATTCTATTTTGAAATGTCTTTTATTTCTGTTATTAATATTGCCACTTCAGCCTCCTTATGATTGCTGTTGGCATGGCATATCTTTTCCAACCAACTTACTTTCAGCCTGTGTCTTTGTATTGAAAATGCATCTTTTGTAAAGAGCATATACTTGGGCTTTGTTTCTTAATCTATTCTGACAATTTCTGCCTTTTAATTGGAGAGGTGATCCATGTAGTCTATTCTAGTTTTTGACATGAGAGAGACCATGTCTACCATGATATTTTTTAAGTTTTTGGTACTTCTGTTCCTCCTCTCCTGTGATGACTTCTCATCAGAAAACATAGAGCCAGAAAATAGTGAAACAACACTGTTAATGTCTTAAAAGAGAAAAATAATAGTCAACTCAGAGTTCTAAATTCAGCAAAAATATCCTTCAAGTATGAAGGTAAAATAAAGAGATTTTCAGATAAAAGGGAATTAAAAGAGTTTGTAACCAACAGACGTGCACTGTAAGAAATGGCAGAGGAAGTTCTTCAGGCTGGAGGTAAATAAGACCAGATAGAAACTCAGACTCTCAGAAAAGATGAAGAGCATCAGAAATGCCAAATATCTGGCTAAATGTAAAAGGCCATCTCTCTCTCTCTTTTTTCGTTTTGGCCCATTTCCTATTACTTAATAAACATACAGCTGTGTGGATGGTGCCTCCCAGTAAAAGACAGGAAATAGGCAAACTCCTTATCTGGGCCTTGCAATCCCCCTGCGCTGAGCAAGAAAATGAACCCCCAGCCCTTCCCTACCTGAGCTCTTCTTCCTCCAGGTCGCAGCTCCAGTGGCCACTGCTCCAAGGACAGCAGATCAGCAACAATTCTCATGATGGATGGTGGACTGAGGAGGTGGCTCTGAGGAGGACAAGGAAGGTGAGGGGCCCCGCCCTCCAGGCCTCAGCTCTGACACCACTAAAAGGTCTCCAGAAGGGCTCCTGCTTTGCTGTCAGAGAAGAGGCTCTGTCCCCTCATCCCCATTCTAACCCCATCTCAGGGTGATAGTCTTGGACAGCCCCTCGGGCTGCACTAGGCAGGTGTATCTCTGCTATTTTCGAGAAGGCACCACCACAGCCGCCCACTTCTAGAAGGTTCCATCCCCCACAGGCTCCATGTCCTGGGTCTGGTCCTCCCCATCATGCTGCCAAGTCAGGATGATCCCCGCAGGGTAGACGGCCACGGCCCAGCACCTCAGGGATCTCACTGTCAGAGATGGGGTGGTGGGTCAGAAATGTTTTGGGGGGAATCTGAGAGGAAGAATCTGAAAATTCAGATACTTTGCATCCCTCATGGAACACTCCAGCAGCACTCACTAGATGATCCTGAGAAGGGACAGGCCAATTGAGGTGGGGGAAGAAAGTGTAAAATCCAGACTCCAGCCTGGAGTCAGGAATCTGGGATAATCTCCTATTCTTTGGAAAGTTCCAAGATCAGGGTGAGAAGCTCAGGATAAGAGGCTCTAGGTTTCTGAGGGGGAGAACAGGACTTCTGATCCTGACCTGGGTGAAGGCTGACTAACTCAGAAAAGCTGGAGTTAGACATCAAGACATATTGAGTGTGAGGCAAAGAACAGGGCCTGAGAGAAAGTTGCCCTGTGGTACCCAAGACTGCTGCTGGGGTCAAGAGGAACAACTAGTGGATCAGTTACTTCAGGGACGTCTTCCCTCCATCCCCAGAGAGACTGGATCCCTTAGTTGTCCTGAGAGAAGGGCCCTCAGATTCGCTCTTTGGTACAGAATCTAGAAACCCAGGAGGAAACCTCTCCCTCTGGATCAGAGGAAGGGGTGGAATTTTAGCATCTCCTTCCCATTCTCCAGGCATCTGTGGAGCCATTCCACGCATGTGCCCTCCACATAGTGGATGGAGTATTTTGTCAAATGCTTTCTCTGTATCTATTTAGATGATTGTGTGATTTTTATTCTTCATTTTGTTAATGTGCTGAATCCTAATTGATTTGCAGTTGTTGAACCATCTCTGCATCCCTGGAATAAATAAATCTCACTTGATAATAATGTATGATCTTTTTAATGTATTGTTGTATTTGACTTGCTAGTATTTTGTTGAGGATTTTTGCATCGATGTTCATCAGTGATACTGGCCTGTAACTTTCTTTCTTTGTGTTGTCCTTGTCTGATTTTGATATCAGGATAATGTTGGCCTCATAGAATGAGTTGGGAAGCTTCTCTTCCTCTTCAGTTTTTGGAGAGGGAAGAATTTGAGAAGAGTAGGTATTAAGTCTTCTTTGAATGTTTGGTAGAATTCACCAGGGCAGCCATCTGGTCCTGGGCTTTTATTTTAAGTTGATGGTCTCTTTAGTTTGACCTCTTGCTAAAAGCTCTACTCTTGTACTCCCCTCCTCCCACATTTCATGTTTTTGATATCATATCTAACCTATTTTTTTGGTGCATGTGTATCCATTATCCTCTGCTTATGGAAATAGATAATTTTAGTATTTTTGTCTTTGACCTTCATTTTTATCTTCATTGGTGGTTGACCTGCTACCTTTATTGTATATTTGCCTTTACCAGTGATTTTATCATTTGTTGTTGTTTTTTCTTTTATATAGTATTCTTATTCCTATTTTTGGTCTTCCCTTTAAGGTAAATATTTTAAATGCAACATTCTATACCAAGCCAAAAGGTGACTGAATTCTAGGGTCACCTAAAGGCATTTCAAACGTTAGTGTTTTAATATTTTACTTTTCATGTTTTCCTTCCTCAGGATACTACTAGACACAGTGGGAAAGAAGAAACGATAGAAAAAACCAAGGGGAAATATATGGGATCCAGGCAACAGGAGAGCCAGCACAAGAGAGAAACAAAGGGCTGCCAGGATGAGGTGAAGAAGATCCAGGGTGGCAGGCCTGCCCCAGGTGTGCAGGGAACCAGTCCATGTATGGCAGGTCTCAAGGCTGTGGGACAGGTGTCTTCACAAAGTTGAAGTCCGTAGAATACCTGATGTACTCAAATATGTTTACTGAGATTTAAACCCTGAGGGAGAGTTTGGGAGTGATTCATAATGAGTACAATAGAAACTAAGCAAATGATGGAACAATACATTTATTAACTCCAGGGAAAGATACAAAATTCAAGAAAAATAAGTGTAATCCACTAAATGCTCCATTGTGAATAGCATTTACAGGGTCATAATGATGTAGACTCTGAAAACTGAGCTAACTAAAATTATAAGATAACTATATTGGGAGTATGGGGGTGTGTGAAAAAGAGCTAATCCACTAAAGATGATACATAAACCTGAAAATGAAGGAGCATGATAAGCATGATACTAGAGACATTGAAGTCACAATAAGAGAATCAGCTAAAAGAATAAAAGAGATTGTCTCTGGGTTTTGGGAAATGGGGATGCATAGAAGATTGGAGGCATCTGTCTTCATAACAAATCTTATATTAGTATTTGACCTTTTAAACTACCTGCATAAATCCATTTGATAAAAATAAAAATTCAACATTTAAAAAAGACAACACAGTAGGTGAGAGAATGGACTCAGGAATTGCTCTATAGCGTCACAGATGTGGGGCAGCAGTTGGTCAGAGACTTGAAATTGGGTGGTGTTTATTTTGGAAGAAGATTATGGTGATTTAAATTTCATTTTGTTTGTTTTAATGGGAAGAATTGTAGCATGTTTATATGCAGCGTTGAATGATCCAGAAGAGAGTGGGAAATTGGTGATGCAGGGAAGGAAGGGGCCTGATCCTGTGCCCAAGCATAGAGGTGGCTTAGACAAGAGCAGGACCATCTATCACGGCTGGTGTGAAGGCAGAGGATACAGGTACAGATGTGGGATGTGGTTGGATGATGATGCTGTTCTCACCTGAATCCTTGTTTTTTTTCTGAGTGAAAAAGAAATAAGCTCATCACCTAAGAGTGGAGAGGAATTGGAGGGGTGTGAGGAGAGAGAAGAAAGGGAGAAATAGCCCTCTCAGGAGGGATGAGAGTAAACTGCTTCAGTACAGTGATGGAGACCACTAAGGCCTGTGCTCCTCAGCGTAGAGAGCAAGAGTTTCAGTACTCAGGCAGCAGTACTTGGATATAAAATGTACTAGAAGGGAGTGCAACAAAATATCTGCAGGTGTGAGGTTTTGGGGATGTTTTTACGTCATCATTTGTTAGTTTCAGCATTTTAACATTTTTCTGTAGTGAATATACATGGCATTATAATCAGAAAAAAGAACTACTATCTTTAAAATTGTTAAAGGGAAGGCAGATGTGTAGGAAAGAGCAGAGCTCAGGGCACAGCACTGGAATTCCTGGTCCCCCATGTCTGGGCTCTGGGGCAGTGAACTCGCAGAGCCTTTTCTCCATTTCTCAGTTCATTGTTCTCTGTGGAGCACAAGCAGGATCTTTCCCTTATTTCTGGGGTGCGGTCATTCTTTACTATCTTGTCGCCTCTTTAATGCTTTATCAAGATGGTTTTGTATTTTACATGACATTTTAACTGTTATCAGAGGGAGGATTTGTCCATACAATCTAGCCCACCTTTTCCAGAAATGGAAATTGTATGGCAAAATAGTTCAGCAAAATGATAATTGGTCCCAGAGTAGAGGATCAGAATCAGTCTTTTTAATAATTTTTAAAAATTGTGATAAAATGTACATAACATAAAATTTACTGTGCTAACCACTTTCAAGTATACGGTTCAGTGGCATTAAGTACCTTCACATTGTTGTGCAACTGTCACCATCATTCATCTACAAAACTTTTTTCACCTCGCAAAATAAACTCTGTACCCAATAAACAATAACCCCCATCGCCCTCGCCCCTCAGCCCTTGGCAACCACAATTCCACTTTGTGTCTCAATGAATTTGACTACACTGAGTGCCTCATATGAGTGCAATCTACAGTACTTGGCTTTTGTGACTGGTTTATTTCTCTTAGCATAATGTCTTCAAGGTTCATCCATGTTGTAGCACATAACACAATGTCCTTCCTTTTTAAGGCTGAATAATATTCCATTGTATGTTTATGCCACAATTTGTTTACACAGTCATCTGTCAGACACTTGGATTGCTTCTTTTAGCTATTGTGAAGAATAAACATGAGGATTTTTGCATCAATATTTATGAGGGATATTGGTCTGTAGTTTTCTTGTGGTATTTTTGTCTAGTTTTCATATCAGAGTAACACTGGCCTCATGGATGAGTTTGGAAGTGTTCTCTCCTCTTAGATTTTTTTACAAGAGTTTGAGGAATATTTGTGCTAATTCTTCTTTAAATATTATATTGAATTCACCAGTGAAACCATCTGGTCCTAGGCTTTTCTTTGTTGAGAGGTTTTGGATTACTGATTGAATCTCCTTACTAGTTCTTGGTCTGTTCAGATTTTCTATTTCTTCATGACTAAGTCTTGGTAGTTTTTATGTTTCTAGGAATTTATTTATTTCATCTAGGTTATCCAATTTGTTGATGTACAATGGTTTATAGTATTCTCTTATAATCTTTTTCTATTTCTATACAATGAGTTGTAATGTTCCCTCTTTCATTTCTGATTTTAGTTGACACTTCTCTCTATTTTTCTTGGTTACTTTAGCTTAAGATTTGTCAATTTTGCTGATCTTTTCAAAGAATCAACTTGTGGTTTTGTTCATTTCTTCTATCGTTTTTCTTTTCTCTATTTTATCTATCTCTTCTCTAATCCTTGTTATTTCTTTCCTTTTGCTAGCATTGGGTTTAGTTCCTTAAGTTGTAAAGTTAGGTTGCTGATTTGAGGTCCTTCTTCCTTTTTAGTTCATTTTTAATTGTTGTAACAAACAGATAACATTAAATTTACCATAGTAAACATTTTAAGTGTACAGTTCAGTAGTATATTCACATTGTTGTGCAACAGATCCTAGAACTTTTTCATCTTGTAAAGTTAAAACTCTGTACCCATTAATCACTAATTTCCTCTCTGTTGTTCCTTTGTAAGGCTGAATAATCTTCCATTGTATGTATATACCACATTTTGTTTGTCCATTCATATCTTGGTGAACACTTGTTTGCTTCCCAACTGAAGCTAGAAATAGCAGAACTAGCTATTGTGAATAACATTGCTATAAACATAGACAAAGATATACAAATAGTCCTTCAAGATCCTGATTTCAATTCATTTGGGTAAATACCCAGAAGTGTGATTGCTGGGTCATATGGTGTTTCAATTTTTGATTTTTAGGAACCTCTATACTGTTTTCCATAGCAGCTGCATCATTTCACATTTCTACTAACAGTGTAAACACAATTTGGGCCGGGCCAGTGGCCAAGTGGTTAAGTTCACAAGCTCTGCTTTGGCAGCCCAGGGTTTCACTGGTTTGGATCCTGGGCGCGGACATGGCACTGCTTGTCAGGTCACGCTGAGGTGGAGTCCCACGTGCCACAACTAGAAGGACCCACAACTACAATATACAACTATGTACTGGGGGCATTTGGGGGTAAAAAAAGCAGGAAAAAAACGGTTCCATTTCTCCACAGCCTTGCCAAAACTTATCTTTTGTTTGATGATAGCCATCCTAACAAATGTGAGGTGATATCTCATTGTGGTTTTGATTTTCATTTTCCTAATGATTAGTGATGCTGAGTATCTTTTCATGGGCTTGTTAGTCATTTGAATGTCTTCTTTGGAGAAATATCTATTCAAGTCCTTTGCCCACTTTTTAATTGTTTTTGTTGTTGTTGAGTTGTAGGAGATCTTTATAAATTCTGAATATCAATCGCTTATCAGATAATATGATATGCAAATACTTTCTCCTATTCCATAGATTGCTTTTACACACTGTTGATTGTGTCCCTTGATGGACAGAAGCTTTAAATTTTGATGTACTCCAATTTATCTTTTTTTAAAAATTTTGTTTTCTGTGATTTAGGTGTCATATCCATAAAATTACTGACAACCCAATATCATGAATATTTTATTCTAACAGTTTTATAGTTTTAGCTCTTAGATTTAGACCTTTGCCCTATTTTGAGTTAAGTTTTAGACGTGGTGTAAGGTGGCACTCCAACGTCATTCTTCTGTATGTGCATATCCAGTTTTCCCATTATCATTTGTTGAAAAGACTGTCCTTTCCCCATTGAATGGTTTTGGCACCCTTGTCAAAAATCATTTGACCATACATTCAAGAGTTATTTCTGGGCTCTCCTTTCTGCTCCATCAGTCTATATGTCTGTCTTTCTGCTAGTACCAAACTGGTTCAGTTTCTGTAGCTTTATAGTAAGTTTTGAAATCAGGAAGTATAAGACCTCCAATTTTGTTCTTCTGTTCCAAGATTGTTTTTGGCTATTCTGGGTCTCTTAAGATTCCATATGAATTTGAGGATGGATTTATGTACTTCTGCAAAAAATGCTGTTGGGATTTTGATAGGGATTGCGTTAAATATGCAGATTGCTTTGGGCAGTATTGACATCTTAAGAATATTAAGTCTTCCAATCCATGAATGCAAGATGTCTTTCCATTTATTCTATTTCTTTCAGCAACATTTTGTAGTTTTCAGTGTAGAAGTTTTTTGCCTCCATGATTAAGTTTATTACTAAGTATTGTTTTTGATGATATTGTAAATGGAACTTTTTTCTTAATTTCATTTTCAGATTGTTCATTTTTAGTCTCTAGAAACACAACTGATTTTTGTATGTTGATCTCGCATCTGCTACTTTGCTAAATTCATTTATTAGTTCTAACAGCTTTTTATATGTGGGGAATCTTTAGAGTTTTCTACATGTCATCTGTGAATGGAAATAATTTTACTTCTTCCTTTCCAATTTGGGTGTCTTTTCTTTCCTAATTGCTCTGGCTAAGACTTCCAGTACTATGTTGAACAGCAATGATGAAAGCAGGCGTCCCTGTCTTGTTCCTGATCTTACAGGACAAGCTTTCAGTCTCTCACCAGTATGATATTTGATGTAATTTTTTAATATATGGCTTTTATTATGTTGAAGTAGTTTCCTTCTATTCCTAGTTGGTTAAGTGTTTTTATCATGAAAGGGTGTTGAATTTTGTTAAATTCTTTTTCGGCATCAATTGATCTAATCATGTGGGGTTTTTTTCTGTCATTATTTCATTATGGTATATTACCTAGACTGATTTTTGTGTGTTGAACCATTGGAGGAATTCCATTTCACTGCAGGAATAGCTACAACTTGATCATGGTGCATAATCTTTCTAACGTGCTGTTTAATTCTGTTCGCCAGTATTTTGTTGAAGATTTTTGCGTCAGTATTCATTAGGAATATTGTCTGTATTTTTCTTTTCTTATAGTCTTTGTCTGGCTTTGATCAAGGTAATGCTGGCCTCATAGAATGAGTTTGGAAGTGTTCTCTCCTCTTAGATTTTGTTTTTTTTTTTTAAAGATTGGCACCTGAACTAACAACTGTTGCCAATCTTTTTTGTTTCCTGCTTTTTCCTCCCCAAATCCCCCCAGTACATAGTTGTATATTTTAGTTGTGGGTCCTTCTAGTTGTGGCATGTGGGACGCCACCTCACAATGGCCTGATGAGCAGTGCCTTGTCCGCACCCAGGATCCAAACCCTGGGCCACCAAAGCGGAGAACGCGAACTTAACCACTCAGCCGCGGGGCTGGCCCCCTCTCCTCTTAGATTTTTTGCAAGAGTTTGAGGAGGGTTAGTGCTAATTCTTTAAATATTTTATAGAATTCACCAGTGAAGCCATCTGGTCCTAGGCTTTTCTTTGTTGGGAGGTTTTGGATTACGGCCTCCTTACTATTTATAGATCTGTTCACACTTTCTATTTCTTCATGATTCAGTCCTAGTAGGTTGTGTATTTCTAGGAATTTATCCATTTCATTTAGGCTATCTAATTTGTTGGAATACAGTTATTCGGAGTGTTCTCTTATAATCTTTTTTATTTCTGTAAAATCAGTTGTAAATTCCCCTCTTCCTTTTCTGATTTTAGTTATGAGTCTTCTGTCATTTTGTCTGAATCAATGTAGCTAAAAGTTTGTCAGTTTTATTGGTCATCATTTCAAAGAACCTACTTTGGTTTCATTGATCTTCCCTATTGTTCTTCTATTATTTTATTTATCTCTGCTCTAATCTTTATTATTTCCCTTCTTCTACTAGCTTTGGGTTTAGTTTGTTCCCCTTTTTCTAGTTCCTCAAGTTGTGAAGTAGGTTGTTTATTTGAGGTCTTTATTCTTTTATAATGCAAGTATTTACAGCTATAAATTTCCCTCTTAGTACTGCTTACATGGCATCCCATAACTTTGGATATATTGTGTTTTTATTATCCAAAGCATTATGTGTACTTTTAGTTAGAATACAAAACAGAATCATATTCTTAATCATTAAATTGTTTCAACAACTCCAGAAAGTTACCTGCTACAATGAATTAGGTAGAAAATATAGTGTTTCAACATTTTAGTGTGTGACAGGTAGACATCATGATCAAACGGTCAATAGGAAATTCTATTACTGTCTCACTAACAATGAAAGTTCTCTTCATGATAATCATGTTAGAGTTAAGTATTTTATTGGTGCATCTGTTACAACTTCTATTACAAAGGAGAAATTCTATGGTCTTCTTTTCATAGGAAATTCTATTACTGTCTCACTAACAATGAAAGTTCTCTTCATGATAATCATGTTAGAGTTAAGTATTTTATTGGTGCATCTGTTACAACTTCTATTACAAAGGAGAAATTCTATGGTCTTCTTTTCAAAGAAAAATACACCAAGCAATTTTCCTGCAGGAAATTTGTGCAAACCAATATAAGATCTAAATTTTTCACAAAATATACAAAAAAGGAACAAAAGGGCTTTTTTACTTTTTGAAGGCTGGAATGTTGACACTTTTGAAATAGGAAACAGTTCTTTATTCCTGTGATCTGGCTCAGATCTGCTGCTAACTATGACTCTAGCATCAGACATAATTTCTTTTTTAGGCTTCTTTTTTCTGCTTGTGTTTTTCTATTTATCTGTCTAATAAGTATCTCATTAATATTAATCTTTGACTTTAAACATACTCTAAAGAGAAACAATTTCACCAATGTCTTGCTAAATTCTGACTTGCTCTTTAATAATTACTTAGATTTCTAACCAAAATCATTGGAACATCCTCTACATCTTTAACTCATAAAATCTATCCTCTTGGCTCCTCTAAGTTGTTAAAAACGGACTGAGCTGTAATAGAATACACTAGTTAAATCCCTTGGACATTCAACATATAGAAAAAATCTGGTTGCAAATTGCTTTGTCACTGCTATTGAGGATTTGAACCTACAATGTTGGCAATCTACTTCTACAGACATGGGTTGCTTAATGACAGGGATACATTCTGAGGAATGCATCATTAGGTGACTTTGTCATTGTGTGAACATCTCAGAATGTATTTCCACAAACCTAGACAGTACAGCCTATTACACACCTAGGCTATATGATATTGCCTATTGCTCCCAGGCTACAAACCTGCACAGCATGTCACTGTACTGAACACTGTAGGCAACTGTAACACAATGGTAAATATTTGTGAATATAAACATATCCAAACATAGAAAAGATACAGTAAAAAAATGGTATAAAATGGTATGATTTCACTCATATGTGGAAAATAAACAAACACATATGAGGAGAACAGATTAGTGGTGCCAGAAGAGAAGGGGTGTGGGAAGGGCAAAAGGGATAAAGGGGCACATATGTATTGTGATGGATAAAAACTAGACTATTGGTGGTGATCATGATGCAGTCTATACACAAACTGAAATATAATAATATACATTGAAATTTACACAATGTAATAAGCCAATATGACCTCAATTTTAAAAAAATAAATAATATAGACATATGGTATAAAAGATAAAAAATGATACACTTACCATGAATAGGGCTTGCAGGACTGGAAGTTGTTCTGGGGGCATCAGTGAGTGAGTGGTGAGAGAATGTGAAGGCCTAGGACATTCCTGTATGCTATCATAGACTTTATAAACACTGTACACTTAGGCTACACTAACTTTATTAAAAAAATATTTTTCTTTAATAATAAATTAACATTAGCTTACTGTAACTTTTTTACTTTGTAAACTTTTTAATGTTTTTAACTTTTGACTCTTTTGTTATAACACTAAGGTTAAAACACAAATACATTGTACAGCTGTACAAAAATATTTTATTTCTCTATATCCTTATTCTATAAGCTTTATTCTACTTGTAAACTTTTTAATTTTTTTTAAGTTTTTAAACTTTTTTTCAAACTAAGATACAAACACACACATTTGCCTAGGCCTACACAGGGTGGGGGACATGAATATCACTGTCTTCCATCTACACATCTTATCCCACTGGAAGGTCTTCAAGGGCAATAAGACACATGGAGCTGTCATCTCCTATGATAACAATGCCTGCTTCTGGAATACATCCTGAAGGAACTGCCTGAAGCTCTTGTTGGGGAGGTGTCACTCTTTTCAGAAACATGTCCATGGTGGTTTGCTTGGCTTGTTTCTTTTTTTCATCATAGATTTGCTTGTAAGCAGATAATGTATCATCTATTAATGAAAACCTTTTGCTGTTGGGGGTCCATGTTTTCAAACTTTTTAGGGAGCTTGCTGAGGTCTGCAAAAGCTTCTGCTAAACCCTTCACTGTGAAATTTCTTGGAGGTTCTTCTTTTTCTTCTCCTGCAGTGTCCTTTTGTCATTTCTTTACACTGGCATCACCATGCAAATAATGCACTACAACGTTACAACAGCTATGACATCACTAAGCAATAGGAATTTTTCAGCTCTGTTATAATTTTACAGGATGACCATTGTATATGTCTTCTGTCATTGACTTTAACATTGTTATGCAGCACACGACTGGGTTTGCTTGTATTGCTAGATACAGATATAGGACATAGGAATCTTGTATTTCTTGCTCATATGTGTCAACAAAACATTCTTATACAACTGAATTATCAGAGCAGATTTTCACACATTCTTAAACCCAGGAGTTCAAGTATGGAAAGTTCCTTTTAGGCAACTAGTGTCTGCTCCCATGCCTTGAGAATGGTAAGCTACAAGAGTCTTGATGAGACCACCTCTTACTGCAGAAGCTGAAAAACACTTTCCCAGTCTTCCTTGTTGCTGAAGCACATGTAGGCACCCTATACTCTGGCAATCTGGCACACTTAGGCCAGTTTTTGATTTAGGAGTTAATTACATGAGAAATAGGGCTTGGTCTATCTGCTAATTTCCTGTGATCATTTCTTCTTCAACTCTTCATTCTCATTTCTAAATCCAGGAGAACTATACCCATCAATAATGCCTATGAAACCACCAAGATAGCTACTGCCAAGCACAACTCTGGCTCCACCCCCGTATTCATTCTTTCTTCATCCTCCTCTGCTCTCCATCATATTGTATCTGCTATCCACTAGCACTTGCTAATGCACTGTATGTTCTGTTTACACATTGACGATCTCATCAATTCTCTCAAGCTCTGATGACTCCTCCATCTCCTCCTTCTCGCTGCAGCTCCCACACTGACTCCTACTCTGGTTCTTTGTGGCAACATGGTAGCACCTCCAGAATTTGAAAGCAGGTAGACACAGATATCCCTTCCCATTTGCACTATACATGCCCCAGTATTGTTTAACAAATTACCCTTCTTCTAAAATTAGCCAGATATGTTTTCTGTTGCTTATAGCTAAGACTACTAATTTAACATTAGGTTAAATATCTATTTCTACCATCTCAAAACCCAGCTGACATAAGATTTGCTTCAGGACCAGGTGATTTCTAAAAACTCATATATACCTGAGCCTCATTGGTTCTATTTCCCCCTTCTTACTGCAAAATTTACAAGAACACAGCAGAAATAAACCAATTCCCACTCCAGATATCTTAAATCTCAGACTGTATCAAATGTTAATCAGGCATGAATTATTTAAAAATACTTAACTGTTTTCACAGCTGCTTAGAAAGATGGCAGGAGAAATTATGTGACAGGAAAGGTGCTTTAGAAATTCATATGGATGTTGTAATCAATTACTATTAGTGGCAGAGGCTGTAATCCAATGACGTAGTCACTCGTCCTCATACATTTGTCTTAGTGGCAGATGAAGGAGCAAATCAAAGGCAACAGAATACAAAGATTAATAACAGCACACATTTTAATAAGTACTTTAAAGACATTCCAACCCTTTCCTGTAGAGAAAGCAGATCAAGTATTACCATTCCCTTTTTAGAGACGAAGCAGAGAAGTAAGAGATTCCTGACTCTACCATCCACTCCAGTCATCTAAGGGCATTGAAAAACCCAGTAGGATAGTCTAGCTGAAGCAGAAAGTTGGGAATGATCTAGAGGAATAGGGACAAATGAAGAAGCCTAGGGCCGTGCCCATATAGTCTTCTCTCAGGGTCTTACTGTAAGGCTGGATCTCATGCAGAAAAGCCACAGGAAAGGGAAAATTCTCCCAGTGAAAGAAGATGAGAATTTATAGATAAACTCAAGTTCTAGCATTGCTAAAAGTTACCTTCCCACCATCGTAATCCAAAGCAACTCCAACTTGCCTTGGACAGTAGGACAAGATCTGGAAAGGCTCAGGGCTAGTACATATATAAACTCCAGCTGAAGACAGCTGCAGAGCCCAGAATCCCTCCTCAGGGGTGAAGTTGAGATATCCTCTTCTCACCACTGACTCTCTTGCCACCCCCACCAGGCAGAATTTTGGCCATATTCCATTTTCCTGAGGCCATTCCTCCTCCAACTCTTCATACTCCTTTCTATATCCAGTGGAACTCTAGCCATCAGTGATGCCTATGAGTCCACTAACATAGCTGCTGCCAAACACAACTCTGGCTCTCCCCCTGTATTTCATTGCTTCTTCCTGCTCCTCTGCTCCCCACCATATCCTACCCACTTTCACCTCCCAGTACACTTTGCCCCACATGAGGCCCTTATTGCCCAGAACACCAAGCTCAGGATCAAATAGCTGTTCATTTTGGTATTTGCTCATCCACAAGCCAGTGAATATCACACTCTTCCCATTTGGAGACACCTAGAGGTAGCCATTGGCTATCTGGGAATTCAGGATGGTCCTCACTGTGGGGACAAGAGGATAAAGGTGTAGCATCATAAAAGATATCAGAGGAGATATGTCTCAGGTTCTGGGGCCTTTTTGACAATGGTGGGAGACTCTCTTTGGGGACCAGGACAGAGATTGCTTTAGATCTTGTGTTCATATATTAGCAATCATAGCCAGAGAATGGAGAGAACACAGGGAGAGAATTCAAGGGCACAGGCAGCATGATGAGACTTGGGAGGAAAGAAAAAAGAGGGACTGGAATCCTTATAGCTGAGGAAACGTTCATGGTTTGAAATCTGAAACCTCAAGATCAAGGATCAAGAATTTGGATACATTAGCCACCACAAGACCTTCCTGTTTAAAGAGCTGATCCAAAAGTAAGGGAGCTTCACAGGAAAGCTGCAATTTGCCGTAGGAGAGTTTACTTTGAGGCAAACATCAGCCATGATTCCCTCCAGATACTCGCTTGTCTTATATTCCAGATCCTTCATCAATTTTCCCAGAGTGAAAGAAGAAAAAGACAGTAAGCAATTCTGACACCACATCTTTCTAGGTCAAATTCTCTTACTGTTGGCTAATACAACTTTAAAAGGTGACAGAGCACCATGAAAGCTCAATTGAAATAGAGAAATTAATGCAGCTGACACCCAGAGTTGTCCAGTCTGAGGTGGTTCATTCAAGTATCTGTGTCAACATCTGCTGAACACACCTGATGCTTCATTAGAGCACCTTTGGGCATCGTCTCTGTTCTCTAACTAAGCCCTAAACTTCTAGTCCTAAATCACACTATTTCTCTGCAGCATCAAAGAGATCTCTTTGAGATTAATTCTCCCCAATATTCTTTTTTAAATTATTTTTTATTTTTAAGTGATAAAAAACAAAATTTACTATCTTCATCATGTTTAAGTGTGCAGTTCAGTAGTGTTAAGTATATTTACATTGCTGTCAAACTAATTTCCAGAACTCTTCCACCCTGCAAAACTAAAACTCTATACCCATTAAGCAACAACTCCTCATTTTCCCCTCTTCCCAACCCCTGGCCACCACCATTCTACTTTCTGTTGTTATGGATTTGATTACTTTAGATATTTCATATGAATTGAATCATACAGTATTTGGTTTTTGGTGACTGGCTGATTTCACTTAGCATAATGTCCTCAAGGTTTTTCCATGTTGTAGCATGTGTCAGAATTCTTTCCCTTTTTTAGGCTGAATAATATTTCCTTGTATGTATATCCCACATTTTGTTGATCCTTTCATCCATTGATGGACATTTGGGCTGCTTTTCCCTCTTGCCTGTTGTGAATGCTGCTGCTATGAACATGGGTGTGCAAACATCTCTTCAAGACCCTACTTTCAATTTGTTGGGAAGTAGGATTGCTGGGTCAAATGGTAATTATAGTTTTAACTTTTTGAGGAAATGCCATACTGCTTTGCATAGCCTCTCCATATTCTTTAACTTCATTTTTGAATATGAAACATCTTTTTACCAGCTCTGGGCCCTATAGACTATGACTCTACCATAGACTAGGTAACATCCTTAGACTGTCATGTGGAAAGACTCCCTAGTTTGGATTTACTTAGATTCCCTCACCAATATCCCTGCCTGGTGTGAATAACCTGCACAAGAGCACGGACCCCTGAGAAGCCAAGACCAGAACCAAAACCTAAGGAAATATTATAGAGAAAGAAAGGAGGTTTTTCTAGGCTCAGAACCCCTTCCTTCAGCCATTCCTTTCCCACTGAATCCTCTGAGCCCTTTCTCTAAAGAAAGAAGTTTATCTGGACATTCTCCTGCCTGCTTTTTGATTGCAGGACTCACAGGCTTTTCAATCCAGAACTTCTTCCAGGGATATATAAAAAAGAATAGAGTCACAGTGGGAACTGTTGAAAGAAAGGCACGATTTCTCACCATCACCACATACACATGCACACATGCACCCCAACAATAGACCAAAAGGGCAGAGAGTAAAAGCTGCATTTCCAAATGGTCAGTTCCAACATCAGAGTCAAAGAGTAAGATATATAGAGTTCTGAAGACAGGGCCATGACCTAAATATTCTCTACCCACCAATATATCATTTATGTATGATGCTAAAAAAAGAAAGCCATTTTCTGCCTTGGAATATCTTCAAAACATGCTACTAATACTTCGACATAAAAAGAAATTACCTGAGGTGATGTCAGCGACATGGTGGAGTCAGCTCAACGGGGACTCTCTCCCCTTCAAACTACAACCAAAAAACGAACAACTGAATTTCAACCAATAATTCTAATAATAAAGAGATTGTCAGAGACCCACAGCAGCCAAACGACGACGGAGGGTGGAGAGGCTGGAGCTGCCCTCAGAGGAGCTGGAATGGGGTAAGAGAGAACTTCGTTCCCTCCCCTAGAGACTGCGATTGCTGCTGCGGGTGAGGGAAGGAGCTGGGGAGGGGCTGCACATCTGCAGGATCATCCAGGACTCTCACCACCGTGCAGCGGAAACCCGCTAACGGGGGAAAGCTTTCGCACCCGGGGACCCCATCAAGCCAGGGCCCTGGGAAACCAGAGAGCGAGAGCTGATTGGAATCCAGATCAGCAAGCAAGAGAAAGTGCCCCTCCTCCCCCAATATGCGCTGCGGCACCGCAATCACAGCTGAAGGCTGAGGGCACAGAACGCACGGGTCTCGACCCCCATCTAGTGGCGACAGGCTGTAACTGCAAGCAAATAATAGCATCATGTGCAAAAAGTGCTCCTCTACCATCCAGCAATTTACAAAAGCTCCAGACCAGAAGGAAAACAATAAAAACACAGAATTAAGTCCTGAAGACTTGGAAATAGGTAAACTAAGTGAAAATGAGTTCAGAGTAGCTCTCATCAAAAAACTCAATGAGGTAAAGGGAAATATAGAGAAACAACGAGTTCTGGAGTTACTTCACAAAAGAGATTGAAACCATAAAGAAGAATCAATCAGAAATACTAGAGACGAAAAACACAATGGATCAGATAAAACAGAATACAGATTCCCTGAAGCATGTGTAGACACCACAGAGGAGCAAATTAGCATAATCGAAGATAGACAGGCTGAATGGCTCCAGACACAGGAAGAAAGAGAACTAAGAATTTAAAAAACTGAAGAAAATCTCTGAGAAATAGCAGATTCAATGAGGAAATCCAATTTAAGAATTATCGGAATCCCTGAGGGCATGTAAAAGGAAAATGGAACAGAAAGAGTGTTCAAAGAAATAATAGAAGAACATTTCCCAAATCTAGGGATTGAGGGAGAAATGTGTGTGGGGGAAGTTTTCAGATCTCCTACATTTATCAATGTAAAAAGACCTATGCAAGGCATATAGTAGTAAAAATGGCAAAAATGAATGACAAAGAAAGAATACTCAGGGAAGCAAGGCAGAAGAAAATAACCTACAAAGGAACTCCTATCAGACTTCCAGCAGATTTCTCTACAGAAATCTTACAAGCTAGGAGAGAATGAAATGACATATTCAAAACTTTACAGGATAAAAATCTTCTGCCAAGGATACTCTATCCAGCAAAAATGTCCTTCAGATATGAGAGAGAAATTAAATATTTTCCAGACAAACAAAAGCTAAGGGACTTATAACCAAAAGACTTCCACAACAAGAAATCCTCAAGAAGGCTCTCATACCTGAAAAAAGAAAAAAAGGGAGAAACAGGTCACAAATCACAGGGTAGGGAGACAAATAGATAGAGTCAGAATAGGATAGAAAATATTCAAATATAACATTAGGATAAAGGTAAGGAAACCAGCAAAGCAAACATGATCTTATCACCCTAACCACCAATCACAACACCAGTTGGAATAAGAGATGAAAATAATAATTTAGGAGGGGAAGAGGAAAGGGACTAAATCAGTCTAGGCCAAGGAAGTAAGCGACCACCAGAAAATGGACTATATTATACACGAGATTCTGAATACAAACTTCAGGGTAGCCACTAAACTAAAAAACAGAAGAGAGACACAAAACATAAATAAGGAAAAAATCTAAGAAACCCAGCATAAGAAATTGCAGAAGTCAATGGGTAGGCTAAAACACACAGGACGAGAAACAAAGGTAACACAGGAAAACCAGATAATGAGCAACAGAATGACAGTATTAAACCCTCATGCATCAATAATTACCCTCAATGTAAATGGATTAAACTCTCCAATAAAAAGACACAGAGTGGCAAAATGGATTAAAAAACAAGATCCAACAATTTGTTGCCTCCAGGAAACACACCTCAGCCCCAAGGACAAACAGAGGCTCAGAGTGAAGGGGTGGAAGATGATACTCCAAGCTATTAGCAAATAAAAGAAAGCAGGTGTCACAATACTTATATCAGACAAAACAGATTTCAAAATAAGGCAGGTAAAGAGAGACACAGAGGGACAATATATAATGATCAAAGGGACACTTCATCAAGAAGAAATAACGCTTATAAACATGTATGCACCCAACACAGGAGCACGAAAGCTCATAAAGCATCTATTAACAAACCTAAAAGAAGATATTAAAAATAACACAATAATAGCAGGGGACCTCAACACCCCAATCACATCAATGGACAGATCATCCAGACAGAAAATCAGCAAGGAAACAGTGGAGCTAAATAAAAAGCTAAAACAATTGGACTTAATAGACATATATAGAACACTTCATCCAAAAACAGCACAATACACATTCTTCTCAAGTGTGCATGGAACATTCTCAAGGATAGACCATATGTTGGGAAACAAGGCAAGCCTCTGCAAATTTAAAAACATTGAAATAATAACAAGCATCTTCTCTGATCATAATGCTATAAAGCTAGAAATTAATTACAAAAAAAAGCTGAGAAAGGCACAGGATGTGGAGACTAAACAATACACTACTGAACAAGCAATGGATCATTGAAGAAATTAAAGAAGAAATCAAAAAATACCTGGAGACAAATGAAAATGATAACATGCCATATCAACTCATATGGGATACAGCAAAAGCTGTATTAAGAGGTAAATTCATCACAATATAGACATATCTTAACAAACAAGAAAAATCCCAAATAAGCAATCTTAAACTACACCTAACTGAATTAGAGAAAGAAGAACAAACAAAGCCCAAAGTCAGCAGAAGGAGAGAAATAATAAAAATCAGAGCAGAAATAAATGCTATTCAAACAAAAAAGGCAGTAGAAAGGATCAATGAAACAAAGAGCTGGTTCTTTGAGAAGATAAGTAAAACTGACAAACCCCTAGCCAGACTTACAAAGAAAAAAAGGGAGGAAGCTCAAATAAACAAAATCAGAAATGAAAGAGGAGAAATAACAACAGACTCTGCAGAAATACAACGGATTATAAGAGAATACTACGAAAAACTATATGCCAACAAAATGGATAACCTAGAGGAAATGGATAAATTCTTGGACTCCTACAATCTCCCAAATCTCACTCAAGAAGAAGCAGATAATTTGAACAGACCAATCACAAGGAAAGAGATTGAAACATCAACCAAAAGCATCCCAAAGAATAAAACCCCAGGACCAGATGGCTTTCCTGGGGAATTCTACCAAACTTTCAGAGAGGATTTAATACCTATCCTTTTCAAGCTATTCCAAAAAATTAGGGAGGATGGAACATTTCCTAACACATTCTACGAGGCCAACATCACACTGATACCAAAGCCTGACAAGGACACCGCGAAAAAAGAGAACTACAGGCCAATACCGCTGATGAACATAGATGCAAAAGTTCTCAACAAAATTTTGGCAACCCGAATTCAGCAATTCATCAAAAGAATCATACATCAGGATCAGGTGGGATTCATACCAGGGACACAGGGATGGTTCAACATCCGCAAATCAATCAACGTGATACACCACATTAACAAACTGAGAAATGAAAACCACATGATCATCTCAATAGATGCAGAGAAAGCATTTGACAAGATCCAACAGCCATTTATGATAAAAACTCTGAACAAAATGGGGATAGAAGGGAACCACCTCGACATAATAAAGGCCATATATGACACACCCACAGCCAACATCATACTCAATGGGCAAAAACTGAAAGCCATCCCCTTGAAAACAGGAACAAGACAAGGATGCCCTCTATCACCACTCTTATTTAACATAGTCCTGGTGGTCCTGGCCAGACAGAGAAAGTAATAAAAGTAATCCAAATAGGGAGTAAAGAAGTGAAACTCTTTCTGTTTGCAGATGACATGATCTTATATACAGAAAACCCTAAAGAATCCATCAGAAAACTATTAGAAATAATTAACAACTACAGTAAAGTTGCTGGGTACAAAATCAACTTACAAAAATCAGTTGCATTTCTATACTCTAATAACAAACTTACAGAAAGAGAACTCAAGAATATTATTCCATTTACAGTTGCAACTAAAAGAATAAAGTGCCTAGGAATAAATTTACATAAGGAGGTGAAGGACTTATACAATGAAAACTATAAGACATTATTGAAAGAAAGTGATAATGACATAAAGAGATGGAAAGAGATTACATGCACATGGATTGGAAGAATAAACATAGTTAAAAGGTCCATACTACCCAAAACAATCTGCAGATTCAATGCAATCGCAATCAGAATCTCAATGACATTCTTCACAGAAATAGAACAAAGAATCCTAAAATTCATATGGGGCAACTGATGACCCCAAATTGCTAAAGCAATACTGAGAAAAGAGAACAACGTTGGAGGCATTGCAACCGCTGACTTCAAAATGTACTACAAAGCCATAGAGACCAAAACAGCATGGTACTGGTACAAAAACAGACTTACAGATCAATGGAACAGAACTGAAAGCTCAGAAATAAAACCACACATCTGTGGATAGCTAATCTTCAACAAAGTTGCCAAGAACATGCAATGGAGAAAAGACAGTCTCTTCATTAAGTAGTGTTGGGAAAACTGGTCAGCCACATGCAAAAGAATGAAAGTAGACCATTATCTCACACCATAAACAAAAATAAACTCAAAATGGATCAAAGACTTGAAGATAAGTCCTGAAACAATAAAACTCCTGGAAGATAATATAGGTAGTACACTCTTTGACATCAAACTTAAAAGGATCTTTTCGAATACTCTGTCTTCTCAGACAAGGGAAACAAAAGAAAAAAATAAACAAATGAGACTTCATCAGACTAAAGAGCTTCTGCAAGGCAAAAGAAACTAGGATCAAACCAAAAAGACAACCCGCCAAGTGGGAGAAAATATTTGCAAATTGTATATCCAATAAGGGGTTAATCTCCATAATATATAAGGAACTCACACAACTGAACAACAAAAAAACAAACAGCCTGATCAAAAAATGGGCAGAGGATATGAACAGACATTTTTCCAAAAAAGGTATATGGATGGCCAATAAATACATGAAAACATGTTCAACATCACTGATCATCAGGGAAATGCAAATCAACACTACACTAAGATACCAGCTTATGCCTGTTAAAATGGCTATGAGCACTAAGACTAAAAATAATAAATGTTGGAGAGGGTGTTGGAGAAAAGGGAACCCTCATACACTGCTGGTGGGAAGGCCAACTGGTGCAGCCACTATGGAAAACAGTATGGAGATTCCTCAAAAAACTAAAAATAGAACTACCATATGACTCAGCTATCCCACTGCTGGGTATCTACCCAAACAACTTGAAATCAACATCCAAAGTAACATATGCACCCCTATGTTCATTGCAGCAATATTCACAATAGCCAAGACATGGAAACAATCCAAGTGCCAATCGACTGATGATTGGATAAACAAGATGTGGTATATAGATACAATGGAATACTACTCAGCAATAAAAAAAAGACAAGATCATCTCATTTGCAACAAATGGATGGACCTGGAGGGAGTTATGCTAAGCAAAATAAACCAGACTGAGAAAGACAAACACCAGATGATTTCACTCATATGTGGAATATAAACAAACACATGGACAAAGAAAACAGTTCAGTGGTTACCAGAGGGAGGGGGGTGGGGGTGGGCACAGGGGGTGAAGGGGAACACTTATGTGGTGACAGACAAGAAAAAATGTACAACTGAAGTTTCACAATGATGTAAACTATTATAAACTCAATTTAAAAATAATATTTAAAAATAGAAATGAATTTAACAAATTGTAATATTGTTGGAGAGGGGTTCATGTATGTAGATGTAATGCATAAGTCAACTGTAGGGACAGAAATCCATATGGTTGTAAGGCTTCTCATTTTACTTACAGTTGTAAACTTTTAACTCTAAGTAGACTACGAAAAGTTAAATGTATATTGTAACCCAGACACCATCACTAAAAAAATAATACAAAGAGATATACTCAAAAGCCAAATTTTGAGGTAAATTAAGTTGGAATGTTAAAAAATATTAGGATAAACCAAGAGAATGCAGGAAAAGTGAAACAGAAGAGTAAAAAACATAGGGGACAAAATAGAAATAATAAAATAGTGGGCCCCAAATCAACAACATCAATATTTACATTAAATATGAATAGTCTAAGCACCACCATTAAAGGAGAGAGACTGTCAGATTTGTCTTAAATAAAAGGACCAAACTGTATAATAATCTCCAATAAACCCATATTAAATATAATAAGATAGACAGACAAAGAGTAAAAGAATTGAAAAAGATGTACCATGCAAACACTAACCAAAGAAAGCTGGAGTAGCTATATTAATATTAGGTAAAGTAGACTTCAGAACAAGGTATGTTATGAGGGATAAACAGAGTTATTACATATTGATAAAAGGGTCAATTCTCCAGGAAAATATGCCAATCCCAAAGGTGTATGCAACAACAGAGCTGCAAAACACATGAAGCAAAAACTGACAAAACTGATAAGAGAAAGGCACAAACCCAAATTATATTAGAGAATTCAATACTCTCCTCTCAAAAGTTAAGAAAAATTAGATAGAAAATCAGTCAGGATAAAGAAGTCCTCAAAAACACACCAACTAACTTGACCTAATGACATTTAAAAAAACACTCTGCCTGACAGAAGCAGAATACACATTCTTTTCAAGTGCATGTGGAATATTCATATCAAGGGATCATATTCTGAGTTACAAAACAAACTTTATCAAATTTTAAAGAATTTAAATTACAGAAATTGTGGTCTTGAACCACAATAGAGTTAAATGAGAAACAGATAGAAAAATATTTGGAAAATCCTCAAAAATTTGGAAATTTAAAAACACAGTTCTATATAAGCCATGATTAAAGAGAAAATCATGAGAGAAATTAGAAATTATTTTGAACTGAAGGAAAAGAAAAAACACAACGTATAAAAACTTGTGAAATGCAGTTCAAACAGTCTGAGTGGGAAATTTGTAGCAGGACATGCTTATACCAGACAAGAAAAGGTATCTAATCAATTATCTAAGCTTTTGTTTGAGGAAAAAGGAAACAGAAAAGCAAATTAAATGCAAAACAAGTGGAAGGAAAAAACTAACAGTAGAAATCAATAAAATTGAAATACATAATAATAGAGAATATCAAGGAAACCAAAACGTGGTTCTTTGAAAAGATCAATAAAGGTTTTAAATCTCTAGCCAGTATGGCCACGAAAAAAGAGAGAAGATACAAGTTACAAATAACAGGAAGGAGAGAGGGGATACTGCTACAGACCCTATAGATATTAGCAAGATAATAAGGGCATACTAAGAATAACTCTATGCTCCATATATTTAAGAACCTAAATGAAATGGAGAAACTCTTTTAAAGATACAAACAGCCAAGGATCCTGCAATAAGAAAGAGATAGCCTGAATTATCCATTGAAAGATTTAAGCACATAGTTAAAACTTCCCACAAAGAAAGCTCCCGGCCCAGGTAACTTTACTGGTGATTCTACTAGGCATTTAAAGAAGAAATAACACCAATTTTATGCAAACTCTCAGGTAGACAGAGAGCAAGTGCAGAAAATAGACCAGGGTCTGCAGGCAAGCGAGAAACCACAAAGTTGAGCTGTAGCACCACCTCTAGGAAAACAAAAGAAGGTTATCAGCAGCCAGCCTGGTGTGTTACAGGGTCAAGAAAAGACATACAAGGTTAAGAATTCCGCCGCAAGAGGGAACAAGAAGCATGGAACATGTATCCAGACAAGGTCAGCATACAGCCCCAGAATCTATAGCAGGACGAAAGAAAGTATCACTCACCTGAAGGCAGTCTGTCACCTTGGAGGAGGTGACCGCTACTTCAAATGTGAAAACAGCAGTGCAAACCAGAAAAAACATGAAAAACCAAGGAAACACGATGTCACAATAATCCTCCAGTGACCAAAACTAGACATGAAGATCTGCCATTACCCAATAAAAAAATTAAAAATAGCTGTTTTATGGAAACTCAATGAGTTGCAGGAAAACACAGAAAGACATGTCAATGAAATCAGAAAAACAATACACATAAAAATGAGAAATTTAACAAAAAGAAATCATAAAAACGAACTCAGTGGAAATTCTGAAGTTGAAGAATTCAATGAATGAAATGAAAAGTGCAATAGAGAGCTTGAATTCAGAACAGATCAAACAGAAGAAAGAATCAGTACATTAGAGGATAGGAACTTTGAAATAACCCAGTCAGAGGAGAATGACAACAACAACAAAAAAGAATAAAAAAGAGTGAAGAAAGTCTACGTGATTTATGGGACACCACCAAAAGAAACAAAATCCAAATCATTGAAGTTCCAGAAGAAAAGATGGAGAAGGAGGCAGAAACCCTATTTAAAAAAATAATGGCTGACACTTCCCAAACCTGGGAGAGATTTGGACATTTAGGTTCCTGAAGCTATTAGATCACTTCATTACTTCAATTCACAATGATCTTCTCCAAGATTCATTATAATAAAACTGCCACAAATATAAGACAAAGACAGAATCCTAAAAGCAGCAAGAAGATTCTCAACTACAAAGATACCCCATTACTATTAGTGGATTTCTCAGCAGAAACCCTGAAGGCCAGGAGAGAGAGGGAGGATACATTCAAAGTTCTGAAAGAAAAAAAAATGCCAACCAGGAATACTGTCTCTGACAAAGCTATCCTTTATTAAAGAGAAATAAATACTTTCCAAGACAAACAAACACTGAGGGATTTTATCACCACTAGACTTGCCTCACAAGAAATGCTGAAAGGATTCTTCAAGCTGAAATGAAAAGACGACAATTAGTAACATGAAACCATACAAATATATACAACACATAGGCAAAGATAAATATATAGTCAAATTCCGAAAACTTTAATACTGTAATATGATGGTGTGTTAATGACTTAACTATAGTACAAAGTTAAAGGACCAGAGTATTAAAAATAACTGTAGCTACTATAATTTCTCAATGAATGCACAATATAAATGTTGACATCAAAAGTATACATGGGGGGAGCCCAGTGGCACAGCGGTGAACTTCGTACGTTCTGCTCTGGTGGCCCAGGGTTCGTCAGTTCAGATCTCAGGTGCAGACCCACGCACTGCTCGTCAAGCCATGCTGTGGTAGGCATCGCGCATATAAAGTAGAGGAAGATGGAGATGGATGTTAGCTCAGGGTCAGTCTTCCTCAGGAAAAAGAGGAGGACTGGCAGCAGATGTTAGCTCAGGGCCAATCTTCCTCAAGATAAAAAAGTATGAGTGAGAAGTAAAGGGTAGAGTTTTTTCATGCAAGTGAAGTTGCTATCACCATAAAATAATACTTATATCTATAAGATGTTTTATGTAAGCTTCATGGTAACCACAAAGCAAAAAAACCTACAGTACATTCACAAAAGATAAAGAGAAGAGAATCAAAGCATACCACCACGGAAAATAACCACTTCACAAAGGAAGGCAGCAAGAGAGGAAAAAAAGAGCGAGGGAACTACAAAACAGCCAGAAAGCAATCAATAAGATGCCGCTAGTAAGGCCTCACCTATCAATAATTTCTCTAAATGTAAATGTAAATGTAAATGACTGAATTCTTCAGTCAAAAGGCACAGAGTGGTTGGAAGGATTAAGAAAAGATCCAAGTATATGCTGTTACAAGAGACTTGCTTCAGCTTTAAGGATACATATAGGCTCAAAGTGAATGGATGGAGAAAGATATTGCGTGGAAACCAAAAGAGAGCAGAGGTAGCTTTACTTATATCACAGAAAATAGACTTTTAAGCTAAAAACAGAAACAATTGACAAAGAAGGTTATTATATAATGATAAAGGGATCAACTCAACAAGAGGATATAATAACTTTAAATATATATGTATATATATGCACCCAACATCAGGGGACCTAAATATATTAAGCAAATACTAACAGCTCTGAAGGGAGAAACAGATTACAGTAATAGTAGGGGACTTCAATATCTCACTTCAATCAATGGATAGATCATCCAGACAGAAAATCAACAAGGAAATCTTGAACTTGAACCATACTTTAGCCCAAATGTACCTAGCAGACATCCAGGAGCAGCAGAATATAAATGCTTTTTTCAATCACCATGCCGTACATTACATCCCCAGAACTTAATTATCTGGAAGTTTATACCTTTTGATGACCTTCACCCTTTTTGCCCACCCCCAGCCCTCCACCTCTGGCAACCACCAATCTATTCTTTGTATCTATGAGTTTGGTTTTTTTAGATTCTTCAAACAATAAAAATTGAACTACCATAAGATCCAGCAATCCCACTGCTGGTTATATATTCAAAGGAAATGAAAACAGGATATCGAAGAGATATCTGCACTCCCACATTCACTGCAGCATTATTCACAATCGCCAAGATATGGAAACAACCTACTTGTCCATCTGTGATTGAATGAGTAAAGAAGATGTGGTATATACATACACACACACACACACACACACCCCATGAAATATCATTCAGCCATGAGAAAAAAGGAAATCCTGCCATTTGTGACAACATGGGTGGACCTTGAGGGCATTATGATAAGTGAAATAAGTCAGAAACAGAAACAAAAAGAAAAAGTGATATCACTTTTATGTGGAATCTAAAAAAGCTGAACTCATAGAAACAGAGAGTAGAATGGGGGTTACCAAGGGCTGGGGAGTAGGGGAATTGAGGTCAAAGGGTACAAATTTCCAGTTAGAAGATGAATAAGTTCTGAGGATCTAATGCACAACATTGTGATTATAGTCAACAGTACTGGATTGTACCCTTGAAAATTGCTAAGAGAGTAGATCTTAAATGTTCTCACCACAAAAATATAAACGGTAATTATGTGATGTGATGGAGGTGTCAGCTAACATAAAGGTGGTAATCATATTGTAATATATGTGTATCAAATCAACATGTCGCACACCTTATGTACACCTTAAACTTACACAATCTTCTTTGTCAATTATACCTCAATAAAGCTGGGGGAAATAAAAGAAAATTCCAAAGATTCTACAAAAAGTAAGCAAAACTAATAAATGAGTTTCATAAGGCCACAGGATAGGGGTTGATATAAAAAAAACTCTTTTTTAATATACACAAATATATGAACGATTGGAGATTGAAATTTTAAAAACAGTATTATTTACACTAATACCATAAAACATGAAATACTCAGGTACAAATCTTACAAAATATGTGTAAGATCTATATGCTGTAAACTAGAAAAAAATGATGAAAGAATTTCAAAAAGACCTAAAAAAATGGTGAAATATACTATATTCATGGATTGGAAGACTCAATATTCTTAAGATGTCAATTCTTTCTAAACTGATCTATAAATTAAATGAAATTCCTATAAAATTCCAGCAGGATTTTTCTGTAAAAATTGACAGGCTGATTCTAAAATTTTTATGGAAAGGTAGAGAAACTATAATTGCCAAAACAATTTTGAAAAAGACGAAAGTGAAGATTCACACTACCTGATCGCCAGACTCACTCTAATGCTATATTATTCAAGACAGTGTAGATCTGAGAAAGGATATACAAATAAATCAATGGAACAGAATAAAGAGCCCAGAAATAGGTCCACACATATATATGATCAATTGACTTTTCACAAAAGACTCAGCAGAGAAAGGATATCTTTTCAACAAATGGTAAAGGGTCAACTGGATATTACACGCAAAAAAGATGACCCTTGATCCATTTCTCACTTCATGTACAAAAATTATCATAAAATGGATCACAGACCTACATGGAAAACTTAAAACTATAAAACTCCAAGAAAAAACCATAGGTGAAAATTTTTGTATCCTTGGCTTAGGCAAAGATACTTAACCATGATCCTTACAATAAAAAGTTGATAAAGGACTTTATCAAAATTAAGAACTTCTGGTCTTTGAAAGATTATTAGGATATATCTAAGATATAGATTGTGTGAAAATATTTATAAATCATTTATCCAATAAAGGACTTTTATTCAGAATATTTAATGGCCCAATAAGAATATGGTCAACAATTTGGACAGAAAAATTGCCAAAGAATATATATATATAAATAAAATAGACGGCAAGTAAGCACATGAAAATATGCTCAACATCATAAGTCAGTAGGGAAGTATAAAGATCCACAATGAGATAATCTCTATTATCTATTAAATGTATAAATCTATAAAATATTAAATAAATCTATAAAATCACATGTATTAAAATGGCTAAAATTAGCAAACAAACAAAAAAACTTGACAAAATCAAGGGCTGATGAGGATGTGGAGCAACGGGATCTCTCATACACTGCAAATGAGAATGCAAAATGGTGCATCCACTCTAGAAAACCGTTCAGTAGTTCTTCTTGTAAAGTTAAACATACACTTACCACTTGAACCAGCAATCCCAGTGCTAGGTATTTATCCAGTGAAATGAATACTTATGTTCACACAAATGTTTCTAGCAAATGGATCCCTTCAGCTGAGGAACGGATAAACTATGGTATATCCATACAATGAAATACTACTTAGCAATAGAAGAAACAGGGGCTGGCCTGGTGGCACAGCAATTAAGCTCACATGCTCTACTTCGGCAGCCCGGGGTTCACCAGTTTGAATCCCGGGTGTGGACATACACACCGCTTATCAAGCCGTGCTGTGGCAGGCGTCCCACATATAAAGTCGAGGAAGATGGGCACAGATGTTGGCTCAGGGCTAATCTCCCTCAAAAAAAAAAAAAAAAAAGAAGGAAAGAAATCATCTCCAAAAAGAAAAAGAGGAAAAAACAAACCACTGACACATTCAACAACGAGTGTCAAAAACATTATGTAAGCAAAACAAGCCAAATTCAAAATTGCATGATTCCAATTATATGAGAATCTTGCAAAGACAAAACAGGAGGGAGGGAAACGAATCAACTGTTGCCCCAGGCTGGGATGGACACCACAAACAAGCGCATGGGAATCTTGAGGGAAGATGGATCAGTTGTATATCTTCATTGTGGGGGTAGTTACATGACTATACTTGTCAAAACTCACAGTACTGCACACTAAAAGAGTGAAATTTACTGTATATAAATTATATGTTAATAAAAAATGGGGAAAAAGCAAAAATAAAACTCAGCATTACACTGTGCTCCCACAGCACCAGCTATAAAACCTTATCATATTAAAATGATCTATTTACATGTCTCAGTTGAGATTCTTAAGAATGGGAATGTTGTCTTATTTTTTCCTATCCCGAGACCCTAGTTGTTTGCAAAACTGCCCAGAATAATCTTGGAAAAACCTTAACCCCCACATTCCTTATCTTTAAGGGGATGAAAAAGAAATTTTTATCTTTGTGACCAGTAATATATCCTTCATATACTGCCATCCTCCCAACATCCCTGAAAAGCATGCAACCTCTCCACTTATTACAAGAGGAAACCGAGTTAATTGCAGAATTGTGAACA
This sequence comes from Equus asinus, assembly GCF_041296235.1. Classification (NCBI taxonomy): domain Eukaryota; kingdom Metazoa; phylum Chordata; class Mammalia; order Perissodactyla; family Equidae; genus Equus; species Equus asinus. The sequence goes on from NC_091797.1 coordinate 35,540,821, forward strand.
TTTGGTCACTAAGGGTAGAGGCCAGGATCTGATCTCAGGACATTTCCCACAGTTCATCTCCAAGCCCTGGATTTACCACTAAACAAAATAAGCACAGATTTAGGACACCAATGGAAGGGAGTCTCCAGTTTTGTCCCCAAGCTATCACGCCTTTAACTCTTTCACTGCCATATTTGACATCAGTTGATTTTTTAAATCATAATTGTCACGTTCAACTTTAATCTGCATTGTTAAAAAAAGTTTTATCTGGCATGGTGAGTGACTAAGCTTTAAAAGTTTGGCTTGAAGGTGTCGTCAGATATCACATCTGTTTCTGTCTTCTAGAGCGAGACCCAGCTGACTAGCATTTAATTGATCAGCTGCTTTGTGCAATGGACCCTTAGGCTCCTATATTACATTGTGGAAAAGGCAAGAGGCATCAATGTAGAGCTGTTCTTAGGGCATAAATTGGCCTTAATCCAGCATGAAGTCCCACCTTCCAGCATCACCCCCGTTAAAAGGGGATAATAATAATAATTCCCAGTCCCAGAGGACTGTGGCAAGGATAAAAGTTGAAGTAAATGAATGAAAATCACTTGGAAAAGCAAAATGCCCTAGAGAATGCTGGTTATTATTTTCACACCAAGAAATGAAAGCTAACATTTCGTTTTTAGCTGCCATCCTGAGCCTCACAGAGACCCCTGCTCTGACTCTCTTATTTCTCTCCCCTGTCGCAGGGCACTGTTGTTGCAGCACCTGGCCCACGCACTCCAGCCCCTCAAGCCCACCCTGCACTCACTTGGGCTGCCTCTGCCAGGTAATCACAGACAAGGCCTCAGTCACTCTGCTCTGCTGGAGTCTCTGCGACAACTCCCGGGTGACTCAGCCTGCCCAAGGCAGGCCCAGCCTGCACCTCTCGGGCCCCAGCCAGAATGGACCCTCCGGAATGGCCTCCACCAGGGAGCCCAAGGGCTGTAGCCATCGCTTGGAGACCCGCATGTCTGCCTTCGGCCTCTTGTGCCCACATCAGCTGGGGAAAGAGAAAGCCCTGTGGTACCAAGATGAGTGGGCTGAAAATGCTTTTAAAATAATTTCTGTTTGTACCGTGTTGTGATGCTCAATAATCCAGTGAGGCAGGGCCCAAAGACACTGGTAGTCCCACTTTACAGATCAGTCATGAGCAGGGAAGGAAATGCAGCCAAGACTAATTGGCCAAGATGGTGGCCCTCGCTTCAACCAAGTCCTTGCGGGCTGTCCAGGGTGAGCCCTGTGGTTGCCTGGGTCCCCTGAGCTCCACGCTGGCCTCTGGTTCCCCAGACCTGAAATTTGTTACTGAACCAGGTTCATTTTTGCCCGCCACCCAGAAAACCAAACACTGAAACAAGATTGCAGCAGAGAGAGGGTTTACTCACAAGGCAGCCATGTGAGGAAGCGGGAGCATGAGTCTGAAATTCACTTCCCTAAAAGTAAGGACTCAGGGATATTTATGGGATAGGAGGCAAGGTGGTCTGAAATGTGGAGAGAGGTGATTGGAGGTGAGGAGAGATGAGGTAACTGATGATCTGCGCAAGTGTAGTCAGACTCCGTGGCTCTTCATAGGACCCATGTTCACAAAATGGCAGCGTTAGCATGATCTGAGGGTGGAGTTTTTAGCCTCTTGACATCAAAAGGTCACCTATCAGACATCTCTGCGGGCCCAGTTGATGAGTTGTTGGTCTCGACTGGCCTGAAGTGGACAAGCAGTTCTAATTCCTGAAAAACAAGTCATACATCCATTACCATGGTGACCCAGGCTCCAGGAGATGTTATCCATAGGAGCCTAGTGGGAGTCCGATAGCATATTCCTAAACAACACAGTTAACAATGGGTGGGTTAAACAGCTAAAAGCTGTAATCGTTAATTGCAAAAAGGAAAAAGAAAATTTAGTACCTAGATACTTAATCATCAGTGGCTAACTATTTGCCAGTTTCAGGATCATCACTCATCCAGAGTCAGGTGCTTCTGCCATTTTCAACATTCATTTGCTTTTTCCCTTTTGAAAATCCCAAGTGCTCCACTCCCACTCCTGCCTTCTGGAGAGGTGGACCATTCAAATTGGTAGATCTGCCAAACCCTAACCAACATACAAGATGGGAGGGCCTAGAGGAAACTGCACTGAAGATAGCTGGAAAACTAGCACCTGCGGTCCAGCTTGTCATATAACAGACTAAGAGGTGGGTATCTGAGACCAGGCCTTATGTTCAAACAGAAATAAAGCATCAGGAGATCCTGGTGACCTTATTGGGACATGAAGCCATAATTGTGTGTTAACACTGGTTCAAAGACACTTGTATCCATTGGTATCCTAGAATTCTTCCATATTTTCCCTAGAGGAATGTGTAAAGCCTTAGCAACCCTTTATGTGATGCAGGCCCCCCGTTATTTTTTACCTGAGACTAGGCATGCATGTTGCCAAAGTGCAATGTCGCATATAACCAACAAATCAGTGGGAACAAATCTGAAGCTTCCCAATACCAAAAAGAGCCCAAAAGATGGGAAATAATCATAGTAGTTGTGAAAAGCACTTTTGCATGGAATGTATATCTTGACTGCTTCTTGCCAGGCAGATTATTAGACTCATTACCTTTGAGCCCAATGTCTTTGCCCCACAGAAGCCTCTAATGTAGTGTGTGAATACCTGGGACAATCCACCCACCTTCCCCCCGCAACATTAGGCAATGTCTAGAGACAATTTTGGTTGTCACACTGGAGGAGAGAGTGCTACTGGCTGCTGGCATCTAGTGGGTAGAGATTGGGGATATTGCTGAACATCCTACAATGCACAGGATAATCCCCACACAATAAAATGTCAATAGTGCCGAGATTGAGAATCGTGCTCCAATGGATACAGGGGATATAATCCAAAGTACCCACCTTCAACAGATTTTAGCTCTTCTTTCATCCATTCATCTGTATACTCATTCACCCTGCCTCCTACCTCCAGCACCACACAGAGTACATATACATATGAAGAGTGAGTGTGTGTGTATATTTTTCATAGGGGATTGTTGGTTTAAGAGTATATATTAATTAGGGTGACATGGTTGTTATAACAAATATACTCCCAAATTTCAGTGGCTCAACATCATACGAGATTGTTTTGCCTACAAGCAGCTCATTTAGGTTCCAATTAAGCAATATGTTGGGGCGGTTGGGAGGCAGCAGTATCTGCTCCACACAGTCATTCAGGGATTCAGGCTGACAGAGTTTGTACCACGTTCATTATGTGGCTCCTAAGGTTGCTGTGGTCATCTTCATCCAGAAGAAGGAAGAGTGAAGAGCATAGAAGAGCATGTTTGTGGATTTTGTCTTATTCATTTATTAATCTTCATTATAGATATTATGAATAATAACACTTTTTCATATGCTTTTTTGCCATACAAAAATTTCAAATACAGATGGTCAGGTTTTTCAGTGTTTTACTTTATCATTTCTGGATTTGGGTTATGTATAGAAAGGCCTTTACAATCATAATGTTATCAAATATTTACTTTGAATTTTCTAGGTGGAGGGGAAGAGGAGAAGAGGGCAGAGGTGGAGGGGTGAGGAGAAAAGGGAAAGTGAGGGAGAAGGCACTGAGAGACGGGGAAAGGAGAAGAAGAGAAGGATGGTTTAGTCTTCTAGCATGCAGAGCTCTTGTTTTATAATTTAAAGACTCTCCAGAATTCATGGGCCAAGGCTTACGTGCTTTGTAGAGCCCTCAAGGAGTCTGGTTCTTTCAAACTGTCTGTGTGATGACAGCCGCTTCCATGAGCTGAAGGCAGGTCCCTGGAGAGCAGAGCAGCTGTGAGTCTTTAGCAAGAACACTGATAGCAGCTGAGGCACGGCTTTACTAAATCTTAGTGAGGTACCAAAGCAACTGCCATCTTTTACACTAATGAATTCCACTTTTTACTTACATTAGCTGCTCCATGGAGGAACAGCTCTCCAGAATTCTGGCAGTTCACAGTCTGTAGGAAACTTAGCAAAGGAAAACTAGAACTGTTAGTGGAATGAGGAAAGCCCTTGCTGCAGTTGGTTCTAAGGGGGCAACACATCGCCTCCTCTACTACCCAACCTAGATTCTCCTAAATCTTGGACAACACTTCCGGTGGTCTAGGTAAACATGTGGTGATTCACCCAAATCCCTCCCTCAGGAGTCTGAGTTCCTGGTTTCCAGACCTTTACCACCTGTGCTTGCTATCCTGCTATTTACAACTAAAGGTGGACATGGGCATACCAAGCAAAGCCCTTGTGAATCACCTGAGTGACAAACATAGTCCCCTTGACTCCCCTCATGCTCCTCATGGTGATCGGGATCTATTATCGCTGCCCATACAGTAACACCTTCCCTTGTCCACTGGTCTGCTGGAATGAGGAGCCCAAAGAGAATACATAGTAGCCATAGTTCTAAGTTTAATGGGACTCTTACTGTGCTCCCTGATGGAAGCACCCTCCTCTGGGAACCTGAACTTCTAGAGCAGTAGAGCTTGTTGAGGGGATGGGAGGCATAAAGACCCCAAGTGATTTACTGGGAGTGGTGGTGAGTAGAGTCACTGTTTCTTCCACACCTGGTTGTCAGACCTACTTATTCTATGCTTTGAGGTCACAGCATCATGTAATTGCTGTTGGTTGAAACCTTTGTGTATTCTTCGTCCTGAAGGAGAGTGCCCATCCTTGCAGGGTGTCACCTTCAGCCTGGTTCCACAGCTGCACTTTCAAGAGGCCCTTCCACTGCTCTGTCAGCTGGGAGCTTCTGTATGGTGTGTATGGGGTAGGACCAAGGGATCTCAAGTCATACACTCACTGCCATGCTGCTTTTGTTGTAAAGTAGGTTCCTTAGTCTTGGGAACTGTTATGTACACTCCCGTATTAGAAGATCGTACTTATGTGAATGCTTGGATGTTGGTTCTGAATGAGACAGTATGGGAAGGGAGAGCAAACCCATACTTGCAATACGTGTCAATCCAGATTAGGATGAATCCTTGACTTTTCAAGGGTAGAAGATTAACAATATTATCAATTTACCACCAAATGGCAGATTGGCCTCCACATGGTGGGCACAGTATTGGAATTTAGTTCTTGCTGGAAGGTCACACATTAGTTTTGGCAGTAACTGTATCAGCCATGGTGAGTGGGAGCCTGTGCTGTCGGACCTATGATCAGTCCCTCTCTGTGCCTCTTAATGAGCCTGTTGTGCAATCTCTGTGGTGGCTAAGGACAGAGGCTGCCTAATGTCTACTAGCTGAGTCATCAAGTGCACTTGGTTGTTTAGTGTCTCTGGTATAGTGGTTAATTTCTGGTGGGCATTAACACTTGATACAAAAGATCCTAACACTTTCTGTCTACTATATGCCTCTTCCTAGATATCCTTGTCCCTGATCTTCCAATCTTACTCCTTCAAGGACCCTGATCAAGCACAAAAGCCATTGCTGCTGCCTGTGAGTTTGTACATATTCTTACCTCAGGCCACTTCTGTCTCTATGCAAAGTGGATGAATCACAGCACCACCTGAAGTTCTGCGCATTGGAAGGAAGTTCTCTCCACACTGTGTTTGGTCATCCCTGAGTAGGGCAGCCCACTACTAGCTCACACCAACATACTGAGCTGACACATTTGTGACCCAAGCTCAGATTTTTTCCGTCTTAGTTTAGTTCATCATAGGAGCTGCCCGTTAGGTCATAGGTGAGAGCTGAGGAAAAGGCAAAGGTACAACAGTGGTAGGTGATGTGGGGAACTGAGCCATTTGTTATGCAGCTTATTTGCGGCAGATATTTTCTGCTTTGTGTGCATGAGGTCTCTCTCACAACTATTTAACTCTGCTCTTATAGTGCAAAAGCAGATATAGACAACACCTAAATGAAAGGATGATATCTGTGTTCCACCACAACTTTGTTACAAAAACAGGCAGTGGGCTGGATGTTGACCCATGGTCTGTAGTTTGTGGATCCCTGTGCTAGCCCAGTCCCTGATGTCCCCCTTCCATCTTTGAGTGAATTTCTACTAGGGTCTGACAGTACCCAGATGATGAAAGGCATCTGTCGCCAGTGGTCCTTTGATGTCTCATGATCAGATTTTACATCTCTTTCAGGGCCCAGCAACATTCTAGGAGCTGTGTGTTGAATGGTGTATAGGTCTATGCAGCAGATGGCCATGCTCATTGCTCCAGAGGCAAAGGGGTCTGTGTTGAAGACCCTCCTATTGGGAATTGCCAGATACCAGATTCCATAAGGCAACTTGTCCTACCACACATATCTCTACTACTATGACATCTGCTGTGTCAGATGGCCTAAGTAGCAAGGTCATCTTGTAACCTCTACTTAGTATAGCCTGGACATGCTTCCACTCAAAACCAGCACCGCTTCATGTCACCTGATATATGGGTCAGAACAATATTGTGATAGTATAGAACATGCTGCCTCTAACACCCGAAGAGAGTTACCAAATGTGGGGTTCTTTTGTTAGTGGCAGGAGGTACAAAGTGCAATAACCTGTCCTCTACTTCTGAGAGGATGTCCCATCATGCCCCAGACCACTGGATCCCTCAAACCTTACCACTGTAGCCGGCCTCTGAGTCTTGAATTGTTTTAACTACCTACCAAGGTATGCATTCATGTAACCAAAACATCAGAGTACATTCCAGTTCTTGCCATCAGAGTCTAATGACATGATGTTATCAATGTACTGACCAATGTGGTGTTCTGTAGAATGTCCAGAGGGCCTGGTCCCTTCTTTTTTCAGGAAAATATTCTTTACTGGTAAACAGAAATTATCTCCTATGTTTCTAAATGTTTTTACCCCCAGCTTTATTGAGATATATTGACACATAACATTGTGTAAGTTAAGATGTGCAGCATAATGATTTGATAAATATATATTTTGCAAAATGATTACCACAATAAGGTAAGTTAACTCATTTGTCACTTCACATAGTTACCTGTGTGTGTGTGTGTGTTTGTGTGTATGTGTGTGTGTGTGGTCAGAACATTTAAGATCTACTCTTTTAGCCACTTCCAAGTACACAATACAGTATTGTTAACTATAGTCAACATGCTGTACATTAGATCCCAGAACTTATTTGTCTTCTAACTGGAAGTTTGTACCCTTTGACCAACATTACCCATTTCCCCCATGCCCAGCCCCTGGCAATCACCAATCTACTCTCCCTTTCCCTGAGTTCAGCCTTTTTAGAGTCCACATATAAGTGAGATAATACAGTGTGTATATTTCTCTGTCTGACTTATTTCACTTAGCATAATGCCCTCAAGGACCATCCATGTTGTCACAAACGACAGGATTTCCTTCATTTTATGGCTGAATCACATTCCATTATATATACATACACCAAAACTTCTTCATCCATTCGTTCTTTCAAGGACACTTATGTTGTTTCCATGGCTTGGTTGTTACCAGTAATGCTACAATGAACATAGGCACGTAGATATCTCTTCAAAGACAGTGATTTCATTTTCTTCAGATAGACACCCAGAAGCAGGATTGCAGGACCATATGGTAGTTCTAGTTTTTATTTTTTGAGGAATGTCCATACTGGGTCCCTTTTCTTCACATCCTCACCAACACTTGTTATCTTGACAATAGTCATTCTAAGAGATGTGACGTGACATCTCTTAATGGTTTTAATTTGCATTTCCCTGATTGTTAGTGATGTTGAGCACTTTTATCATGTACCTGTTGTCCATTTAGAAGTCTTCTTTGGAAAAATGTCTATCCAGGTCCTTTGCCCACTTTTAAATCAGATTATTTGGGGGGGGGCTATCTTTCCTATTGAGTTCTATGAGTCCCTGCTATATTTTGAATATTAATCCGTTATCAGATACATAGTTTGCAAATGTTTCTCCCTCTCCATACATTGCCTTTTCATTTTATTGATGGTTTCCTTTGCTGTGCAGAACTTTTTAGTTTGATGTAGCCATACTTGTTGATTTTTGCTTTTGTTATTTGTGCTTCTGTTGTCGTATCCAGAAAGTCATTGCCAAGACCGATGTCAAAGAGATTTTCTCTAAGTTTTCTTCTAAGAGTTTTGTGGATTCAGGTCTTACATTTAAGTGTTTAATCTATTTCGAGTTAATTTTTGTAAGTGAAATAAGATTGGGGTCTGAATTAATTCTTCTGCATGTGAATATCCAGTTTTCCCATTACCATTTATTGAAGAGACTATCCTTTCTCCATTGAGTATTCTTGGCTCCCTTGTGAGATATTAATTGACTGTGCATGCATAGTCCAATATGTTTATTTGACAACAACAAGCAATTCTCCAATTCTCAGTGGACAGCGACTGGATTCCCTACTTTTAATTCAGTTTGACACCTCTATCTGGAGATAGCATCAAATCCCACAGATTAAGGACTCAGTCCCATAAGACTGCCCTCACTTCACAGACCAATTCCAAATCCGGGTAGCTACCTGGGCTCTGAACAACTGGCTATAAATCAGAGCTTCTCAGGACCCATCCTCAAATTCAATTAATTTGCTAGAGCCGCTCACAGAACTCAGACAAACATTTACTTATGTTTGCCAGTTTATTATAAAGTATATTATAAAGGATACATATGAACAGCCAGATAAAGAGAAACATAAAGACAGGTTCTCAGCACAAGAGCTCCTCTCATTGTGCAACTGGAGTGTGCCATCTTCCTGGTACATGGCTGCATTCACCAACCTGGAAGCTCATCCAATCTTTTTGTGCAAGAGTTTATATAGAGCTTGATCTCTAGCACCCCCACCTTCCCATTGGTTAGTAGGTGGGGCTGAAAGTTCCAACTCTCTAATCAATTGTTCTTCTTGGTGACCAGCACCATCCTGAGTCCATCTAGGGGCCTCACCCTAAGTTATCTCATGTGTATACTCTCAGGTGCATCAAAAAGGGGGTCCTTATGAGTAACAAAAGACATTCCTTGGATTTATACCAGGGACACAGGGATGGTTCAACATCCGCAAGTCAATCAACATGATATACTACGTTAACAAAAGAGAAACAAAAACCACATGATCATCTCAATAGATGCAGAGAAAGCATTCGACAAGATCCAACATCCATTTATGATAAAAACCCTCAATAAAATGGGTATAGAAGGAAAGTACCTCAACATAATAAAGGCCATATATGACAAATCCACAGCCAACATCGTACTCAACGGACAAAAACTGAAAGCCATCCCTCTCAGAACAGGAACAAGACAAGGGTGCCCACTCTCACCACTCTTATTCAACATAGTACTGGAGGTGTTGGCCAGAGCAATTTGGCAGGAAAAAGAAATAAAAGGAATCCAAATAGGCAATGAAGAAGTGCAACTCTCCCTGTTTGCAGATGACATGATCTTATATATAGAAAACCCCAAAGAATCCATAGGAAAACTATTAGAAATAACAGTTACAGCAAAGTTGCAGGGTATAAAATCAACATACATAAATCAGTAGCATTTCTATACGCTAACAACGAACTAACAGAAAAAGAACTGAAGAACTCAATCCCACTCACAATTGCAACAAAAAGAAGAAAATACCTTGGGGTAAATTTAACCAAGGAAGTGAAAGACCTATACAATGAAAACTACAAGACTTTCCTGAAAGAAATTAATGACGACATAAAGAGATGGAAAGACATTCCATGCACATGGATTGGAAGAATAAACGTAGTTCAAATGTCCATACTACCTAAAGCAATCTACAGATTCAAGGGTATCCCAATCAGAATCCCAATGACATTCTTTGCAGAAATTGAACAAAGAATCCTAAAATTCATATGGGGCAACAAAAGACCCCGAATTGCTACAGCAAACCTGAGAAAGAAGAACAAAGCTGGAGGCATCACAATCCCTGACTTCAAAGCATGCTACATAGCTACAGTAATCAAAACAGCATGGTCCTGGTACAAAAACAGGTGCACAGATCAATGGAACAGAATTGAAAGCCCAGAAATAAAACCACACATGTATGGACAACTAATCTTTGACAAAGGAGCTGAGGGACTACAATGGAGAAAAGAAAATCTCTTCAACAAATGGTGCTGGGAAAACTGGAAAGTCACACGCAAAAGAATGAAAATTGACCATTCTTTTTCACCATTCACAAAAATAAACTCAAAATCGATCAAAGACCTAAAGATTACACCTGAAAGAATAAGTCTTCTAGAAGAGAATATAGGCAGTACACTCTTTGACATCAGTTTCAAAAGAATCTTTTCAGACACCATAACTCCTCAGATGAGGGAAACAATAGAAAGAATAAACAAATGGGACTCCATCAGACTAAAGAGCTTCTTCAAGGCAAGGGAAAACAGGATTGAAACAAAAAAAACAACCCACTAGTTGGGGAAAAATATTTACAAATTGTTTATCCGACAAAGGGTTAATCTCTATAATATATAAAGAACTCACACAGCTCAACAACAAAAAATCAAACAACCCAATCAAAAACTGGGCAGGGGACATGAACAGACATTTCTCCAAACAAGATATATAGATGGCCAATAGACACATGAAAAGATGCTCATCATCACTAATCATCAGGGGAATGCAAATCAAAACTACACTAAGATACCACCTTACACCTGTTAGAATGGCAAAAATATCCAAAACAAAAAGTGACAAATGTTGGATAGGTTTTGGAGAAAAAGGAACCGTCATACATTGTTGGTGGGAATGCAAACTGGTGCGGCCACTATGGAAAACAGTATGGAGATTCCTCAAAAAATTAAAAATAGAAATACCTTATGACCCAGCCATCCCACTTCTGGGTATCTATCCAAAGATCTTGAAATCAGCAATTCCAAAAGTCCCATGCACCCCAATGTTCATTGCAGCATTGTTTACAATAGCCAAGACATGGAAGCGACCTAAGTGCCCATCAACTGATGACTGGATAAAGAAGATATGGTGTATATATATATATATATATACACACACACACACACACACACACACACACACACACACACACACACACGCAATGGAATACTATTCAGCCATAAAAAAGGATAAAATCCTCCCATTCATAACAACATGTATGGACCTTGAGGGTATTATAAGTGAAATAAGCCAGATAGAGAAAGATGAACTCTGTATGACTCCACTCATAGGTGGAAGTTAAACATATAGACAAAGAGAACTGATTGGTGGTTACCAGGGGAAGGGGCGGGGGGTGGTGGAGGGAGGGCACAAAGGGTGAAGTGGTGCACCTACAACATGACTAACAATAATGTACAACTGAAATTTCACAAGGTTGTAAACTATCATAACCTTAATAAAAAGTTTTTTAAAAAAAAGACATTCCTATCACTTAGGAAATTCCATGGGTTTTAGGAGCTTTGTGCCAGGAACCAGGAAAAAAGTCTAAATCTATTTCTCATTATACCACACTTGGGTTCTTTACAGGATCTAGATTCTGTTCCATTGGTCTATATGCCTGTTTTTATGCCAGTACCATACTATTTTGGTTACTATAGATTGGTAATATAGTTTGAAATCAGGAAGTGTAATGCCTTCAGTTTCATTCTTTTTTTTCTCAGGATTGCTTTGGTTACTTGTGGTCTTTTGTGGTTCCATACAAATTCCTTCTTTTTACATTATGATAGAGAGCAGGAGAAGTCACATAGCCCTGGGAAAACAGAAAGTATAGTCTTATTTGTCTCATGCAAATATAACCAACTTTTTTCTTTCTTTCTTTCTTCTTTTTTTTTTTTTTGGTGAGGAAAAGTGGCCCTGAGCTAAAATCTGCACCAATCTTCCTCTATTTTGTGTGTGGGTCACTGCCACAGCATGGTTTGATGAGTGGTGTAGGACCACGCCTGGGATCTGAAACTGTGAACCCAGGGCTGCCAAAGTGGAGTGTGCCGAACTTAACGAATATGGCACTGGGCCAGCCCCAAGATATTACATTCAACACAGCTGCTATAATTGGTGCTAATCAATGATGAAGTTTTTAGTAGTTCACTATCATTGGCAATGATCCATCCAGTTTTTGCAAGAACCACAATGGTGAACTAAATGGGTGTGAGGGACCAACACTGCTGCATCCTTTGAGTCATTGAGGATGACATTAACCTCTTCCATTACCCCCAAGATACAATATTGTCTTAATTTTCTGTCTTGTCTGAGGTTAGGGGACTCTTTCAGGGGCTTCCACTTGGCCTTTCTTGCTGAAAACCTCATACTCCACAGGTCAAAGAACCCATGTGAGGCTTCTTGCCAACTCTAAATATATCCACTGCAATTATATATTTGGAAACTGGGGAAATGACCATCAAATAGATGTGTAGACACAGAGAGCCCACTGAGATTTGGGTAGATCTGAGATATGACTCAAATTATTTTCTCTTCCACATATGCCTCTCTTCTAATGAGGTTTCATGATGGTGCTTTGGTTCCCCAGGTGTCAGTGTCAAGTTGGACAATGCATCCGATAGACCTAAAAAGTATCTAAATATTCTCTTTTCTTCCTGTCTGGAACCCTGAGTGAGTGACCATGTGTACCTTTATGGAAGGACTTGGGGTATCACTAGTGTACACAGTTCCCATGGTGTTGTAGGGTTCTTCCTCAGGGGACAGAGGCTGTCACTCAACCAGTGGGTTCTGGATCCGAGGATTGGCTCAGGTCTGGAAACTGGGCAAGGGATTGTAATTTTCTGTTGGGCAACTTATCTCAGCCTCCAACATATTCATTCTTGATCTGTTAAGTGTAATATTAAGCCATACTCTTGTTGGCTGCCCCTCTAGAAATACTTTGGTCTATGAGGTATTTCCATAAAGCCCTTGCAGTCAGAATTTCCTGGCTTCCATTCTGTCATTACTGGCTATTTTGGCAATTTTTCCTTTGTTTCTAACTTGCTGCCACCTGGTCTCTGACTTTTTGGGATCCTATTATCCCCACTGATGCTAGGGAGCCTAGTTCTGTGATATTATCTCCTAGAGTCAGCCTCAGCCTATGAAGAACAGAAACAATGAGGTTGATGTTCTGCTTACCTGCTCATTCCTCCTCGCCTGATATACAGAGTATCCTTTGGGCCCTTCCAAGGAAAACAGTCACCTGGTGGTTTTCCAGTTTCGTAGAGTAGATTCATACTAGCATGCCCACTTCTCTGAGCCTTTTCTTTCTCTTCAGTCTGCCATGGCAGTTCTGGCATCTCTACTTGATTTAACGTGGGCCATCACTTTTTCTTAGAACAGCTTTATTGAGATATAATTAACACATGTAATTCAACCATTTAAAAAAGAAGAACTGTTTTTTTAGTATATTCGCAGAGCTGTGCACCCATCACCATAATCCATTTTGGAACATTTTCGTCTCCCCATGACCATTTATTCCTGAGCAGTCAGTCCCCATTTCCCTCCAACACTCCCCTCCTCTCTAGGAACACACTAATCTACTTTCTGTGCATATGGACTTGCTTATTATGGCCATTTCATATAAATGGAATCAAGGAATCCATTTGATCTTTTCTTTCTGTTTCTTTCATGAAGCCTAATGTATTCAAGTTTCCTCCATCCATAGCATGCATTGGTACTTCATTTCTTTTTATTGCCAAATAGTATTCCACTGCATTGATATGTCACTTTTATTTATTTATTCATCAATTGATGGATATTTGAGTTGTTTCTACATTTTATCTATTATGAATAATGCTGCATGAATATCATGTACAAGTTTTTGTGTGGACATATGTTTTCATTTCTCTTGGGTAAATACCTAGGAATAGAATTGCTGAGTCATATGGCAACACTATTTTCAAACTATAAGGAACTGCCAGACTCTTTTCAAAAGTGGCAGCACTATTTTATATTCCTACCGGTAGTTTACAAGGGTTCCATTTTCTCTACAACCTCACAGCACTTCTTAATATTGGTCTTTTTGATTCTAGCCATCCTAGGAAGTGTGAAGTGGTATTATGTTATAGATTTGATTTGCATTTCCCTAAGGACTAATAATGTGAAGCATCTTTTCAGGTGCTTATTTGCCATTTGTATATCTCCCATAGATAAATGTCTATCAAACACTTGCTCATTTTTTAATTTGGTTGTTTTTTTCTATTATTGAGCTGGAAGAGTTATTTATATATTCTAGAGACTAGTTCCTTAGATAAATGATTTGCAAATATTTCCTCCCAGTCTGGGGCTATATTTTTACTTTTTTGAAGGTGTCCTTCAAAGCACAAAAGGTTTTAAATTTGATCAAGTCCAGTTAATGTAATTATCCCTTTGTTACATACATTTTCAGTGTCATATTTAAGAAACCATTGCTTAGTCCAATGTCAAGAAGATTCATGCATTTATTGTCTTCTAAGAGTTTTATAGTTTTAGCATTTATGTTTAGGTCTTTGATCTACCTTGAGATAATTTTTTCAGATGGTGAGAGGTAAAGGTGCAACTTCATTCTTTTGCATGTGGATACACAATCATGTCAGCAGATTAACCTTTCCTCATTGAATTGTCTCGGCGCTCCTTTAGAAATTCAACTGACCATAAATGTGAGGGTTGATTTCTGACCACTCAATTCTATTCTGTTGATCTATATGTCGGTCCTTATGCTGGTAACACGCTGTCTTGATTATTGTAGCTTTGTAGTAAATTTTGAAACCTGGAGTGTGTCCTCAAACTTTGTTCTTCTTTTTCAAGAGTGTTTTATCTAGTCTTTTGAATTTCCACACGAATTTTAAGATGAACTCATCAGTTTCTGCAAAGAAACCAGCTAGGATTTTTATAAAATTGAATTGAATCTGTAGATTAATTTGGAGATATAACCATCTTAATACAACTTTTTCACCATCCTGTATTGAAACTATACTCCCAATGAACGATAACTCCCAATTCACCCTTTCCTCAGACCCTAGAAACCACCAGGCACGTAAGTGTATCATAGCATCTAAAAAGATGCTCAACATCATTAATCAGTGGAAACCACAATGAAACACCCCACCACTAGGATGGTATATGTAGCAGATATATATGCATATGCTGGCACTTGTATATCTTATTTGGAGATGTATTTCTTCAATTCTTTGGCCTGTTTTAAAATATGGTTGTCTTTTTGTTATTGAGTTGTTGGATTTCTTTATGTATTTGGGATATTAATTGCTTATCAGACATTTGATTGGCAAATATTTTTTTCCATTCTGTGGGTGCCTTTTTACTGTTGCTATAATCCTTTGATACACAGAAGTTGTTAATTTTGGTGAACTCCCATTAGCCTATTTTTTCTTGTGTTGGCTGTGCCCTTGGTGTCATATCAAAGAAATCATTGCCAAATCCGAGGTCATGAAGATTGTCCCCTGTGGTTTATTCTAAGAGTTTTATAGTTTTATGTCTTATGTTTAGGTCTTTGGTCCATTTTATATTAAGGTTGGTATATGGTGTAAGGTGAGTGTCCAGCTTTATTAGTTTGCACGTGGCTGTCCAGCTGTCTCAGCACCATTTGTTGAAAAGATTATTCTTTCCCCCATTGAATGATCTTGGCACCTCTGTTGAAAGTCAGTTGACCATAGACATATGGTTTTATTTTTGAACTCTCATTTCTATTCCATTGATCCATATGTCTATCCGTATGCCAGTACCACACTGTCTTGATTACCGTTGCTTTGTACCAAGTTTTTGTTTGTTTGTTTGAGGAAGATTGGCCCTGAGCTAATATGCATGCCCATCTTCCTCTACTTTATATGTGGGACACCTGCCACAGCATGGCTTGATAAGCAGTGCATAGGTCCCCACCTGAGATCTGGGCCACCAAACCCCAGGCCACTGAAGCAGAACGTGTGAACTTGACTGCAGTGCCACCAGGCCAGCCCCTGTAGGAAGTTTTGAAATTGAGAATTGTGAGTCCTCCTACATTGTTCTTTGTCTTATCAAAGACAAAGGCTATTGTAGCCTATTGTAGGTTCCTTGAATTTCAATCTGAATTTAGAATCAGTTTGTCATTCCTAGCAAGAAGTCAGTTAGGTATTTGATAGGCTGTTGAATCTATAGATCAATTTAGGGAGTATTGCCATCTTAATAATAAAAATTCTTCTAACCCAGGAATTTTTTTCCATTTACATAGATGTTCCTTAATTTCTTTTACCAACATTTTGTAGTTTTCAGAGTGTAAGTTTTACACTTCCTTTATTAAATGTATTCCTAATATTTATTCTTTTTGATGCTGTTGTAAACAGAATATCTTCTTAGTTTCATTCCTGGATTATTTATTGTATAGAAATATAATTGATTTTTGTATATTTGCCATCATATCCTACAAATTTGTCGAACTTCTTATTTGTTCTAATAGCTTTTTAGTGAATTTCTTAGAGTTTTCTGTGTACAGGATCAGTCATCTGTAAAGAGATAGTTTTACTTTTTCCTTTCCAGTTTGAGTGCATTTTATCTTCTTGCACAATTGCTCAGGCTGGAACGTCTAGCACAATGTTGCGTAGAAGTGGTGAGAGTGGACATCCTTATTTTACTGCTGATTTAGGAGGAAAACAACCATTCTTTCACCATTAAATATGATGTTAGCTTTAGGGTTTTCATAAAAGCCTTTAACCAGATTGAGGAAATTCTCTTCTATTACTAGTTTGTTGAGATTTTTTTTTTTTAATCATGAAAGGGTGTCAGACTTTGACAAATGCTTTTTCTCCATCTATTGAGATAAGCATGTGGTTTTTGTTTTTTATTATATTAATATAGTGTGTTACATTAATTGATTTTTTTGAATGTTAAACCAACCTTGCATTCTTGGAATAAATTCCACTTAGTCATGGTGTATAATTCTTTCTGTACATTGTTTGATTTGACTTACTATATTTTGTTGAGGATTTCTGTGTATATTCATAACAGATAATTGGCCTGCAGTTTTCTTTTCTTGTGATATCATTGGCTGGTTTGGGTATCTGAATAATACTGGCCTCATGAAATGATGTGGTGACCTTTCTTCTTCTTCTCCTTTTTGAAAGCGTTTATAAAGAATTGTTTTGAATTCTTCTTTAAATATTTGGTAGAGTTCATCATTGAGGCCATTGGGACCTAGGCTTTTTTTATGGATAATTTTTATAACTAATTCAGTCTTCTGATTTCTTATAGGTATATTAAGGTTGTCTACTTCTTGAATCAGCTTTAGTAGTTTGTATCTTTCTATGAATTTATTTTACCTAAGTAATCTAATTCTTGGCATATAATTGTTCATAGTATTCTCTTAAATTCTCCCCGTTTCTGTATGGTTAGTCATAATGTCCTCTCTTTCACTGCTGGTCCTAGTAATCTGAGTCTTCTATCTCTTTTTTTTTTTTTTTTTTTTTGAGTGAGTCTCGTTGAAGATGTCAGTTTTGTTGATTTTCAAAGGACCAAATTGGATTTAGTGAATTTTATGTATTGTTTCTCTGTTCTCTTTTCTCTACTTAATTTTTACTCAAATCTTTACTTTTTCCTTCCTTCATCTTGCTTTTGGCTTAGTTTGGTCCTCTTTTACCTTTGACTTAAGGTGGAAGGTCAGGTAATTGAATTGAGATGTTTCTGTTTTATGTAGGCATTACGTCTATAAATTTCCTTCTAAGTACTGTTTTAGTAGCATCCAATAAATTCTGGTATGCCGTCTCTGCATGTTCCTGAATCTCAAAGTATTATCTGATTTCCATTTTGATGTCTTCTTCGATTCATTGCTTATGTAGTGATGTGTTACTTGATTTCCACATTTGTGAGTTTCCCCAATTTCTTTCTGTTATTAGTGGATTTCTAATTTCATGCCACTGTGATAAAAGAACATACTTTGTATTCTTTCTATCCTTTTAAACTTATTGAAGTTTGTTTTATGGCCTAGCATATGGTTTATCCTGAGGAATGCTCCATGTGCATTTGAGAAGAATGCATATTTTACTGTGCTTGGGTGAAGTGATCCATAAAGGTCAGTTAGGTTTATACTTTTGTTTTTTAGCATTGCTAAAGTCTTCTTGTTATTTTTTGATCTTCTGCATAGTTGTTCTATTCATTACTGAAAGTGGTATACTGAAGTCTCCACCTATTACTGTTGGATTGTTTATTTCTCTCAATTTCTGCCAATTTTGTTCTCATGTATTTGGTGGTCAGTAATTAGGTGCATATATGTTTACAATTGTTTTATCTTTCTGATGGATTGACCCTTTTATTGTTATAAAATGTCCCTGTCTGTCTTAATAGCATTTAAGTCTCCTGTCTGATACCAGTGAAGCTACTCCAGCTATTTACGGTTGCTGTTTGCCTGAGATATATTTTCCGTCCTTTTAACTTTAATCCATGTTACTTGAATCTCAGGTGTGTCTACTGTAGACAGAATAGATGTATCTTGTTTCGTTTTCAGTCTAGCAATCTGTGATTTGATAGACTGTTTTAACTCAGTTTTATTTTATTTATTTTGTTGACGTTTATATGCTTTTTTTTCTTAGTGAGGAAGATGGGCCTTGAGTTAATATCTTTTGTCAATCTTCCTCTTTTTTTCTCTCCCCAAAGCCCCAGTACATAGTTGTATATCCTGGCCGCAGGTCATTTCAGTTCTTCCATGTGGGATGCCGCCACAGCATGGCCTGATGAGCAGTGTGTAGGTCTGCGCCCAGGATCCGAACTGGTGAACCCTGGGCTGCCGAGGCAGAGCACACAAACTTCACAAACTTAACCACTTCGCCATGGGGCCAGCCCCCAAACTCCGTTATATTTAATGTTAATATTGATACAGTGGCTTTATGATGCCATTTTACTTTTATTTTCTATGTATCTCATGTCTATTCCCCCCATTCCTCTTTTATGGGTTGCTTTTTATTAAGTGCATATTTTCTACTATAATACTTTAATAGTATAATACTTATTTAGTAATTTTCACTATACTTTTGAGTTATTTTCTTAGTAGTTACTCTAGAGTTTACCATATCATTATCTTATCAAAATCCACTTCAGATTTATAACAACTTAATTTCAGTGAGGTATACAAACCTGACCATAGCTCAATTTCTACTTCCTCCTTTTATGGCTGTTTTGTTATACAAATCATATATAAATATATTACAAATCCAACAATACTTTTAATAATTATTACTGCATATAATTTTGGAGAGTTTGTATTGCTACATCTTCAAGGTCAGTAATCTTTTCTTCTGCAATATGAAATCTACCATTAAACCCATCTCACATTCAGTGTATATTTCAAATCAGACATTTTCATCTCTGGAAGGATGACTTTGGTCTTTCATGCACTTTTGTATCTCTTATGTAAATTGCTAAACATAAGGAATATATTTACAAACTGGTTTAATGTCATTTTCTGCTAATGCTAATGTCTGTGTCAGTTCTAGTTCAGTTTAAGTTGATTGTTTTCTCTGCTTTATGCATTGTATTTTCTTTTTTTCTTTGTATGCCCAGTTATTTTTTATTTGATGCCAGACATTTATGGTTTTACCTTATTAGGCACTAGACATTTATGCATTCCACAAATATCCTTCTGCCTTTATTTCTGGGATACATTAAATTATTTGGAAGTTGGAAGATCCTTTTGGGTCTTGCTTTTAATATTTGTTAGGCCAAATAGGGCAATATTTAGATTAGGGCAAATTGTTCCCCACTACTGAAACAAGACCCTTCTGAATACTCTATGCAACACCCAGCAAATTGTAAGGTTTTCCAGTCTGGCTGGTGGGACAGGCATTATTCCTAGCCCTGTAGAGTACTAGATATTAATCTCTGTAATCTTTCTGGATTAGTCTTTCCTGTCCTGGGATAGTTTCCTTGTGTGCAAGCACTGACGAGCTGAAGACTTGAGGGGACCCCTCTGCAGACTTCCAGTGCCTTCTCTGTTCAGCTGTCTTCTCTATGTGCTTTCCCTTCGATTGGCTGTTCTGGGCCCCCCAATTCACAACTCTGTCCCCTCAACTCAGCAAAGCTCCTGGGCTCTGTTAGGGCTCCTCCTCCCTGCACTGTGTCCTGGAAACGCTCTTAGGAACTCAGAGATTTTCTTTTGCTGACCTAATAACCACTTCCCAATCTTCCACCTGGCCATACCCCATGGTAGAGAAAACACCACATATCTGTCAGCATATGTCTTGCCTTTTTCTTCACAAGAAAAAACATTTTATTGTGTATTTAACACCCCTCCCTACCCTGAACGCTCTCTGGTCATTGGCATCAGTGCTTCCCAATCTGACTGAGCCCCAGGATTGCTTGTGGGCTTGTGACAGAATACGCAGGCCTCTCTCCAAAATCACCATCTCAGAATATTGGGCACAGCGCCCGAGAATCACTGCCTGCCTCTGAGGCTGATTCCCATGTGGGAATCCTGGTCCATGTTCTTCCTACTAAATGTGTGATCTGAAGACCAGCAGCATCAACACCAAACTGGTTAGACATGCAGAACCTCACCTCTATTCCTGACTGTGTAGACCTTCAGGAGATGGCCAGGGGATTCCTGTGCACACGAAAGTCTGGAACCACCTAGTCTCCATGCCTCCTAGATGTGGTGTCAGAACTGTGCAGTCTGCTCTGGGTGTGTGGACTGACCAGATACCTTAGTGCCTGGGGCCCGGAGTTCAGACCCTGTTTCTTTTTCTTCTACAGTCTTTAAACCTTTGGTGACCTCATCCGTTCTCAAGGCTTTAAATATCACTTATATGGCATCACCTCCGAAGTTACTTTTCTAGCCCAGACACTTCTCCTAAACTCTAAACTCACATATCCAACCACTAGAACTAACCTCACCTGCATATAAGAGATGTCTCTGTTTCAAATTTCCTAATTGGATGTCTATGACACTGCTTCATCAAGTGTGTTTCTACAAGTCTTCCCCAATTTCACTGAAGGCACTCCTTATCTTTCCACTTGCACACCTGAAATTTGGGGTGTCCTCCTTGACCCTCTTTCTCATAACCAAGATTTAATCCATTAGGAGATGCCGTAAAGCCCATCTTCAGAATGTATCCAGAATGCAAACAATTCTTGTTATTGTCCCTGCTCACACCCCAGACAAAGCAACTACCATCTCTAGCCTGGAACACGGCAAGAGTTTCCTACAGTTTTCTCCACTGGGTGCTCTCCCTTCACCTCTTGATTCTGCACAGCACCACACTGATGCTTCTCAAGAGAAGTCACACCAGGTCGATCTTCTGTTCAAAACCATCCTCTAACTCCACATCTTACAGAAAAGTCAAAACCTTCCAATCTCCTCCAGGTCTACATGATTTGGGTATAATTCAGACGTCATCTCAATGGCTCCCTGATCCAGACTCACCCACCTCCTCACTCTTCCCAGGACACACAGACACACTCCTGCCCTAGCACATTTGCACAGGAGGTTCCCCTGCCTGCGAAGAACTTTCTCAAACATCCTTGTGGACAAATCATGTCCTTCACATCTTTACTCAAGGTCACCTTCCCAGTGAGGCCCACAGTGACCACCCTAGTAACACAGCCACCTTCCCTGTCCCCACACACTTATACTCTGGGTCAACTTCCTCAAAGCACTTACAACTTCTCACATAAACACCTGCCTTCCTCACCATGCTTACGGCATGCAGTCTGCCCTCCCCACGAGAACACACGCTCCACAAGACTGGCAATTTTTGCCTGTTTTGAGTTCACTAAAGTTTCCTAGATGCAAAATTAACAATTATCAGTTGAATGAATATCGGTGTAGAGCACCTCGCTATTCTAGAGACAGTATCTTTATTAATGTAGCCTCAGGCCACATGCTGTTTGGTGGCAGCTACAGCTCAACGTCCACTCACACTGACATCAGTGCCGCCTGTACTTTTCTCACAAGCGCGGCTCTCCCCTCCCTCCCTCCCACAGCCGCCCTCCTGCACACTCACACACAATTATACTTCTCTTTTTAGAAAAAAGAATCCTAGGCTTATGGGTCCTATTTTCCAATCAACTGTGAATGTACAGTAGCCTCTGCTTTGTAAATCCAGTGTTTGGATGGGAGCCAGCACTAGGATGACTATAGAAAAGGGCAGAGAGAGGGGTGCAGGCTGCAGAGAAGACAGAAACCCAACCAGAATTTATCTAAGATGAGAAACTATCGGATCCCTCCTCTCTGCTAATTCTAGAATCTGCTTCTTTAAAAAAGAAGAAAAGGTGGAAAGAATCTAGGAAACAACCCTAGAAGGAGGGCAAGAGCTGGATGAGTCTGAAAATTCATCTCTCAACAGCAAAGTCTCCACAAAGAAACAAAATCCAAACACACACAACGTTGGGGCCGAGGGCCGGACCCAGGCCTGAGCTGACCCAACCTGACGAAGCCCTCGCTGCCCACGGTGCTGACGCCCGAAGACACAACAGCGTCCAGGTGATGTCCGAGTCCCTGTGATCACAGGTCCTGGTGGGACAGGATTCTACTGAAGGGACTACAACAAAGGAGCAGCAAGGATGACCCAGCTGAGGAATGACAACATCACAGCCCACGATGCACTGGGCACCCACTGGGCACAGGCCCCGTCCACGCTCGGCTCCTCACGGCCTTATCCTGTCTCCACCTGCAACAGACTCAGCACAACAAACACACGGATTCTAGAAGGTTCTCAGTGCTTCCATTTATTTCCTCTCTCAAACTTTAGGAAATTTCTCCTTTAATTAACACAACAATCCCTTATGACAAGAATTCGAAAAAAAATTTATATTTCGATTCACATTT
Organism: Equus asinus; assembly: GCF_041296235.1. Classification (NCBI taxonomy): domain Eukaryota; kingdom Metazoa; phylum Chordata; class Mammalia; order Perissodactyla; family Equidae; genus Equus; species Equus asinus. The sequence goes on from NC_091797.1 coordinate 35,563,444, forward strand.
TCAACAAGGAAGCAAATCATTACTATTCGGTGCAACAGGAAGTGGAGACAGGGATGGAGACGGCCCAGCCCCACCTCCGCTGGAACAGGGAAGTCATCAGGGCAAAGAACACAGGTAAGTGTGTGGGCGGGTCCTGGTGGGCAGGCGGGGAGTGGGCCAGTCTCCCCACCTCCTCTTATTATGCTAATAGGAACAAAGACACACTCAGATGCCAGTTGCAGAAAAACTAGACGGGATTCTTGAAGCCACAAAGTGGGAGCGTGAACAAATCTTGCATCACTCAGTCCCCGACAAGGCAGCTCACACTAGGAAAGAAAATAACCATGAACAAATTCAGGTCAGTCACACAAGTGTTGATATTCTCAATAACCCACTACAGGCTCAAAATGTCCCAACGAATCCCCAAACCCAGTCGTGTCCCTTCTGCCCCAACTCCTCCCTAACTTCAGGCCTCCAGGGGCATACCTTTAGGATCCGTGAGAGACACGTCAGAGCCCTGGGCACTGTCACTGCCTGGGGTGGACAAAAACAAGACCTGGTCAGAGCCCACAGGAGAGGAGACTAGAAGAGGAACTATGGGCTGGGTGAGCTCCCTCCTGGGTTCTCATCTACACTATCCCAAGGGTCTCAGGAATCAACCCCCAACCCAAACTTACTTGCAGCCTGAGTGTAGCTCCCTCCTTTTCCACCTGTGGGACGATAACAGGGAGAAGACTGGGTCATGAGATACTAGAGGAGCCCCCTAGTCCTGGACCACAAAGAAGTTTCCAGAACAGTACCTCAAGACTCAGGGAAGGATTGAGAAACATGAAGAAAGGAGATGTGTGGGGACTGGACCAACTGGAGCCCAGTCCTGAGCAAGGACCTTCCCCTCTGACCTTCGACTGCTGGAATCAGGTCTCCAGCACCAAAACTATCAAGGTGAAGAAATCTGTATTTCATTTTCACAGGTGCTTTAATAAGAGGGTCAGCAATCAGCTCCAGAGTGGCGAGCACATGTGTGTGGAGGGGACTCCCCATGAACAACACAGGGCAAGTTCCACCTGGGGCTTGAAACTCCCCAGGGGAACAAGAAAACCCCAATCCCCACTCCCTTCTCTACCTGAGCTCTTCCTCCTGCAGATCACAGCTGCAGCCACCACAGCGCCAGTGACCACAGCTGCAAGGAAAACCAGGCCAGCAATGAGGCCCACTGTGGGGATGGTGGGCTGAGAAGGTGGCTCTGCAAAGAGAAGGGACGGTGAGGGGCTCTGACCTTAGGCTTGAGTCCTGACCTTGCTGCAGGTCTCCAGAAGGGCTCCTGATTTCCCTGAGAAGAGGCTCTGAGCCCAGGGTTCCCTCCTTACCCCATCTCAGGGTGACGGGCTCAGGCAGCCCCTTGTGCTGTACATGGCACGTGTATCTCTGCTCCTCTCCAGAAGGCACCACCACAGCCGCCCACTTCTGGAAGGTCCCGTCCCCTGCAGGCCTGGTCTCCACAAGCTCTGTGTCCTGGGTCAGGTCCTCCCCATCACGCTGCCAGGACAGGGTGATCTCCGCAGGGTAGAAGCCCAGGGTCCAGCACCTCAGGGTGACCTCATGATCAGAGACATGGTGGGTCACATGTGTCTTTGGGGGTTCTGAGGAGAAGGATCAGAAAATTCACACTTTCACTTACCTCCATGGGCCACTGAAGCAGCACTCACGTGACCATCCTGAGAACGGACAGGACAACTTGTTTGGAAGGGGGAAGAACAAAACTCAGTAACCAGCCAGGACTTGGGGCTCTGGGATAATCTCCTATCCCTTGGAAAGTTCTAGAATCCACGTGAATGTCCAGGGTAGGAGACTCCACGTCTCCAAAGAAGAGAACACAGACTTCTGGTCCTGACCTGGGTGGAGCGTGAATAACTCAGAAAAACTGGAGACAAAGTCGCAAAGATCTTTTCAGGCCGAAAACAAGGCCTTGAGAGAGAAAGTCATGGTTCACAAGGCGGCTGCCAGGGTCAAAGGGAACCAAGGACGGCGATTTCAGGGATGGTCTCTCCTCCTATTCCTGAAGAAACTAGATTCTTTTATTGTCCTGTAGAGAAGGGCGGGCCCACTGGGCGAGTCTTTAGTAAGAACATGAAAACCTGGGTGGATTCCTTTCTTTTCTGAGGGAGGATGTTCTGACACTGATCCCATTTCCTCCCTCTTTGTGGGAAGCCAGCCCAGCCCGAGGGGAGATCGGGAGGCCCCGCGGCCCCTCGTACCCGCGCGCTGCAGCGTCTCCTTCCCGTTCTCCAGGTATCTGAGGAGCCACTCCACGCAGGTGCCCTCTAGGTAGTTCCTGTCATGCTCCGCCACACCGGCCGCCTCCCACTTGCGCCGGGTGATCTGAGCCGCCGTGTCCGCCGCGGTCCAGGAGCGCAGGTCCTCGTTCAGGGCGATGTAATCGGCGCCGTCGTAGGCGTACTGACTGTACCCGCGGAGGAGGCGCCCATCTGGTTCCACGTCGCAGCCACACCTCCACTGGTAGGTGTGAGACCCTGACCCCGCCCCGAGGTCAGCCCCGCCCCCCGGCCCCGCCCCCGCCCCCCCCCCCCCCCCCCCCCGCAGAGATTAAACCTAAACTGAAAACGAAACCGCGGAAAGTCCCCGCCGGCTCTTCCCGGGTCGGGGGTCGTGCGGATCCCGCAGCCTCGGGGTGAATCTCGGACTCAGAGACTCGGGGAGACCCCGGTCCGTCCGTGGGGATGGGGGGTCGAGACCCGGACCCGGGCCCGCGTCGCTCACCGGCCTCGCTCTGGTTGTAGTAGCCGCGCAGGTTGTTCAGGCTCCCTCGGAAAGTCTGTGCGTTGCCCTTGGCGCGCCGCGTCTCCCGCTCCCAATACTCCGGCCCCACGTGCTTCATCCACGGCGCCCGCGGCTCCATCCTCGGACTCGCCGCGTCGCTGTCGAACCGCACGAACTGCGTGTCGTCCACGTAGCCGACTTCGAGGTACCTGGGCTCCCCGCGGCCGGGCCGGGACACGGCGGTGTAGAAATACATCATGGAGTGGGAGCCTGGGGGCGGGGAGGGGCTGAGACCCGGCCGACCCTCCTCCCGGCGCGGGTCCCCGGGTCCGAGGGTGATGGGGCCGGGAGGGGGAGGGGGAGGGGCCAAGGGGCTCGTGAGACGGAAAAGGGGCGGCGGACTGAGAAGCGCGGGAGACCCCAGTCGGGGAGAGGAGAGGGAGGGAGACTGGGGAGGGAAGGAGAAGGGACGCGGCGGGGGCAGGGTGGGCGGGTCTGGGGCTGGGTCCGCGGAGTCGCGCCTTCCCCGGGGGTCCTGCGTCCCAGTCGCGTGGTCCCCTCGCTCTGCCCCCCGCAGAGGCCGTTTCCTCCCGACCCCGCACTCACCTGCCCAGGTCTCGGTCAGGGTCAGGGCCCCCGAGAGCAGCAGGAGGAAGGTTCGAGGCTCCATGACCCACATCCTTGCGATCTGGGGAGAATCTGAGTTCCGCAAGGTGGTGGCGACTTTATAACCGGGAACCGCGGAGACGCTGATTGACTGCTGTAGAAACCGGACACGCAATGGGAGTGAGAACTGGGGCCGCGTCATGAGTCTCCAGGCAGGAGGAGCTGACACAGGTTGTGAGAGGGAGAAGTGAAACTCGGGGCGACGGGGACTGCCCAACACTGAGCTTCCCCGCCCCAGACTCCGCCCTCGGGCCTCAGATCCTGAGAGCCACGCCTGGGGACCTGGGACTTTGCCCTGACCCCTCTCCTCCTGCACCGAGAGCTCTTTGTCACACCGTCTCCCTGAGTCCTCGCCCAGGGGCTGTTTGAGTCAGCGATTCTCAGGCACTTTGTTTCAGGATATCCACACAGTCTTACACGTTAGCGAGGGCCCCAAGGGTAATTTTATCTTGGTTATATCTATCTGTATTTACCATACTAGGAATAAAAATTTAATATTTTTATTAATTTCTTTAGAATAACATTCTTAAGCCCTTGCAAGTTAACAGAAGTGTTTTTATGAAAAATAGCTATTTCCAAAAATAGACAAGATAATGAAGAGTGGATCTTTTTACATTTTACGTTTTTGCAAGTCACTTTGTCTCGTTAGAAGACTACTGGATTTTCATATTTGTTCTGCGTTTAATCTCTTGTTTTGGTTAAAGTATATGAAAAGCAGTACAGCCTCACACAAATATGTAGGAGTAGTATTTTTAATAACTTTTCCAGATAATTGTGAATATTCCCCTCTGATACTAAAATAAAACTACACAAGTGGTAGTTTCTCAATGATTATTCACAAAGTGGAACCTGAAACAGTATCATTGAATATTTCCTATTCTGTTACATTAAAATCCACAGACCTATTTTGCATATTATATGGCTCTTGTACTAATGTATAATTTAAAGTAATGCATTGTTTCACTAGTTATATAGATCTCTTATTGGCGCATTTAGCTAAATATTATCAAAATATCGCATTTGCTAATATGACCATGGATCTCAACGGGAAAGTCTGTCAGTACTGGGAAGCTGTCAAGCTTACTTGGTGGTTACAAGTTTTCCAAAATTCTGGTTTTCTCTTGAGAGCTTCCTTTTTATCAAGGCAATAAGTACTGTCAGTGCATTTTCTTGAAAGGAAAGGCTCACATTCATTTTGAAAAAGTGTATGACAAATAATCAAGACTAATCAGTTTCTGTCATTCATTCTTTCAAGTAAAACTGGTATTTGATAGAAAAGAGGCTACACCACCTCAGTTCACACAAATTATGCTCCTCGGGACATAGTATGTTGGAATGTAGCAGACAGGCTTTATGTGTACGTCCCACATCATCATATAAGATATTTTTAAAACATGGATTTAAGGATAGTGATTTGGTAAAGATAATTTTTACTGCTTCAGGGCATTTTAAAGTGAAAGTGTTTGTTTTTTCTGCAAGTAAGAGGTGGTGGAGGTAGCTACTGTTGCAGTTTGGCACCATGGCCTCCGTTCGTGCTAAGTTTTACCTCAGCAAATGTCAACATAGTGAGAAGGCAGATAATGTCTAGTAACAATATGAAGAGTTTTGACTCATGGATCCCATGAATGGATCTCAGGGACTTCAAAGGTTCCACAGACCACACTTTGAGAACTGCTGTTCTAAATAAACCAAGGAGAGTCTCCCAATGGGTCTCCACCTTTGCCTCCCCTTCATTTCCCAGAATCCCTCTCCCTGAGTTGGACTCCCTGCCTCCCAAAACTTAGCTTAGAGCATTGCCCCCAGTCTCCACTAGAAGAGAACTCACCCCCTAGAAATTTGATGCCAGAACCTGTCCTCAGTCTGGGAAGTGAGGTGGAGGGACAGTGTTTCCCTTTGGAACTAGGAACAGTTTGTGCCGGAAGGCACCAGACCCACTGATGACCTATATTGGTTTCGCTGTATACCAGCTTACGATGTATTCATATCTCAGACAGAAATGTGACATATCTCTAAGAGAAATGATATTGAGCCTTTCCTTTTACATGGGTCTCATTCATCTGACTTGAGGCCCACAAAGTATGAAGAGCAGTACTGTCCAATAGAATATTCTGTGATGAGGGAATTGTTCTCTATCTACACTGTCTAATATGGAAGTCAGAAGCAACATGTGGCTATTGAGCACTTGAAATATGGCCACTGTGCTGAGCAGTTGAATTTTCAGTTTTATTTACTTTAAATTTAAATAACCATATATGGCTAGTAGCTGCCATATTGGACAGTGCGTATCTAGAGTGTTCTTAGTTTTCAGTCTCCTCCCCCAACAGAGATACTATGTGACTCACAGGTTGATGTATATTAAAATTATCTTCATGTGGGGGTCATGGATTTGTCCATGTGGGTCTTAGACATATCCTTAAAATACAGCAAGCCCAAGAAGTTGAATTAATTTGTATTTTAAAAATAGAGCATAGATGTTAACCAAAATATGATTTATCAAATCAAAGTCATAAGTATTCAAGATGCCCGTCACTGGAGCTAATCCTTGTGTATATTACATTGGGACTCTTGGTGGTGTTTTCATTAACCTGGTAAATAAGTAGGCACGTATGTTTTCACTTAGCCCCAGAGAAAAGATTTATTGAACACAACGTATATCAACTCCCTTGCAGGCCCTGTACATACTTGGAAAATCATAGAGCAGAAGATGTAAACCTTAGAATGCCACCACCTTAGAATTCTTCACCTATTGCTCCTTCCCATGCTTTCCCCCAAAGTTCAAACAGTTCCATTTCCCTTCACCCTTGGACCCCTCTCCCAGAGGAAAATATACATTAAGTTTTTATAGTTGTGGAATAGAGAATTCTCTAAGCATGACCCAAAGATGAAAAACCATAGAGAAAAACATAAAACTTCTTTTTGTCAACCACACACTCACAACATACAAACACATGCCCATAATCAAATACAAGTAAAAAATTTTGACAGACAAAAGGGTAATAACATGCCTCAATGTTATTCAGCCAAAGACCACCAGGAGCACATCTGTGGGCAGACAAGTTGGGTTTATTATTTGTTGCTGTGAGGGAGAACACACTGCATCAGAAACCAGAGGGCATCTCAGTGTAAAGGAGTTAGAACCTATATAGGATTTGGGCTTTGATTGAGTGATTTGGGGGAGGGTCTATAGAAGCATAGGCTCACTCTAGGATAGGTATATTGTCAGGAAGTGGGGGCTATTCTGTGTTTTGGCATCTCAATAAATCTTATCTGTAGACAGGGTCGACTAGAGCAAGGATAAAGCTGTGACTGGAAAGAAGCAGGAGTCACTCATATGAGCCAGCACAGGGAGATGTTTGATATTTTGTGAGTTGCACAGTGCCTTATTTTTGTCTGTGCTGAGACAAAGTGCTGTAGTGGTCTAATTTGTCTCAGTTTTACCTGTTCTCAGAGTGTCCTTGTCTAATGTTGATGTTGTGTAAGGTGACCTGTGTCCAACAGGAGAATAACATGGTCCAGCTGTGAGTATCAGGCTGGCTTCTGACCACACTGAGGCCCCGCTGTAGGTTTCAGACCAGTTCCTCATGCTGGGGCTGCTTTTTCTTCTTCCTAAATTCACTATTTTAAAATAACTACAATTCAATCAAAAAATAATTAAAGAATATTAGAAAAGTATTTGGAAAAGAAGAAATGACAATATCAAACAAATATATTAAATAAATAAATGTGAAAAAAGAGAAAGCAGAATAAGAAATGGGAATCAAAATTACAATCTGCCAGCTTGGCAAAGATGAAAGTAACAGATGAGAGTATCAACCAGAGGGTGGGGAGAATACACTGTCATAAAGATTGATGGGGTTGAAAACTGGTACAAAATCTCTGAAGGATGCTTTTGAAAAATGTCTCAACAATTTAAATGTGCTTACATTTTGACACAGAAATTTCTGTTTTAGAAATTTATTCTAAGAAGATAGTCATACGTTCTTAAAAGTATATGTTCAAGGATGTTTCTTGAATTATGGTTTATAAAGGCAAAGAATGGAACTTATCTAAATGCTATGATCACTATAATGATGGTAATTATGACTAGAAGAACACTTAATATGTCTCAGGGATTAATACCATATGATATACATAGGAGGTCAGATTTAATCCTCAAAGCAAACCCATGAGGCTCCCAACATGTGATCCCTTTGTATGAACAGGGAATAGGAGACTCTGAGAGGTTTAGGAGGTGATAGAGCCAAGGTTGAACCCAGGGATTTTCTCTTAGAGCCCTTGTTCACTTGTCTCCCATTGGTTCCCTGTCCCTCAGGTGGTGGATATGACTCTGCACTCCATGCAAGTGAATTGTTGCAGTGTTCCGGAATATTCTGTGGTAGGCTGCAAGACTCAGAGCTGAGGAGGGCATTGAAGGGGAAGTGTGTCTTAACTGCCCAAAACAAAGTAAAGTCCATCAACCAGTGTATATTTCAAGGCCTCCAGTGAATCAGGATCAGCTAGACTCTAGAGATACAGTGAAGAGCAAAAGAAGACTCTGGCATTGTCCTGAGGGCGATGGACATTTAGCAGAAATGATGAAGATAAATGAAACCCCTTCGGAGCAAGTGCTGTGAGGAAAATGTTCATGATGACATGAAAGCAGAGAGCCAGAAGAACTAACAGGTTCCCTTCCGCTACTATCAATGATATCTAAAAGATGGAAAAGATACATGGTATATGAAACAAGAACAGAATTATATAAAATTATATGCAGTCACAGAGCAAGAAAGAGCTCTTGAAAATTAAAAATATGATCATAGACATGAATAATGCAATAGATGAACTGGAAGATTAAAGTCATACTCCCATGAGGTAGTACAGATGGGAAAGTCACGGCAAGAAGGAGAGAAGACCTAGAAGAGCATTAATCTATCAGTTGAGGGATTCCAACATGATAGTAAGACCAGTTTCAAAAGGAATGGAGAGTAGGAAGTAATAAGAAAAATTTAAGAAAATTTCTCAGTGTTTACAGACGAAAATTTACATCTTGAATATCCTAACCAAGTTCTCACTACAGTAGATGAAAACAGACCCACACCATGACAAAGACAATGGAATTTCTGAGAGAAGATGGAAAAGCAAGGCCTTGAAAACTTTAAGAGTCAACAATCACAGACCTGGAGGCTGGCAGACGTTGCAGCAATGCCTTCCAGATTCCAAGGAAAACATATTCCAATGCGGAGTTCTATGCCAAGTCAGGATGTGAGTAAGGGCTGGGGCAGCCTAAACGTATTTCAGATGTTTAGGGTTTCACTGTTTTACTTTCCACATTCCCTTCCTCAAGATACTGCTGGGCAATGTGGGGAACAATGATGGAGAACACCAAAAAAGGGAGAAAAGTCAGATCCAGGCAACAGGGGAGCTAGAACAAGAGAGAGACAAAAGGAGAAGGAGATCCGGGATGTCAGCCCTGCCCCAGGTGTTCAGAGATCCAGTCCACGTGGGGCAGGACTGAGGGCTGTGGGACAGGTGTCTTCACAAAGAGGAAGTTGGTGGATTGTCAGGTGTGCTTGAATATATTCATGAACATTTAGACTCTGGAGAGAGTAGTGGAATCATTTAGTAATGAATACAGAAACTAAGCAAATGAAGAAAGAAGATATCTGTTAACTCTAGGGAACATAAAAAGTTGATTCAAGAAAGGAAAAGTAATGATAGTCTACAAAATGCTCAGTTGTGACTAGTGTTTATGTGGTCATAATGCAAGCACGGCACATTCAGCTAATCAAAATTGTAAAGTAATTATATTGGGTGGATGGGGGTGTGTGAAAGAAAAGCGAGTTCACTAAAGATGATGCATAAAACTGAATAACAGAAGGAGTATTGGAAGTATTCTCTTTAAAGGCATAGAAGTAACAATCAGAGAATCAGTTAAAAGAACTGAAACAAGTTGTCTCTGAGATTCAGGAAAAAGGTGGAGTTGGTGGGGGGGATTGGGCATCTGTCTTCCCAACAAGCCTTGTGGAAGCACTGGACCTTTTAAACTCTGTGTAAATGGATGTTTAGTAAAAATAAAAGGACAACATGGTAGGTGAGAGAATGGGCTCTGGAATTGTTCTCCCAGGAGCGTCCTAGAAATGGGGCAGTGGCTGGAAGGAGACATGGGATTGAGTGGGGGATATTTATGGGAGGATTTCGTTTTGATTTATTTAGTTTCTTTCTTTCTTTTCTTTTAAAATGGGAGCTATTACAGCCTGTTTGTATGCAGGAATGAAGGAGCCAGTAGAGAGCAGGAGGTTGATGATGCAGGGGAGGGAGGGGACCTGATCCTGTGCCCCAGCTGAGAGGTGGCCTTACAGGAGCAGGACCATCCATCATCACTGCTGTGAAGGCAGAGGTTACAGGTACAGATGTGGGGTGTGGGGGGATGATGGTGCAGTTCTCACCTAGTCCTTCTTTTCTCTGAGTGAAAAAAGAAATAGGCTTATCACCTGAGAGTGGGGAGTGGGGAGGGACAGGAGGGGATTGAGGAGGGAGGAGAAAGTGAGAAATGGACCCCTCAGGAGGTGTGAGAGTGAACTGCCTCAGGGAATGGCATCTGGAGAGAGCAGGGCTGTGGACCACTGAGCTCTGTGCTCATCAGTTTAGAGAGAGAGTTCCAGCCCTGGGGCAGCTACAGGAGGATATATAATAGGCTAGGAGAAACTGCAAGAGAATATCTCCAAGTGTGAGGATAATAGTTATTATTACTTTATCACTTATAATTTTTAACATTTTATAATTTTCCTACAGTGAATATACATTATATCAGATGTATTATACAATATACATATACATCATAATCAGAATATAAAAGCTTTGTTTAAATTTTAAAAGGGATCCAGATGGGTAGGAAAAGCCAGAGCTCGGGGCTCAGAGCTGGAAGTGCTGGGCTCCGTGTCTGGGCAATGAGCTCACAGAGCCTTTTCTCCATCTCTCAGGACGCTGTTCTCTGTGGAGGCCAAGCAGGATCCTTCCCTTCTTTTTGGGGTGTGGTCGTTTATTAGTATCTTGTCAGCTCTTTGATGCTTTTAAGAAGATGGTTTTTGTAGTTTACTTGGCATTTTTAGCTATTTTCACTGGGAGGATTGGTCCATATAATCTAGCCCACCTTTTTCAGAAATGGAAATTCTAAGGCAAAATAGTTGAGTGAAAAGATCCTCAAGTACAGGATCAGAATCGGAGTCTTAAATCACGATCTGAGGGTGATCTTGATGCGGGGTCGGTGAGCCGAGGAGTCGAAAGAAGGATTTCTTGGACTGTCAAGGTCTGGCAGTGGTGCTCTTTTTATTTAGAGAATAGTGTGGAATAGCATGGGGACAGGACCCATGGGCAGTCAGAGCTCCTGCTGCTGCCCTGAGTTGAGGGTTAGGGCTAATTTTATAAGGCATGGGTGGGTACATGACTTATTTTTACTGGAAAAAGAAACGATGATGTAAAAAGTCATTAAATGATTTCAGTGCAGATGGGGTCTGGTTATTGTGCGGTCATATAACTTTTACATACGAATCTGGCCATATAGATTGGCATGTAGGTGAGGATGCCCTGGGCTTCTCTCCCTGGGGCAGCCCTAATTCATACCATAAAAAAAGTCCACCAAGTCATATAGTTTGGCATGTAGGCCAGGTCACCTTGGGCTTCTCTAGCTGGGGCAGCCTTAATCCACATCAATCTGTCAAGTGTTTTACAAGTTTAAATAATTTTAATGCAATTTACTTTTGAAAACGTTATGCACACACGAGAGAATTCAAATGGTACTCAAGAATATACAAAAATAAATGTCACTTCCTCCATTCCCCATCTCCCATTCACCCAAGTCCTCTACCCAGAAATCATCACAGTCAGCGATTTCTCGTTTCTATTCCCAGAAAAATGTATGTATGCATTAATGTATACTGTTATGTCAGTAAAAGGGCTCAGGTGACAGACTGGGAGAAAATATCTGCAAATCACATATCTGATAAGGGACTTGTTTTACAATATATATAGAACCCTTAGAACTCAACAATAAGAAACCAAATAATTAAATATGAGCAAAAGTCTGAACAGACACCTTCCCAAAGAAGATACATGAATGGCTAATAAGCATATGAAAACATGCTCAACATCATATGTCCTTAGGGAAATGCAAATAAAAACAACAGAGATAACCATTACACACCTATTAGAACATTCTGAATCCAAAAACTGCTGATGCCAAGGGCTAATCCGGATGTGGAGCGGCAGGAGCCCTCATGTACTGTGGGCGGGACACAAAGCCGCACAGCCGCCATGGAAGGTATTCAGCAGTTTCTTATAGAGCAAAATATCGACTTACCACGCAGCCTGATCACTCTCCTAGGTATTCACCTACTCCTTTGAAAACCCACATTTGCATAAAAATCTGCATGCAATGTTTATAGAGGAACACCCCTTAAGTGTGGGCTACATATAGTGACTGACTTCCTGCTAAGACCACTGTATAGAAAGGGAGGGGAAAAAGAAAAAGGAATTCACAGGGAGAAACACGACCTCAGCCAGGTGGTGAAGGTTAACACCATCAGTGATCAATCAAGTGGGTATTATATACCCTTCATATGTTGTGTTGAGAATGGCACCTCACCTGTATTGTCTTCTTCCCAAAAACCCCAGAGGCCCAGTCAACCAAAATCAAACTGAGAGACAGTCTACAGTATAGCTGAGGAGCACTCCTCAAAAATGTCAAGGTCATCACAAACAAGGAGTGTGAGAAACTGTCACAGCCAGAGGAGCCTGAAGGAGATGTGATTGGCACTTAAGGTGGTATCATGGATGGGATCCTGGAACAGAAAAGAGAAAGTAATGAAATCCAAATAAAGTATGGAGTTTAAAATTTTTATTTTTCCTTTTTCTCCCCGAGGCCACCCAGTAAATAGCTGTATTTTTTTAGTTGTGGGTCCTTCTAGTTGTGGCACGTGGGATGTCGCCTCAGTATGGCCTGATGAGCGGTGCCACATCTGCGCCCAGGATCCCAACCGGGGAAGCCCTGGGCCTTGGAAGCGGAGCACGTGAACTTAACCACTCGGCCACGAGCCGGCCCCAAGGATGGAGTTTAATATCAGTATTGCTTCATTAGCTGTGACAAATATACGATAGTGATATACACGTTAATATCAGGGGAACTGACTGTTTGACATACAGGAACTCTGTACTAACTTTGCAAATTTTCTGTAAATTTCAAGCTACGTATTCTAAAAGAGATTATTTTTGAAAGTAGACCTCAGAAAAGGAATAGGGAGTGGAAGAAAAACATGATCTACTTTTCAGTTTTGCAGAGTGTTGTCATCAAGGGGCTGGAGACAGGGGTTGTGGGAGAAGAGATGGGAGCCTCAGATGCAGGGCAGGGCTCCAGAGCTCCCCTCTCCTCCAATCCCTGCCCCACCCCCGAGCCTGAGCCCAGGGCTGCTCAGAAGGCATCTTCATCCCCCATTGATGTCCATCCTCCAAGTCAGCCACCTCTGCCTGATCAGACCACAGCCCATCCTCTGCCCTGGCTGTGGGAATAGGAGAGAGCAGAGCAGTGGCGCCCTCGTGTGGCCACAGGACTGAGGACAGAAGACCAGAACTCCCCTTTGGCCTCTTCCCCAGGACCTCCCCAGGGTCTTCCTGGGCTCCCAGCAGCAGGACAAGGCTGTGAACACAAGGGGGAGCCCCCATCCAGTGTCAGGTTCAAAGTCGGAATTGTTTCCCAAAATACATGCTGACATAGACGCTTCCCTCCCCCTGAATGACCATGGACTTTGTCCTCAGGTAGCAGCAAGATCTCCAGGCTGTACCAGCTAGTTGCCAGGTTGGGGTGGACCCCAAAAACATACTGGGTGCCCTCAGTCTCCTGGATGAGGCCTTGAACCCTGGAGATCATGTCACTTGTTCCTGCTGCTGCTTCCAGGGTGAACTCTCCTCCTCCAGGGAATCAATTCTGGGTTCTCCATCCCTCGGATGGGGTGAAAGAGGGGGACTAGGAGGAAGAGATCCCTAGGATAATGGCCTAAGAAGATAAGGAAGCACCTGACGGAGTGAGGAGAGAGAGGAAACAGTGACATTAGGGGGATGAGGCCAACAGCAGTGGAAGGGGAGGAACCAGGAAGGAAAGGGGCAGAGGAAGCAGTCAGCCTAGTGGACACTGTGCAGGGCGGGATGGGTTCTGTGTGGGGAGAGGCAGGGAGACTCCTGGCTGGGGCACTGAGGTCTCTATTTTCACCTGGATGGTAATTACACAGTTGTCAGCTCTGTAACTGTTCAGTAGCTACACTTAGGTTTAGGCATTTTTCCATACTTACAGGTGTGGTATAACTCAAACACAGAAGAAAGAGAAAAGAAAAGGAGAGGGGAGTTGATTATGGGGTTTCCCCTCTTCCAGAGCAAGATCTTCCCCTCAACCCCAACCCTTTATGCTGGGATGACAGGGTGAATCAAGGAACTGAGAAGAGGCGAGGGCAAGTCCTGTGCCACTCTGGAGAGGACAGTCCTGGCCTTGATTCCGGGGTTTCCAGGGTCCAGCTTCCTGCACAATTACTTTACAGCTGCATCCAAGTCCATTCCCATTTCACAGCCCTCAGCTACCTTGACACCTTCTCTTTATTTGCTAAGACAGCAGGAATCACTGCTCCAAGAAGAGTGGGCCAGGGTCCTCGGACAGGGAGCTTTCCAGCTGCTGGCAGCTGTGGAGATGTTCTTGGAGCGTGGAGGGCAGACTTGGGGTGAAGCCTGGAGACTACAGTGGGCTACAAGGAGATGATGGACCAGTTGGAGCCCAGGCTTCTGCCTGACATTTCCTCCTGAACCCCTATGTGTCCCTTACCTCTTGCCAGGCCTCCAGAACCCACCTTGTCCAAACATCATACCCAAGGATGCCAAAGTTGGACCCTTTTGTCCAGGTGTCAGACCATTCACCCTCTTGGAGCCTGGAGGGCAGCACCTCCCTCCTCCCCATCCCCTAGAGCACAGGACCCAGCGTCCTGCCTCTTCTTCCCCTTCCTGGACCAGAGCAGACAGGGACCTGCTGTCTCGGTCTCTCACACCTCACTCCCTGCCACCTTCAAACCCCCAAATTAAAGGTCTTGTGATCCTGGACTGAAAACTAATTTCTGGACCTGACAAATCACCTCAGGCTTTGGGGTTGCAGGTCAGGGTAGGGCTCCCCAGGGTACCACAGGCTGCAGCTGAGCCACGCCTTCCTGCTGGGCAGAATCAGGGCATTCTGGACTTAAGTTTACTCACCGGGAGGACTGCACTTTCTAAAACCCCACGACCTGGCTGGGTGCCCCTCCTGAGTGCAAGGGTCTGCAGAGGCAGCTGGTGGTCTGGCTTAGTCCTTGGCCTTGTGCTTTTGGATGCATGGGAAGTGCAGAGGGGCTCTGTGTGGCCTTCTGTCTGCTTGGCTCCTGGCCTGGGATAAGCTAGTGAGCAGCTCCTCCCCCTCCCAACTGAAAGAGACACCCCCTCCCCCAATCACTTCCCAGGGAACCACTCACCTCTCCTGTGTCCATCTCAGCTTTGAGGAGATCTGGTCCCCACGCTTCTTCATTCATTAACAAACACTTATGGAGTATCTGCTCTGTGCCAGGCACTATCCTAGGTCCTTTGGGATATATCACATCAACTCAGGCAAAATCCCTGCCCTCATGGAGCTTACATGCTGAAAAGAACAGAGTAGGGAAGATGAGGGAACCGGTTGTAATTTTAAATATTATTCTCAGGGGAGGCTTTCCTGAGAGGTGACATTTGAGCTAAGTCCTGAAGGAGGTGAGGGAGTGAGCCCTGTGGTTATAGGGAGGAAGCGTGTTCTGGGATCACCCTCTGCACAGACCTGGGGCTCTACTGGGGAAGCACTGAGGCTCCAGCAGGAACGGAAGTGGGCAGACTGCAGGAAGGACTTCCTGTAGAGGAATTGTGGGGATCTGGGTTTATGTATCTCATGACCTGCTCCCCATTTGTGAGATTCATGGAATCCTGGAGACTGGAGGAGCATGAAGGGCTTGTGAGTGGAGGAAAGTTGGGAGCGGAGGAGGAAGCTGAGGTAGGATCCTAATTTCTCTTGTGATTTCTTCCTTAAGCCATCCTAAGTATGAAGTACTTATCATGAAGTTTGAGGTATGTTGATTAATTTCCAAATACTTGGGGATTTTCCAGATATCTTCACGTTACGGATTTCTAATTTAACGTCCTTATAGTCTGAGGAGACACTCTTATGATTTCAATCCCTTTAAATTTAATGAGACTTGTTTTAGGGCCTGAATGTCACCTATTTTTGTGTATGTCCCAGGTACACTTGAAAAAAATTTTGTATTCTTGCTGGATGTGGTACTCAAAACGTGAATTAGGTCAAGTAGGCTCACAATACGGTTTCAGTCTTCTATATCCTTACTAGTTTGTTGTTTACTTCTTCTATTAATGAGATAGGAGTATTGATCTGTAAATGTAATTGTTAATTTGTCTATTTCTTATTCAGGTCTGCTATTTTATGCTGGATCCCTTGTGAAGCTCAATAGTTAGGTGTTTATACATTTATTACTTTTGTTTTCTTGAGATACTTGTTTTCTTGTGATACTTTGTTTCTTGTGATAATGATATTATCATTATAAAAAATCCTTCTTTGTCTCTAGAGATACTCGTTATCTTAAAGCCTATTTTGCTTCATAGTATCACAGACTTTCCAGTTTTCTTACACTTTCTATTTACATGCCATATTCCTTCACCCTTTAACTTTTAACCCATTTTTGGTTTTGTATTTAAAGTTTTTCCATTATATAGAGCATACAGTCTCTCTTGATATTTATCCATCTCTTGTTTTGAATTTTCCTCAATTTATATTTAGTATGATGGTTGATATGGTAGGATTTGGGTCTATCATTTTGCTATTTGTTTTTGAATGGTCTCATCTCTTTTTCATTCCTGGGCCTCCTTTCCTACCTTCCTTTGCTTGAAGCAAATACTTTTTGTTTATGATTTTATGTCTTCCAGTGGCTTTTTAGCTATCTTTATTTCTATTGGTTTTTTATTGCTGTTGTAAGACTTGAAACTTGTTTAACTTTTCACAATCTACTTAAGGTAACTGAACTACAGACAGGAAAATACAGGAAAGTGGCAGCAATATAGTTCCATTAACCACCTTTATGCTTTGTTGTCATATATATTACATCAATATACATTATTAGCCCAATAATACAGTATAGTACTTTTTTACTTTAAACAGTCGTAAGTCTTTTAAAGAAATTAACAAAAATGTACATAAACAGAATACTATGTAACACCTCTGTTGTTAGTTATTCCGTTCTGCATATGTGAGTTATCATCTAGTGTCATTTCCCTTAAGCCTGGAGTTGTTCCTTTAAAATTACTATATTGCAGGACTAGTAGCAATGATTTCTCTGTTTTCATTTATCTAAAAGTATCTTTACCTTGCCTTCTTTCTCACTACATTTTTATTTCTTAAGGTCTTTACATGAAAAGTAATTCACCAGTTTTAGATGTACAGTTAGTTGATTATCAGTAATTGTTTAAAGTCATGCAACTACTACTACAAAGAACATATAGAACAGTCCCCTCATCCTAAAGAGCTGCCTCAGGCCCCGTTGTATTTGATCCTCTCTCCCTACCCCCAGCCCTAGGCAACTACTGATCTCCTTTCAATCTGTAATTGTTAAACTTCCCCTTCCATTAGGCTTTGTCATTATGAAGTGTCTCTCTTTATCTCTGGCAATGTATTCTATTTTGAAATGTCTTTTATTTCTGTTATTAATATTGCCACTTCAGCCTCCTTATGATTGCTGTTGGCATGGCATATCTTTTCCCACCAACTTACTTTCAGCCTGTGTCTTTGTATTGAAAATGCATCTTTTGTAAAGAGCATATACTTGGGCTTTGTTTCTTAATCTATTCTGACAATTTCTGCCTTTTAATTGGAGAGGTGATCCATGTAGTCTATTCTAGTTTTTGACATGAGAGAGACCATGTCTACCATGATATTTTTTAAGTTTTTGGTACTTCTGTTCCTCCTCTCCTGTGATGACTTCTCATCAGAAAACATAGAGCCAGAAAACAGTGAAACAACACTGTTAATGTCTTAAAAGAGAAAAATAATAGTCAACTCAGAGTTCTAAATTCAGCAAAAATATCCTTCAAGTATGAAGGTAAAATAAAGAGATTTTCAGATAAAAGGGAATTAAAAGAGTTTGTAACCAACAGACGTGCACTGTAAGAAATGGCAGAGGAAGTTCTTCAGGCTGGAGGTAAATAAGACCAGATAGAAACTCAGACTCTCAGAAAAGATGAAGAGCATCAGAAATGCCAAATATCTGGCTAAATGTAAAAGGCCATCTCTCTCTCTCTTTTTTCGTTTTGGCCCATTTCCTATTACTTAATAAACATACAGCTGTGTGGATGGTGCCTCCCAGTAAAAGACAGGAAATAGGCAAACTCCTTATCTGGGCCTTGCAATCCCCCTGCGCTGAGCAAGAAAATGAACCCCCAGCCCTTCCCTACCTGAGCTCTTCTTCCTCCAGGTCGCAGCTCCAGTGACCACTGCTCCAAGGACAGCAGATCAGCAACAATTCTCATGATGGATGGTGGACTGAGGAGGTGGCTCTGAGGAGGACAAGGAAGGTGAGGGGCCCCGCCCTCCAGGCCTCAGCTCTGACACCACTAAAAGGTCTCCAAAAGGGCTCCTGCTTTGCTGTCAGAGAAGAGGCTCTGTCCCCTCATCCCCATTCTAACCCCATCTCAGGGTGATAGGCTTGGACAGCCCCTCGGGCTGCACTAGGCAGGTGTATCTCTGCTATTTTCAAGAAGGCACCACCACAGCCGCCCACTTCTAGAAGGTTCCATCCCCCACAGGCTCCATGTCCTGGGTCTGGTCCTCCCCATCATGCTGCCAAGTCAGGATGATCTCCGCAGGGTAGACGGCCATGGCCCAGCACCTCAGGGATCTCACTGTCAGAGATGGGGTGGTGGGTCAGAAATGTTTTGGGGGCAATTTGAGAGGAAGAATCTGAAAATTCAGATACTTTGCATCCCTCATGGAACACTCCAGCAGCACTCACTAGATGATCCTGAGAAGGGACAGGCCAATTGAGGTGGGGGAAGAAAGTGTAAAATCCAGACTCCAGCCTGGAGTCAGGAATCTGGGATAATCTCCTATTCTTTGGAAAGTTCCAAGATCAGGGTGAGAAGCTCAGGATAAGAGGCTCTAGGTTTCTGAGGGGGAGAACAGGACTTCTGATCCTGACCTGGGTGAAGGCTGACTAACTCAGAAAAGCTGGAGTTAGACATCAAGACATATTGAGTGTGAGGCAAAGAACAGGGCCTGAGAGAAAGTTGCCCTGTGGTACCCAAGACGGCTGCTGGGGTCAAGAGGAACAACTAGTGGATCAGTTACTTCAGGGACGTCTTCCCTCCATCCCCAGAGAGACTGGATCCCTTAGTTGTCCTGAGAGAAGGGCCCTCAGATTCACTCTTTGGTACAGAATCTAGAAACCCAGGAGGAAACCTCTCCCTCTGGATCAGAGGAAGGGGTGGAATTTTAGCATCTCCTTCCCATTCTCCAGGCATCTGTGGAGCCATTCCACGCATGTGCCCTCCACATAGTGGATGGAGTATTTTGTCAAATGCTTTCTCTGTATCTATTTAGATGATTGTGTGATTTTTATTCTTCATTTTGTTAATGTGCTGAATCCTAATTGATTTGCAGTTGTTGAACCATCCCTGCATCCCTGGAATAAATAAATCTCACTTGATAATAATGTATGATCTTTTTAATGTATTGTTGTATTTGACTTGCTAGTATTTTGTTGAGGATTTTTGCATCGATGTTCATCAGTGATACTGGCCTGTAACTTTCTTTCTTTGTGTTGTCCTTGTCTGGTTTTGATATCAGGATAATGTTGGCCTCATAGAATGAGTTGGGAAGCTTCTCTTCCTCTTCAGTTTTTTGAGAGGGAAGAGTTTGAGAAGAGTAGGTATTAAGTCTTCTTTGAATGTTTGGTAGAATTCACCAGGGCAGCCATCTTGTCCTGGGCTTTTATTTTAAGTTGATGGTCTCTTTAGTTTGACCTCTTGCTAAAAGCTCTACTCTTGTACTCCCCTCCTCCCACATTTCATGTTTTTGATATCATATCTAACCTATTTTTTTGGTGCATGTGTATCCATTATACTCTGCTTATGGAAATAGATAATTTTAGTATTTTTGTCTTTGACCTTCATTTTTATCTTCATTGGTGGTTGACCTGCTACCTTTATTGTATATTTGCCTTTACCAGTGATTTTATCATTTGTTGTTGTTTTTTCTTTTATATAGTATTCTTATTCCTATTTTTGGTCTTCCCTTTAAGGTAAATATTTTAAATGCAACATTCTTTTTTTTTTTTTTTTAAAGGCCCCCCAGTGCATAGTTGTATATTCTTCATTGTGGGTTCTTCTAGTTGTGGCATGTGGGACGCTGCCTCAGCATGGTCTGACGAGCAGTGCCATGTCCGTGCCCAGGATTCGAACCAACGAAACACTGGGCCGCCTGCAGCGGAGTGCGCGAACTTAACCACTCGGCCACGGGGCCAGCCCCTTAAATGCAACATTCTATACCAAGCCAAAAGGTGACTGAATTCTAGGGTCACCTAAAGGCATTTCAAACGTTAGTGTTTTAATATTTTACTTTTCATGTTTTCCTTCCTCAGGATACTACTAGACACAGTGGGAAAGAAGAAAAGATAGAAAAAACCAAGGGGAAATATATGGGATACAGGCAACAGGAGAGCCAGCACAAGAGAGAAACAAAGGGCTGCCAGGATGAGGTGAAGAAGATCCAGGGTGGCAGGCCTGCCCCAGGTGTGCAGCGAACCAGTCCATGTATGGCAGGTCTCAAGGCTGTGGGACAGGTGTCTTCACAAAGTTGAAGTCCGTAGAATACCTGATGTACTCAAATATGTTTACTGAGATTTAAACCCTGAGGGAGAGTTTGGGAGTGATTCATAATGAGTACAATAGAAACTAAGCAAATGATGGAACAGTACATTTATTAACTCCAGGGAAAGATACAAAATTCAAGAAAAATAAGTGTAATCCACTAAATGCTCCATTGTGAATAGCATTTATAGGGTCATAATGATGTAGACTCTGAAAACTGAGCTAACTAAAATTATAAGATAACTATATTGGGAGTATGGGGGTGTGTGAAAAAGAGCTAATCCACTAAAGATGATACATAAACCTGAAAATGAAGGAGCATGATAAGCATGATACTAGAGACATTGAAGTCACAATAAGAGAATCAGCTAAAAGAATAAAAGAGATTGTCTCTGGGTTTTGGGAAATGGGGATGCATAGAAGATTGGAGGCATCTGTCTTCATAACAAATCTTATATTAGTATTTGACCTTTTAAACTACCTGCATAAATCCATTTGATAAAAATAAAAATTCAACATTTAAAAAAGACAACACAGTAGGTGAGAGAATGGACTCAGGAATTGCTCTATAGCGTCACAGATGTGGGGCAGCAGTTGGTCAGAGACTTGGAATTGGGTGGTGTTTATTTTGGAAGAAGATTATGGTGATTTAAATTTCATTTTGTTTGTTTTAATGGGAAGAATTGTAGCATGTTTATATGCAGCGTTGAATGATCCAGAAGAGAGTGGGAAATTGGTGATGCAGGGAAGGAAGGGGCCTGATCCTGTGCCCAAGCATAGAGGTGGCTTAGACAAGAGCAGGACCATCTATCACGGCTGGTGTGAAGGCAGAGGATACAGGTACAGATGTGGGATGTGGTTGGATGATGATGCTGTTCTCACCTGAATCCTTGTTTTTTTTCTGAGTGAAAAAGAAATAAGCTCATCACCTAAGAGTGGAGAGGAATTGGAGGGGTGTGAGGAGAGAGAAGAAAGGGAGAAATAGCCCTCTCAGGAGGGATGAGAGTAAACTGCTTCAGTACAGTGATGGAGACCACTAAGGCCTGTGCTCCTCAGCGTAGAGAGCAAGAGTTTCAGTACTCAGGCAGCAGTACTTGGATATAAAATGTACTAGAAGGGAGTGCAACAAAATATCTGCAGGTGTTAGGTTTTGGGGATGTTTTTATGTCATCATTTGTTACTTTCAGCATTTTAACATTTTTCTGTAGTGAATATACATGGCATTATAATCAGAAAAAAGAACTACTATCTTTAAAATTGTTAAAGGGAAGGCAGATGTGTAGGAAAGAGCAGAGCTCAGGGCACAGCACTGGAATTCCTGGTCCCCCATGTCTGGGCTCTGGGGCAGTGAACTCGCAGAGCCTTTTCTCCATTTCTCAGTTCATTGTTCTCTGTGGAGCACAAGCAGGATCTTTCCCTTATTTCTGGGGTGCGGTCATTCTTTACTATCTTGTCACCTCTTTAATGCTTTATCAAGATGGTTTTGTATTTTACATGACATTTTAACTGTTATCAGAGGGAGGATTTGTCCATACAATCTAGCCCACCTTTTCCAGAAATGGAAATTGTATGGCAAAATAGTTCAGCAAAATGATAATTGGTCCCAGAGTAGAGGATCAGAATCAGTCTTTTTAATAATTTTTAAAAATTGTGATAAAATGTACATAACATAAAATTTACTGTGCTAACCACTTTCAAGTATACGGTTCAGTGGCATTAAGTACCTTCACATTGTTGTGCAACTGTCACCATCATTCATCTACAAAACTTTTTTCACCTTGCAAAATAAACTCTGTACCCAATAAACAATAACCCCCCATCGCCCTCGCCCCTCAGCCCTTGGCAACCACAATTCCACTTTGTGTCTCAACGAATTTGACTACACTGAGTGCCTCATATGAGTGCAATCTACAGTACTTGGCTTTTGTGACTGGTTTATTTCTCTTAGCATAATGTCTTCAAGGTTCATCCATGTTGTAGCACATAACACAATGTCCTTCCTTTTTAAGGCTGAATAATATTCCATTGTATATTTATGCCACAATTTGTTTACACAGTCATCTGTCAGACACTTGGATTGCTTCTTTTAGCTATTGTGAAGAATAAACATGAGGATTTTTGCATCAATATTTATGAGGGATATTGGTCTGTAGTTTTCTTGTGGTATTTTTGTCTAGTTTTCATATCAGAGTAACACTGGCCTCATGGATGAGTTTGGAAGTGTTCTCTCCTCTTAGATTTTTTTACAAGAGTTTGAGGAATATTTGTGCTAATTCTTCTTTAAATATTATATTGAATTCACCAGTGAAACCATCTGGTCCTAGGCTTTTCTTTGTTGAGAGGTTTTGGATTACTGATTGAATCTCCTTACTAGTTCTTGGTCTGTTCAGATTTTCTATTTCTTCATGACTAAGTCTTGGTAGTTTTTATGTTTCTAGGAATTTATTTATTTCATCTAGGTTATCCAATTTGTTGATGTACAATGGTTTATAGTATTCTCTTATAATCTTTTTCTATTTCTATAAAATGAGTTGTAATGTTCCCTCTTTCATTTCTGATTTTAGTTGACACTTCTCTCTATTTTTCTTGGTTACTTTAGCTTAAGATTTGTCAATTTTGTTGATCTTTTCAAAGAATCAACTTGTGGTTTTGTTCATTTCTTCTATCGTTTTTCTTTTCTCTATTTTATCTATCTCTTCTCTAATCCTTGTTATTTCTTTCCTTTTGCTAGCATTGGGTTTAGTTCCTTAAGTTGTAAAGTTAGGTTGCTGATTTGAGGTCCTTCTTCCTTTTTAGTTCATTTTTAATTGTTGTAACAAACAGATAACATTAAATTTACCATAGTAAACATTTTAAGTGTACAGTTCAGTAGTATATTCACATTGTTGTGCAACAGATCCTAGAACTTTTTCATCTTGTAAAGTTAAAACTCTGTACCCATTAATCACTAGTTTCCTCTCTCTTGTTCCTTTGTAAGGCTGAATAATCTTCCATTGTATGTATATACCACATTTTGTTTGTCCATTCATATCTTGGTGAACACTTGTTTGCTTCCCAACTGAAGCTGGAAATAGCAGAACTAGCTATTGTGAATAACATTGGTATAAACATAGACAAAGATATACAAATAGTCCTTCAAGATCCTGATTTCAATTCATTTGGGTAAATACCCAGAAGTGTGATTGCTGGGTCATATAGTGTTTCAATTTTTGATTTTTAGGAACCTCTATACTGTTTTCCATAGCAGCTGCATCATTTCACATTTCTACTAACAGTGTAAACACAATTTGGGCCGGGCCAGTGGCCAAGTGGTTAAGTTCACAAGCTCTGCTTTGGCAGCCCAGGGTTTCACTGGTTTGGATCCTGGGTGCGGACATGGCACTGCTTGTCAGGTCACGCTGAGGTGGAGTCCCACGTGCCACAACTAGAAGGACCCACAACTACAATATACAACTATGTACTGGGGGCATTTGGGGGTAAAAAAAGCAGAAAAAAAAAAGGTTCCATTTCTCCACAGCCTTGCCAAAACTTATCTTTTGTTTGATGATAGCCATCCTAACAAATGTGAGGTGATATCTCATTGTGGTTTTGATTTTCATTTTCCTAATGATTAGTGATGCTGAGTATCTTTTCATGGGCTTGTTAGTCATTTGAATGTCTTCTTTGGAGAAATATCTATTCAAGTCCTTTGCCCACTTTTTAATTGTTTTGTTGTTGTTGAGTTGTAGGAGATCTTTATAAATTCTGAATATCAATCGCTTATCAGATAATATGATATGCAAATACTTTCTCCTATTCCATAGATTGCTTTTACACACTGTTGATTGTGTCCCTTGATGGACAGAAGCTTTAAATTTTGATGTACTCCAATTTATCTTTTTTTAAAAATTTTGTTTTCTGTGATTTAGGTGTCATATCCATAAAATTACTGACAACCCAATATCATGAATATTTTATTCTAACAGTTTTATAGTTTTAGCTCTTAGATTTAGACCTTTGCCCTATTTTGAGTTAAGTTTTAGACGTGGTGTAAGGTGGCACTCCAACGTCATTCTTCTGTATGTGCATATCCAGTTTTCCCATTATCATTTGTTGAAAAGACTGTCCTTTCCCCATTGAATGGTTTTGGCACCCTTGTCAAAGATCATTTGACCATACATTCAAGAGTTATTTCTGGGCTCTCCTTTCTGCTCCATCAGTCTATATGTCTGTCTTTCTGCTAGTACCAAACTGGTTCAGTTTCTGTAGCTGTATAGTAAGTTTGAAATCAGGAAGTATAAGACCTCCAATTTTGTTCTTCTGTTCCAAGATTGTTTTTGGCTATTCTGGGTCTCTTAAGATTCCATATGAATTTGAGGATGGATTTATCTACTTCTGCAAAAAATGCTGTTGGGATTTTGATAGGGGTTGCGTTAAATATGCAGATTGCTTTGGGCAGTATTGACATCTTAAGAATATTAAGTCTTCCAATCCATGAATGCAAGATGTCTTTCCATTTATTCTATTTCTTTCAGCAACATTTTGTAGTTTTCAGTGTAGAAGTTTTTTGCCTCCATGATTAAGTTTATTACTAAGTATTGTTTTTGATGATATTGTAAATGGAACTTTTTTATTAATTTCATTTTCAGATTGTTCATTTTTAGTCTCTAGAAACACAACTGATTTTTGTACGTTGATCTCGCATCTGCTACTTTGCTAAATTCATTTATTAGTTCTAACAGCTTTTTATATGTGGGGAATCTTTAGAGTTTTCTACATGTCATCTGTGAATGGAAATAATTTTACTTCTTCCTTTCCAATTTGGGTGTCTTTTCTTTCCTGTCTAATTGCTCTGGCTAAGACTTCCAGTACTATGTTGAACAGCAATGATGAAAGCAGGCGTCCCTGTCTTGTTCCTGATCTTACAGGACAAGCTTTCAGTCTCTCACCAGTATGATATTTGATGTAATTTTTTAATGTATGGCTTTTATTATGTTGAAGTAGTTTCCTTCTATTCCTAGTTGGTTAAGTGTTTTTATCATGAAAGGGTGTTGAATTTTGTTAAATTCTTTTTCGGCATCAATTGATCTAATCATGTGGGGTTTTTTTCTGTCATTATTTCATTATGGTATATTACCTAGACTGATTTTTGTGTGTTGAACCATTGGAGGCATTCCATTTCACTGCAGGAATAGCTACAACTTGATCATGGTGCATAATCTTTCTAACGTGCTGTTTAATTCTGTTCGCCAGTATTTTGTTGAAGATTTTTGCGTCAGTATTCATTAGGAATATTGTCTGTATTTTTCTTTTCTTATAGTCTTTGTCTGGCTTTGATCAAGGTAATGCTGGCCTCATAGAATGAGTTTGGAAGTGTTCTCTCCTCTTAGATTTTGTTTTTTTTTTTTAAAGATTGGCACCTGAACTAACAACTGTTGCCAATCTTTTTTGTTTCCTGCTTTTTCCTCCCCAAATCCCCCCAGTACATAGTTGTATATTTTAGTTGTGGGTCCTTCTAGTTGTGGCATGTGGGACGCCACCTCACAATGGCCTGATGAGCAGTGCCTTGTCCGCACCCAGGATCCAAACCCTGGGCCACCGAAGCGGAGAACGCGAACTTAACCACTCAGCCGCGGGGCTGGCCCCCTCTCCTCTTAGATTTTTTGCAAGAGTTTGAGGAGGGTTAGTGCTAATTCTTTAAATATTTTATAGAATTCACCAGTGAAGCCATCTGGTCCTAGGCTTTTCTTTGTTGGGAGGTTTTGGATTACGGCCTCCTTACTATTTATAGATCTGTTCACACTTTCTATTTCTTCATGATTCAGTCCTAGTAGGTTGTGTATTTCTAGGAATTTATCCATTTCATTTAGGCTATCTAATTTGTTGGAATACAGTTATTCGGAGTGTTCTCTTATAATCTTTTTTATTTCTGTAAAATCAGTTGTAAATTCCCCTCTTCCTTTTCTGATTTTAGTTATGAGTCTTCTGTCATTTTGTCTGAATCAATGTAGCTAAAAGTTTGTCAGTTTTATTGGTCATCATTTCAAAGAACCTACTTTGGTTTCATTGATCTTCCCTATTGTTCTTCTATTATTTTATTTATCTCTGCTCTAATCTTTATTATTTCCCTTCTTCTACTAGCTTTGGGTTTAGTTTGTTCCCCTTTTTCTAGTTCCTCAAGTTGTGAAGTAGGTTGTTTATTTGAGGTCTTTATTCTTTTATAATGCAAGTATTTACAGCTATAAATTTCCCTCTTAGTACTGCTTACATGGCATCCCATAACTTTGGATATATTGTGTTTTTATTATCCAAAGCATTATGTGTACTTTTAGTTAGAATACAAAACAGAATCATATTCTTAATCATTAAATTGTTTCAACAACTCCAGAAAGTTACCTGCTACAATGAATTAGGTAGAAAATATAGTGTTTCAACATTTTAGTGTGTGACAGGTAGACATCATGATCAAACGGTCAATAGGAAATTCTATTACTGTCTCACTAACAATGAAAGTTCTCTTCATGATAATCATGTTAGAGTTAAGTATTTTATTGGTGCATCTGTTACAACTTCTATTACAAAGGAGAAATTCTATGGTCTTCTTTTCATAGGAAATTCTATTACTGTCTCACTAACAATGAAAGTTCTCTTCATGATAATCATGTTAGAGTTAAGTATTTTATTGGTGCATCTGTTACAACTTCTATTACAAAGGAGAAATTCTATGGTCTTCTTTTCAAAGAAAAATACACCAAGCAATTTTCCTGCAGGAAATTTGTGCAAACCAATATAAGATCTAAATTTTTCACAAAATATACAAAAAAGGAACAAAAGGGCTTTTTTACTTTTTGAAGGCTGGAATGTTGACACTTTTGAAATAGGAAACAGTTCTTTATTCCTGTGATCTGGCTCAGATCTGCTGCTAACTATGACTCTAGCATCAGACATAATTTCTTTTTTAGGCTTCTTTTTTCTGCTTGTGTTTTTCTATTTATCTGTCTAATAAGTATCTCATTAATATTAATCTTTGACTTTAAACGTACTCTAAAGAGAAACAATTTCACCAATGTCTTGCTAAATTCTGACTTGCTCTTTAATAATTACTTAGATTTCTAACCAAAATCATTGGAACATCCTCTACATCTTTAACTCATAAAATCTATCCTCTTGGCTCCTCTAAGTTGTTAAAAACGGACTGAGCTGTAATAGAATACACTAGTTAAATCCCTTGGACATTCAACATATAGAAAAAATCTGGTTGCAAATTGCTTTGTCACTGCTATTGAGGATTTGAACCTACAATGTTGGCAATCTACTTCTACAGACATGGGTTGCTTAATGACAGGGATACATTCTGAGGAATGCATCATTAGGTGACTTTGTCATTGTGTGAACATCTCAGAATGTATTTCCACAAACCTAGACAGTACAGCCTATTACACACCTAGGCTATATGATATTGCCTATTGCTCCCAGGCTACAAACCTGCACAGCATGTCACTGTACTGAACACTGTAGGCAACTGTAACACAATGGTAAATATTTGTGAATATAAACATATCCAAACATAGAAAAGATACAGTAAAAAAATGGTATAAAATGGTATGATTTCACTCATATGTGGAAAATAAACAAACACATATGAGGAGAACAGATTAGTGGTGCCAGAAGAGAAGGGGTGTGGGAAGGGCAAAAGGGATAAAGGGGCACATATGTATTGTGATGGATAAAAACTAGACTATTGGTGGTGATCATGATGCAGTCTATACACAAACTGAAATATAATAATATACATTGAAATTTACACAATGTAATAAGCCAATATGACCTCAATTTTAAAAAAATAAATAATATAGACATATGGTATAAAAGATAAAAAATGATACACTTACCATGAATAGGGCTTGCAGGACTGGAAGTTGTTCTGGGGGCATCAGTGAGTGAGTGGTGAGAGAATGTGAAGGCCTAGGACATTCCTGTATGCTATCATAGACTTTATAAACACTGTACACTTAGGCTACACTAACTTTATTAAAAAAATATTTTTCTTTAATAATAAATTAACATTAGCTTACTGTAACTTTTTTACTTTGTAAACTTTTTAATGTTTTTAACTTTTGACTCTTTTGTTATAACACTAAGGTTAAAACACAAATACATTGTACAGCTGTACAAAAATATTTTATTTCTCTATATCCTTATTCTATAAGCTTTATTCTACTTGTAAACTTTTTAATTTTTTTTAAGTTTTTAAACTTTTTTTCAAACTAAGATACAAACACACACATTTGCCTAGGCCTACACAGGGTGGGGGACATGAATATCACTGTCTTCCATCTACACATCTTATCCCACTGGAAGGTCTTCAAGGGCAATAAGACACATGGAGCTGTCATCTCCTATGATAACAATGCCTGCTTCTGGAATACATCCTGAAGGAACTGCCTGAAGCTCTTGTTGGGGAGGTGTCACTCTTTTCAGAAACATGTCCATGGTGGTTTGCTTGGCTTGTTTCTTTTTTTCATCATAGATTTGCTTGTAAGCAGATAATGTATCATCTATTAATGAAAACCTTTTGCTGTTGGGGGTCCATGTTTTCAAACTTTTTAGGGAGCTTGCTGAGGTCTGCAAAAGCTTCTGCTAAACCCTTCACTGTGAAATTTCTTGGAGGTTCTTCTTTTTCTTCTCCTGCAGTGTCCTTTTGTCATTTCTTTACACTGGCATCACCATGCAAATAATGCACTACAACGTTACAACAGCTATGACATCACTAAGCAATAGGAATTTTTCAGCTCTGTTATAATTTTACAGGATGACCATTGTATATGTCTTCTGTCATTGACTTTAACATTGTTATGCAGCACACGACTGGGTTTGCTTGTATTGCTAGATACAGATATAGGACATAGGAATCTTGTATTTCTTGCTCATATGTGTCAACAAAACATTCTTATACAACTGAATTATCAGAGCAGATTTTCACACATTCTTAAACCCAGGAGTTCAAGTATGGAAAGTTCCTTTTAGGCAACTAGTGTCTGCTCCCATGCCTTGAGAATGGTAAGCTACAAGAGTCTTGATGAGACCACCTCTTACTGCAGAAGCTGAAAAACACTTTCCCAGTCTTCCTTGTTGCTGAAGCACATGTAGGCACCCTATACTCTGGCAATCTGGCACACTTAGGCCAGTTTTTGATTTAGGAGTTAATTACATGAGAAATAGGGCTTGGTCTATCTGCTAATTTCCTGTGATCATTTCTTCTTCAACTCTTCATTCTCATTTCTAAATCCAGGAGAACTATACCCATCAATAATGCCTATGAAACCACCAAGATAGCTACTGCCAAGCACAACTCTGGCTCCACCCCCGTATTCATTCTTTCTTCATCCTCCTCTGCTCTCCATCATATTGTATCTGCTATCCACTAGCACTTGCTAATGCACTGTATGTTCTGTTTACACATTGACGATCTCATCAATTCTCTCAAGCTCTGATGACTCCTCCATCTCCTCCTTCTCGCTGCAGCTCCCACACTGACTCCTACTCTGGTTCTTTGTGGCAACATGGTAGCACCTCCAGAATTTGAAAGCAGGTAGACACAGATATCCCTTCCCATTTGCACTATACATGCCCCAGTATTGTTTAACAAATTACCCTTCTTCTAAAATTAGCCAGATATGTTTTCTGTTGCTTATAGCTAAGACTACTAATTTAACATTAGGTTAAATATCTATTTCTACCATCTCAAAACCCAGCTGACATAAGATTTGCTTCAGGACCAGGTGATTTCTAAAAACTCATATATACCTGAGCCTCATTGGTTCTATTTCCCCCTTCTTACTGCAAAATTTACAAGAACACAGCAGAAATAAACCAATTCCCACTCCAGATATCTTAAATCTCAGACTGTATCAAATGTTAATCAGGCATGAATTATTTAAAAATACTTAACTGTTTTCACAGCTGCTTAGAAAGATGGCAGGAGAAATTATGTGACAGGAAAGGTGCTTTAGAAATTCATATGGATGTTGTAATCAATTACTATTAGTGGCAGAGGCTGTAATCCAATGACGTAGTCACTCGTCCTCATACATTTGTCTTAGTGGCAGATGAAGGAGCAAATCAAAGGCAACAGAATACAAAGATTAATAACAGCACACATTTTAATAAGTACTTTAAAGACATTCCAACCCTTTCCTGTAGAGAAAGCAGATCAAGTATTACCATTCCCTTTTTAGAGACGAAGCAGAGAAGTAAGAGATTCCTGACTCTACCATCCACTCCAGTCATCTAAGGGCATTGAAAAACCCAGTAGGATAGTCTAGCTGAAGCAGAAAGTTGGGAATGATCTAGAGGAATAGGGACAAATGAAGAAGCCTAGGGCCGTGCCCATATAGTCTTCTCTCAGGGTCTTACTGTAAGGCTGGATCTCATGCAGAAAAGCCACAGGAAAGGGAAAATTCTCCCAGTGAAAGAAGATGAGAATTTATAGATAAACTCAAGTTCTAGCATTGCTAA
The DNA here is from genome assembly GCF_041296235.1 of Equus asinus. Lineage (NCBI taxonomy): Eukaryota > Metazoa > Chordata > Mammalia > Perissodactyla > Equidae > Equus > Equus asinus. The sequence continues at coordinate 35,594,296 of NC_091797.1, forward strand.
AAGTTACCTTCCCACCATCGTAATCCAAAGCAACTCCAACTTGCCTTGGACAGTAGGACAAGATCTGGAAAGGCTCAGGGCTAGTACATATATAAACTCCAGCTGAAGACAGCTGCAGAGCCCAGAATCCCTCCTCAGGGGTGAAGTTGAGATATCCTCTTCTCACCACTGACTCTCTTGCCACCCCCACCAGGCAGAATTTTGGCCATATTCCATTTTCCTGAGGCCATTCCTCCTCCAACTCTTCATACTCCTTTCTATATCCAGTGGAACTCTAGCCATCAGTGATGCCTATGAGTCCACTAACATAGCTGCTGCCAAACACAACTCTGGCTCTCCCCCTGTATTTCATTGCTTCTTCCTGCTCCTCTGCTCCCCACCATATCCTACCCACTTTCACCTCCCAGTACACTTTGCCCCACATGAGGCCCTTATTGCCCAGAACACCAAGCTCAGGATCAAATAGCTGTTCATTTTGGTATTTGCTCATCCACAAGCCAGTGAATATCACACTCTTCCCATTTGGAGACACCTAGAGGTAGCCATTGGCTATCTGGGAATTCAGGATGGTCCTCACTGTGGGGACAAGAGGATAAAGGTGTAGCATCATAAAAGATATCAGAGGAGATATGTCTCAGGTTCTGGGGCCTTTTTGACAATGGTGGGAGACTCTCTTTGGGGACCAGGACAGAGATTGCTTTAGATCTTGTGTTCATATATTAGCAATCATAGCCAGAGAATGGAGAGAACACAGGGAGAGAATTCAAGGGCATAGGCAGCATGATGAGACTTGGGAGGAAAGAAAAAAGAGGGACTGGAATCCTTATAGCTGAGGAAACGTTCATGGTTTGAAATCTGAAACCTCAAGATCAAGGATCAAGAATTTGGATACATTAGCCACCACAAGACCTTCCTGTTTAAAGAGCTGATCCAAAAGTAAGGGAGCTTCACAGGAAAGCTGCAATTTGCCGTAGGAGAGTTTACTTTGAGGCAAACATCAGCCATGATTCCCTCCAGATACTCGCTTGTCTTATATTCCAGATCCTTCATCAATTTTCCCAGAGTGAAAGAAGAAAAAGACAGTAAGCAATTCTGACACCACATCTTTCTAGGTCAAATTCTCTTACTGTTGGCTAATACAACTTTAAAAGGTGACAGAGCACCATGAAAGCTCAATTGAAATAGAGAAATTAATGCAGCTGACACCCAGAGTTGTCCAGTCTGAGGTGGTTCATTCAAGTATCTGTGTCAACATCTGCTGAACACACCTGATGCTTCATTAGAGCACCTTTGGGCATCGTCTCTGTTCTCTAACTAAGCCCTAAACTTCTAGTCCTAAATCACACTATTTCTCTGCAGTATCAAAGAGATCTCTTTGAGATTAATTCTCCCCAATATTCTTTTTTAAATTATTTTTTATTTTTAAGTGATAAAAAACAAAATTTACTATCTTCATCATGTTTAAGTGTGCAGTTCAGTAGTGTTAAGTATATTTACATTGCTGTCAAACTAATTTCCAGAACTCTTCCACCCTGCAAAACTAAAACTCTATACCCATTAAGCAACAACTCCTCATTTTCCCCTCTTCCCAACCCCTGGCCACCACCATTCTACTTTCTGTTGTTATGGATTTGATTACTTTAGATATTTCATATGAATTGAATCATACAGTATTTGGTTTTTGGTGACTGGCTGATTTCACTTAGCATAATGTCCTCAAGGTTTTTCCATGTTGTAGCATGTGTCAGAATTCTTTCCCTTTTTTAGGCTGAATAATATTTCCTTGTATGTATATCCCACATTTTGTTGATCCTTTCATCCATTGATGGACATTTGGGCTGCTTTTCCCTCTTGCCTGTTGTGAATGCTGCTGCTATGAACATGGGTGTGCAAACATCTCTTCAAGACCCTACTTTCAATTTGTTGGGAAGTAGGATTGCTGGGTCAAATGGTAATTATAGTTTTAACTTTTTGAGGAAATGCCATACTGCTTTGCATAGCCTCTCCATATTCTTTAACTTCATTTTTGAATATGAAACATCTTTTTACCAGCTCTGGGCCCTATAGACTATGACTCTACCATAGACTAGGTAACATCCTTAGACTGTCATGTGGAAAGACTCCCTAGTTTGGATTTACTTAGATTCCCTCACCAATATCCCTGCCTGGTGTGAATAACCTGCACAAGAGCACGGACCCCTGAGAAGCCAAGACCAGAACCAAAACCTAAGGAAATATTATAGAGAAAGAAAGGAGGTTTTTCTAGGCTCAGAACCCCTTCCTTCAGCCATTCCTTTCCCACTGAATCCTCTGAGCCCTTTCTCTAAAGAAAGAAGTTTATCTGGACATTCTCCTGCCTGCTTTTTGATTGCAGGACTCACAGGCTTTTCAATCCAGAACTTCTTCCAGGGATATATAAAAAAGAATAGAGTCACAGTGGGAACTGTTGAAAGAAAGGCACGATTTCTCACCATCACCACATACACATGCACACATGCACCCCAACAATAGACCAAAAGGGCAGAGAGTAAAAGCTGCATTTCCAAATGGTCAGTTCCAACATCAGAGTCAAAGAGTAAGATATATAGAGTTCTGAAGACAGGGCCATGACCTAAATATTCTCTACCCACCAATATATCATTTATGTATGATGCTAAAAAAAGAAAGCCATTTTCTGCCTTGGAATATCTTCAAAACATGCTACTAATACTTCGACATAAAAAGAAATTACCTGAGGTGATGTCAGCGACATGGTGGAGTCAGCTCAACGGGGACTCTCTCCCCTTCAAACTACAACCAAAAAACGAACAACTGAATTTCAACCAATAATTCTAATAATAAAGAGATTGTCAGAGACCCACAGCAGCCAAACGACGACGGAGGGTGGAGAGGCTGGAGCTGCCCTCAGAGGAGCTGGAATGGGGTAAGAGAGAACTTCGTTCCCTCCCCTAGAGACTGCGATTGCTGCTGCGGGTGAGGGAAGGAGCTGGGGAGGGGCTGCACATCTGCAGGATCATCCAGGACTCTCACCACCGTGCAGCGGAAACCCGCTAACGGGGGAAAGCTTTCGCACCCGGGGACCCCATCAAGCCAGGGCCCTGGGAAACCAGAGAGCGAGAGCTGATTGGAATCCAGATCAGCAAGCAAGAGAAAGTGCCCCTCCTCCCCCAATATGCGCTGCGGCACCGCAATCACAGCTGAAGGCTGAGGGCACAGAACGCACGGGTCTCGACCCCCATCTAGTGGCGACAGGCTGTAACTGCAAGCAAATAATAGCATCATGTGCAAAAAGTGCTCCTCTACCATCCAGCAATTTACAAAAGCTCCAGACCAGAAGGAAAACAATAAAAACACAGAATTAAGTCCTGAAGACTTGGAAATAGGTAAACTAAGTGAAAATGAGTTCAGAGTAGCTCTCATCAAAAAACTCAATGAGGTAAAGGGAAATATAGAGAAACAACGAGTTCTGGAGTTACTTCACAAAAGAGATTGAAACCATAAAGAAGAATCAATCAGAAATACTAGAGACGAAAAACACAATGGATCAGATAAAACAGAATACAGATTCCCTGAAGCATGTGTAGACACCACAGAGGAGCAAATTAGCATAATCGAAGATAGACAGGCTGAATGGCTCCAGACACAGGAAGAAAGAGAACTAAGAATTTAAAAAACTGAAGAAAATCTCTGAGAAATAGCAGATTCAATGAGGAAATCCAATTTAAGAATTATCGGAATCCCTGAGGGCATGTAAAAGGAAAATGGAACAGAAAGAGTGTTCAAAGAAATAATAGAAGAACATTTCCCAAATCTAGGGATTGAGGGAGAAATGTGTGTGGGGGAAGTTTTCAGATCTCCTACATTTATCAATGTAAAAAGACCTATGCAAGGCATATAGTAGTAAAAATGGCAAAAATGAATGACAAAGAAAGAATACTCAGGGAAGCAAGGCAGAAGAAAATAACCTACAAAGGAACTCCTATCAGACTTCCAGCAGATTTCTCTACAGAAATCTTACAAGCTAGGAGAGAATGAAATGACATATTCAAAACTTTACAGGATAAAAATCTTCTGCCAAGGATACTCTATCCAGCAAAAATGTCCTTCAGATATGAGAGAGAAATTAAATATTTTCCAGACAAACAAAAGCTAAGGGACTTATAACCAAAAGACTTCCACAACAAGAAATCCTCAAGAAGGCTCTCATACCTGAAAAAAGAAAAAAAGGGAGAAACAGGTCACAAATCACAGGGTAGGGAGACAAATAGATAGAGTCAGAATAGGATAGAAAATATTCAAATATAACATTAGGATAAAGGTAAGGAAACCAGCAAAGCAAACATGATCTTATCACCCTAACCACCAATCACAACACCAGTTGGAATAAGAGATGAAAATAATAATTTAGGAGGGGAAGAGGAAAGGGACTAAATCAGTCTAGGCCAAGGAAGTAAGCGACCACCAGAAAATGGACTATATTATACACGAGATTCTGAATACAAACTTCAGGGTAGCCACTAAACTAAAAAACAGAAGAGAGACACAAAACATAAATAAGGAAAAAATCTAAGAAACCCAGCATAAGAAATTGCAGAAGTCAATGGGTAGGCTAAAACACACAGGACGAGAAACAAAGGTAACACAGGAAAACCAGATAATGAGCAACAGAATGACAGTATTAAACCCTCATGCATCAATAATTACCCTCAATGTAAATGGATTAAACTCTCCAATAAAAAGACACAGAGTGGCAAAATGGATTAAAAAACAAGATCCAACAATTTGTTGCCTCCAGGAAACACACCTCAGCCCCAAGGACAAACAGAGGCTCAGAGTGAAGGGGTGGAAGATGATACTCCAAGCTATTAGCAAATAAAAGAAAGCAGGTGTCACAATACTTATATCAGACAAAACAGATTTCAAAATAAGGCAGGTAAAGAGAGACACAGAGGGACAATATATAATGATCAAAGGGACACTTCATCAAGAATAAATAACGCTTATAAACATGTATGCACCCAACACAGGAGCACGAAAGCTCATAAAGCATCTATTAACAAACCTAAAAGAAGATATTAAAAATAACACAATAATAGCAGGGGACCTCAACACCCCAATCACATCAATGGACAGATCATCCAGACAGAAAATCAGCAAGGAAACAGTGGAGCTAAATAAAAAGCTAAAACAATTGGACTTAATAGACATATATAGAACACTTCATCCAAAAACAGCACAATACACATTCTTCTCAAGTGTGCATGGAACATTCTCAAGGATAGACCATATGTTGGGAAACAAGGCAAGCCTCTGCAAATTTAAAAACATTGAAATAATAACAAGCATCTTCTCTGATCATAATGCTATAAAGCTAGAAATTAATTACAAAAAAAAGCTGAGAAAGGCACAGGATGTGGAGACTAAACAATACACTACTGAACAAGCAATGGATCATTGAAGAAATTAAAGAAGAAATCAAAAAATACCTGGAGACAAATGAAAATGATAACATGCCATATCAACTCATATGGGATACAGCAAAAGCTGTATTAAGAGGTAAATTCATCACAATATAGACATATCTTAACAAACAAGAAAAATCCCAAATAAGCAATCTTAAACTACACCTAACTGAATTAGAGAAAGAAGAACAAACAAAGCCCAAAGTCAGCAGAAGGAGAGAAATAATAAAAATCAGAGCAGAAATAAATGCTATTCAAACAAAAAAGGCAGTAGAAAGGATCAATGAAACAAAGAGCTGGTTCTTTGAGAAGATAAGTAAAACTGACAAACCCCTAGCCAGACTTACAAAGAAAAAAAGGGAGGAAGCTCAAATAAACAAAATCAGAAATGAAAGAGGAGAAATAACAACAGACTCTGCAGAAATACAACGGATTATAAGAGAATACTACGAAAAACTATATGCCAACAAAATGGATAACCTAGAGGAAATGGATAAATTCTTGGACTCCTACAATCTCCCAAATCTCACTCAAGAAGAAGCAGATAATTTGAACAGACCAATCACAAGGAAAGAGATTGAAACATCAACCAAAAGCATCCCAAAGAATAAAACCCCAGGACCAGATGGCTTTCCTGGGGAATTCTACCAAACTTTCAGAGAGGATTTAATACCTATCCTTTTCAAGCTATTCCAAAAAATTAGGGAGGATGGAACATTTCCTAACACATTCTACGAGGCCAACATCACACTGATACCAAAGCCTGACAAGGACACCGCGAAAAAAGAGAACTACAGGCCAATACCGCTGATGAACATAGATGCAAAAGTTCTCAACAAAATTTTGGCAACCCGAATTCAGCAATTCATCAAAAGAATCATACATCAGGATCAGGTGGGATTCATACCAGGGACACAGGGATGGTTCAACATCCGCAAATCAATCAACGTGATACACCACATTAACAAACTGAGAAATGAAAACCACATGATCATCTCAATAGATGCAGAGAAAGCATTTGACAAGATCCAACAGCCATTTATGATAAAAACTCTGAACAAAATGGGGATAGAAGGGAACCACCTCGACATAATAAAGGCCATATATGATAGACCCACAGCCAACATCATACTCAATGGGCAAAAACTGAAAGCCATCCCCTTGAAAACAGGAACAAGACAAGGATGCCCTCTATAACCACTCTTATTTAACATAGTCCTGGTGGTCCTGGCCAGACAGAGAAAGTAATAAAAGTAATCCAAATAGGGAGTAAAGAAGTGAAACTCTTTCTGTTTGCAGATGACATGATCTTATATACAGAAAACCCTAAAGAATCCATCAGAAAACTATTAGAAATAATTAACAACTACAGTAAAGTTGCTGGGTACAAAATCAACTTACAAAAATCAGTTGCATTTCTATACTCTAATAACAAACTTACAGAAAGAGAACTCAAGAATATTATTCCATTTACAGTTGCAACTAAAAGAATAAAGTGCCTAGGAATAAATTTACATAAGGAGGTGAAGGACTTATACAATGAAAACTATAAGACATTATTGAAAGAAAGTGATAATGACATAAAGAGATGGAAAGAGATTACATGCACATGGATTGGAAGAATAAACATAGTTAAAAGGTCCATACTACCCAAAACAATCTGCAGATTCAATGCAATCGCAATCAGAATCTCAATGACATTCTTCACAGAAATAGAACAAAGAATCCTAAAATTCATATGGGGCAACTGATGACCCCAAATTGCTAAAGCAATACTGAGAAAAGAGAACAACGTTGGAGGCATTGCAACCGCTGACTTCAAAATGTACTACAAAGCCATAGAGACCAAAACAGCATGGTACTGGTACAAAAACAGACTTACAGATCAATGGAACAGAACTGAAAGCTCAGAAATAAAACCACACATCTGTGGATAGCTAATCTTCAACAAAGTTGCCAAGAACATGCAATGGAGAAAAGACAGTCTCTTCATTAAGTAGTGTTGGGAAAACTGGTCAGCCACATGCAAAAGAATGAAAGTAGACCATTATCTCACACCATAAACAAAAATAAACTCAAAATGGATCAAAGACTTGAAGATAAGTCCTGAAACAATAAAACTCCTGGAAGATAATATAGGTAGTACACTCTTTGACATCAAACTTAAAAGGATCTTTTCGAATACTCTGTCTTCTCAGACAAGGGAAACAAAAGAAAAAAATAAACAAATGAGACTTCATCAGACTAAAGAGCTTCTGCAAGGCAAAAGAAACTAGGATCAAACCAAAAAGACAACCCGCCAAGTGGGAGAAAATATTTGCAAATTGTATATCCAATAAGGGGTTAATCTCCATAATATATAAGGAACTCACACAACTGAACAACAAAAAAACAAACAGCCTGATCAAAAAATGGGCAGAGGATATGAACAGACATTTTTCCAAAAAAGGTATATGGATGGCCAATAAATACATGAAAACATGTTCAACATCACTGATCATCAGGGAAATGCAAATCAACACTACACTAAGATACCAGCTTATGCCTGTTAAAATGGCTATGAGCACTAAGACTAAAAATAATAAATGTTGGAGAGGGTGTTGGAGAAAAGGGAACCCTCATACACTGCTGGTGGGAAGGCCAACTGGTGCAGCCACTATGGAAAACAGTATGGAGATTCCTCAAAAAACTAAAAATAGAACTACCATATGACTCAGCTATCCCACTGCTGGGTATCTACCCAAACAACTTGAAATCAACATCCAAAGTAACATATGCACCCCTATGTTCATTGCAGCAATATTCACAATAGCCAAGACATGGAAACAATCCAAGTGCCAATCGACTGATGATTGGATAAACAAGATGTGGTATATAGATACAATGGAATACTACTCAGCAATAAAAAAAAGACAAGATCATCTCATTTGCAACAAATGGATGGACCTGGAGGGAGTTATGCTAAGCAAAATAAACCAGACTGAGAAAGACAAACACCAGATGATTTCACTCATATGTGGAATATAAACAAACACATGGACAAAGAAAACAGTTCAGTGGTTACCAGAGGGAGGGGGGTGGGGGTGGGCACAGGGGGTGAAGGGGAACACTTATGTGGTGACAGACAAGAAAAAATGTACAACTGAAGTTTCACAATGATGTAAACTATTATAAACTCAATTTAAAAATAATATTTAAAAATAGAAATGAATTTAACAAATTGTAATATTGTTGGAGAGGGGTTCATGTATGTAGATGTAATGCATAAGTCAACTGTAGGGACAGAAATCCATATGGTTGTAAGGCTTCTCATTTTACTTACAGTTGTAAACTTTTAACTCTAAGTAGACTACGAAAAGTTAAATGTATATTGTAACCCAGACACCATCACTAAAAAAATAATACAAAGAGATATACTCAAAAGCCAAATTTTGAGGTAAATTAAGTTGGAATGTTAAAAAATATTAGGATAAACCAAGAGAATGCAGGAAAAGTGAAACAGAAGAGTAAAAAACATAGGGGACAAAATAGAAATAATAAAATAGTGGGCCCCAAATCAACAACATCAATATTTACATTAAATATGAATAGTCTAAGCACCACCATTAAAGGAGAGAGACTGTCAGATTTGTCTTAAATAAAAGGACCAAACTGTATAATAATCTCCAATAAACCCATATTAAATATAATAAGATAGACAGACAAAGAGTAAAAGAATTGAAAAAGATGTACCATGCAAACACTAACCAAAGAAAGCTGGAGTAGCTATATTAATATTAGGTAAAGTAGACTTCAGAACAAGGTATGTTATGAGGGATAAACAGAGTTATTACATATTGATAAAAGGGTCAATTCTCCAGGAAAATATGCCAATCCCAAAGGTGTATGCAACAACAGAGCTGCAAAACACATGAAGCAAAAACTGACAAAACTGATAAGAGAAAGGCACAAACCCAAATTATATTAGAGAATTCAATACTCTCCTCTCAAAAGTTAAGAAAAATTAGATAGAAAATCAGTCAGGATAAAGAAGTCCTCAAAAACACACCAACTAACTTGACCTAATGACATTTAAAAAAACACTCTGCCTGACAGAAGCAGAATACACATTCTTTTCAAGTGCATGTGGAATATTCATATCAAGGGATCATATTCTGAGTTACAAAACAAACTTTATCAAATTTTAAAGAATTTAAATTACAGAAATTGTGGTCTTGAACCACAATAGAGTTAAATGAGAAACAGATAGAAAAATATTTGGAAAATCCTCAAAAATTTGGAAATTTAAAAACACAGTTCTATATAAGCCATGATTAAAGAGAAAATCATGAGAGAAATTAGAAATTATTTTGAACTGAAGGAAAAGAAAAAACACAACGTATAAAAACTTGTGAAATGCAGTTCAAACAGTCTGAGTGGGAAATTTGTAGCAGGACATGCTTATACCAGACAAGAAAAGGTATCTAATCAATTATCTAAGCTTTTGTTTGAGGAAAAAGGAAACAGAAAAGCAAATTAAATGCAAAACAAGTGGAAGGAAAAAACTAACAGTAGAAATCAATAAAATTGAAAAACATAATAATAGAGAATATCAAGGAAACCAAAACGTGGTTCTTTGAAAAGATCAATAAAGGTTTTAAATCTCTAGCCAGTATGGCCACGAAAAAAGAGAGAAGATACAAGTTACAAATAACAGGAAGGAGAGAGGGGATACTGCTACAGACCCTATAGATATTAGCAAGATAATAAGGGCATACTAAGAATAACTCTATGCTCCATATATTTAAGAACCTAAATGAAATGGAGAAACTCTTTTAAAGATACAAACAGCCAAGGATCCTGCAATAAGAAAGAGATAGCCTGAATTATCCATTGAAAGATTTAAGCACATAGTTAAAACTTCCCACAAAGAAAGCTCCCGGCCCAGGTAACTTTACTGGTGATTCTACTAGGCATTTAAAGAAGAAATAACACCAATTTTATGCAAACTCTCAGGTAGACAGAGAGCAAGTGCAGAAAATAGACCAGGGTCTGCAGGCAAGCGAGAAACCACAAAGTTGAGCTGTAGCACCACCTCTAGGAAAACAAAAGAAGGTTATCAGCAGCCAGCCTGGTGTGTTACAGGGTCAAGAAAAGACATACAAGGTTAAGAATTCCGCCGCAAGAGGGAACAAGAAGCATGGAACATGTATCCAGACAAGGTCAGCATACAGCCCCAGAATCTATAGCAGGACGAAAGAAAGTATCACTCACCTGAAGGCAGTCTGTCACCTTGGAGGAGGTGACTGCTACTTCAAATGTGAAAACAGCAGTGCAAACCAGAAAAAACATGAAAAACCAAGGAAACACGATGTCACAATAATCCTCCAGTGACCAAAACTAGACATGAAGATCTGCCATTACCCAATAAAAAAATTAAAAATAGCTGTTTTATGGAAACTCAATGAGTTGCAGGAAAACACAGAAAGACATGTCAATGAAATCAGAAAAACAATACACATAAAAATGAGAAATTTAACAAAAAGAAATCATAAAAACGAACTCAGTGGAAATTCTGAAGTTGAAGAATTCAATGAATGAAATGAAAAGTGCAATAGAGAGCTTGAATTCAGAACAGATCAAACAGAAGAAAGAATCAGTACATTAGAGGATAGGAACTTTGAAATAACCCAGTCAGAGGAGAATGACAACAACAACAAAAAAGAATAAAAAAGAGTGAAGAAAGTCTACGTGATTTATGGGACACCACCAAAAGAAACAAAATCCAAATCATTGAAGTTCCAGAAGAAAAGATGGAGAAGGAGGCAGAAACCCTATTTAAAAAAATAATGGCTGACACTTCCCAAACCTGGGAGAGATTTGGACATTTAGGTTCCTGAAGCTATTAGATCACTTCATTACTTCAATTCACAATGATCTTCTCCAAGATTCATTATAATAAAACTGCCACAAATATAAGACAAAGACAGAATCCTAAAAGCAGCAAGAAGATTCTCAACTACAAAGATACCCCATTACTATTAGTGGATTTCTCAGCAGAAACCCTGAAGGCCAGGAGAGAGAGGGAGGATACATTCAAAGTTCTGAAAGAAAAAAAAATGCCAACCAGGAATACTGTCTCTGACAAAGCTATCCTTTATTAAAGAGAAATAAATACTTTCCAAGACAAACAAACACTGAGGGATTTTATCACCACTAGACTTGCCTCACAAGAAATGCTGAAAGGATTCTTCAAGCTGAAATGAAAAGACGACAATTAGTAACATGAAACCATACAAATATATACAACACATAGGCAAAGATAAATATATAGTCAAATTCCGAAAACTTTAATACTGTAATATGATGGTGTGTTAATGACTTAACTATAGTACAAAGTTAAAGGACCAGAGTATTAAAAATAACTGTAGCTACTATAATTTCTCAATGAATGCACAATATAAATGTTGACATCAAAAGTATACATGGGGGGAGCCCAGTGGCACAGCGGTGAACTTCGTACGTTCTGCTCTGGTGGCCCAGGGTTCGTCAGTTCAGATCTCAGGTGCAGACCCACGCACTGCTCGTCAAGCCATGCTGTGGTAGGCATCGCGCATATAAAGTAGAGGAAGATGGAGATGGATGTTAGCTCAGGGTCAGTCTTCCTCAGGAAAAAGAGGAGGACTGGCAGCAGATGTTAGCTCAGGGCCAATCTTCCTCAAGATAAAAAAGTATGAGTGAGAAGTAAAGGGTAGAGTTTTTTCATGCAAGTGAAGTTGCTATCACCATAAAATAATACTTATATCTATAAGATGTTTTGTGTAAGCTTCATGGTAACCACAAAGCAAAAAAACCTACAGTACATTCACAAAAGATAAAGAGAAGAGAATCAAAGCATACCACCACGGAAAATAACCACTTCACAAAGGAAGGCAGCAAGAGAGGAAAAAAAGAGCGAGGGAACTACAAAACAGCCAGAAAGCAATCAATAAGATGCCGCTAGTAAGGCCTCACCTATCAATAATTTCTCTAAATGTAAATGTAAATGTAAATGACTGAATTCTTCAGTCAAAAGGCACAGAGTGGTTGGAAGGATTAAGAAAAGATCCAAGTATATGCTGTTACAAGAGACTTGCTTCAGCTTTAAGGATACATATAGGCTCAAAGTGAATGGATGGAGAAAGATATTGCGTGGAAACCAAAAGAGAGCAGAGGTAGCTTTACTTATATCACAGAAAATAGACTTTTAAGCTAAAAACAGAAACAATTGACAAAGAAGGTTATTATATAATGATAAAGGGATCAACTCAACAAGAGGATATAATAACTTTAAATATATATGTATATATATGCACCCAACATCAGGGGACCTAAATATATTAAGCAAATACTAACAGCTCTGAAGGGAGAAACAGATTACAGTAATAGTAGGGGACTTCAATATCTCACTTCAATCAATGGATAGATCATCCAGACAGAAAATCAACAAGGAAATCTTGAACTTGAACCATACTTTAGCCCAAATGTACCTAGCAGACATCCAGGAGCAGCAGAATATAAATGCTTTTTTCAATCACCATGCCGTACATTACATCCCCAGAACTTAATTATCTGGAAGTTTATACCTTTTGATGACCTTCACCCTTTTTGCCCACCCCCAGCCCTCCACCTCTGGCAACCACCAATCTATTCTTTGTATCTATGAGTTTGGTTTTTTTAGATTCTTCAAACAATAAAAATTGAACTACCATAAGATCCAGCAATCCCACTGCTGGTTATATATTCAAAGGAAATGAAAACAGGATATCGAAGAGATATCTGCACTCCCACATTCACTGCAGCATTATTCACAATCGCCAAGATATGGAAACAACCTACTTGTCCATCTGTGATTGAATGAGTAAAGAAGATGTGGTATATACATACACACACACACACACACACCATGAAATATCATTCAGCCATGAGAAAAAAGGAAATCCTGCCATTTGTGACAACATGGGTGGACCTTGAGGGCATTATGATAAGTGAAATAAGTCAGAAACAGAAACAAAAAGAAAAAGTGATATCACTTTTATGTGGAATCTAAAAAAGCTGAACTCATAGAAACAGAGAGTAGAATGGGGGTTACCAAGGGCTGGGGAGTAGGGGAATTGAGGTCAAAGGGTACAAATTTCCAGTTAGAAGATGAATAAGTTCTGAGGATCTAATGCACAACATTGTGATTATAGTCAACAGTACTGGATTGTACCCTTGAAAATTGCTAAGAGAGTAGATCTTAAATGTTCTCACCACAAAAATATAAATGGTAATTATGTGATGTGATGGAGGTGTCAGCTAACATAAAGGTGGTAATCATATTGTAATATATGTGTATCAAATCAACATGTCGCACACCTTATGTACACCTTAAACTTATACAATCTTCTTTGTCAATTATACCTCAATAAAGCTGGGGGAAATAAAAGAAAATTCCAAAGATTCTACAAAAAGTAAGCAAAACTAATAAATGAGTTTCATAAGGCCACAGGATAGGGGTTGATATAAAAAAAAACTCTTTTTTAATATACACAAATATATGAACGATTGGAGATTGAAATTTTAAAAACAGTATTATTTACACTAATACCATAAAACATGAAATACTCAGGTACAAATCTTACAAAATATGTGTAAGATCTGTATGCTGTAAACTAGAAAAAAATGATGAAAGAATTTCAAAAAGACCTAAAAAAATGGTGAAATATACTATATTCATGGATTGGAAGACTCAATATTCTTAAGATGTCAATTCTTTCTAAACTGATCTATAAATTAAATGAAATTCCTATAAAATTCCAGCAGGATTTTTCTGTAAAAATTGACAGGCTGATTCTAAAATTTTTATGGAAAGGTAGAGAAACTATAATTGCCAAAACAATTTTGAAAAAGACGAAAGTGAAGATTCACACTACCTGATCGCCAGACTCACTCTAATGCTATATTATTCAAGACAGTGTAGATCTGAGAAAGGATATACAAATAAATCAATGGAACAGAATAAAGAGCCCAGAAATAGGTCCACACATATATATGATCAATTGACTTTTCACAAAAGACTCAGCAGAGAAAGGATATCTTTTCAACAAATGGTAAAGGGTCAACTGGATATTACACGCAAAAAAGATGACCCTTGATCCATTTCTCACTTCATGTACAAAAATTATCATAAAATGGATCACAGACCTACATGGAAAACTTAAAACTATAAAACTCCAAGAAAAAACCATAGGTGAAAATTTTTGTATCCTTGGCTTAGGCAAAGATACTTAACCATGATCCTTACAATAAAAAGTTGATAAAGGACTTTATCAAAATTAAGAACTTCTGGTCTTTGAAAGATTATTAGGATATATCTAAGATATAGATTGTGTGAAAATATTTATAAATCATTTATCCAATAAAGGACTTTTATTCAGAATATTTAATGGCCCCATAAGAATATGGTCAACAATTTGGACAGAAAAATTGCCAAAGAATATATATATATATAAATAAAATAGACGGCAAGTAAGCACATGAAAATATGCTCAACATCATAAGTCAGTAGGGAAGTATAAAGATCCACAATGAGATAATCTCTATTATCTATTAAATGTATAAATCTATAAAATATTAAATAAATCTATAAAATCACATGTATTAAAATGGCTAAAATTAGCAAACAAACAAAAAAACTTGACAAAATCAAGGGCTGATGAGGATGTGGAGCAACGGGATCTCTCATACACTGCAAATGAGAATGCAAAATGGTGCATCCACTCTAGAAAACCGTTCAGTAGTTCTTCTTGTAAAGTTAAACATACACTTACCACTTGAACCAGCAATCCCAGTGCTAGGTATTTATCCAGTGAAATGAATACTTATGTTCACACAAATGTTTCTAGCAAATGGATCCCTTCAGCTGAGGAACGGATAAACTATGGTATATCCATACAATGAAATACTACTTAGCAATAGAAGAAACAGGGGCTGGCCTGGTGGCACAGCAATTAAGCTCACATGCTCTACTTCGGCAGCCCGGGGTTCACCAGTTTGAATCCCGGGTGTGGACATACACACCGCTTATCAAGCCGTGCTGTGGCAGGCGTCCCACATATAAAGTCGAGGAAGATGGGCACAGATGTTGGCTCAGGGCTAATCTCCCTCAAAAAAAAAAAAAAAAAAAAGAAGGAAAGAAATCATCTCCAAAAAGAAAAAGAGGAAAAAACAAACCACTGACACATTCAACAACGAGTGTCAAAAACATTATGTAAGCAAAACAAGCCAAATTCAAAATTGCATGATTCCAATTATATGAGAATCTTGCAAAGACAAAACAGGAGGGAGGGAAACGAATCAACTGTTGCCCCAGGCTGGGATGGACACCACAAACAAGCGCATGGGAATCTTGAGGGAAGATGGATCAGTTGTATATCTTCATTGTGGGGGTAGTTACATGACTATACTTGTCAAAACTCACAGTACTGCACACTAAAAGAGTGAAATTTACTGTATATAAATTATATGTTAATAAAAAATGGGGAAAAAGCAAAAATAAAACTCAGCATTACACTGTGCTCCCACAGCACCAGCTATAAAACCTTATCATATTAAAATGATCTATTTACATGTCTCAGTTGAGATTCTTAAGAATGGGAATGTTGTCTTATTTTTTCCTATCCCGAGACCCTAGTTGTTTGCAAAACTGCCCAGAATAATCTTGGAAAAACCTTAACCCCCACATTCCTTATCTTTAAGGGGATGAAAAAGAAATTTTTATCTTTGTGACCAGTAATATATCCTTCATATACTGCCATCCTCCCAACATCCCTGAAAAGCATGCAACCTCTCCACTTATTACAAGAGGAAACCAAGTTAATTGCAGAATTGTGAACATTTGGTCACTAAGGGTAGAGGCCAGGATCTGATCTCAGGACATTTCCCACAGTTCATCTCCAAGCCCTGGATTTACCACTAAACAAAATAAGCACAGATTTAGGACACCAATGGAAGGGAGTCTCCAGTTTTGTCCCCAAGCTATCACGCCTTTAACTCTTTCACTGCCATATTTGACATCAGTTGATTTTTTAAATCATAATTGTCACGTTCAACTTTAATCTGCATTGTTAAAAAAAGTTTTATCTGGCATGGTGAGTGACTAAGCTTTAAAAGTTTGGCTTGAAGGTGTCGTCAGATATCACATCTGTTTCTGTCTTCTAGAGCGAGACCCAGCTGACTAGCATTTAATTGATCAGCTGCTTTGTGCAATGGACCCTTAGGCTCCTATATTACATTGTGGAAAAGGCAAGAGGCATCAATGTAGAGCTGTTCTTAGGGCATAAATTGGCCTTAATCCAGCATGAAGTCCCACCTTCCAGCATCACCCCCGTTAAAAGGGGATAATAATAATAATTCCCAGTCCCAGAGGACTGTGGCAAGGATAAAAGTTGAAGTAAATGAATGAAAAATCACTTGGAAAAGCAAAATGCCCTAGAGAATGCTGGTTATTATTTTCACACCAAGAAATGAAAGCTAACATTTCGTTTTTAGCTGCCATCCTGAGCCTCACAGAGACCCCTGCTCTGACTCTCTTATTTCTCTCCCCTGTCGCAGGGCACTGTTGTTGCAGCACCTGGCCCACGCACTCCAGCCCCTCAAGCCCACCCTGCACTCACTTGGGCTGCCTCTGCCAGGTAATCACAGACAAGGCCTCAGTCACTCTGCTCTGCTGGAGTCTCTGCGACAACTCCCGGGTGACTCAGCCTGCCCAAGGCAGGCCCAGCCTGCACCTCTCGGGCCCCAGCCAGAATGGACCCTCCGGAATGGCCTCCACCAGGGAGCCCAAGGGCTGTAGCCATCGCTTGGAGACCCGCACGTCTGCCTTCGGCCTCTTGTGCCCACATCAGCTGGGGAAAGAGAAAGCCCTGTGGTACCAAGATGAGTGGGCTGCAAATGCTTTTAAAATAATTTCTGTTTGTACCGTGTTGTGATGCTCAATAATCCAGTGAGGCAGGGCCCAAAGACACTGGTAGTCCCACTTTACAGATCAGTCATGAGCAGGGAAGGAAATGCAGCCAAGACTAATTGGCCAAGATGGTGGCCCTCGCTTCAACCAAGTCCTTGCGGGCTGTCCAGGGTGAGCCCTGTGGTTGCCTGGGTCCCCTGAGCTCCACGCTGGCCTCTGGTTCCCCAGACCTGAAATTTGTTACTGAACCAGGTTCATTTTTGCCCGCCACCCAGAAAACCAAACACTGAAACAAGATTGCAGCAGAGAGAGGGTTTACTCACAAGGCAGCCATGTGAGGAAGCGGGAGCATGAGTCTGAAATTCACTTCCCTAAAAGTAAGGACTCAGGGATATTTATGGGATAGGAGGCAAGGTGGTCTGAAATGTGGAGAGAGGTGATTGGAGGTGAGGAGAGATGAGGTAACTGATGATCTGCGCAAGTGTAGTCAGACTCCGTGGCTCTTCATAGGACCCATGTTCACAAAATGGCAGCGTTAGCATGATCTGAGGGTGGAGTTTTTAGCCTCTTGACATCAAAAGGTCACCTATCAGACATCTCTGCGGGCCCAGTTGATGAGTTGTTGGTCTCGACTGGCCTGAAGTGGACAAGCAGTTCTAATTCCTGAAAAACAAGTCATACATCCATTACCATGGTGACCCAGGCTCCAGGAGATGTTATCCATAGGAGCCTAGTGGGAGTCCGATAGCATATTCCTAAACAACACAGTTAACAATGGGTGGGTTAAACAGCTAAAAGCTGTAATCGTTAATTGCAAAAAGGAAAAAGAAAATTTAGTACCTAGATACTTAATCATCAGTGGCTAACTATTTGCCAGTTTCAGGATCATCACTCATCCAGAGTCAGGTGCTTCTGCCATTTTCAACATTCATTTGCTTTTTCCCTTTTGAAAATCCCAAGTGCTCCACTCCCACTCCTGCCTTCTGGAGAGGTGGACCATTCAAATTGGTAGATCTGCCAAACCCTAACCAACATACAAGATGGGAGGGCCTAGAGGAAACTGCACAGAAGATAGCTGGAAAACTAGCACCTGCGGTCCAGCTTGTCATATAACAGACTAAGAGGTGGGTATCTGAGACCAGGCCTTATGTTCAAACAGAAATAAAGCATCAGGAGATCCTGGTGACCTTATTGGGACATGAAGCCATAATTGTGTGTTAACACTGGTTCAAAGACACTTGTATCCATTGGTATCCTAGAATTCTTCCATATTTTCCCTAGAGGAATGTGTAAAGCCTTAGCAACCCTTTATGTGATGCAGGCCCCCCATTATTTTTTACCTGAGACTAGGCATGCATGTTGCCAAAGTGCAATGTCGCATATAACCAACAAATCAGTGGGAACAAATCTGAAGCTTCCCAATACCAAAAAGAGCCCAAAAGATGGGAAATAATCATAGTAGTTGTGAAAAGCACTTTTGCATGGAATGTATATCTTGACTGCTTCTTGCCAGGCAGATTATTAGACTCATTACCTTTGAGCCCAATGTCTTTGCCCCACAGAAGCCTCTAATGTAGTGTGTGAATACCTGGGACAATCCACCCACCTTCCCCCCACAACATTAGGCAATGTCTAGAGACAATTTTGGTTGTCACACTGGAGGAGAGAGTGCTACTGGCTGCTGGCATCTAGTGGGTAGAGATTGGGGATATTGCTGAACATCCTACAATGCACAGGATAATCCCCACACAATAAAATGTCAATAGTGCCGAGATTGAGAATCGTGCTCCAATGGATACAGGGGATATAATCCAAAGTACCCACCTTCAACAGATTTTAGCTCTTCTTTCATCCATTCATCTGTATACTCATTCACCCTGCCTCCTACCTCCAGCACCACACAGAGTACATATACATATGAAGAGTGAGTGTGTGTGTATATTTTTCATAGGGGATTGTTGGTTTAAGAGTATATATTAATTAGGGTGACATGGTTGTTATAACAAATATACTCCCAAATTTCAGTGGCTCAACATCATACGAGATTGTTTTGCCTACAAGCAGCTCATTTAGGTTCCAATTAAGCAATATGTTGGGGCGGTTGGGAGGCAGCAGTATCTGCTCCACACAGTCATTCAGGGATTCAGGCTGACAGAGTTTGTACCACGTTCATTATGTGGCTCCTAAGGTTGCTGTGGTCATCTTCATCCAGAAGAAGGAAGAGTGAAGAGCATAGAAGAGCATGTTTGTGGATTTTGTCTTATTCATTTATTAATCTTCATTATAGATATTATGAATAATAACACTTTTTCATATGCTTTTTTGCCATACAAAAATTTCAAATACAGATGGTCAGGTTTTTCAGTGTTTTACTTTATCATTTCTGGATTTGGGTTATGTATAGAAAGGCCTTTACAATCATAATGTTATCAAATATTTACTTTGAATTTTCTAGGTGGAGGGGAAGAGGAGAAGAGGGCAGAGGTGGAGGGGTGAGGAGAAAAGGGAAAGTGAGGGAGAAGGCACTGAGAGACGGGGAAAGGAGAAGAAGAGAAGGATGGTTTAGTCTTCTAGCATGCAGAGCTCTTGTTTTATAATTTAAAGACTCTCCAGAATTCATGGGCCAAGGCTTACGTGCTTTGTAGAGCCCTCAAGGAGTCTGGTTCTTTCAAACTGTCTGTGTGATGACAGCCGCTTCCATGAGCTGAAGGCAGGTCCCTGGAGAGCAGAGCAGCTGTGAGTCTTTAGCAAGAACACTGATAGCAGCTGAGGCACGGCTTTACTAAATCTTAGTGAGGTACCAAAGCAACTGCCATCTTTTACACTAATGAATTCCACTTTTTACTTACATTAGCTGCTCCATGGAGGAACAGCTCTCCAGAATTCTGGCAGTTCACAGTCTGTAGGAAACTTAGCAAAGGAAAACTAGAACTGTTAGTGGAATGAGGAAAGCCCTTGCTGCAGTTGGTTCTAAGGGGGCAACACATCGCCTCCTCTACTACCCAACCTAGATTCTCCTAAATCTTGGACAACACTTCCGGTGGTCTAGGTAAACATGTGGTGATTCACCCAAATCCCTCCCTCAGGAGTCTGAGTTCCTGGTTTCCAGACCTTTACCACCTGTGCTTGCTATCCTGCTATTTACAACTAAAGGTGGACATGGGCATACCAAGCAAAGCCCTTGTGAATCACCTGAGTGACAAACATAGTCCCCTTGACTCCCCTCATGCTCCTCATGGTGATCGGGATCTATTATCGCTGCCCATACAGTAACACCTTCCCTTGTCCACTGGTCTGCTGGAATGAGGAGCCCAAAGAGAATACATAGTAGCCATAGTTCTAAGTTTAATGGGACTCTTACTGTGCTCCCTGATGGAAGCACCCTCCTCTGGGAACCTGAACTTCTAGAGCAGTAGAGCTTGTTGAGGGGATGGGAGGCATAAAGACCCCAAGTGATTTACTGGGAGTGGTGGTGAGTAGAGTCACTGTTTCTTCCACACCTGGTTGTCAGACCTACTTATTCTATGCTTTGAGGTCACAGCATCATGTAATTGCTGTTGGTTGAAACCTTTGTGTATTCTTCGTCCTGAAGGAGAGTGCCCATCCTTGCAGGGTGTCACCTTCAGCCTGGTTCCACAGCTGCACTTTCAAGAGGCCCTTCCACTGCTCTGTCAGCTGGGAGCTTCTGTATGGTGTGTATGGGGTAGGACCAAGGGATCTCAAGTCATACACTCACTGCCATGCTGCTTTTGTTGTAAAGTAGGTTCCTTAGTCTTGGGAACTGTTATGTACACTCCCGTATTAGAAGATCGTACTTATGTGAATGCTTGGATGTTGGTTCTGAATGAGACAGTATGGGAAGGGAGAGCAAACCCATACTTGCAATACGTGTCAATCCAGATTAGGATGAATCCTTGACTTTTCAAGGGTAGAAGATTAACAATATTATCAATTTACCACCAAATGGCAGATTGGCCTCCACATGGTGGGCACAGTATTGGAATTTAGTTCTTGCTGGAAGGTCACACATTAGTTTTGGCAGTAACTGTATCAGCCATGGTGAGTGGGAGCCTGTGCTGTCGGACCTATGATCAGTCCCTCTCTGTGCCTCTTAATGAGCCTGTTGTGCAATCTCTGTGGTGGCTAAGGACAGAGGCTGCCTAATGTCTACTAGCTGAGTCATCAAGTGCACTTGGTTGTTTAGTGTCTCTGGTATAGTGGTTAATTTCTGGTGGGCATTAACACTTGATACAAAAGATCCTAACACTTTCTGTCTACTATATGCCTCTTCCTAGATATCCTTGTCCCTGATCTTCCAATCTTACTCCTTCAAGGACCCTGATCAAGCACAAAAGCCATTGCTGCTGCCTGTGAGTTTGTACATATTCTTACCTCAGGCCACTTCTGTCTCTATGCAAAGTGGATGAATCACAGCACCACCTGAAGTTCTGCGCATTGGAAGGAAGTTCTCTCCACACTGTGTTTGGTCATCCCTGAGTAGGGCAGCCCACTACTAGCTCACACCAACATACTGAGCTGACACATTTGTGACCCAAGCTCAGATTTTTTCCGTCTTAGTTTAGTTCATCATAGGAGCTGCCCGTTAGGTCATAGGTGAGAGCTGAGGAAAAGGCAAAGGTACAACAGTGGTAGGTGATGTGGGGAACTGAGCCATTTGTTATGCAGCTTATTTGCGGCAGATATTTTCTGCTTTGTGTGCATGAGGTCTCTCTCACAACTATTTAACTCTGCTCTTATAGTGCAAAAGCAGATATAGACAACACCTAAATGAAAGGATGATATCTGTGTTCCACCACAACTTTGTTACAAAAACAGGCAGTGGGCTGGATGTTGACCCATGGTCTGTAGTTTGTGGATCCCTGTGCTAGCCCAGTCCCTGATGTCCCCCTTCCATCTTTGAGTGAATTTCTACTAGGGTCTGACAGTACCCAGATGATGAAAGGCATCTGTCACCAGTGGTCCTTTGATGTCTCATGATCAGATTTTACATCTCTTTCAGGGCCCAGCAACATTCTAGGAGCTGTGTGTTGAATGGTGTATAGGTCTATGCAGCAGATGGCCATGCTCATTGCTCCAGAGGCAAAGGGGTCTGTGTTGAAGACCCTCCTATTGGGAATTGCCAGATACCAGATTCCATAAGGCAACTTGTCCTACCACACATATCTCTACTACTATGACATCTGCTGTGTCAGATGGCCTAAGTAGCAAGGTCATCTTGTAACCTCTACTTAGTATAGCCTGGACATGCTTCCACTCAAAACCAGCACCGCTTCATGTCACCTGATATATGGGTCAGAACAATATTGTGATAGTATAGAACATGCTGCCTCTAACACCCGAAGAGAGTTACCAAATGTGGGGTTCTTTTGTTAGTGGCAGGAGGTACAAAGTGCAATAACCTGTCCTCTACTTCTGAGAGGATGTCCCATCATGCCCCAGACCACTGGATCCCTCAAACTTTACCACTGTAGCCGGCCTCTGAGTCTTGAATTGTTTTAACTACCTACCAAGGTATGCATTCATGTAACCAAAACATCAGAGTACATTCCAGTTCTTGCCATCAGAGTCTAATGACATGATGTTATCAATGTACTGACCAATGTGGTGTTCTGTAGAATGTCCAGAGGGCCTGGTCCCTTCTTTTTTCAGGAAAATATTCTTTACTGGTAAACAGAAATTATCTCCTATGTTTCTAAATGTTTTTACCCCCAGCTTTATTGAGATATATTGACACATAACATTGTGTAAGTTAAGATGTGCAGCATAATGATTTGATAAATATATATTTTGCAAAATGATTACCACAATAAGGTAAGTTAACTCATTTGTCACTTCACATAGTTACCTGTGTGTGTGTGTGTGTTTGTGTGTATGTGTGTGTGTGTGGTCAGAACATTTAAGATCTACTCTTTTAGCCACTTCCAAGTACACAATACAGTATTGTTAACTATAGTCAACATGCTGTACATTAGATCCCAGAACTTATTTGTCTTCTAACTGGAAGTTTGTACCCTTTGACCAACATTACCCATTTCCCCCATGCCCAGCCCCTGGCAATCACCAATCTACTCTCCCTTTCCCTGAGATCAGCCTTTTTAGAGTCCACATATAAGTGAGATAATACAGTGTGTATATTTCTCTGTCTGACTTATTTCACTTAGCATAATGCCCTCAAGGACCATCCATGTTGTCACAAACGACAGGATTTCCTTCATTTTATGGCTGAATCACATTCCATTATATATACATACACCAAAACTTCTTCATCCATTCGTTCTTTCAAGGACACTTATGTTGTTTCCATGGCTTGGTTGTTACCAGTAATGCTACAATGAACATAGGCACGTAGATATCTCTTCAAAGACAGTGATTTCATTTTCTTCAGATAGACACCCAGAAGCAGGATTGCAGGACCATATGGTAGTTCTAGTTTTTATTTTTTGAGGAATGTCCATACTGGGTCCCTTTTCTTCACATCCTCACCAACACTTGTTATCTTGACAATAGTCATTCTAAGAGATGTGACGTGACATCTCTTAATGGTTTTAATTTGCATTTCCCTGATTGTTAGTGATGTTGAGCACTTTTATCATGTACCTGTTGTCCATTTAGAAGTCTTCTTTGGAAAAATGTCTATCCAGGTCCTTTGCCCACTTTTAAATCAGATTATTTGGGGGGGGGCTATCTTTCCTATTGAGTTCTATGAGTCCCTGCTATATTTTGAATATTAATCCGTTATCAGATACATAGTTTGCAAATGTTTCTCCCTCTCCATACATTGCCTTTTCATTTTATTGATGGTTTCCTTTGCTGTGCAGAACTTTTTAGTTTGATGTAGCCATACTTGTTGATTTTTGCTTTTGTTATTTGTGCTTCTGTTGTCGTATCCAGAAAGTCATTGCCAAGACCGATGTCAAAGAGATTTTCTCTAAGTTTTCTTCTAAGAGTTTTGTGGATTCAGGTCTTACATTTAAGTGTTTAATCTATTTCGAGTTAATTTTTGTAAGTGAAATAAGATTGGGGTCTGAATTAATTCTTCTGCATGTGAATATCCAGTTTTCCCATTACCATTTATTGAAGAGACTATCCTTTCTCCATTGAGTATTCTTGGCTCCCTTGTGAGATATTAATTGACTGTGCATGCATAGTCCAATATGTTTATTTGACAACAACAAGCAATTCTCCAATTCTCAGTGGACAGCGACTGGATTCCCTACTTTTAATTCAGTTTGACACCTCTATCTGGAGATAGCATCAAATCCCACAGATTAAGGACTCAGTCCCATAAGACTGCCCTCACTTCACAGACCAATTCCAAATCCGGGTAGCTACCTGGGCTCTGAACAACTGGCTATAAATCAGAGCTTCTCAGGACCCATCCTCAAATTCAATTAATTTGCTAGAGCCACTCACAGAACTCAGACAAACATTTACTTATGTTTACCAGTTTATTATAAAGTATATTATAAAGGATACATATGAACAGCCAGATAAACAGAAACATAAAGATAGGTTCTCAGCACAAGAGCTCCTCTCATTGTGCAACTGGAGTGTGCCATCTTCCTGGTACATGGCTGCATTCACCAACCTGGAAGCTCATCCAATCTTTTTGTGCAAGAGTTTATATAGAGCTTGATCTCTAGCACCCCCACCTTCCCATTGGTTAGTAGGTGGGGCTGAAAGTTCCAACTCTCTAATCAATTGTTCTTCTTGGTGACCAGCACCATCCTGAGTCCATCTAGGGGCCTCACCCTAAGTTATCTCATGTGTATACTCTCAGGTGCATCAAAAAGGGGGTCCTTATGAGTAACAAAAGACATTCCTTGGATTTATACCAGGGACACAGGGATGGTTCAACATCCGCAAGTCAATCAACATGATATACTACGTTAACAAAAGAGAAACAAAAACCACATGATCATCTCAATAGATGCAGAGAAAGCATTCGACAAGATCCAACATCCATTTATGATAAAAACCCTCAATAAAATGGGTATAGAAGGAAAGTACCTCAACATAATAAAGGCCATATATGACAAATCCACAGCCAACATCGTACTCAACGGACAAAAACTGAAAGCCATCCCTCTCAGAACAGGAACAAGACAAGGGTGCCCACTCTCACCACTCTTATTCAACATAGTACTGGAGGTGTTGGCCAGAGCAATTTGGCAGGAAAAAGAAATAAAAGGAATCCAAATAGGCAATGAAGAAGTGCAACTCTCCCTGTTTGCAGATGACATGATCTTATATATAGAAAACCCCAAACAATCCATAGGAAAACTATTAGAAATAACAGTTACAGCAAAGTTGCAGGGTATAAAATCAACATACATAAATCAGTAGCATTTCTATACGCTAACAACGAACTAACAGAAAAAGAACTCAAGAACTCAATCCCACTCACAATTGCAACAAAAAGAAGAAAATACCTTGGGGTAAATTTAACCAAGGAAGTGAAAGACCTATACAATGAAAACTACAAGACTTTCCTGAAAGAAATTAATGACGACATAAAGAGATGGAAAGACATTCCATGCACATGGATTGGAAGAATAAACGTAGTTCAAATGTCCATACTACCTAAAGCAATCTACAGATTCAAGGGTATCCCAATCAGAATCCCAATGACATTCTTTGCAGAAATTGAACAAAGAATCCTAAAATTCATATGGGGCAACAAAAGACCCCGAATTGCTACAGCAAACCTGAGAAAGAAGAACAAAGCTGGAGGCATCACAATCCCTGACTTCAAAGCATGCTACATAGCTACAGTAATCAAAACAGCATGGTCCTGGTACAAAAACAGGTGCACAGATCAATGGAACAGAATTGAAAGCCCAGAAATAAAACCACACATGTATGGACAACTAATCTTCGACAAAGGAGCTGAGGGACTACAATGGAGAAAAGAAAATCTCTTCAACAAATGGTGCTGGGAAAACTGGAAAGTCACACGCAAAAGAATGAAAATTGACCATTCTTTTTCACCATTCACAAAAATAAACTCAAAATCGATCAAAGACCTAAAGATTACACCTGAAAGAATAAGTCTTCTAGAAGAGAATATAGGCAGTACACTCTTTGACATCAGTTTCAAAAGAATCTTTTCAGACACCATAACTCCTCAGATGAGGGAAACAATAGAAAGAATAAACAAATGGGACTCCATCAGACTAAAGAGCTTCTTCAAGGCAAGGGAAAACAGGATTGAAACAAAAAAAACAACCCACTAGTTGGGGAAAAATATTTACAAATTGTTTATCCGACAAAGGGTTAATCTCTATAATATATAAAGAACTCACACAGCTCAACAACAAAAAATCAAACAACCCAATCAAAAACTGGGCAGGGGACATGAACAGACATTTCTCCAAAGAAGATATATAGATGGCCAATAGACACATGAAAAGATGCTCATCATCACTAATCATCAGGGAAATGCAAATCAAAACTACACTAAGATATCACCTTACACCCATTAGAATGACAAAAATAACCAAAACAAAAAGTGACAAATGTTGGATAGGTTTTGGAGAAAAAGGAACCGTCATACATTGTTGGTGGGAATGCAAACTGGTGCGGCCACTATGGAAAACAGTATGGAGATTCCTCAAAAAATTAAAAATAGAAATACCTTATGACCCAGCCATCCCACTTCTGGGTATCTATCCAAAGATCTTGAAATCAGCAATTCCAAAAGTCCCATGCACCCCAATGTTCATTGCAGCATTGTTTACAATAGCCAAGACATGGAAGCGACCTAAGTGCCCATCAACTGATGACTGGATAAAGAAGATATGGTGTATATATATACACACACACACACACACACACACACACACACACACACACACAATGGAATACTATTCAGCCATAAAAAAGGATAAAATCCTCCCATTCATAACAACATGTATGGACCTTGAGGGTATTATAAGTGAAATAAGCCAGATAGAGAAAGATGAACTCTGTATGACTCCACTCATAGGCGGAAGTTAAACATATAGACAAAGAGAACTGATTGGTGGTTACCAGGGGAAGGGGCGGGGGGTGGTGGAGGGAGGGCACAAAGGGTGAAGTGGTGCACCTACAACATGACTAACAATAATGTACAACTGAAATTTCACAAGGTTGTAAACTATCATAATCTTAATAAAAAGTTAAAAAAAAAAAAAGACATTCCTATCACTTAGGAAATTCCATGGGTTTTAGGAGCTTTGTGCCAGGAACCAGGAAAAAAGTCTAAATCTATTTCTCATTATACCACACTTGGGTTCTTTACAGGATCTAGATTCTGTTCCATTGGTCTATATGCCTGTTTTTATGCCAGTACCATACTATTTTGTTTACTATAGATTTGTAATATAGTTTGAAATCAGGAAGTGTAATGCCTTCAGTTTCATTCTTTTTTTTCTCAGGATTGCTTTGGTTACTTGTGGTCTTTTGTGGTTCCATACAAATTCCTTCTTTCTACATTACGATAGAGAGCAGGAGAAGTCACATAGCCCTGGGAAAACAGAAAGTATAGTCTTATTTGTCTCATGCAAATATAACCAACTTTTTTTCTTTCTTTCGTTGTTGTTTTTTTTTTTTTTTTTTTTGGTGAGGAAAAGTGGCCCTGAGCTAACATCTGCACCAATCTTCTTCTATTTTGTGTGTGGGTCGCTGCCACAGCATGGTTTGATGAATGGTGTAGGTCCACCCCTGGGATCTGAAACTGCGATCCCAGGGCTGCCAAAGTTGAGTGTGCCAAACTTAACCAATATGGCACTGGGCCAGCCCCAAGATATTACGTTCAACACAGCTGCTATAATTGGTGCTAATCAATGATTAAGTTTTTAGTAGTTCACTATCATTGGCAATGATCCATCCAGTTTTTGCAAGAACCACAATGGTGAACTAAATGGGTGTGTGAGGGGACCAACACTGCTGCATCCTTTGAGTCATTGAGGATGACATTAACCTCTTCCATTACCCCCAAGATACAATATTGTCTTAATTTTCTGTCTTGT
This sequence comes from Equus asinus, assembly GCF_041296235.1. NCBI lineage: Eukaryota > Metazoa > Chordata > Mammalia > Perissodactyla > Equidae > Equus > Equus asinus. Next base: position 35,622,756 of record NC_091797.1, read on the forward strand.
CTGAGGTTAGGGGACTCTTTCAGGGGCTTCCACTTGGCCTTTCTTACTGAAAACCTCATACTCCACAGGTCAAAGAACCCATGTGAGGCTTCTTGCCAACTCTAAATATATCCACTGCAATTATATATTTGGAAACTGGGGAAATGACCATCAAATAGATGTGTAGACACAGAGAGCCCACTGAGATTTGGGTAGATCTGAGATATGACTCAAATTATTTTCTCTTCCACATATGCCTCTCTTCTAATGAGGTTTCATGATGGTGCTTTGGTTCCCGAGGTATCAGTGTCAAGTTGGACGATGCATCCAATAGATCTAAAAAGTATCTAAATATTCTCTTTTCTTCCTGTCTGGAGCCCTGAGTGAGTGACCATGTGTACCTTTATGGAAGGACTTGGGGTATCACTAGTGTACACAGTTCCCATGGTGTTGTAGGGTTCTTCCTCAGGGGACAGAGGCTGTCACTCAACCAGTGGGTTCTGGATCCGAGGATTGGCTCAGGTCTGGAAACTGGGCAAGGGATTGTAATTTTCTGTTGGGCAACTTATCTCAGCCTCCAACATATTCATTCTTGATCTGTTAAGTGTAATATTAAGCAATACTCTTGTTGGCTGCCCCTCTAGAAATACTTTGGTCTATTAGCTATTTCCATAAAGCCCTTGCAGTCAGAATTTCCTGGCTTCCATTCTGTCATTACTGGCTATTTTGGCAATTTTTCCTTTGTTTCTAACTTGCTGCCACCTGGTCTCTGACTTTTTGGGATCCTATTATCCCCACTGATGCTAGGGAGCCTAGTTCTGTGATATAATCTCCTAGAGTCAGCCCCAGCCTATGAAGAACAGAAACAATGAGGTTGATGTTCTGCTTACCTGCTCATTCCTCATCGCCTGATATACAGAGCATCCTTTGGGCCCTTCCAAGGAAAACAGTCACCTGGTGGTTTTCCAGTTTCGTAGAGTAGATTCATACCAGCATGCCCACTTCTCTGAGCCTTTTCTTTCTCTTCAGTCTGCCATGGCAGTTCTGGCATCTCTACTTGATTTAACGTGGGCCATCACTTTTTCTTAGAACAGCTTTATTGAGATATAATTAACACATGTAATTCAACCATTTAAAAAAGAACTGTTTTTTTAGTATATTCGCAGAGCTGTGCACCCATCACCATAATCCATTTTGGAACATTTTCATCTCCCCATGACCATTTATTCCTGAGCAGTCAGTCCCCATTTCCCTCTAACACTCCCCTCCTCCCTAGGAACACACTAATCTACTTTCTGTGCATATGGACTTGCTTATGATGGCCATTTCATATAAATGGAATCAAGGAATCCATTTGATCTTTTCTTTCTGTTTCTTTCATGAAGCCTAATGTATTCAAGTTTCCTCCATCTATAGCATGCATTGGTACTTCATTTCTTTTTATTGCCAAATAGTATTCCACTGCATTGATATGTCACTTTTATTTATTTATTCATCAATTGATGGATATTTGAGTTGTTTCTACATTTTATCTATTATGAATAATGCTGCATGAATATCATGTACAAGTTTTTGTGTGGACATATGTTTTCATTTCTCTTGGGTAAATACCTAGGAATGGAATTGCTGAGTCATATGGCAACATTATTTTCAAACTATAAGGAACTGCCAGACTCTTTTCAAAAGTGGCAGCACTATTTTATATTCCTACCAGTAGTTTACAAGGGTTCCATTTTCTCTACAACCTCACAGCACTTCTTAATATTGGTCTTTTTGATTCTAGCCATCCTAGGAAGTGTGAAGTGGTATTATGTTATAGATTTGATTTGCATTTCCCTAAGGACTAATAATGTGAAGCATCTTTTCAGGTGCTTATTTGCCATTTGTATATCTCCCATGGATAAATGTCTATCAAACACTTGCTCATTTTTTAATTTGGTTGTTTTTTTCTATTATTGAGCTGGAAGAGTTATTTATATATTCTAGAGACTAGTTCCTTAGATAAATGATTTGCAAATATTTCCTCCAAGTCTGGGGCTATATTTTTACTTTTTTGAAGGTGTCCTTCAAAGCACAGAAGGTTTTAAATTTGATCAAGTCCAGTTAATGTAATTATCCCTTTGTTACATACATTTTCAGTGTCATATTTAAGAAACCATTGCTTAGTCCAATGTCAAGAAGATTCATGCATTTATTGTCTTCTAAGAGTTTTATAGTTTTAGCATTTATGTTTAGGTCTTTGATCTACCTTGAGATAATTTTTTTCAGATGGTGAGAGGTAAAGGTCCAACTTCATTCTTTTGCATGTGGATACACAATCATGTCAGCAGATTAACCTTTCCTCATTGAATTGTCTCGGCGCTCCTTTTGAAATTCAACTGACCATAAATGTGAGGGTTGATTTCTGACCACTCAATTCTATTCTGTTGATCTATATGTCGGTCCTTATGCTGGTAACACGCTGTCTTGATTATTGTAGCTTTGTAGTAAATTTTGAAACCTGGAGTGTGAGTCCTCAAACTTTGTTCTTCTTTTTCAAGAGTGTTTTATCTAGTCTTTTGAATTTCCACACGAATTTTTAGATGAACTCATCAGTTTCTGCAAAGAAACCAGCTAGGATTTTTATAAAATTGAATTGAATCTGTAGATTAATTTGGAAATATAACCATCTTAACACAACTTTTTCACCATCCTGTATTGAAACTATACTCCCAATGAACGATAACTCCCAATTCACCCTTTCCTCAGACCCTAGAAACCACCAGGCACGTAAGTGTATCATAGCATCTAAAAAGATGCTCAACATCATTAATCAGTGGAAACCACAATGAAACACCCCACCACTAGGATGGTATATGTAGCAGATATATATGCATATGCTGGCACTTGTATATCTTATTTGGAGATGTATTTCTTCAATTCTTTGGCCTGTTTTAAAATATGGTTGTCTTTTTGTTATTGAGTTGTTGGATTTCTTTATATATTCGAGATATTAATGCTTATCAGACATTTAATTGGCAAATATTTTTTTCCATTCTGTGGTTGCCTTTTTACTGTTGATATAATCCTTTGATACACAGAAGTTGTTAATTTTGGTGAACTCCCATTAGCCTATTTTTTCTTGTGTTGGCTGTGCCCTTGGTGTCATATCAAAGAAATCATTGCCAAATCCGAGGTCATGAAGATTGTCCCCTGTGGTTTATTCTAAGAGTTTTATAGTTTTATGTCTTATGTTTAGGTCTTTGGTCCATTTTATATTAAGGTTGGTATATGGTGTAAGGTGAGTGTCCAGCTTTATTAGTTTGCACGTGGCTGTCCAGCTGTCTCAGCACCATTTGTTGAAAAGATTATTCTTTCCCCCATTGAATGATCTTGGCACCTCTGTTGAAAGTCAGTTGACCATAGACATATGGTTTTATTTTTGAACTCTCACTTCTATTCCATTGATCCATATGTCTATCCGTATGCCAGTACCACACTGTCTTGATTACCGTTGCTTTGTACCAAGTTTTTGTTTGTTTGTTTGTCTGAGGAAGATTGGCCCTGAGCTAATATCCATGCCCATCTTCCTCTACTTTATATGTGGGACACCTGCCACAGCATGGCTTGATAAGCAGTGCATAGGTCCCCACCTGAGATCTGGGCCACCAAACCCCAGGCCACTGAAGCAGAACGTGTGAACTTGACTGCAGTGCCACCAGGCCAGCCCCTGTAGGAAGTTTTGAAATTGAGAATTGTGAGTCCTCCTACATTGTTCTTTGTCTTATCAAAGACAAAGGCTATTGTAGCCTATTGTAGGTTCCTTGAATTTCAATCTGAATTTAGAATCAGTTTGTCATTCCTAGCAAGAAGTCAGTTAGGTATTTGATAGGCTGTTGAATCTATAGATCAATTTAGGGAGTATTGCCATCTTAATAATAAAAATTCTTCTAACCCAGGAATTTTTTTCCATTTACATAGATGTTCCTTAATTTCTTTTACCAACATTTTGTAGTTTTCAGAGTGTAAGTTTTACACTTCCTTTATTAAATGTATTCCTAATATTTATTCTTTTTGATGCTGTTGTAAACAGAATATCTTCTTAGTTTCATTCCTGGATTATTTATTGTATAGAAATATAATTGATTTTTGTATATTTGCCATCATATCCTACAAATTTGTCGAACTTATTTGTTCTAATAGCTTTTTAGTGAATTTCTTAGAGTTTTCTGTGTACAGGATCAGTCATCTGTAAAGAGATAGTTTTACTTTTTCCTTTCCAGTTTGAGTGCATTTTATCTTCTTGCACAATTGCTCAGGCTGGAACGTCTAGCACAATGTTGCGTAGAAGTGGTGAGAGTGGACATCCTTATTTTACTGCTGATTTAGGAGGAAAACAACCATTCTTTCACCATTAAATATGATGTTAGCTTTAGGGTTTTCATAAAAGCCTTTAACCAGATTGAGGAAATTCTCTTCTATTACTAGTTTGTTGAGAGTTTTTTTTTTAATCATGAAAGGGTGTCAGACTTTGACAAATGCTTTTTCTCCATCTATTGAGATAAGCATGTGGTTTTTGTTTTTTATTACATTAATATAGTGTGTTACATTAATTGATTTTTTTGAATGTTAAACCAACCTTGCATTCTTGGAATAAATTCCACTTAGTCATGGTGTATAATTCTTTCTGTACATTGTTTGATTTGACTTACTATATTTTGTTGAGGATTTCTGTGTATATTCATAACAGATAATTGGCCTGCAGTTTTCTTTTCTTGTGATATCATTGGCTGGTTTGGGTATCTGAATAATACTGGCCTCATGAAATGATGTGGTGACCTTTCTTCTTCTTCTCCTTTTTGAAAGCGTTTATAAATAATTGTTTTGAATTCTTCTTTAAATATTTGGTAGAGTTCATCAGTGAGGCCATTGGGACCTAGGCTTTTTTTATGGATAATTTTTATAACTGATTCAGTCTTCTGATTTCTTATAGGTATATTAAGGTTGTCTACTTCTTGAATCAGCTTTAGGGGTTTGCATCTTTCTATGAATTTATTTTACCTAAGTAATCTAATTCTTGGCATATAATTGTTCATAGTATTCTCTTAAATTCTCCCCGTTTCTGTATGGTTAGTCATAATGTCCTCTCTTTCACTGCTGGTCCTAGTAATCTGAGTCTTCTCTTTTTTTTTTTTTTTTTTAGTGAGTCTCGTTGAAGATGTCAGTTTTGTTGATTTTCAAAGGACCAAATTGGATTTAGTGAATTTTATGTATTGTTTCTCTGTTCTCTTTTCTCTACTTATTTAATTTTTACTCAAATCTTTACTTTTTCCTTCCTTCATCTTGCTTTTGGCTTAGTTTGGTCCTCTTTTACCTTTGACTTAAGGTGGAAGGTCAGGTAATTGAATTGAGATGTTTCTGTTTTATGTAGGCATTACGTCTATAAATTTCCTTCTAAGTACTGTTTTAGTAGCATCCAATAAATTCTGGTATGCCGTCTCTGCATGTTCCTGAATCTCAAAGTATTATCTGATTTCCATTTTGATGTCTTCTTTGATTCATTGCTTATGTAGTGATGTGTTACTTGATTTCCACCTTTGTGAGTTTCCCCAATTTCTTTCTGTTATTAGTGGATTTCTAATTTCATGCCACTGTGATAAAAGAACATACTTTGTATTCTTTCTATCCTTTTAAACTTATTGAAGTTTGTTTTATGGCCTAGCATATGGTTTATCCTGAGGAATGCTCCATGTGCATTTGAGAAGAATGCATATTTTACTGTGCTTGGGTGAAGTGATCCATAAAGGTCAGTTAGGTTTATACTTTTGTTTTTTAGCATTGCTAAAGTCTTCTTGTTATTTTTTGATCTTCTGCATAGTTGTTCTATTCATTACTGAAAGTGGTATACTGAAGTCTCCACCTATTACTGTTGGATTGTTTATTTCTCTCAATTTCTGCCAATTTTGTTTTCATGTATTTGGTGGTCAGTAATTAGGTGCATATATGTTTACAATTGTTTTATCTTTCTGATGGATTGACCCTTTTATTGTTATAAAATGTCCCTGTCTGTCTTACTAGCATTTAAGTCTCCTGTCTGATACCAGTGAAGCTACTCCAACTATTTATGGTTGCTGTTTGCCTGAGATATATTTTCCGTCCTTTTAACTTTAATCTATGTTACTTGAATCTCAGGTGTGTCTACTGTAGACAGAATAGATGTATCTTGTTTCGTTTTCAGTCTAGCAATCTGTGATTTGATAGACTGTTTTAACTCAGTTTTATTTTATTTATTTTGTTGACGTTTATATGCTTTTTTTTCTTAGTGAGGAAGATGGGCCTTGAGTTAATATCTTTTGTCAATCTTCCTCTTTTTTTCTCTCCCCAAAGCCCCAGTACATAGTTGTATATCCTGGCCGCAGGTCATTTCAGTTCTTCCATGTGGGATGCTGCCACAGCATGGCCTGATGAGCAGTGTGTAGGTCTGTGCCCAGGATCCGAACTGGTGAACCCTGGGCTGCCGAGGCAGAGCACACAAACTTCATAAACTTAACCACTTGGCCATGGGGCCAGCCCCCAAACTCCGTTATATTTAATGTTAATATTGATACAGTGGCTTTATGATGCCATTTTACTTTTATTTTCTATGTATCTCATGTCTATTCCCCCCATTCCTCTTTTATGGGTTGCTTTTTATTAAGTGCATATTTTCTACTATAATACTTTAATACTGTAATACTTATTTAGTAATTTTCACTATACTTTTGAGTTATTTTCTTAGTAGTTACTCTAGAGTTTACCATATCATTATCTTATCAAAATCCACTTCAGATTTATAACAACTTAATTTCAGTGAGGTATACAAACCTGACCATAGCTCAATTTCTACTTCCTCCTTTTATGGCTGTTTTGTTATACAAATCATATATAAATATATTACAAATCCAACAATACTTTTAATAATTATTACTGCATATAATTTTGGAGAGTTTGTATTGCTACATCTTCAAGGTCAGTAATCTTTTCTTCTACAATATGAAATCTACCATTAAACCCATCTCACATTCAGTGTATATTTCAAATCAGACATTTTCATCTCTGGAAGGATGACTTTGGTCTTTCATGCACTTTTGTATCTCTTATGTAAATTCATAAACATAAGGAATACATTTACAAACTGGTTTAATGTCATTTTCTGCTAATGCTAATGTCTGTGTCAGTTCTAGTTCAGTTTAAGTTGATTGTTTTCTCTGCTTTATGCATTGTATTTTCTTTTTTTCTTTGTATGCCCAGTTACTTTTCATTTGATGCCAGACATTTATGGTTTTACCTTATTAGGCACTAGACATTTATGCATTCCACAAATATCCTTCTGCCTTTATTTCTGGGATACATTAAATTATTTGGAAGTTGGAAGATCCTTTTGGGTCTTGCTCTTAATATTTGTTAGGCCAAATAGGGCAATATTTAGATTAGGGCAAATTGTTCCCCACTACTGAAACAAGACCCTTCTGAATACTCTATGCAACACCCAGCAAATTGTAAGGTTTTCCAGTCTGGCTGGTGGGACAGGCATTATTCCTATCCCTGTAGAGTACTAGATATTATTCTCTGTAATCTTTCTGGATTAGTCTTTCCTGTCCTGGGATAGTTTCCTTGTGTGCAAGCACTGATGAGCTGAAGACTTGAGGGGACCCCTCTGCAGACTTCCAGTGCCTTCTCTGTTCAGCTGTCTTCTCTATGTGCTTTCCCTTCGATTGGCTGTTCTGGGCCCCCCAATTCACAACTCTGTCCCCTCAACTCAGCAAAGCTCCTGGGCTCTGCTAGGGCTCCTCCTCCCTGCACTGTGTCCTGGAAACGCTCTTAGGAACTCAGAGATTTTCTTTTGCTGACCTAATAACCACTTCCCAATCTTCCACCTGGCCATACCCCATGGTGGAGAAAACATATGTCTCTCATCATATGTCTTGCCTTTTTCTTCACAAGAAAAAACATTTTATTGTGTATTTAACAGCCCTCCCTACCCTGAACGCTCTCTGGTCATTGGCATCAGTGCTTCCCAATCTGACTGAGCCCCAGGATTGCTTGTGGGCTTGTGACAGAATACGCAGGCCTCTCTCCAAAATCACCATCTCAGAATATTGGGCACAGCGCCCGAGAATCACTGCCTGCCTCTGAGGCTGATTCCCATGTGGGAATCCTGGTCCATGTTCTTCCTACTAAACGTGTGATCTGAAGACCAGCAGCATCAACACCAAACTGGTTATACATGCAGAACCTCACCTCTATTCCTGACTGTGTAGACCTTCAGGAGATGGCCAGGGGATTCCAGTGCACAGGAAAGTCTGGAACTCCCTAGTCTCCATGCCTCCTAGATGTGGTGTCAGAACTGTGCAGTCTGCTCTGGGTGTGTGGACTGACCACATACCTTAGTGCCTGGGGCCCGGAGTTCAGTTCCTGTTTCTTTCTCTTCTACAGTCTTTAAACCTTTGGTGACCTCATCCGTTCTCAAGGCTTTAAATATCATTTATATGGCATCACCTCCGAAGTTACTTTTCTAGCCCAGACACTTCTCCTAAACTCTAAACTCACATATCCAACCGCTAGAACTAACCTCACCTGCATATAAGAGATGTCTCTGTTTCAAATTTCCTAATTGGATGTCTATGACGCTGCTTCATCAAGTGTGTTTCTACAAGTCTTCCCCAATTTCACTGAAGGCACTCCTTATCTTTCCACTTGCACACCTGAAATTTGGGGTGTCCTCCTTGACCCTCTTTCTCATAACCAAGATTTAATCCATTAGGAGATGCCGTAAAGCCCATCTTCAGAATGTATCCAGAATGCAAACAATTCTTGTTATTGTCCCTGCTCACACCCCAGACAAAGCAACTACCATCTCTAGCCTGGAACACGGCAAGAGTTTCCTACAGTTTTCTCCACTGGGTGCTCTCCCTTCACCTCGTGATTCTGCACAGCACCACACTGATGCTTCTCAAGAGAAGTCACACCAGGTCGATCTTCTGTTCAAAACCATCCTCTAACTCCACATCTTACAGAAAAGTCAAAACCTTCCAATCTCCTCCAGGTCTACATGATTTGGGTGTAATTCGGATGGCATCTCAATGGCTCCCTGATCCAGACTCACCCACCTCCCTCACTCTTCCCAGGACACACAGACACACTTCTGCCCGAGCGCATTTGCACTGAGGTTCCCCTGCCTGCGAAGAACTTTCTCAAACATCCTTGTGGACAAATCATGTCCTTCACATCTTTCCTCAAGGTCACCTTCCCAGTGAGGCCGATACTGACCACCCTAGTAACACAGCCACCTTCCCTGTCCCCACACACTTATACTCTGGGTCACCTTCCTCAAAGCACTTACAACTTCTCACATAAACACGTGCCTTCCTCACCATGCTTACGGCATACAGTCTGCCCTCCCCACGAGAACACATGCTCCCCAAGGCTGGCAGTTTTTGCCTGTTTTGAGTTCACTAAAGTTTCCTAGATGCAAAATTAACAATTATCAGTTGAATGAATGATCAGCGTAGAGCACCTCCCTATTCTACAGACAGTATCTTTATTAATGTAGCCTCAGGCCACATGCTGTTTGGTGGCAGCTACAGCTCAACATCCACTCACACTGACATCAAGGCCGTCTGTACTTTTCTCACAAGCGCGGCTCTCCCCTCCCTCCCGCACACTCACACACAATTACATTTCCCTTTTTAGAAAAAAGAATCCTAGGCTTATGGGTCCTATTTTCCAACCCACTTTGAATCTACAGTAGTCTCTGCTTTGTGAATCCATGTGTTTGGATCGGAGCCAGCACTAGGATGACTAGAGCTGAGGGCAAAGAGAGGGGCGCAGGCTGCAGAGAAGACAGAAACCCAACCGGAATTTATCTCAGATGAGAAACTATCGGATCCCTCCTCTCTGCTAATTCTACAATCTGCTTCTTTAAAAAAGGGGAAAATGTGGAAAGAATCCAGGAAACAACCCTAGAAGGAGGGGAAGAGCTGGATGAGTCTGAAAATTCATCTCTCAACAGCAAAGTCTCCACAAAGAAACAAAATCTAAACACACACAATGCTGGGGACGAGGGCCGGACACAGGCCTAGGCGGAGCTGACCACACGAAGCCCTCGCTGCCCACGGTGCTGAAGCCTGAAGACACAACAGCGTCCAGGTGATTTCCGAGTCCCTGTGATCACAGGTCCTGGTGGGACAGGATTCTACTGAAGGGACCACAACAAAGGAGCAGCGAGGATGACCCAGCTGAGGAACGACAACATCACAGCCCACGATGTGCTGGGCACCCACTGGGCACAGGCCCCGTCCAGGCTGGCTCCTCTCAGCTTTTTCCTGTCTCCACTTGCAACAGACTCAGCACAATACACGGATTCTGGAATGTTCTCAGTGCTTCCATTTATTTTCTCTGGCAAACTTTAGGAAATTTCTCCTTTAATTAACACAACAATCCCTTATGACAAGAATTAGAAAAAACAAATTCATATCTGGACTCACATTTTCAATAAGGAAGTAATCATTACTATTTGGTGCAACAGGAAGTTAAGACAGGGATGGAGACGGCCCAGCCCCGCCTCCGCTGGAACAGGAAAGTCATCAGGGGAAAACACAGGTCAGTGTGTGGGCGGGTCATGGTGGGCAGGCGGGGAGTGGGCCAGTCTCTCCACCTCCTCTCATTATGCTAATAGGAACACAGACACACTCAGATGCCAGCTGCAGAAAAAGTAGACAGGGTTCTTGAAATCACAAAGTGGGAGGGTGAACAAATATTGCATCACTCAGTCCCCAACAAGCCAGCTCACACAAGGAAAGAAAATAACCATCAACAAATTCAGGACATAAGTGTTGATATTCTCAATAACCCACTACGTCCTCAAAATGTCCCAATGAATCCCCAAACCCAGTCTTGTCCCCTCTGACCCAACTCCTCCCTAAGTTCGGGCCTCCAGGGGCTCACCTTTAGGATCCGTGAGACACGTCAGAGCCCTGGGCACTGTCACTGCCTGGGGTAGAACAAAAACAAGACCTGGTCAGAGCCCACAGGAGAGGAGACTAAAGGAGGAGCTATGGGCTGGGTGAGCTCCCCAATGGGCTCCTGTCTACACTATCCCAAGGGTCTCAGGGATCAACCCCCAATCCAAACTTACCTGCAGCCTGAGTATAGCACCCTCCTTTTCCACCTGTGGGAAGATAACAGAGAGAACACTGGGTCATGAGATACTAGAGGAACCCCGTAGTCCTGTTCTACACGGAAGTTTCCAGAATGGTAACTGAAGTCTCAGGGAAGGATTGAGAAACATGAAGAAAGGAAATGTGTGGGGACTGGACCAACCGGAGCCCAGTCCTCATCAAGGACCTTCCCCTCTGACCTTCGACTCATGGGAATCAGGTCTCTAGCACCAAAACTATCAAGGTGAAGAAATCTGTCTTTCATCTTCACAGGTGCTTTAATAAGAGTGTCAGCGATCAGCTCCAGAGTGGCGAGCACATGTGTGTGGATGGGACTTCCCATGAACAACACAGGGCAAGTTCCACCTGGGGCTTGAAACCCCCCAGGGGGACAAGAAAACTCCAATCCCCACCGCTTTCTCTACCGGAGCTCTTGTTCCTCCACATCACAGCTGCAGCCACCACAGCGCCAGTGACCACAGCTCCAAGGAGAACCAGGCCAGCAATGAGGCCCACCGTGGGGATGGTGGGCTGAGAAGGTGGCTCTGCAAAGAGAAGGGAGGGTGAGGGGCTCTGACCTCAGGCTTGAGTCCTGACATTCAAGGTCTCCAAAAGGGCTTCATTTTCCCTAAGAAGAGGCGCCCCGTCATCCTCCTCCTCACCCCATCTCAGGGTGACGGGCTCAGGCAGCCCCTCGTGCTGCACATGGCACGTGTATCTCTGCTCCTCCCCAGAAGGCACCACCACAGCCGCCCACTTCTGGAAGGTTCCGTCCCCTGCAGGCCTGGTCTCCACAAACTCCGTGTCCTGGGTCAGGTCCTCCCCGTCACGCTGCCAGGTCAGGGTGATCTCCGCAGGGTAGAAGCCCAAGGCCCAGCACTTCAGGGTGACCTCATGGTCGGAGATGTGGTGGTGGGTCACGTGTGTCTTTGGGGCTTCTGGGGAGGAAGATTCAGAAAATTCACACTTTTAGTTACCTCCATGGGCCATCAAAGCAGCACTCATGTGACCATCCTGAGAACGGACAGGACAATTGGTTTGGAAGGAGGAAGAACAAAACCCAGTGAGCAGCCAGGACTTGGGTATCTGGGATAATCTCCTATCCCCTGGAAAGTTCTAGAATCCACGTGAATGTGCAGGGTAGGAGACTCCAGGTCTCCAAAGAAGAGAACACAGACTTCTGCTCCTGACCTGGGTGGAAGGTGAATGACTCAGAAAAACCGGAGTCAAAGTCGCAAAGATGTTCTCAGGTAGGGAACAAGGCTTGAGAGAGAGAGTCATGGTTCACAAGGTGGCTGCCAGGGTCAAAGGGAATCACCGACGGTGATTTCAGGCATTGTCTCACCTCCTCTTCCTGCAGAAACTGGATTCCTTCACTGTCCTTTAGGCAAGGCCGTGCTCTCTGGGTAAGTGTTTAGTACAGAACATGAAAACCTGGGTGGATTCCTTTCTTTTGTGAGGAAGGATATTCTGACACCGATCCCATTTCCCCTCTTTGTAGGAAACCAGCTTGGCCGAGGGGAGATCAGGAGGCCCCGCGGCCCCTCGTACCCGCGCGCTGCAGCGTCTCCTTCCCGTAATCCAGGTATCTGAGGAGCCACTCCATGCACTCCCCATCCAGGTAGTTCCTCCAGCGCTCCTCCACACCGGCCACCTCCAACTTGCGCCGGGAGATCTGAGCCGCAGTGTCCGCCGCCGTCCAGGAGCGCAGGTCCTCGTTCAGGGCGAGGTAATCGGCGCCGTCGTAGGCGTACTGACTGTACCCGCGGAGGAGGCGCCTGTCCGGCCCCACGTCGCAACCATACATAACCTGGATGGTGTGAGACCCTGACCCCGCCCCGAGGTCAGCCCCGCCCCCTCGGCCCCGCCCCCGCTCCGTCCCCCGCAGCGATTAAACCTAAACTGAAAATGAACCCCGGAAAAGTCCCCGCCGGCTCTTCCCGGGTCGGGGGTCGGGCGGGTCCCGCAGCCTCGGGGTGAGTCTCGGACCCGGAGACTCGGGGAGACCCCGGCCCGTCCGTGGGGATGGGGGTCGGGACCTGGACCCGGGCACGCGTCGCTCACCGGCCTCGCTCTGGTTGTAGTAGCCGCGCAGGTTGTTCAGGTTCACTCGGAAAGCCTGTGCGGCTTCCTTGGCGGTCCGCGTCTGCTCTTCCCAATACTGCGGCCCCTCCTGCTTCGCCCACGGCGCCCGCGGCTCCATCCTCGGACTCGCGGCGTCGCTGTCGAACCGCACGAACTGCGTGTCGTCCACGTAGCCGACGGCGATGAAGCGGGGCTCCCCGCGGCCGGGCCGGGACACGCCGGTGCTGAAATACCTCATGGAGTGGGAGCCTGGGGGCGGGGAGGGGCTGAGACCCGGCCGACCCTCCTCCCGGCGCGGGTCCCGGGTACGAGGGTGATGGGGCCGGGAGGGGGAGGGGGCTATGGTGTCGTGAGACGGAAAAGGGGCAGCGGACGGAGAAGCGCGGGAGACCCGAGTAGGTGAGAGGAGAGGGCGGGAGACCGGGGAGGGAAGGAGAGGGGCCAGGACGCGGCGGGGCCCAGGTGGGCGCGTTGGGCGGGTCTGGGGCTGGGTCCGCGGAGACGCGCCTTTCCCGGGGGTCCTGCGCCCCCGCGGCGCGGTCCCCTCGCTCCGCCCCCCGCAGAGGCCGTTTCCTCCCGACCCGGCACTCGCCTGCCCAGGTCTCGGTCAGGGTCAGGGCCCCCGAGAGCAGCAGGAGGAGGAAGGCTGGAGGCTCCATGACCCACATCATCGCGGTTTGGGGAGAATCTGAGTTCCCCACGGTGGTGGCGACTTTATAACCCGGAGCAGCGGAGACGCTGATTGGCTTCTCTAGAAACCGCACACCCAATGGGAGTGAGAACTGGGCTCGCTTCATGACTCTCCAGGTAGGAGGACCCGACACAGGTTGTGAGAGGGAGGAGTGAAACTCAAGGAGACGGGGACTCCCCAACACTGAGCTCCGCCCCAGACTCCGCCCTCGGGCCTGAGACCCTGAGAGCCATGTCTGGGGACCTGGGACTTTGCCCTGACCCCTCTCCTCCTGCACCGAGAGCTCTTTGTCACACCGTCTCCCTGAGTCCTGGCCCAGGGGCTGAGTCAGCGATTCTCAGCACTTTGGTTTCAGGATATCCACACAGTCTTCAAATTAGCGAGGACCCCAAGGATAATTTGTTTATGTTGGTTGTATCTATCAATATTTACCACGCTAGGAATAAACATTTTTCAATACTTTTATTAATTTCTTTAGAATAACATTCTTAAGCCCTTGCAAGTTAACAGAAATGTGTTTTATGAAAAATAACTATTTCCCAAAATAGACAAGGTAATGAGAAGAGTGGATCTTTTTACATTTTACATTTTTGCAAGTCTCTTTCTTGTCTGTCTCATTAGAAGACCACTGGATCTTCATATTTGCTCTGCATTTAATCTGTAATTTTGTTTGAAGTATATGAAAAAAAGTGCAGCCTCACACAACTGTGTAGGAGTAGTATCTTATTTGCTTTTTTTAAACTTTTTATTAAGATTATGATAGTTTACAACCTTGTGAAATTTCATTTGTACATTGTTAGTCATGTTGTAGATGCACCACTTGACCCTTGTGCCCTCCCCCCACCCCCCCTTTCCCCTGGTAACCACCAATCAATTCTATTTGTTTCTATGCTTAACTTCCACCTATGAGTGGAGTCATACAGAGTTCGTCTTTCTCTGTCTGGCTTATTTCACTTAACATAATGCCCTCAGGGTCCATCCATGTTGCTGTGAATGGGACGATTTTATCCTTTTTCATGGCTGAGTAGTATTCCATTGTATATATATACCATATCTTCTTTATCCAATCATCAATTGGTGGGCATTTAGGTTGCTTCCACATCTTGGCTATTGTAAATAATGCTGCAATGAACATAAGGGTGCATGGGACTTTTGGAATAGCTGATTTCAAGTTCTGTGGGTAGATACCCAGTAGTGGGATGGCTGGGTCATAAGGTATTTCTATTTTTAATTTTTTGAGAAATCTAGGAGTAGTATTTTTAATAACTTGTTCAGATAATTGTGAATATTCCACTCTGATACTAAAATAAAACTACACAAGTGGTAGTTTCTCAATGGTAATTTGCAAAGTGGAACCTGAAACAGTATCATTGAATGTTTCCTATTCTGTTACATTAAAATCCCCAGGGCTATTTTACATATTGAATGGCTCTTATTCTAATGTATGATTTAAAGTAATGCATTGTTTCACTAGTTATATAGATCTCTTATTGACACATTTAGCTACAAAATATCAAAATATCACATTTCTTAATATGACCACAGATCTCAACGGGAAAGTCTGTCAGTACTGGGAAGCTGTCAAGCTTACTTGATGGCTACAAGTTTTCCGAAATTCTGGTTTTCTCTTGAGAGCTTCCTTTTTATCAAGGCAATAAGTACTGTCAGTGGATTTTCTTGAAGGGAGAAGCTCACATTCATTTTGAAAAAGTGTATGACAAATAATCAAGTCTAATCGTAGTTTCTGTCATTCATTCTTTCAAGTAAAGGGGTATTCCATAGAAAAGAGGCTAGCTGAGTTCACTCAAATTATTCTCCTCGGGACATAGTATGTTGGAATGTGGCAGATAGGCTTCATGTGTACTTCCCACATCATCATATAAGATGTTTTTAAAATGTAGATTTAAGGATAATGATTTGGTAAAGATAATTTTTACTGCTTCAGGGCATTTTAAAGTGAAAGTGTTTTGTTTTTTCTGCAAGTAAGAGGTGGTGGAGGTAACTACTGTTGCAGTTTGGCACCATGGCCTCCGTTCGTACTAAGTTTTACCTCAGCAAATGTCAACATAGTGAGAAGGCAGATGATGTCCAGTAACAATATGAAGAGTTTTGACTCATGGATCCATGAAAGGATCTCAGGGACTGCAAATGTTCCACAGAGCACACTTGGAGAACTGCTGTTCTAAATAAACCGGGGAGAGTCTCCCAATGGGTCTCCACCTTTGCCTCCCCTTCATTTCCCAGAATCCCTCTCCCTGAGTTGGACTCCCTGCCTCCCAAAATTTAGCTTAGAGCATTGCTCCCATTCTCTGCTAGAAGAGAACTCACCCCCTAGAAGTTTGATGCCAGAATGTGTCCTCAGTCTGCGAAGTGAGGTGGAGGGACAGGTGTTTCCCTTTGGAACTAGGAACAGTTTGTGCCTGAAGGCACCAGACCCACTGATGACCTATGTTGGTTTCGCTGTATATCAGCTTACGATGTATTCATATCTCAGACAGAAATCTGACATATCTCTAAGAGACATTATATTGGGCCTTTCCTTTTACATGGGTCTCATGCATCTGACTTGAGGCCTACAAAGTATGAAGAGCAGTACCGTCCAATAGAATGTACTGTGATGAGGGAATTGTTCTCTATCTACACTGTCTAATATGGAAGTCAGAAGCAACATGTGGCTATTGAGCACTTGAAGTATGGCCGCTGTGCTGAGCAGTTGAAATTTTAGTTTATTTGCTTTAATTTAAATAACCATATATGGCTAGTAGCTGCCATATTGGACAGTGCATATCTAGAATGTTCTTAGTTTTCAGTCTCCTCCCCCAACATAGATACTGTGTGACTCACAGGTTGATGTATATTAAAATTATCTTCATGTGGAGGTCATGGATTAGTCCATGTGGGTCTTAGACATATCCTTAAAATACAGCAAGCCCAAGAAGTTGAATTAATTTGTATTTTAAAAATAGAGCATATAGACATTAACCAAAATATGATTTATCAAATCCATGTCATAAGTATTCAAAGATGCCCGTCACTGGAGCTCATCCTTGTGTATACTACATTGGGACTCTTGGTGGTGTTTTCATTAACCTGGTAAATAAGCAGGCACGTATGTTTTCACTTAGCCCCAGAGAAAAGATTTATTGAACACGACGTATATCGACTACCTTGCAGGCCCTGTACATACTTGTAAAATCATAGAGCAGAAGATGTAAACCTTAGAATGCCACCACCTTGGAATTCTTCACCTATTGCTCCTTTCCATAATTTCCCCCAAAGTTCAAACAGTTCCATTTCCCTTCACCCTTGGACCACTCTCCTAGAGGAAAATATACATTAAGTTTTTACAGTTGTGGAATAGAGAATTCTCTAAGCATGACCCAAAGATGAAAACCATAGAGAAAAACATAAAACTTCTCTGTGTGAACCACACACTCACAACATACGAACACATGCCCATAATCAAATACAAGTAAAAAATTTTAACAGACAAAGGGGTAATAACATGCCTCAATGTTATTCAGCCAAAGACCACCAGGAGCACATCTGTGGGCAGCCAAGTTGGGTTTACTACCTGTTGCTGTGAGGGAGAAGACACAGCATCAGGGACCAGTGGGCATCTCAGTGTGAAGGAGTTAGAACCTATATAGGATTTGGGCTTTGGTTGGGTGATTTGGGGGAGGGTCTATAGAAACAGAGGCTCACTCCAGGTTGGGTGTTGTCTGGAAGTGGGGCCAATTCTGTGATTGGGCATCTCAATAAATCTTATCTGTTGACAGGGCCGACTAGAGCAAGGACAAGGCTGTGACTGGAAAGAAGCAGCAGTCGCTCATATGAGCCAGCACGGGGAGATGTTTGGTATTTTGTGAGTTGCACAGTGCCTTGTTTTTGTCTGTGCTGAGACAACGTGCTGTAGTGGTCTCATTTTGTCTCACTTTTACATGTTCTCAGAGTGTCCTTGTCTAATGTTGATGTCCTGTGAGATGACCTGTGTCCCACAGGAGAATAACATGGTCCAGCTGAGAGTATCAGGCTGGCTTCTGACCACACTGAGGCCCCGCTGTAAGTGTCAGACCAGTTCCTGATGCTGGGGCTGCTTTTTCTTCTTCCTAAATTCAGTATTTTAAAATAACTACAACTCAATCAAAAAATAATTAAAGAATATTAGAAAACAATTTGGAAAAAAAGAAATGACAATATCGAACAAATATATTAGATAAATAAATGCCAAAAAAAGAGAGCACAGAATAAGAAATGGGAATAAAAATTACAATCTACCAGCTTGGCAAAGATGAAAGTAAGAGATGAGAGTATCAACCAGAGGGTGGGGAGAATACACTGTCATAAAGATTGATGGGGTTGAAAACTGGTACAAAATATGTAAAGGATGCTTTGGAAAAATGTCTCAACAATTTAAATGTGCTTACATTTTGACACAGAAATTTCTCTTTCAGAAATTTATTCTAAGAAGATAATCACGCATGTTCTTAAAAGTATATATTCAAGGATGTTTCTTGAATTATGGTTTATAAAAGCAAAGAACGGAACTTATCTAAATGCTACGATCACTATAACTTTGGTAACTATGACTAGAAGAACACTTAATATGTCTCAGGGATTAATGCCATATGATATACATAGGAGGTCAAATTTAATCCTCAAAGCAAACCCCTGAGGCTCCCAACATGTGATCCCTTTGTATGAACAGGGAAAGGGAGACTCCGAGAGGTTTAGGAGGTGATAGAGCCAAGGCTGAACCCAGGGATTTTCTCTTAGAGCCCTTGTTGACTTGTCTCCCATTGGTTCTCTGTCCCTCAGGTGGTGGATATGACTCTGCACTCCATGCAAGTGAATTGTTGCAGTGTTCCAGAATATTCTGTGATAGGCTGCTAGACTCAGAGCTGAGGAGGGCATTCAAGGGGCAGTCAGTCTTAACTGCCCAAAACAGAGTAAAGTCCATCAACCAGTGTCTATTTCAAGGTGTCCAGTGATTGAGGATCAGCTAGACTCTAGAGATACAGCGAAGAGCAAAAGAAGACTCTGGCATTGTCCTGAGGGCGATGGACATTTAGCAGAAATGACAAAGATAAATGAAACCCCTTCGGAGCAAGTGCAGTGAGGAAAACGTTCATGATGACATGAAAGCAGAGAGCCAGAAGAACTAACAGGTTCCCTACCGCTGCTATCAATGATATCTAAAAGATGGATAAGATTCATGGTATATGAAACAAGAAGAGAATTATATAAAATTATATGCAGTCACAGAGCAAGAAAGAGCTCTTGAAAATTGAAAATATGATCATAGAAATGAATAATTCAATAGATGAACTGGAAGATTAAAGTCATACTCCCATGAAGTAGTACAGATGGAAAAGTCATGGCAAGCAGGAGAGAAGACCTCGAAGAATATTAATCCATCAATCAAGGGATTCCAACACATTAGTAGTACCAGTTTCAAAAAGAATGGAGAGTAGGAAGTGATAAGAAAAAGTTAAGAAAATTTCTCAGCGTTTACAGACAAAAATTTACATCTTGAATATCCTAACAAAGTTCTCACTACAATAGATGAAAACAGACCCACACCATGACAAACACATTGGAATTTCTGAGAGAAGATGGAAAAGCAAGCCCTTGAAAACTTTAAGAGGCAACAATCACAGACCTGGAGGCTAGCAGACGTTGCAGCAATGCCTTCCAGATTCCAAGGAAAACATATTCCAATGCGGAGTTCTATACCAAGTCAAGATGTGAGTAAGGGCTGGGGCAGCCTAAACGTATTTCAGATGTTTAGAGTTTCACTGTTTTGCTTTCCATGTTCCCTTCCTCAGGACACCACTGGGCAATGAGGGGAACAATGATGGAGAACATCAGAAAAGGGAGAAAAGTCAGATCCAGGCAACAAAGGGGCTAGAACAAGAGAGAGACAAAAGGAGAAGGAGATCCGGGATGTCAGTCCTGCCCCAGGTGTGCAGAGAACCAGTCCACATGGGGCAGGACTGAGGGCTGTGGGACAGCTGTGTTCACAAAGAGGAAGCTGGTGAATTGTCAGGTGTGCTTGAATATATTCATGGACATTTAGACTCTGGAGAGAGTAGTGGAATCATTTAGTAATGAATACAGAAAGTAAGCAAATGAAGAAACAAGATATCTGTTAACTCTAGGGAACATAAAAAGTTGATTCAAGACAGGAAAAGTAATCATAGTCTACAAGATGCTCAGTTGTGACTAATGTTTACCTGGTGATAATGCAAACACTGCACATTGAACTTATCAGAATTGTAAAGTAATTATATTGGGTGGATGGGGGTGTGTGAAAGAAAAGCCAGTTTATTAAAGATGATGCATAAAACTGAATAACAAAGAAGGAGTATTGGAAGTATTCTGTTTAAAGGCATAGAAGTAACAATCAGAGAATCAGCAAAAAGAACTGAAACAAGTTGTCTGTGAGATTCAGGAAAAAGGCGGGGTTCGTGGGGGGGCGTTGGGCATCTGTCTTCCTAAGAAGCCTTGTGGAAGCACTGGACCTTTTAAACTCTGTGCAAATGGATGTTTAGTAAAAATAGAAAGACAACATGGTAGGTGAGAGAATGGACTCTGGAATTGTCCTCCCAGGAGCATCCTAGAAATGGGGCAGTGGCTAGAAGGAGACATGGGACTGAGTGGGGGATTTTTATGGGAGGATTTCGTTTTGATTTGTTTAGTTTCTTTCTTTCTTTTCTTTTAAAATGGGAGCTATTACAGCCTGTCTGTATGCAGGAATGAATGAGCCAGTAGAGAGCGGGAAGTTGATGATGCAGGGGAGGGAGGGGACCTGATCCTGTGCCCCAGCTGAGAGGTGGCCTTAGACAGGAGCAGGACCATCCATCATCACTGCTGTGAAGGCAGAGGATACAGGTACAGATGTGGGGTGTGGGGGGACGATGGCGCAGTTCTCACCTAGTCCTTCCTTTCTCTGAGTGAAAAAGGAAAAGAGCTCATCACCTGAGAGTGGGGAGAGAGTGGAGGGGATTGAGGAGGGAGGAGAAAGAGAAATAACTCCCTCAGGAGGTGTGAGAGTGAACTGCCTCAGGAAATGGCATCTGGAGAGAGCAGGGCTGGGGCCACTCAGTTCTGTGCTCATCAGCTTAGAGAGAGAGTTCCAGCCCTGGGGCAGTAGCAGGAGGATACATAAGAAACCAGGAGAAAATGCAACAGAATTATCTCCAAGTGTGAGGATAATAGTTATTATTACTTTATCACTTATAATTTTTAACATTTTATAATTTTCCTACAGTGAATATACATTACATCAGATGTATTATACAATATACATATACATCATAATCAGAATATAAGCTTTGTTCAAATATTAAAAGGGAAGCAGATGGCTAGGACAGTCCAGAGCTCAGGGCTCAGAGCTGGAAGTGCTGGGCTCCGTGTCTGGGCAATGAGCTCACAGAGCCTTTTCTCCATCTCTCAGGACACTGTTCTCTGTGGAGGCCAAGCAGGATCTTTCCCTTCTTTTTGGGGTGTGGTCATTTATTGGTATCTTGTCGGCTCTTTGATGCTCTTAAGAAGATGCTTTTTGTAGTTTACACGGCATCTTTAGCTATTTCCAGTGGGAGGATTGGTCCATATAATCTAGCCCACCTTTCTCAGAAATGGACATTCTAAGGCAAAATAGTTGAGTGAAGAGATCCTCAAGGACAGGATCAGAATCGGAGTCTGAAATCCTGGTCTGAGGGTGACCTGTCAAGTGTTTTACAAGTTTAAGGAATTTTAATGTAATTTATTTTTGAAAACATTATTTATGCACACACGAGAGAATTCAAATGGTACTCAAGAATATACAAAAATAAATAAGTCACTTCATTCATTCCCCATCTCCCATTCACCCAAGTCCTCTATCCAGAAACCATCACAGTCAGCAATTTCTCATTTCTATGCCCAGAAAAATGTATGTATGCATTAATGTATACTGTTATGTCAGTAAAAGGGCTCAGGTGACAGACTGGGAGAAAATATTTGCAAATCATATATCTGATAAGGGACTTGTTTTAGAATATATATAGAGCCCTCAGAACTCAACAATAAGAAAACAAATAATTAAATCTGAGCAAAAGTCTGAACAGACACCTTCCCAAAGAAGATATATGAATGGCTAATAAGCATATGAAAAGATGCTCAACGTCATATGTCCTTAGGGAAATGCAAATAAAAACAACAGAGATAACAATTACACACCTATTAAAACATCCTGAATTGAAAAACTGCTGATGCCAAGGGCTTACTGGGATGTGGATCAACAGGAGCCCTCATTTGCTGTGGGCGGGACACAAAGCAGCACAGCCGCCATGGAAGGTATTCAGCAGTTTCTTATAGAGTGAAACATCGACTTACCATGCACCCTGATCACTCTCCTAGGTATTCACCTACTCCTCTGAAAACCTACATTTGCACGAAAATCTGCATGCAAATGTTTATAGCAGAACACCCCTTAAGTGTGGGCAACATATAGTGACTGACTTCCTTCTAAAGACTACTGTATAGAAAGGGAGGGAAAAAAAAGGAACTTCCCAGGGAAAGACACGACCTCAGCCTGGCGGTGAAGGTTAACATCATCAGTGATCAATCAAGTGGGTATAATAGACACTTGATATGTTGTGTAGAAAATGGCACTTCACCTCTGTGGGCTTCTTCCCAGAAACCCCAGAGCCCCGGTCAACCAAACACAAACTGAGAGACAGTCTACAGTATAGCTGAGCAGTACTCCTCAAAAATGTCAAGGTCATCACAAACAAGGAGTCTGAGAAACTGTCACAGCCAGAGGAGCCTGAAGGAGACGTGATTGGGACTTAGTGTGGTATCACGGATGGGATCCTGGAACAAAAAAAAGAAAAACTAATGAAATCCGAATAAAGTATGGAGTTTAATATCAGTATTGCTTCATTAGCTGTGATAAATATATGATAGTGATATACACGTTAATATCCGGGGAACTGAGTGTGGGACATACAGGAACTCTGTACTAACTTTGCAACTTTTCTGTAAATCTCAAACTACATATTCTAAAATAAAAGAGATTATTTTTTAAAGCAGCCCTCAGAAAATGAATAGGGAGTAGAAGAAAAACATGATCTACTTTTCAGTTTTCCAGAGTGTTGTCATCCAGAGGCTGGAGACGGGTTGTGGGGACAACCCATGGAAACCTCAGACGCAGGGCAGGGCTCCAGAGCTCCCCTCTTCTCCAGTCCCTGCCCCACTCCCGAGCCTGAGCCCAGGGCTGCTCAGAGGCATCCTCATCCCCCATTGATGTCCAGCCTCCAGATCAGCCACCTCTGCCTGACTCAGACCACAGCCCATCCTCTGCCCTGGCTGTGGGAATAGGAGAGAGCAGAGCGGTGGTGCCTCTGTGTGGCCACAGGGCTGAGGACAGAAGACCGGAGTTCCCCTTTGGCCTCTTCCCCAGGACCTCCCCAGGGTCTCCCTGTGCTCCCAGCAGCAAGGCAGGGCTGTGCACACAAGGGGGAGCCCCCATCCAGTGTCAGGTTCACAGTCTGAATTGTTTCCCAAAATACATGCTGACACAGACGTTTCCCTCCCCACTGAATGACCGTGGACTTTGTCCTCAGGTGGCAGCAAGATCTCCAGGCTGGACCCACAAACATACTGGGTGCCCTCAGTCCCCTGGATGAGACCTTGAACCCTGGAGATCAGGTCACTTGTTCCTGCTACCGTTTCCAGGGTGAACTCTCCTCCTCCAGGGAATCAATTCTGGGTTCTCCATCCCTAGGATGTGGTGAAAGAGGGGGACTAAGAGGAAGAGATCCCCAGGGTAATGGCCTAGGAAGATGGGGAAGCTCCTGAAGGAGTGAGGAGAGAGAGGAAACAGTGACATTAGGGGGATGAGGCCAACAGCAGTGGAAGGGGAGGAACCAGGAAGGAAAGGGGCAGAGGAAGCAGTCAGCCTAGTGGACACTGTGCAGGGAGGGATGGGTTCTGTGTGTGCAGAGGCACAGGGACTCCTGGATGGGGCAGTGAGGTGTCTATTTTCACTTGGATGGTAATTACAAAGGTGTCAGCTCTGTAATTGCTCAATAGCTATGCTTAGGTTTAGGCATTTTTCCATACTTACAGGTGTGGTATAACTCAAACACAGAAGAAAGGGAAAAGAAGAGCAGAGGGGAGTTGATTATGGGGCTTCCCCTCTTCCACCGCAACACCTTCCCCTCAACCCCAACCCTTTAAGGGACAAAAAGGGTGGATTTTGCTGAAATTTTCCCATTTGTCCCTCCAGACCCACTATCTACCCTTCTCCACCCTGCTCAGTGTCCTGAGCTACTGACCTGTAAGTACTAACTCAATGAACTCCCTTGCCCACCGGGGTCTGGTTGTGTCCAGCCAGTGGGACATTCCAGAAGGAGATCAGATGGAGGGAGGAGAGTGAGATCAGGATATTTATTCTCTTAGCTCCCTGCTTGCAGGGTGGCCACATGTTGACTGACACTTCAGCCAAAGGTGATAGCTCCTTCAGATGGCCCCCTCCACGCAGCCTCTACTCCAGGTGCCAGTAACTGCTCCCTCCCACCACTGCTTCAAGCCTAGGGACAGTAACCATTGCCTAACTAGTCCCAAGGTACTGCACTATCTCTTAAAATTATCCTAAAAGCTGCCCATATCTAAGTAAATTGTCCTTTTATTGAACTCTTCTAAGATTATTCTATTGGAATATTTCATCCATTCCTTTCTGAGATCCTGTCTAAAAGACTCTGTATCAGTGCAATCTAATAGATCTTTGCTGTGATGATAGAAACTTCTATCCACACTGTCCACTATAGTAGCTACTGGCCACGAGTGGCAATCAAGCACTTGCAATACGGATAGTGCAACTGAGGAACTGAATTTTTAAACTTTGTTTAAATTAAATAGCCACATGTGACTAGTAGCTACCTATTGAACAGCAGGGCTCCACAGGGTTTCTGAGAGGAGATGGTTATACATAGATGGTTCTATTCAGAAAATCTGTTCTTCTTTTTGATACTCATGAGGACTACATTTCTGAGCCTATCCTTCAGTTAGGTGAAGCCATTCAGTAGAGAACTGCCCAAGGTGTAACTGATGAGTATCAGCTTGAGTGGAGGTGATCAAGAGCACCTGCGCCTTCTCCATGCCCTCTGCCTTCATTCATCAGCTGGACAGATGCAGAGGAGCCAGTGGAGCACTCTGCAGCCCTGAGGTATGGGCAGAGCCACGCATTCAAGGGGCCTGTGTCCTTTAGCATAACCAGAGCCACCTGATCTGCATCGACCTGTGAGCTCAATGAGAAATTAATCTTTATAGTATTAAGCCACAGAAAGTTTGCACTGCTTGTTACCATAGCTAGCCTATCTTGACTAATGTAAGTGGGGAGATTTAGGACTAAGCTGCCATCTTGCCCTCCTTGAACCCAGAATTAAGTGCTCTGAAAGTGTGGAGAGATAAACCATTGGTCTTGGATGGATGGTTATGGGGCTTCCTCTCCTTGTCCTTCCTTATGGCCTGACGCTGAACTATATTTACTGGTTCATGGCAGGACAGCAGGGCCTCTGGCTGACATCAAACACCTTGATTTGTAAACTCCTTAGGGCTCTGGAAAGCCCTAAAGGTTGTTTCCTGGGCCTGGGAGTTTCTTCTTAGATTCTTTGTTACACAGATGACTAAGTGCTCCCAAACCTCCCTTGGGCCAGCTTGTAACTATGTGAAGTTGTTGCGGGGCACTTTCCCTTTACTGGAAGACTCTTCATGGCATTTCCAGCCCTACTGGCATTGACCCTAGTCTCTATGGAATACTAAGAGGCTTGGTGCATCCTTTGCATTTTGTGCCTCCTACTCTTATAAGTAACCGTCAACCAGTGAATCTTAATATGAGTAACATCATGTGTCACCAGGATTGTGAGTCACCGTACCTCACACCACGGTTGCCATCCAGAATGGGTGTCATGGTGTTCTACAAGTGGGTAAAAAGGTTGACCAGGCCACCCTTAGAGTGGAAGACTTCTCCCCAAAGGCAGTGGAAGTTTGTTTGGCCTTGTTGGATGGTCAGTGACTGGTGGTTGTGGGAATGATTCTAAAGACCACGAAAGCACTAGTGAGGTGGCTCCTCCGGGAAAGAGCTTCTGAGGCAGACGAGGGGCCCAAAGTCAATTCCCTGACTCCTTTTTCTAGGTGGAAGTCTTCTTCCAAGAAGGAGAAGAAGAAGAAAGGAAAATGAGGAGGAGTAACGCTAGCTGCTCCGGGAGGAAAGTGGGATAGGCCTCCTCTGAGCCTCTGTTTCAACAGGTGGAGGCAATCATCTCTAGTTCTAAAGCCAGTTCTTGTGCAGCACACTCTAGAAGGGCTGAGGGTGGCATCAGCAAGAGCAGACACAGCAGTGCACAGAATAAGAACGAGGTTCCCTCTGGAGCTGGAATTGCTCCTGTCGGCTTCTGGAGAGCGTGGATTATTCCTTTGCATGATGGAACAACGTCGGTGCTGTTGAATGAAGCTGAATGGAGGGTTATAGGGGGAACTCATGACCCTTATCACTAGTGAGCTTGGTAAAAACGCTGAGTCAGGCCTCCTGTTCCCATTCCTAAAGTGGGTACTTGGGAGAATTGGGTATACCTACTCCCTCTGGGGAGATTTCTCTGAGAATGCATGCACAGAGCCACAGCCTCTCTGAAACAACTGGGTTTTGTTTTTTTGTTTTTATTTTATTTTATTTTTTTGAGGAAGATTGGCCCTGAGCTAACAGCTGTGCCCATTTTCCTCTACTTTATATGTGGGACGCCTGCCATAGCATGGCTTGATAAGCGGTGTGTACGTCCATGCCAGGATCCAGGCCAATGAACCCTGGGCCGCCCAAGCAGAGTGCATGAACTTAACTGCTGTGCCACCAAGCCGGCCGCTGAAACAACTATTTTTTGTGAGAAGCTGTTGAGGAGACTCCCTGATGATATGAGCCTTTGACTCAGAATGTTGGGTGATCTAATAACAGTCGTCCCCCAGAGGTCCCTGGCTTTGACTTTATTCCTCTGACAGGTAGGGGAAGGGCCTGTCAGAAACAGAATCATCATTCCCCACCTCAGGAGAAGGAGTGCAGTGAAAGGCCCCATAATGTGACACAGGTTCCTTTCTGGGAGATAAGGAAAGGGCGAACATGAAGGGGAGGACCAATGGCTGGATTCCCTGCAGAGGCCCCTTTGCAGAGGGAAACGTGGCAATGGGTCCTGAACAGATGGACAAGGTGGAAATTACCGAGGAGACAGAAGGAGGCTGGCGGGCCTGTGTGAAAGTGAGCAGGCCCTGCAGAAGCCATGGGGAAAGGACATGTGAGGGCTCGAAAAGAGAGTGCTCTGTGAGCTTGAGGAGTTATTGGAAGGGAAAAATCAGAAAAATGGATTGAGGAAGTCCCTGGGGTGGGGTCCTTCTCAGAGACTGGGATTGTTAGGTCTGTGTCCCAAGGCCCAGCCTCTGAGGTCCCACAGCCCCCAGAATCCCCAGCGCAGCTCTTAGGGGACAATACTGAGGGGCTATAACTCCAATTGTAGTGAATGGGGATTTCTGGGGAAATAATTGCAGCCCTGCCTCTGAAAATTCAAGTTTCCCTACATCCTAATTAGAATTCTTTCAAACAAAAGGACTAAGGCTGGGCCTGGTGCCCCACCACCTCCAGGAGATTGTCCACACACACTACAGTTTATATGTTGGAAAAGGGTGAGGTCTCAAAACATTCCTGTGCTTGCTGGACCCAGGAGCTCAATGATCTACTGTCCCAGGATCAGAGGAGGGCCTTCGTAAAAGAATCGCCCCCTCAGAGTTGGTACATGTGTTAGCGAGAGCCAAGAGAGAGCCACGTCACCGTAGGGCATTTGACCCCTTTGTTTGGACTGTGGTGATTGTCCCCTTATCAGCTTGTATAATTATTATTTGGAGGTACATAAGTCCTGAAATGTATAGCTACCTGCTGGTTGGACAAGGTCATTGTGACCCCTGCTGGTGGCTTCAGATGATGTTGGCCAGGTTCTCGGCCTGCACTGGCAGCAGCCTCAGACACCTGTTGGCTGTGAGAGCCTGTCTGTGCTTCCAAGGCTGATGGAGGTAGTGCAACTGAAACAGACTTGTGATCCCGAAGGTGAAAAGGAAATTATCCTTTTCATTCAGTAATTAAAGCAGGTGAGATGCTACACATCCCAGCCCCCACCCCATCCAGCCAATGAAAAGGTCGCTGGTGCCTGGCATCTCACTGCGGACTACGGAGGCAGTTTACCACTATTCCTGCAGACCCTGGTATCGTTACTGTGGGTGGACAAACTGCTGCCACCACTGGCCTCGGGAGGCAGCCTTGGACGTTGCTAACACCTTCTGTTCTATAGTCCTCCAAACAGGAACATTTTTCTTTATTTAGCAAGTCATGCAATAATTTTTGCTATACTTCTGCAGGAGTCTTTAAAGTATTCTGCAATATGCATCAATGGATTGAATAGACCTCGGCACAATGTAAGCTACTGGCATTGTACTGATAGTAGCCCCCAGTGAAGAAACCGCTCAGATCACGTTGCCAACCTGATTAAGGCTGGGTGGGCCTTGAGTGAAGATCGAATCCAGCGCTCTCTATCTTTCTTGGGAGCCACCCAGCAGAGCCCAAAGAGACATGCCACAACCTAGTGAGGACAAACCGTTAGCCTTACAGCCTCCGAGAGAAAGTGCCCCCACCCTCCTGCCAATATCTGATTAACCTCTTTGGACATTGGAGGCAGCACATCCCATGACTTTGTATGAAATTCCCCGACAAGCAACAAAACTTGAACAGGACCTGGGACCTGTGAACAAGAAGACTTGGAAGTGTCCAATCAGCTGTAAAGCAAGCCCCGCCTTTGGGCTCCGCCTCCTTCAGGCCTCACAGA
Source organism: Equus asinus (assembly GCF_041296235.1). Lineage (NCBI taxonomy): Eukaryota > Metazoa > Chordata > Mammalia > Perissodactyla > Equidae > Equus > Equus asinus. The sequence goes on from NC_091797.1 coordinate 35,651,591, forward strand.
GATATGGGTGGCTATGACCAACCCCACTAAAGTATCCGGCAACGAGATTCTTCCAGCATCCGCCAGCCCCTGGGCTTTTGAACTCAACGCCTTCCTGTCCACCGAGCAGGACAGCCTCAGCAGCTGCCGGCCTCCTCCTGCGCCGGAGGGAAGACTGATCCTCTCACCAGAGGGAAGCTTGTCACTCTCCAACCAGGCGCTCCTGTCCTGCTATGAGGCCTGCTGTGGCGGGAGTATAGGTAACTTTTTTTACCTTATTTTTTAATCTTGCTATGGCTTACTAATTTTCTTTGTTTAAAATGTTTTGAATAGCAAGATATTCACATCATTCTATAATCAAACAGTATTAAAAAATACCAGATATTTCCACCCTAATACTATGTATGCATTCCTGGAGAAAACCTCCCAAGCTGCCAAGTGTCCACAAAAGTAACAAGGTTTTGGGGGAAAATAGGTTCTGGGCAGACAACACAGAATCTACACATTTTGTAGCCATACACTAACAAAATTATAACAATCCAAATAAAAATACTAGCAGAGGTTTTAAAAGACTTGTTAAACTCCTAGGCGATAAAGATTATAATACGAAATGAGGGACTTTACTAGGATCTTTTTTAAAAAAAGGTAAAGATACCTTGAGAGTGTAAGGAAAGTGTTTATGGAGACAAGGAGGAGGGACGTCACCATCGGAAGTCAAGACAAGCAGCCAAGGTTTTGCACTAAACGTAGATGCCAACGATGGGCGGCTCAGGCTCGTTGTTTTGTCCTTGTTTCTTTCACACTGGCTTAGAAAAGACTTCTGGTTTTTTGCTGTCTTGCTACCTTCCTTCCTTCATTAACAAGCAGCTTATACAGCTCCAATACAACCTTATGCCACAAAGTGCGGTCTGCACTGAAATCATCGTTTCCTGTCACGGCAAACGCATCTCACTGACACTTACAGCAGAAGACACCTAAGAAAGCTCTTGCGGGGCACCCTAATGAAACTTTCTTCTGCACTGTCGAGGGGACCTCAGCAACAAATTGTTGTGGCCCTTGTGTAGAATGGGACTGCAGCAGCATCTTAATTTCTTGTTCTCAAAAATGTGCTTGAAGATTGGGGGGATTACTTAGTAAGCACTTCAAGACAGAGAATATGTCCAAACGGAGTGAAGAGGGAGGAGGAGGGTGAATGGCCTCGCGCTCCGCGTTGCATTCTTCCCCAGCTGGCTCTGAGTGATTGCGTTTGGTACTTTGCATTCAGCTGCTGCTACTCAGCACAAAACGTTACCGTGCCGGGACAGTTGTATATGACAGAATGCAGCTTCACTTTATGCCCACACCATTCCTCTGTTTATCCTTTGGCTTGAAGAAACTCTCATGGCCACAGCAGAGACATTAAGAGTCTTGCTCCCAATCCCGTCCTCCATCTGTCCAACTCACACCTCATCCCCAAACACATAACCACCTTCTTTAGTTTCTTGTGTACCTTCCAGTTTATGAAAATGTAGATAGACTCTGGTTCCCTCCTCTTTTCTAACACAGAGGTAGCCTATGAAACAGTGTTCTTCACTTTGTTCTTTTCACTTACAATACACCTTAGAGATCTTACCAAAAGTACACAGAGAACTCCTGCATTGTGATGAGTTTTTCAATGCATAGTATTCCAGTGTGTATGTGTAAAAATTTAGCTAGTCCAAAATTGATGGATGCATGTATTGTTTTCAATCTTTTGTTAAAACAAATTGCAGTGAATAAACTTGAACACAATATTTTTTGCATCTATGTGAGTATATCTGTAGGAAGAATTCCAAGGAATGGGATTGCACAGTTTATGGGTATATACCCCACAATTTTGACAAGCATTGCTTAATTGTCCTCCAAAAGGTTTGTCCAAGTTGGACTCCTATAAGCAATAAACGAATGTGCTTTTCTTTCCACATCCTCACCAAGAAAGTCCCTGTGAAACTTTTGGATTCTTGCTAATCTGACACGAGAGAGATGGAATCTCTGTGTAGTTATTGCTCTTTCTTTATTATGAGGTTGAGCATTTTTTCATAGTTAAAGCTGTTTTTGTTTGCTTTTCTGTGTGACCTGTCTGTAGCACTCCTTTATCCTTTTCTCTGTTGGCTCATTAGTCTCTTCTCAGTTTTTAGGTGCTTTTTATATGTTAGAGAGATCATTTCTTTGTGATATATAGTAAAAATATTTTTACCAGTTTGTCATTTGTATTTATGTTTTCTTATGATATTCCTTGCCATTCAGTACTGTTTTTTGCTTTTACATAGCTCTATTTATTTTCTCCTTTATGACTTCTCAGGATTTTGAGTTATAGAAAGGCTTCCCCATTCCAAAATTATAAAAGAATATTTCCTTCTCTTTTTACATTAAAAACATTGACCCAACTGGAGTTTATCATGGTATACAGCGTGAGCTATGGCTCCAACTTTCATTATTATTTTCTGTGTAGGTATCTGGTTATTCCCAAATCATTTATTGAATACTCATCCATCTTTCTCAGTGATTTAATATCTCATTGTTATCATTCACTAAATTGCTATATGCTTTGGGTCTTATTTGTGGACTTTCTCTTCTTTTTCACTCGTCTGTCTATTTATGCGCCTCTGTCACATTGTTTCATTGTTGTGACTTTATGATGTTCTCACATCTAGTGAGGCTGGCTTCCCTCAAGCTCCTCTTGTTTGGGGTCCCTTGCTATTCTTCTTTGCTTATTTTGCATATGAGTCTTTGAATCAGCTTGTCCAGTGAAAAAGAAACACTGTGATATCTTTATTTGTTATTGAGTTAAATTAATATACTAACCAGGGGGATTAACTTTATGATGATTAGTATATCTATTCAAGAACAATTTTTGTTTTTCAAAAGCATTTTAAAGTTTGTTACATGTAAGTATTACACATGTTATACTAAATCCATTCCTGGGTATTTTACCTTTTTGTTGCTATTTTGTAGATGGTATTTTTTCTTACATTCTATCTTTTCCCTATGTGTTGTAAGGTGTATGAAAACCATTTATTTCTTCCTATGGATATTGTATTCTTTGTATCAGGGTAGAAAACAAAACTGTAATGGTAAGAAAAATTAAAGGACTCAAACAAAAAAGGTTATTTTCTTCTCACTTCACAGTCCAGGATTTGTTTACCAAGAGGGTAAGTGGTTGTACTCCACACGATCACTCAGGGATCCAGGCTGCTGGAAGTTCTGCCATCTACAACACATCATTTCCAAGGTCCGTTTGCTCCCAGTCAATGATGAGGGGTGTCAGGTTGAACTGAAGTTCAAGGCCTCAAGCTTGTGAGGTGAATGTTTCACTTATCACAACTCACACCCCTTTGTCCAGACCTTCATCGCATGGTCACATCTAGCTGCAAGCTGCGAAGGGGGCTGGAAATGTGATCCGTGTGCAGCCATGTCTCAGCTACAGCTCTGTTCATGTGGAAGAAGGAAGAATGGATTCTGGTAGACAGTTAGAAGCCTTTACACAGTCTGCCTCTGGTCACCAAAGATTCACACATACCCTTCTTTCCACATTTAGACAAAAACTCACGTCATCCTTAGAGGGACATTTAATTTAAGTCTCATTCAGTTATGACCTCCAGCTCAAAATCCAGGCTCTTGAAGTCACATGTAGGTGTCTACTGGGCTTACGTGTGGGTCCTCATGGACCAGTGACTCATAAAGTAATGAAGCCCAAGTTATCTACTTCCCCTCCACATACACAAAGACAATATGCAATGTGAGGACAAGTGCAGGATCGTGGCCATAAACCCCCATTAAGCAAAGGGAAACACAGAGCAGTCATTGGTCTATAATGATGAGTAAATCTTGCTGGGTGGGAATCCTAAGTGCTCTTTACTCTATCAGTGGAGTGAGTTCCTTGATTAGCCCATCTGGCTGTCCCTGGTGCTCCCAATGGGAGGAAATTCCTTGTCTGTCACAGTGTGACTCCTGACTTTGTTTTCTGGAAGGTTCTTCCTTCTCCATTATCCACCATGGCCAATATAAGAGGAACTGAGGAGTATCTATCTCTTAGGACTGCTCTGTACAGGTTTGGCAGGCTGCCTTCTGTTCCTAAAGTTTAGGGGCTTGCAGTTTATTTTGAGACTCAGCCCTGGACATTTTCAGATAAGGCTCAAGGTTTCTTTGGCAAAACTATCCCCTCAGAAACTCACAGAGCTTCTTGTCTATTTGCTTCAAGTGTCAGTAACCACAACCAAAGTCCTTGTCTCAGTCTAGTTCTTTGGTCTGTTTAGTTCTATACGTCCTTGAGTGATCCGTGCCTCTGTCTCACCTTTATGGTAGCAGCCCTGGGTGGGAAGATAGCACCCTTGATCTAATCTTTTCCTCAGGCCCCTGTCTCTTTCTTTGGCTTAATAAAAGGCCTTGGGAAAGGCTTTGAACAATGTATGAGTTTTCCATTGCTGTCCTAACAGGTTGTCACAAACTTAGTGGCTTAATAGAAGACAAATTTGTCATCTTATGGTTCTCTAACTCAGTCCAACACCAGTCTCACTAAAGTACACTGCAGGTGTCAGCAGGGCTGTGCTCCTTTCTGGAGGTTTTCAGGGAGAATCTGTTTCCTTGCCTTTTTCAGCTTCTAGAGGCTGCGTGCATTCCTTGGCTCACTGCCCTTTCCTACATTTTTGAAGACAGCAATATCACTTCTCTTTGAGCCTTCTTCCCATCATCACATCTCTCTCTCTCTGACCACAGCTGGGAAAGATTCTCTGTGTTTCAGGAACCATGTGATTAAATTGGGCCCACCAGGATAATCTCCCCATCTCAGGTCCTTAAACTTAATCACATCTGCAAAGTCCCTTTTGCCACCTAAGGTAACACATTCACAGGTCCTGGGGATTAGAATGTGGACATCTTGGAGGGGTCATTATCCTGCTCACCACAGGCAACTAAAGTCTTATCTCCTACGACTTGATGTGCAAAAGCAGGTGGATTTCCCAACCTTGTAAGGACCCACATATCTGGATTCATTCTATTCACTTCAATCTGTGCTTGCAATCTGGTCTCTTCTTGCCTGTGTCCATGCTTTCTTACAATATCTTCTTAAATCCAACAAGGCGTAGCCAACACTGGAAACAACTCAAATTTCCATTAACATGTGAATGGATAGACACATTATGGTATATCCATACAATAGAATGTAGCAGTGAAAAGGAATGGACTACTGATAAGCTCAACAATGGATGAATCACAAAATAATTATGCTGAATGAAAGAAGCCAGACAAATATGGAGTCCCTACTATGAGTCTAATTATATAAAATTCTAGAAAACGCAAACCAATCTACAATGACGGAAAGCTGATTAGTATTTGTCTGAGGATGAGTTGGAGGAGGGATGGATTACCAAGGAATAGGAAGAAACTTTTGGGGGTGATGGATATATTCACTGTCTTAATTGTGGTGATGTTTTCACAGGTGTATACCTATGTCAATATGCATCATACTGTATACTTTAAATATATGCAGCTTATTCAACATCAATTGTAAATACAGCAAAGCTGTAAAAAAGGGTACTAAAAGTAAATACAGAGACATACTCGTGGTTATTGCTTATGTGATTTCACTAGGACGCCACCTCCATGAAGGCTGGGCTGTGTTTTGCTCAGTACTGTATCCCCAGTACCTGTGATCACACCTGGCACATGGTAGGAGTTCAATAAATCCCACACAACTTGTAGCAGGCCAAAGAATGCCCCTCCCCAGAACCTGTAACTATAATACGTTACAGAGCCACGAGAATTAAGGTTGCCTGCTCATCAGCTGATTTTAAAATAGGGAGATTATTAGGCCCTGGTGGGTCCAATCTAATCACATGAGTCCTTGAAAATGGAAGGGGCAGAGGGAAGAGGCAGAAGAGTGGTTCAGAGAGATGTGATTGAGAAGGGCGTGACCTGTAGTTGAAGACAGAGGAATGATTTTACTGCAATTCCAAGACACAAGGAATTCAGCAGTCTCTAGGAGCTGGGAACGACCCTCAGTTTACAGCCTTCAAGAAAATGGAAACCTCAGGATGGAGGATCCAAGATGGTGCCGTGAGTAGTCCTCTTTGTCTCTCCCCCTTCGAGTCTACAATTATTTGCACACTTATCGCTTGACAAAGGATATCCAGACAGCATCTCAGGACGTCTGAGATACCCACGCGACTATACATCGGAAGGCGGACAGACTTTCCTCCGGGAGGATGTGGAAATAGGTGAAAACTCTCCGACCCCGACGAGCAGCCTAGTACCCGCAAGCGGCTTTCTTCCAACGGACGCCCCCAGAGGATCTACACACATCTAGGGCAGGAGCGAGCGCACAACAGAGGAGCGACGGTGGAAACAGGTGACCAGAACCCTACCTAAACCCCCCGCAATTACTCCTAAACACAGAGGGAAACTTTGGAGTTGCACACCTGAGCCCACGGGGAGAGTCTCTCCCCGCCATTGGCGGGGAGACCCCGCCTGATGTTCGCGGCGCCCGGAGGGTCCCAGAGAGAGTCGCTGAGGGTACGGAGGTCTCCCAGCTGCCGTTGCCCGCCCCGTGGGACTAGGGATTGCCAGAGATCTCGGAGAGGACCGGGGCTGGGGGAAGTTTCAAAGGCCGGCTCTGCAACCCGGAGGGGAAGCGCCGGAGTTCCACCCGGGCAGCAGACAAAACTGTCTGTCTGCCATTAGCAGAGGGGCCACGCCGAGCATTCACGGCTCCGGGAGAGGCCCGGAGAGAATCCCAGAGGGAGGGGCGACCCTCAGCTGCCGTTGCCCACCCCGTGGGACTAGGGATTGCCAGAGATCTCGGAGAGGACCGGGGCTGGGGGAAGTTTCAAAGGCCGGCTCTGCAACCCGGAGGGGAAGCGCCGGAGTTCCGCCCGGGCAGCAGACAAAGCTCTCTGTCTGCCATTAGCAGAGGGGCTACGCCCAGCATTCACGGCTCTGGGAGACGCCCGGAGAGAATCCCAGAGGGCGGGGCGACCCCCAGCTGCCGTTGCCCGCCCCGTGGGACTAGGGATTGCCATAGATCTCGGAGAGGGCTGGGGCTGGGGGAGTTCCAGAGACCCAGCTTTGTAGCCTGGGGGAAACCCTACAGGCTCACAGCAGCCTTAGGGAAAGCCTCTGCACAGCACCAGTAGAAGGCACCCAGCTGCCAGCCACAAGGCTGGAAGACCCCAGGGCAAAAGCAGCATAGCTAGGTGAACTAACCACAGACTGTAGAAGATGCCAATAGCTCTCCTGCGACCCATAGAGGACAAGTGAGATTTTGTGGGTGCCGACAGCAATGGAGTGACAAATATAAGTGATCCCACCCCTGGCCGCTGGAAAAGCCCATAACACCATTGCAGACCCCAAGGAGAGAGCACATCTAGGTGGGCTGCAACAGTAGGCACCAGCAGCCTGAAGCCCCCATGTGACGGCCCCCACGGCAGAGGAGGGAATCCAAAGGGCCACTGTGGCTACGAGGAGGGGCCCAGGCCCAGTTAGCAACTGCAGACAGGGTTCCTGGTTGGTGCAGTATAAACAGCTGCTCCCCCACCGCAGCAGCTGAAACAAGTGAAAGGAGCAACTAAACTCTATCTCCATGCGGAGGCACAAATCAACAACATCAAGCAATATGAAAAAATACATTAAATCTCCAGAACAGAGAGAAAGTAACAAATACACAGAAAACAATCCCAAAGAAAATGAGATATATAACCTAAATGATGATGACTTCAAAACAGCCATCATTAAAATTCTCAATGAGTTAAGAGAGAATTCTGACCGACAACTCAACGAGTTCAGGAGCTATGTCACAAAAGAGTTTGATACGATAAAGAAGAACCAAACAGAAATATTGGAAATGAAGAACACAATAGAAGAGATTAAGAATAATCTAGATGCTCTGAACAGTAGGGCCGATAATATGGAGGAAAGAATTAGCAATTTGGAAGATGGCAATATAGAATTGCTGCAGGCAGAGGAGGAGAGAGAAGCAAGACTAAAAAGAAATGAAGAAACTCTCCGAGAATTATCAGACACAATTAGGAGATGCAACGTAAGGATTATAGGTATACCAGAGGGAGAAGAGAAGGAGAAAGGGGCAGAAAGCCTATTCAAAGAAATAATGGCTGAGAACTTCCCAAATCTGGTGAGGGAGATGGATCTTCAGGTGACAGAAGCCAATAGATCTCCAAACTTTATCAACGCAAGAAGACCAACTCCACGGCATATAGTAGTGAAGCTAGCAAAAGTCAATGACAAGGAGAAAATACTAAGGACAGCCAGGCAAAAGAAACTAACCTACAAAGGAACCCCCATCAGGCTATCAGCAGATTTCTCAGCAGAAACTTTACAGGCCAGAAGAGAGTGGAATGATATATTCAAAAATCTGAAGGACAAAAATCTACAGCCGAGAATTCTCTACCCAGCGAAAATATCCTTCAAATACGATGGAGAAATAAAAACTTTCCCAGATAAACAAAAATTAAGGGAGTTCATTGCCACAAAACCTCCTCTTCAGGAAATCCTCAGGAAAACCCTCATTCCTGAAAAATCCAAAAAAGGAAAGGGGCTACAAAACCAAGAGCAGAGGAGATAAGTAGAAGGACAACAACAGAGAGTAGCAGCTCTACATCAGAACAGATTAAACCATGGGACGAGAAACAAAGGAAACCGAAGAAAACCGGAAAACAAGACACAAAATGGTAGTGGTAGGCCCCCACATCTCAATAATCACTCTAAATGTAAATGGATTGAACTCCCCAATCAAAAGACACAGAGTGGCAGGATGGATCAAAGAACAAGATCCAACAATATGCTGCCTCCAGGAAACACACCTCAGCCCCAAAGACAAACACAGACTCAGAGTGAAGGGATGGAGAACAATACTCCAAGCTAATAATGAACAAAAGAAAGCAGGTGTCGCTATACTAATATCAGACAAGGTAGATTTCAAAGCAAAACAGATAAAGAAAGATAAAGAGGGACAGTATATAATGATAAAAGGGACTCTCCACCAAGAAGACATAACGCTTATAAATATATATGCACCCAACACAGGAGCACCAAAATTTGTAAAGCAACTCTTAATAGAACTAAAAGAAGACATCAACAACAATACAATAATAGTAGGGGACCTCAACACACCATTAACACCAATGGACAGAACATCCAGACAGAAAATCAACAAGGAAATAATAGAATTAAATGAAAAATTAGACCAGATGGACTTAATAGATATATATAGAACACTTCATCCAAAAACAGCAGGATACACATTCTTCTCAAGTGCACATGGAACATTCTCAAGGATTGACCATATTTTGGGAACCAAAGCAAACATCAATAAATACAAGAGAGTTGAAATAATATCAAGCATCTTTTCTGATCATAATGCTATTAAACTAGAAATCAACTACAAGAAAAAAGTAGAGAAAGGTGCAAAAATGTGGAGACTAAACAACACGCTTCTCAACAAACAATGGATCATTGAACAAATTAAAGAAGAAATCAAATTTTATCTGGAGACTAATGAAAATGAGAACACAACATACCAAATCATTTGGGATGCAGCAAAAGCAGTCCTAAGAGGGAAATTCATCGCAATACAGGCTCACCTCACTAAACAAGAAAAAGCTCACATAAGCAACCTCAAACGACACCTAACAGAACTAGAAAAAGAGGAACAAACAAAGCCCAGAGTCAGTAGAAGGAGGGAAATAATAAAAATAAGAGCAGAAATAAACGATATTGAAACAAAAAAGACAATAGAAAGGATCAATGAAACAAAGAGTTGGTTCTTCGAAAGAATTAACAAAATTGACAAACCCCTAGCCAGACTCACCAAGAAAAGAAGAGAGAAATCGCAAATTAATAAAATTAGGAATGACAGAGGAGAAATCACAACAGATACCAATGAAATACAAGAGATCATAAGAGAATACTATGAAAAACTATATGCCAACAAATTGAACAACCTGGAAGAAATGGACAAATTCCTAGACTCCTACAATCTCCCCAAACTGAATCAGGAAGAAATGGAGAATCTGAATAGGCCAATCACAAGTAAGGAAATAGAAACGGTAATCAAAAACCTCCCCCAAAATAAGAGTCCAGGACCAGACGGCTTCTCTGGAGAATTCTACCAAACATTCAAAGAAGACTTAATACCTATTCTCCTCAAACTGTTCCAGAAAATTCAGAAAGATGGAGAACTCCCTAACACATTCTATGAAGCCAACATCACTCTGATCCCCAAACCTGACAGGATAACACAAAGAAGGAGAACTACAGGCCGATATCACTGATGAACATAGATGCAAAAATCCTCAACAAAATTTTGGCAAACCGATTACAGCAATACATCAAAAAGATTATACACCATGATCAAGTGGGATTTATACCAGGGACACAGGGATGGTTCAACATCCGCAAGTCAATCAACGTGATACACTACATCAACAAAATGAAAAACAAAAACCACATGATCATCTCAATAGATGCAGAGAAAGAATTCGACAAGATCCAACACCCATTTATGATAAAAACCCTCAGTAAAATGGGTATAGAAGGAAAGTACCTCAACATAATAAAGGCCATATATGATAGACCCACAGCCAACATCATACTCAATGGACAAAAACTGAAAGCCATCCCTCTGAGGACAGGAACAAGACAAGGGTGCCCACTTTCACCACTCCTATTCAACATAGTACTGGAGGTGCTGGCCAGAGCAATTCGGCAGGAAAAAGAAATAAAAGGAATCCAAATAGGCAACGAAGAAGTAAAACTCTCGTTGTTTGCAGACGACATGATCTTATATATAGAAAACCCCAAAGAATCCACAGAAAAAATATTAGAAATAATCAACAACTACAGCAAAGTAGCAGGGTATAAAATTAACGTGCATAAATCAGTAGCATTTCTATATACTAACAATGAAGTAACAGAAAAAGAACTCAAGAACTCAATCCCATTCACAATCGCAACGAAAAGAATAAAATACCTTGGGATAAACTTAACCAAGGAAGTGAAGGATCTATACAATGAAAACTACAAGACTTTCTTCAAAGAAATTGACGATGACATAAAGAGATGGAAAGACATTCCTTGCACATGGATTGGAAGAATAAACATAGTTAAAATGTCCATACTACCTAAAGCAATATACAGATTCAATGCTATCCCAATCAGAATCCCAAGAACATTCTTCACAGAAATTGAACAAACAATCCTAAAATTCATATGGGGCAACAAAAGACCGCGAATTGCTAAAACAATCCTGAGCAAGAAAAACAAAGCCGGCGGAATCACAATCCCCAATTTCAAAACATACTACAAAGCTACAGTGATCAAAACAGCATGGTACTGGTACAAAAACAGGTCCACAGATCAATGGAACAGAATTGAAAGCCCAGAGATAAAACCACACATCTATGGACAGCTAATCTTCGACAAAGGAGCAGAGGGCCTACAATGGAGAAAAGAAAGTCTCTTCAACAAATGGTGCTGGGAAAACTGGACAGCCACATGCAAAAGATTGAAAATTGACCAGTCTTTTTCACCACACACCAAAATAAACTCAAAATGGATCAAAGACCTAAAGATTAGGCCTGAGACAATAAGTCTTTTGGAAGAGAATATAGGCAGTACACTCTTTGACATCAGTTTCAAAAGAATCTTTTCGGACACTGTATCTCCTCAGTTGAGGGAAACAATAGAAAGAATAAACAAATGGACTTCATCAGACTAAAGAGCTTCTTCAAGGCAAGGGAAAACAGGATTGAAACAAAAAAACAGCTCACTAATTGGGAAAAAATATTTACAAGCCACTTATCCGACAAAGGGTTAATCTCCATAATATACAAAGAACTCACACGGCTTAACAACAAAAAAACAAACAACCCAATCAAAAAGTGGGCAGAGGACATGAACAGACATTTCTCAAAAGAAGATATGAATATGGCCAATAGACACAGGAAAAGATGTTCATCATCGCTAATCATCAGGGAAATGCAAATCAAAACTACACTAAGATATCACCTTACACCCGTTAGATTGGCAAAAACATCCAAAACCAAGAGTGACAAATGTTGGAGAGGTTGTGGAGAAAAAGGAACCCTCATACACTGTTGGTGGGAATGCAAACTGGTACAGCCACTATGGAAAACAGTATGGAGATTTCTCAAAAAGCTAAAAATAGAAATACCCTATGACCCAGCCATCCCATTACTGGGTATCTATCCTAAGAACCTGATATCAGAAATCTCAAGAGTCCGTTGCACCCCTATGTTCATTGCAGCATTATTTACAATAGCCAAGACGTGGAACCAGCCTACATGCCCAGAAACTGATGATTGGATAAAGAAGATGTGGTATATATACACAATGGAATACTACTCAGCCATAAAAAAAGACAAAATTGGCCCATTCACAACAATGTGGATGGACCTCGAGGGTATTATGTTAAGCGAAATAAGCCAGTCAGAGAAAGACGAACTCTATATGACTCCACTCATAGGTGGAAATTAGTATATTGATAAGGAGATCTGATCGGTGGTTACCAGGGAAAAGGGGGGGTGGGGGGAGGGCACAGAGGGGGAAGTGGTGTACCCACAACATGACTAACAAAAATGTACAACTGAAATCTCACAAGGTTGTAATCTATCATAACATTAATAAAAAAAAAAAATGGAAACCTCAGTCCTACAACTGCAAAGAACTGAATTCTGCCAACAACCCAAATGAGCAGGAAACGGACTCTCCCTTTGAGCCTCTAGAAACTGGCACGGCCCTGTGACACCTGGATTTTAGCAGTGAGACCTGCATCAGACTTCAGATCTACAGAGCTGTAAGATAACAAGTTTGTATTGTTTAAACTGCTAAGTTGGTGGTAATTTGTTACAGCAGCAACAGGAAATGAATCCATGGCTAAAAGAGGCCCTGTTCTTGTTACTAGAGGAGCACGGAAGCTGCAGTGTGCTCTGCCCCCGTTTAAGGGGATGGAGGGGATGGGGAGGGCTTCCCAGAGCAGGGAGGGCACCTGAAGGACATTCTCTGGGAAGGAAAGGGTGTAGGTCAGAACTTGGTGAGTGACCACACTCTTTATGATTCATAAGAACCTCCTCCCACAAAGGGACCCAGCCTCACTGTCCACCCCCTTTTCCTGTCTGCCTTAGTTCAGGCGCTAGAACAAAATAGCACAGACTGGGTGCCTGATAAACAACAGAAATTTATTTCTCACAGTTCTGGAAGCTGGAAATCCATGACCAGGGTGGAAGAGGAGGGGAGGGATCTCTCTGGAGCCTCTGTAATAAGAGCCCTAATCCCATTCATGAGGGCTCTGCCCTCATGACTGAATTACCTCCCAAAGGCCCACCTCCGGACACCACCTCCTGGGCAGAAGGTTTTCAACATATAAATTTTGGAGGGACACAGACATTCAGACGGTAGCACTGCCCCATGCTGCCCTCCCCAACGGGGCAGTTTGCCACAGGCTCTGTCCTCATATCCAGGGTGGCCAGCTTGTCTGGGTTTGCCCAGGACTCTCCTGGTTTTAGCACCAGAAGTCCTGCGTCCTGGGAAACCCCTCAGTTCCAGCCACCTTTTACCATTTATCATAGAATAGTATTTACCATTTTTCATAAAACATGGTCAAAGGAATCCTGAATAATGATCTTACTGCAAAATGTTAAAAAGAGATTCCATCTAAAGTAGTTGTATGGTGTGCTGTGAAAATAGGGAAGCACACTCTGCTTTGGTGGCCCAGGGTTTCACTGGTTCGGATCCTGGGCATGGACATGGTACCACTCATCAGGCCACGCTGAGGCAGCATCCCACATACCACAACCAGAAGAACCTACAACTAGAATATACAACTACTTACTCGGGACTTTGAGAAGAAGAAGAAGAAGAAGGGGAAAAAAAGTGTAAGATTGGCAACTGATGTTAGCTCAGGTCCCAATCTTTAAAAAAAAAAATACAAAGAAAAGCTAAAGAATGATGATCACAAAAATGCAGAATGATGCTTACCTCTGCAGGAGATAAGGAGTGATGTATTGGTTAAGGGCACACAGCGAGAGAGACTGGAAATGTCTGATTTCTTAGAATGCCAGATGAATGCCAAAGACTACTTTATCATCTCATTACTAATATTTTAAAACATATACACGATCGTATATACTCTTCTGAACATACATTTCACAGTTTGTAAGAGAGAGGGAGGAAAGGAAATGGAGATGGCAAGTAAAGAGTTTCACGTTACGGGGAGCAGAGAAACAGGCTGACGTGTTGGCTGAGCAAAAATCCTTGGAAAACTTAGGTATCAAGGAGTTTTGTTTTGTTTTGTTTTTTTAACGGGAAATATTATGTTTGTATGATCATGAGAATAAGTTAGTGAAAAGGTAAAAAATGCTGAAGCATGAGATGGAATATTTACAGATGCATAGTCTTTGAGAAAACAGAGGGGATGGGATCCCGCCTTGTTAGGTAAAGGTGCGACTGTGGCTCACCAGGTGGAAGGAAGTCAAGGTGGTTCTGCCACAACAGAACTTGCTGGAAACCTGCCCTCTGGAATTTCCCAGAAATCCACCCTCTCGGGTGCAAGAGAAAGCCCTTTCCAGCCAGGGACGCTCCAATATAAAACCTCCCGAGGGAAGTGTCTAGGAAGCCGCTGGCCGCTGTCCGTTGCTGACCATCGTGCACGGCAGAAGCTGGATGCTAGGGAAGTTTCCGGTGCTTCAGGAGCCCGGGCTGTACAAGCCAGGCGCTCCCTGCAGGAGCCTGGCAAGAAGCTCCCCAGAACCAGGAAGCAAAAAATCATTTTTTCTTGCAATGACTCTCTAGTGCCCTCTACTGACAAAGCTCAGTGAATGCTGGCAGAAGAGAAATATTTAAAGGGGTCAAGTCCATTTTGGGAGCTGAAAAGCAATAAATCCATAACCAACACAAAGGGGAATGAAGGGATCAGGCTGACAATACCCGACCCTTCCAACAAACTTACCAGCACTAAAAGTGGGACAGAGATCATGCACCTCTTCATGTGAGGCAGTAAGTCCACAGCACCACCTGTGAAATATTCTCGCCTTAAAAAATTGAACCCAAATCTGAGAAAGCCTCTAGATTAACTACCACTTAAAAGAAATACAGGGGCTAGAGGAACGACTTAATTGTCAACCTACCAAAAAGGAAGCCAGTTTAAGAGGCAAATGGTTTATTTGGGCTCAAAGAATTGCAATTTGGGGAGCACAGATTTAAGTAGAAACGAAATAGTGTCCTGCTAGGGAGTAAAAGTCAGGCGCTTTTAAAGCCCAAGAAGGGAGGATGTTTACAAAGAGTTTTAATTGGAGTTGGAGGCAGAGAGCTATCGGTCTTGGCTAAACATTGACTGACTATTGATTCTATCTTCAGAAAGTCCACAATCCTCAGTCCTTGTGATCAGGATGTCCATTCTCCTGCTGGCTTCTCAGACAATTGCTTGTAAAACAATTGCCATTTTGGCCCAGTCCAAAGTTCAAGACGGCAAAGCAGTTTCTCTGGAAAGGCAGCTCTGACTCCATTTTAAAATGGCTCCAGGGGCCAGCCCAGTGGTGCAGCGGTTAAGTTCGCACATTCCGCTTCCCTGGCCTGGGGCTCGCCAGTTTGGATCCCGGGTGTGGACATGGCACCACTTGGCAAGCCATGCTGTGGTAGACGTCCCACATATAAAGCAAAGGAAGATGGGCACAGATGTTAGCTCAGGGCCAGTCTTCCTCAAAAAAAAAAAAAAAAAACCAAAGGCTCCACTATAGTCAATTTTGACAGAAAAAAAACAAACAAATCCAGAATGTAGAACATTTTACAGGATAAATGAACTGGTTTCTCCAACAAATCAATAGTATGAAAATAAAGGGAGGGTGGGTTGCTATAGATAAGAAAAGGATTAAGAGACATAGTAATAAAATGCAATGCATTGTGAAAAGATAATTTTCAAAAAGTTAAAAACACGGTCCTGTACAAAAACAAAGTGAGCATGTATCAAAGATGTGTTAACAAAGGGACCAGTAAAAAAGAACTAGTTCAAAGAAAACGCAAAAGACTGAATATATATGGGCACTGGATGTACATCTTTTAATTGCTACTGAACAAAATTCACTTACATTGTTATTGACCGAGAATCATTTGCATCTATATCACTTTTCTATAAGTCAACATCTCCCCTTAAATAGTACTCTAAATACCGCAAAATTGTAAGTCAAAGCAAAGCTGCCCTAGAGAACATGGTAATTCTTTTGTGGACCTGTTGGAAAAAGCTCCAGTGTCACACAGAAGGGACACACAGTCATCATTTTATCTATGTCCAAGTTTGGATTTTTTTCCTTAATACGCTGGACCTTGGACCTTGTTTGCATCTGGATTCAGACAACTCAACTGTAAAAAGACATCTTTGAGGGGGCTGGCCCCGTGGCCGAGTGGTTAAGTTCGCGCGCTCTGCTGCAGGCGGCCCAGTGTTTCGTTGGTTCGAATCCTGGGCGCGGACATGGCACTGCTCATCAAGCCACGCTGAGGCAGCATCCCACATGCCACAACTAGAAGGACCCACAACGAAGAATATACAACTATGTACTGGGGGGCTTTGGGGAGAAAAAGGAAAAAAAAAAAAGACATGTTTGAGGGGCCGGCCGGTGGCGCAGCGGTTAAGTGTGCACGTTCCACTTCTCGGCAGCCTGGGGTTCGCCAGTTTGGATCCCAAGTGCAGACATGGCACCGCTTGGCACACCATGCTGTGGTAGGCGTCCCACGTATAAAAAAAATAGAAGAAGATGGGCACGGATGTTAGCTCAGGGCCAGGCTTCCTCAGCAAAAAGGAGGAGGACTGGCAGTAGTTAGCGCTAATCTTCCTCAAAAAAAAAAAGACATCCCTGAGAAAATCAGAGAATTTGAATATGGTCTGGGTACTAAATTATATTATGAAAATATTGAATAATTATATGAATAATTTTGCTTGGTGTGATAATAGAATTTTGGTTATACAAGCAAACAAAGTCCCTGTTGGTTAGAAAAGCACATGGAAGTATCTACAGGTGCGGTGAAATATGTCTGTGATTTGCTTTAAAATACTCCAGTTAAAACAAAAAGCAGAGGGAAGGAATAGATGAACCATAACAACATGTTGATAATCATTGAAGCCAAGTGGTTCACGATGTTTTCTGTACCTTTGTGTGGATTTGAAAATTTTCATAATGATTTTTTAAAACACGTCACAACGGTATTCCATTTCACATTCTGAGGTAACTGCACCATCACCACATAAAATTCTTAATTTTAAAGTTAAAAATTGAATTTCTCACTGTTTACTACACAGTATATTTTTACTAACTTTTGAGCTAAAAGATATTTATATAAAAGTCCCTAAATTTGGAATATAAAGTATTTTAAAGGACAACCCAAGTCATACAAGAAATTGGCTCAGCCTATGGCCTTCTTTCTGTTCAAAACCCAGCAGTCAATGCTGTTAGCATTCAAAATGCCCTTTTTTCCTTTTAAAAGGGACAACTAAGCCTGTTATTTTCTAGCCTGCAGCAAGGTCTTAGCACAAAAGCAGTCAGTTCTTAGTTGCACACAATTATTTTTTTATTAGTTAAGCCTTTGCTAGAAAGCAGAAATATAGGCTTAACACTCAGTTTAGTCCATGGACATTTTAGCTTTTCCTTTAGAGACAGCCCTTCATTCTGACCCTGATTCCAAGGCATCTTTCACAGGAAAGATTCAAACAAATTCTTTGCCTCTTTACCAAGGGGAGCTTCATATTTTTAAGTATTTTTGTTTGGAGGCCTCTTTCCAAGCTCTCGAACATTCTTAAGACCTTGAGATTTCTGAATGCCATATTTTAACTCAATAAATTTGTGTTATGCAAAGTCAGTTTTTGAGGACAGCGTTACTTCTTCCTTCGGATAAACCAGAGCTGCTCCAGGAACATAGCTACCAACTCTTCTCACTTGATTTAAGATTCTCATTTCAAATGCAAGGAATTCTCTCCTCCTCTTTGGTCTAGTCAACACATTAGCTGTTTCAAAGGTTTTACATGTATTAACTCACTTAATCCTGTTGACGAAAATAATCCATAACCAATCTATAAATGAAAATTTGGGTGAGTTTATTCTGAGCTTAAATCTGAGGATTATAACCCGGGAGAGTCTTTCCACAAAGGAACAGAGCACTCCAAAGAAGTGGGGGTATACAGGGTGGTCATATATCCTCAAAGAGGATGTTTCACATATGATTGAAATGTCCCTCCCACAATAGTCACAAGATTGCTCTGTCGGCACAGCGATTGATGGAAACAGCAGATAGGTCTGCTGTGTTGGTGAACACAGCCGGCTGGCAGGTCCGTTGCCTTGAGCTGGGTGGTCACAGATGAGCGCTGCAATCAGTTCCCAACCTAAGGAAAGATGCTTAATCTTTAAGGAGATGCCAACGTTGGGAGGGGGAGGGAAGTTGCACCTTTATCTCAAAATGTCTAAGCAGGTATACAATGCATGCTCAATGGCCACAGTCAGGCCCTTTTGGAAAAACAAAGTCAGGCCGAATTAGGTTTATACCAAATGGCTTCCTCATATACTCCAATGTATCCTATTGCTTGCCATTTCAATTTGTCAATCCTCACAACAGTTCTGTGAAGTAGATATAATTATCATTTCCGCTTTGCAGAGAAAGAACCTGTGGCACATAGAGGCTGAGCAACTTCTCAAAGTCACGCAGAAAGTGGCAGAGAAGAGAATTCAAGCCTGTGTAGAGACGCAGAGACAGGACTCCAAAGCCAAACTCCCAGCCAGCCCCTGGGCTCCAGCACGGGGCTGGAGAGTTGGAGGAAGCAACTTTGACTCTGCTCTCAGAATCTTGAGGGCCCGTGAGTCTGAGTACCAGGCAGCTACCACTGTGTGCTGCTCCAAAACTGCTCTGTCCCCATCGGGCTTGTCTGGTGGCACAGCGGTTAAGTTCACATGTTCTGTTTTGGTGGCCCGGGGTTTTTGGGTTTGGATGCAGACCTACGCACTGCTTGTCAAGCCATGCTGTGGTAGGCGTCCCACATATAAGGTAGAGGAAGATGGGCATGGATGTTAGCTTAGGGCCCGTCTTCCTCAGCAAAAAAAGAAAAAAAACGAGGAGGATTGGCAGCAGATGTTAGCTCAGGGCTAATCTTCAAAAAAAAAAAAAACAAAACTGCTCTGACCCCAAAAGCAAGCCTTGGAGTCACCATTTCCATTACTCTTACTTGGACTGGAGAAGCTGCATCAACCAAGGTATAGTGTGATGGAAGACAGGAATGCACAACATACTGCAGACAAGCAGGGCTATAAGGTTTTAGAAAGCTTCCAGAAACGCCCAAGCAGACCTCATTCATTCAACATTCGTTTACTGAGTGACAGCCATGTACGTGGAAGACACGTGTGTCTCCACTCTCATGGGGCTTACATTGGTGGGATGGGTGGGTGGGGAGATGGAAAATAAATACATTGGCAAAGAAATGAACAAGATGCTTTCAAATGATGACAAACACATGAAGAAAGTGAAACAGAACACTGCATTATGGGGAACTGATTTAGGCTGGGCGGTGGTGGAAGGCCTTTCTGAGAGGCCCATGGAGCACAGACACAACTGACAAGAAGCGGCCAGCCATGCAAGGGGCTAGGGCAGAGGGGCTGAAGCGCAAGGAGTGAGGGAGAAGTGGCAAGAGGGAGGTCAGACAGACAAGCAGGGCAGTCACGTCAGCCCCCCAGGCCCTGCAGAGGCCTTCCAGTCTAAGTTGGCTGGGAAGATAGGGGAGAATTTTAAGCAAGGGGAAAGGGACCTCTGTGGCTGGAGGATGCCCAGAATGGTCTGTGGGTGGGGCAAGTACTTCCTAGGGACAGGGAGAGAGCAGTAGCAGCAGGAAATCATCTGTGGAGCATTTAAACATCCCTTCTTCCACAAGACCAACTAAAAGAGCACATGGCTGGAGGGTCTAGGATGTGCTGAGACTACATCCAGAAGCCAGGCCCCCCAGAGCCGTGGCCAACAGGCGAAGCCCACACCCGTCCCGCCCAGAGGATAGAGACTTAAAGAGTTACACCGCTGGACAAAGGGAGAAAAGACGGTGAGGCGTGGGGTAGGGGACGGGGATGTCAAATAGGCGTGTATTTGTCTGAATACCCCACCCCCCACCTCCTTAAACCCTGAGTATTCACCTCAAGTTCCTCCAGTCCCTGCGGGGGGAGGAGTGGAGGCTGGGCAGGTTTTAGGGTTTAGGACCCTGAGCTCACCGGTCAATGAATTCCACCCAACAGCTGCAACCTATGCCTTTACCCCCACCTAGGCTGGCGACCTGTGCCCCCACCTCGATCTCCTGTCCCCTCTTAGGGGCAGGGAACAGGCTGACGGGGAGAACCTCCAACGCCCTCCCCAGCCCCGTGCGACCGCCCCGCTGGCTCGGGGAGCCGGGCGGGGGGAGAAGGGGGGCGGAATTTTCCTGCGATGGTGCCTGGGACTCAGCAGCGACTGCACACGGGATGGCCCGGACGGCGTGCAGCGGCTGCAGACAGAGCAGGAAGCTAGCGCAGGTTGGGCAGCTGGGGACGCTTCGTCAGCTTCCGGGGCCACTGGCGGCGGGGATGGGTGAGAGCCGCTAGGAAACCTCCCCACCAGGGACCCTGAGAACCCAAGTCCCGGCCCCCTTTGTGGGCTCTGTGGTTTCTGAATCAGCGCCGAGGAGGGAAACAACCCCACTGAGCGGGCCCAGGCCCTTAAGCTCTTGGAACCTCAATTTTCCCTTCTGTCGAATGGGGCCTGGTTTAAGGATATTTTATGTAAAGCGCCTCACTCATCGTAGGTGCTTCCGAAATGGTAGTTAATTTTTGCAAATAACCCCCTGAGAACATTTGCTTGCTAAGAGCCTGCCTCGTCCAGGAAGCAAATTTGGGCCACAGTGGGGGCAGGGAGCCCTATTTATTGTTGAGCAGCTGGCAGGCGCCGTTTGCTTCGCCCTCCGACCCTGATCCAGCCCGAAAGGGGAATCAGGAGGAGGGGAGGGCATGCTGGCATCCCAGAGTCCTACAAAGGGGTCTCATAGGGTCTCAGAACTCGGCTGCCTTCCACCCTGTAACCCAGAAGCTCGCACAACGCGCCAAACTCAGGCTGCGGCTCCGGTGCAGCCTCGGCTCTGATTTCGGTTTCTTGTTCTTGACCTGCTGCCCCACCCCCCGCAGCGGCCCGGGGATTTGCCCAGTGATCAGTGACGTAGCGGAGGCTAAGGTTCCCATTGGGGGGCGGAGTTCGGCAGGGGCCAATCCGGGCGCTGGTTGGGGGGAAATCTCGCTGAGGGGCTCCGAAGAGCCCGGAGATTACCCGGCGGGGACGCGCTGTAGCGCTGGGTTCTCGCGGAGGATCGCGACCCGGAACTGACCGCCCCGGGAAAGAAGCGACCCCAGCCCCGGATTCGCGGTCCAGAGTTCGCGACCGGTGAGTAGGGGGCGTTCGATGAAAAATGCAGCAAAGCAGCAGTCACACGCGCGTCCCGGGGTCCGGACGACCAAACGAGGCCGCCGGGCCACGAGAGCAGAACGGGGCCGGGCCGCCGGGCGGGCTCGGGAGGCGGGTGAAGTTCGCTGTGCCCTCCCTCCAGGCCTAATCCCTCCTGCTTGCTTGACCCTCCCTTCGCCTCTTCCTCGTGGGTCTTCCTCGCTTTCTCCTGTCCAGCTCAGGCGCACGGATCCATTCTTGTCTCCTGAGCCAGAAGTAAGCGGGGCCCGGATGACGGTCTGGTTGCTTGGAGCCAAGTAGATGGCCAATTCGGCTCCATGGGCAAAGTCAGGTTTTCTTTCATTTCCTTTTTTTCTTGGTCAGAATAAACCGGTTTAGCCACTTATACCTGGAGCTGTGCATTTGCTCCCTTTTCCAGTCCATTAGCACGTTAGCATTTTCCCTGCTGGTGTTCTCCCTGTTTGGCCTTAGAAAAGAGTGTGTAAATTTGCCTTTGTGGAGCAAATGGGAGGCAAACACTTACACATTTCCAGTACCTTTCGGATTTTGACACCACGACGATTTGTGTGTGCTTCAAAAGATGGGAGAATGACATTCGTTCATGCATACAACAAATATCAATGTCGGGGCCCATGCCTGAGTCTCCTGTCTAGCTGTTAGTCAGTCATAATGCATGGAATGTTTCCCCCCAAGTTTCAAAGAATCAGCTTTTTGAAAAATAGGCTTTTTTTGTTCCCAAATTGCAATTTTCTAGTGGACTTTATTTTATAGAACAGTTTTAGATGTAAAGAAAAATTATGAAGCTAAAACAAGAGTTCCCATATACCCCAAACCTTTTCCTCTTTTATTAACATCTTATGTTAAATCTTATGTTAAAAGTGTATGGCACATTTGTTAAGAATTAATGAGCCAATATTGATACATTATTATTGACCAAAGTCCATAGTGTATTCAGATTTCCTTAGTTTTTACCTAAGTACTTTTCTGTTTCCTGATCGCATCCAGGTTACCACATTACATTTAGTTCTCACGTCTTCCTAGGACCCCCTTGGCTGTGGCAGTTTCTCAGACTTTAGTTGTTTTTAATGACCTTGACAGTTTTGATGAGTACTGGTCATGTATATTGGAGGATGTCCCTCTGCTGGAATGTATCTGTTGTTTTTGTCCTAAGGCTGGGCTTATGGGTCCTTGGGAGGAAGACCGCAGAGGTAGATTGTCATTTTCATCCCATGATGTCAAGGATACATAGTAGCAATGTGATTTCTGACTTGATGTTGATCTTGATCACCTGACTGAGATAGTGTTTGACGGTTTCTCCGAAACGGTAAAGTTCCCCTATTTTTACCCCCTTCCTTACTGTACTCTTTGGACAGTAGTCAGACCATGTGCAGCCTGCACTTAAGGAGTGGGGAGTATGCCATCCGCTCCTTAAGAGCAAGTATGTACATATATTATTTGGAATTCTTCCGCGTGGGAGATTTGTCTCTCCCTTCTGCCTTATTTATTACCTTATTCAATCATTTATTTTTACCACTATGGACTCACAGATATTTACTTTATAATTTGGGTTATAGTCCGATACCACTTTAATTTGTTGCTCCTGTTGTTGCTACTTTAGCCGTTGGGAGCTCTTTCAGGTTGGCTCCTGAGCTCCTTCCTAGCACGTATTTTTATAGAGCATTTTGCTGTTGAAAACACCTCTACTTATGTGACCTTGCTTGAACTTCAAACAGCCTGGTGAATTTGACAAGACATTGTTATTCTCACCTTGTTAAGAAGTCAGGAAACTGAGGTCCTGGAGTAGGAGGTGACTTCTTACTTGTCACTTTCCCAAAAGGAGTGACAGGCTGGACTCACACCAGGCCGACCCCTACAGAACACAGCAGCCACAGAAGAGAGCCCGTGGTCTGAACTGAGGCTTCTTGGGGTGACTTCAGACTTAGACCCCCCCAGGATCAGAATAGAAAAGACATGGAGAAGGGGAAGAAATTGGATTTGGAAAACAAAGGCTTAATTTGGCTGGCATCCAGGGTGAATTAAAACTTGCCAGCTTGGTAGAAATGGAATGTTGACTTTCCCCCTAAAGCTATGTGTGTGGAGGGAGGTGGGGGAGATCTGGGTAAAGTTTGTGGTCAAGAACATCTTGAGGGGAGCCCTTGGAACCTTCTACAGAGGCAAGACTGTAAAGTGGAAAGGGCAGTATGGCGAAAAGAGGGAGAATGAAGAAGATAATGGGGCTCTGGAATCATGGGATAACATTTAGGTTCACAGACATTTACAGAACACCTACTTTGTGCCAGATGCTGGAGATAAAAAGATCAGTGAGGCATGACCCTTGGGTTCACCCTCTGGTGGGGGGTAAAGACAGGTAAAATTGTCAATTATGAAGCAGTGTGATTGAGCTATAACAGAAATGCAGCGCTGCAGGTGCTACCTGACGGAGCGATTCATTCAGCTTGGAGGTGGGAGGGATGCAGGGAGGACCTCAGAGATGAGTGAGTGATCTGACTCCAGCCTGCAAGGATGAGTTGGGACTGAGGAAGGAGTGTGCACCAGGGCAAAGGGTAGGGAGTGGGGGCGTTGAAGAAGGGGCTGTCTTCCTGCTTCAGTGTATCCAGCATTAGGGTGAGGCAGGATGGGGGCTGGATGGGTAAGTGGGGGCCAGATTGCAGGGGGCCTGTGTGCCCTGCTGTGTGGTTTTAACCCCAGGAGTTTCGAAGCCAGAGAGTGACAGGTTGGGATCTGTGTGTTAAAAAGACGACCCTGGCAGCACTTTCTAGGAAGTATGCTACACATTTTACCAAATCTAAGATGCCATCAATTACTTTATATTCCACATAGAAAAAATATTTTGTCAGTTAAATTTTGACATGCCGTTGATCACATTTCAGAGATGCTAAAATGCAATGACGTGAGTGTCTCAAATTTGATGAAAAATAGGAACTCCCTAGCTGGTGGCTTAGATCCCTCCTTCCTTCAGGAATGAATGGTTAGATGTCTCCATCTCACTAACCCATAGATGGTGAGTTCACTGATTCCACTTATGATCTTGGCAAAACTAAATTTGATAAACTGGCTTTTTCCTGCCCAGGAGCCAAATTGTCAAAAATCAGCACAATAAAACTGGGATGCCTGACCCGAAGATTTTGGCTCTGTTTGTTTTGCAGTTGCTCTTGATAACAGCAATGACTGTGTTGCACATTAAGCGTGCTGGTGTGTTTGCTAAACCTTTATTTCAGTTTGTCTTGTGGATGGCCTAGATATTCCCCCCCACCCCTATTTCTTCATGGTGATATTGAGACCCAGAAAGGTCAAGAAGCTGGCCCTGGACTGCACAGAGAGTAGCCGAGGCTGGATGAAAATCGAGGTTTTAGTCTTAACCCGGGCTTTGGTTAGAATAAGAGCTGGGGTGAAGGAAGATTCTGCCTGTGTTTCCTCGCTCAGAGTTTCTAGGAGCTGTGGAAAGGGGCTGTGACGGCTGAGATCTGGCATGTCCTGGCAGGTTGTATTCTACCTGTGGGGACCAGAGAGAGAACTGCCACTTGGTGTCTACCTTTGTCACAAGACCTTTGTCTAGATAACTAGGTTGATTTTTCTGCACAAGCTCTTTGTATAGTTCACCCTGGTAACTTTTATTTCCTTTGCTGTATTAGTCAGGGGTTCTTTTTTTATCTTCTTCTTTTTGCGGATGACAGACAAGTCCAAGCTGGCTGGGCAAAGCCGGCATTTATTGGCTGATATGACAGAAAAGTTCAAGGGTAGATCTAGCTTCAGGCACAGCTTGATACAGGGTTTCACAAGATGCCATCAGGACCTGATTTCTTTCACTTCCTCTCTGGCTTGGCTTCATTCTCAAACAGGCTAACCCTCTGGTTAGGAGAATTGCTCTGGCAACTCCAAACCGTATGACCTCACTTCTTGCAAGTTCTTGAGAAACCACAAGAATCTTTTTTTTTTGGCCTTGTCTCAGCTAGGTCTCCTTGTGACTCCCTGTGACTGAATCATGTTCTCACCCTTGAACGAGCACTGTGGCCAGGGGGTGCCTTAAGAATTATTCTCTTGCTCCACCCTTGAGCTGAGAGAGAGCTCCGCCCTAAGCTCATGATTCCCAGACAGGAATTGGGTAAAATTAGCAAAAGAGGGAAGACTGGAAGCTGAAAGGATTCCTCCCCGCAAAAGATAAACATTCACAGTGCCTACTAGTGGACCAAGGAGCACAGTATTTGATCTGCTGCTGTGGGATTCCTTGCCCTGTTACTGGGCCTCTCTTACCCTGTTTCTTTTTCTTTCTATTTTTTTTTAAGCATTAAACACGCACATACACACAATGGGATTCTATTTCCCATCCACCAGACTGGCAAAAATTTATCAGCCGACAATACTAGGTGTTGATGAGGCTGTGGACCAACATGAGTGCTCACAGCCTGCTGGTGGGAATATACATTGGTACAGTTACTTTGGAAACAGTTTGGCTTGATCTAGTCCAGTTGTGGATGCATCTACTTGCCCATGTGTACTAGGACACCTGTGCAGAGGTGTTCACAGGGCAGTGTTT
Organism: Equus asinus; assembly: GCF_041296235.1. Classification (NCBI taxonomy): domain Eukaryota; kingdom Metazoa; phylum Chordata; class Mammalia; order Perissodactyla; family Equidae; genus Equus; species Equus asinus. The sequence continues at coordinate 35,677,614 of NC_091797.1, forward strand.
GTTATTGTCCCAAACTGGAAGCAACCCAGATGGCCGTCAGAAGTAGACTATATCACAAGCAGAATTATATAGCCATAAGGCAATGAAATGAACATAATCAGCTCACAAGCACATGAATGAACCTCACAAACATGATGTTGATAGGCCTCCCCTGCAAAATGCAATGTGATTCCATTCCTCTGCAGCTCAAAGCCGGGAAAAATAAACTGTATCATTTATGGATGCATACCTAGGTGTAAAACTAAAGAAGAGAGAAGGAGCGATTATCAGCATTGTAATTTATTCCACAACAGCCATTTCTTCGGATGCAGCTTTTTCTTCTCTTCTGGTTTCTGTACCTGCAGCCAAACCTTGGGTACCGTGACTGGCGCTGTGCTGGTGATGTGCAGCCCGCTGTTCTGGCTGCTGCAGGAATGTGAAGAACTGCGTCTCTCTAGTATTTGAGCATCCTGCCGGAGAGAAAGGACAAGGGCTGAGATTGCTGCATGAGTGCAGCAGACACTCAGGAAGCAGTTTGTGGGCATCAGATGCTCTGCCTGTGGCTTCTTCACTTCCTCAGCCAGGTTTTATTGTTTCCTCTGTGCCAGGCACTGTGCTAGATTCTGAGGATAAGGCAGCCACATTCTCTGCCCTTGTTTGTTGGGAAAAGCTGATACCAAACAAGTGATTATACTAATAAGTCAGGATCTAGGATGGCAGAGAAGTACACGGTATAGTGTGGGGGGGCTGTGCGAGGGAGAGAACGTGTGGACTCAGTCTCCAGGTCAGGAGAGACTTGCCAGAGGAGGTGGCTTTCATTTGGGACTTCAGGCTGGAAAAGGAGTTTGCTAAGCGGAAAGGAATGGTGTTCTGTGCAGGGGGAATAGCATTTTCGAAGGGCTCAGGCAGGAAAGAGCATGGCTGTTTTGAGGCTTGGAGAGGGTTTGGTTTGACTGTGAGGTCAGGTTTAAACTGGGAGTGGCAGGATATGCGCCGGGAGACAAGGGCCAGGCCTGGATTATCTGGGGCCTCAGAGCATGGGAAGGAGTTTGGACTTTCCTCCTGGAGCACGGAGGGGTTTTAACCAGGGCGGTCACGCAAGCACATTGGGGTTTAACACGTGGCAGCATGTGTTTGAGGGACTAAAGGAGGCCACAGTGGCTGGAGCACTAAGCCATGGAGAGAGGAGGCTTAAGTACATCAGGGAACCCTTGAGAGTTGTGTTAGCCCCAGAATTAGGTCTGATTTCAGCTTCCAAAGGATTACTCAGTTATGTCACTAGGTGTTAGCTCTGGGAGGACAGAGACTTTCCTATTTTTGTTCCCTGCTGTATCCTCAGTGACTGGCACATGGTAGATACTCAATAAATAAAGTCACGTGTTGCTTAACAACGGGGATACGTTCTGAGAAATGTATCATTAGGCAATTTTGTCATTGTTCAAACATCATAGAGTGTGCTTACGCAAACCTAGATGGTTTGGCCTACTACACGTATAGGCTATATGGTACTAATCTTATGGGACCACCGTCATACATGTTGTCCATTGTTGACCAAAATGTTGTTATGTGGCGCATGACAGAATCTGTTAAGTGTTGAATGAATTATAACATCCTGCTACTTAAAACCCTCAGTGGCACTTTAAAACCTTGTCCTATCCACCTCCTACTTAGCTACTGCCGCCATGCCCTCTCTGAGCCCTGTGGGGATTGCCACTGTTGAGACCATGTCCTGGCCTGGCCCCAGTGGTTTGCATGGCCTGCACTGTGCTTCAGAGCAGCATTGACACTCGCCCTGTGGGGAAAAGTAACCCGCCTGTGACCCCAGGAATGCGCTGTCCACAGACTGGCATCTCCTGAGACTGCCTGGTGCCCAGCCACGGCCACAACCAGGCTTGTAAAATCTGGGGAGTCCAGGCCTTTGGCGTCATCAGCAGGGGTGCGGCCACTCTTCTAGTTACCAGATCCAGATCACTTACTTTTTGCCCTGAATTCTGTCCTGTCCAGGTTTGTAAGAGGTGTTACAGAAGTTTACTTCTAGGAGAATTTGCTTTTTTCAGATTAAGAAATGGGGGTTACTCTGGGGCCCTAAGAGCCCTTAAATGGGGTTCTCGAAGGGTACAGAGCCCCAAGTGTGGGCTTGAGAAGCAGCCTGGATGCCAGGGTGCAAATCCAGGCCCCTCCTCTCACTTGTCTGGGCCGTGGAGTCTTTAGGATTTAGTGTCTTCTACGGTCCCTTTCTGTGGAGTCTAGGAGCCCAAGGCAACAGGAGGCAGGAGGAGGGTGTGGGGCAGCGGAAGCCACAGAAAGAGAGGGAGAGTTTAGCAGCTGCTAGGGCAGAAGTTAAGAAGCAGAGGGCCAGAGTTCTGACCCTTTCCCTCTAGAATTGGCCCAGGGCAGGAGTAGGGGTGGGGATTGTAAGTGTCTGCCCACAGGGTGTGGACATTGACAGCAACGCTTCCCTCAGTTGGTTTTTGCAGCTCACAGTGATTCTCGCAGCCAGGAATTGTGCATGGCGTCCACATCCTGCAGTGTGCTGCGGGAACTTCCGGAAATTACGTGGTGTCACCTGGCCGGTCTATTGACATATGCAGAGTAGGTATTTCTGAGATCCAGAGAGTTGTACGGGAAGGGTGGATTGCTGGAAAGGGGACCTCAGAAAGGTAGGGAGGGTCTCCAGTTCTGCCTGATTCTGCAGAATCCCAGCCAGCTTTGGGCTTATTGAAGGGGCAGAAGACCTGCCTGCCCTGGAGCGGGGATGTGGGACTTCTGGTATAAGGTAATTCATGACATGACTTCCTCAGGTTTCCAAATTCTCATTTGGGGAAAGGGAGTTGGGTGGACCGTGTCAACTCTAGGGTTTTTTCTGACTCTGGCTTTCTATTGTTCTGTCTGTCCAAGAGCCAGGAATGGAGAAGAGAATAATAGTTTTGCCCCTTATTGTGGAAACCTGTTGAGAGATTGAGAGAGAAAATGCTGAAGGCATAAATGATAGAAAGGGCAGAATCACGGGGGAGTGGGTTCGTTGGGGAAGAAGTTTTGGAGTGGGTCATTTTCATGTAGGATCTGAAAGGACTGGGTGTGTGGTGGTGGGCAGTTACTCTGGTCTGCCCGAGTCTCATACTCGAACCTCGTTTCCTGCCGTATCTAAGGCTAGAATGCTTTCGGTCAGCATCAGCAGTAATAGTGCCCCTTTACTTTTGTCAGCACTCCCCATTACAAAGCCCTTCCGTGCGGATGACCTCATCTGAGCTTCCTGACAAAGGAGCTGGTATTAGACCCCGTTTACAGTTTGCCTGGTGGGAAGAGAGTGTAATGGATTGGGCTGAGGCACATGCACCACACACTGCTTCCTAGCCGTGTGCCCTTGGGCAAGGTGCTTACCCTCGCTGAGCCTCAGTTTCCTCAGAAGAGTACCTGAGCATTGAGTAACATAAGATGTGTCAACGGCAGATGGGGTGGGTCCTAAGTAAATACTGTTGCCAAGAAGTTGTTAGTCACCTGGCTGTCGGGTTACAGAGCACAAACTTGAACCTGGATTGTTCACCCCATGGATTGACACCCCGGGTCTTGTGTGTCTTCAGCGCTGCCACAGTAAGCATCTTTCAATATGTGCTGTATGTTCAAGATGGAGTCTGGATAACCAAGCGATAGGATTAAACATAGACGTGTACTGTGTTTCGTTTGTCTGATAACATCCAACTCTCAACCACATGGTTCTGTACAATGAGCACCGCCTTCAGCTCCTCTGCATCCATTCATTTGTTCAGCACATGCGTACTGAGCTTCTGCACGGTATCATCACCGTAATCTATTAGCGGTTTTTAACATCTTTGGTAGACTCTTGTATGAATTCTTTTAAGAATGATAGAAGACTATAGCCCCTCTCCTCAGAAAATTTTTTAACTTTTTATTTTGTTTTGTTGAACCATTTAAAAGTAGGTCATAGTCATGCAGGCCTGAGGACTGCAGCATGCATTGCATTGCCTAACAATGTGGACATTCTCATACATAACCTCAATAAATACCATTCAAAAATTAATGATAATTTCTTCGTATGATCTAATACTTAGTCTTTTGTCAAATTTCCTCTAATTTTCCAGAACTGTTTTTATAGCTTTTTTTTAAAAACCAGGATCCAGTTTGCATTTGGTTATTTCTCTTTAGTCTTGTCGTTGGGGGATAGCATGTGTTATCTTTGGGGTCGGGAATTTAGTTTAAATTCAATTAGTCAAAGCCCCGAGGACTCCCCAGCGTGGTGCCCCTTTCCTCCTTGCTAACCCTTTGTAGTGTGTTACAGCTGAAATGCTGGGTCAGGCTTTTTTCCTCAGCAGTCAACCAGGAAGCTGGACCAGGGAATTCCTAGGATTTTTACTAGCCTTACTAACATTCTAAAAACTTTATTGCCTTCATTTACCAGTTAAATTCTTTAATCCCTCCATCTGAGCTTTGTGCGTACATGCTTTATCACTCTCATTGCATCTCTTAAAGTCACACGTCTCTAATTTCATTGCAGCTTCCAGTTGGGATTTACTGTCAGCCATGTAATAATCCCTTACATTTATACAGTACTTTCACTTTATAAAGCACTTTCTGTATATTATTGCATTGGATCCTCAAGGAGTAGACCTTATATTCCTGCTTTGTTTTTCTCTTTGGGTCTTAGAGCCTGGGGGTTTACTTCGAGCTCATTCATGTCAGTACAGTGAAAGAACCCGAAGGCCACTGACCTCTGTTGGAATGGACTTTCACTGCACATAATAACAGCACTGATTAGCCTGTGGCTCCAGCTGCTTCGTGCCGGCCTCACGGTTACCTGTGCGCCGTCTGCTGGCTCTCCTCCCATTGGCCACTGCATGTGCCTTCCCTGGATCTATGGCAGAGCAGATTCCCCAATCCCCACCCTGAGACGATCTTTACTTTGACTCTGCGGCGCATGTGTCACTGTGGCTGGTTCTTCCACACTTCCTCTCTCCCTGCCACGTTAAATTTCTGCTCTTGCACTCTGTGCTTTGAACACTCGCTGGAATTGGGAACTGAGGGTTCTGGGTTCTCTCCTAGATGTCGCTCTGTGTACCACCCTCGTGCTTAGTACTTTCAACATAGTTCTTTCACTCAACCCCCTTAGAAACCCTTTAAGGTAAGTATCACTATCCCCATTTTATGGATGGATAAACTGAGGCTCAGAATACTTAAATGAATTCTCTATTGTCACACAGAGTCAGGGACAGGAGGCAGCTGTTGGATCAGGTGTGCTGAGGCTCCTAACCCCAGATAGGAAATGGGTCAAAGTTGCAAGGGTACACAGGACCGAAGTCCTCTCTGCTCGACTGCTGTGCTCCCTCCAAGGGCCAGGCCCTCACCAGTATCACAGTCACAGCCACCTGAGGATTCCTCCCGTATGGTTTCGTGTGTGAGCTCAGCTAGGACAGTCCCCTGTTGTTAGCAACAGAGCAGCCAGGCCAGCTACACCAGGGAGTCACAGCTGAGAACAAATCCAGTGTGCCCAGGCCACGCTCTGCTGGCAGGCTGAGTCTGGGTAGAGACCAGCTTTCTAGGGGAAGGGAACCACGCCTAAACCATGGCACAGCCCAGGGAAACACCTATAAAGGGGGACACCAGAACTCAGCTTCTTGATGCCTTCTGAGTCTTGGTAAAGAACCTCAGTGCTCTTAGTTCTTGAAACCTGACACCTAGAGGAGCCAACAGTGGAGTCTCTTCAGTGCCCCCATGAATAGTTGTGCAGCTTGTGTACTGCACAACCGAGGGAGCACCGTGTACATAGTAGACATTGTAGATTTGTGTATTTGTTATGACAGTTTTCCAGCAGATAGTTATCAGGTGTCTTGTTCTGTCATAATTGGTACGTTAGAGCGATTTCCCAACAGATGGAAGGAAAGTGCCTTGAGGCAGGAGTGCTTTCCCAACAGCGCAGCAGGGGCTAGTGGCTGCCCTGCTCTCCACTCTACAAAGCTATCCACTCTGGGCCTCAGTTTCCTCATCTGTAAAATGAGGGATTTGGACTAGATGATTGGTAAAGTCCTTTTGCTCTGATATTGTGTGAGCCTTGTAGGAGCTGATGAGTGTCAATTGATTGACTGATTGATGGCTGGAGCTGGCAGCCCTGTGCCGGGCTCCCACCTCTGCCGTGCCTGCTCTTGACTCCATGTCTGGTCTCCAAGGAGGAGAAGCCACTGCCAGTGAGCAGAGACCCCTCTGAGCTAAGGACACCATGGCCACGTCGGCCCCTCTGCGGACCCTGGAAGAGGAGGTGACTTGTTCCATCTGCCTCGATTACCTGCGGGACCCCGTGACCATAGACTGTGGCCACGTCTTCTGCCGCAGCTGTACCACCGACATCCGCCCAGCCTCAGTAGGCCGCCCTGTCTGTCCGCTCTGCAAGAAGCCTTTTAAGAAGGAGAACATCCGACCCGTGTGGCAGCTGGCCAGCCTGGTGGAGAACATCGAGCGGCTGAAGGTGGACAAGGGCAGGCAGCCGGGAGAAGTGGCCCGGGAGCAGCAGGACGCAAAGTTGTGCGAGCGGCACCAGGAGAAGCTGCACTACTACTGTGAGGACGACGGGAAGCTGCTGTGTGTGATGTGCCGGGAGTCCCGGGAGCACAGGCCCCACACGGCCATCCTCGTGGAGAAGGCCGCCCAGCCCCACAGGGTAAGCCCGCGCCCAAAGGGTGCTCTGCCACCCTCCTCGGGGTGCTCCACTCTGCTCCTGTCCGGAGGGAAGGCCTGGCTAAGACCCTTCTGAAGGCTTCTTGCTGGCCAAGGACTCAGCCTGAGTCCACCCTCCTGCCCCCGCCCAGAGCGTCCACCTGTCCCCACTGCTTGTCTTTCTACAGGAAAAAATCCTGAACCACCTGAGTACCCTAAGGAGAGACAGAGACAAAATTCAGGGCTTTCAGGCGAAGGGAGAAGCTGATATCCTGGCTGCGCTGGTAAGTGAGGCTGTTAAGAGAAAGCCCCAAGGCGATTGGCTGTATGGAGCAGAGAGGCCTGCGCTTGTAGAGGCACAGCTGGGAGGCATTGCTAGGAGGCAGCTCCCCGGGAGAGTGAGCACTGGACACCCAGCGCCCAGCGGGAGACTGAGTTTTAGCCCAGGCCCTGTCAGTCTGAGCTCTGTGGCTTTGGGCTGTTTCCTCATCTGACGAGTGAGTGGGTTTCCTAGATGTCAGTTAAGGTCCCTTCTCCTTCTCTGGGACTCACCTTGGCGGCAGGGCCATGTCTGGCAGCTGCTGCTGTTTTGCTAGGGATCGCCAGACTGTAGGGACCTGAGGAAGGCCTGGCTTCCTTCTTCCCTTCAAAGAAGGAGAGAAAGACCCGATTCCTGAGAGTGGAGGGGGGCCAGAGGGTTTGGAAGGAGGGCACTGGCTCCAGGATAAGAGCTGAGAGGGGAAGGCTAAGGGAGGCCTGGCCAGCTCGATGACACTGTGTCTAGTGAGGCCTGCGCCCATGGCTGCCAGTAGTTAGAAAACAAGCAGCACATTGTGTGCTTGATTAGAGATGGGATCAGGAGGGAAAAAACTGATAAGGGGGTTCCAGTTTTCTGGGGGAGTGTCTATCAGGGAAGTGGGCGTTGGAGGGATGCTGGGGCCAGGCCTGGCAGTGAGTGATTAGGCCCTGGGAGAGGGAGAGAGTGCAGCAGGAGATGGCCTGAGTCGAGGAGTGCTTCAAGGCCCTCAGTGAGCATGGACACTAGTCAGACCCCAGCCTGAACTCAGTGGGGAGATTCGGAGGCAGGAAAGGACATGATCCCTGAGCACAGACATTCCACCGTTTCATTGAGGGAGCAAACAGGATGCAGTCCTACATGGCAGGGATGGGTGCACACAGATATTTTATACGTAATAGGGTGCTGAGGAGACGATTGATCAGGCTTGGGTGAAATTAATCAAGGCAAGCTTCCTGGGAGAGGTGACAGAGATGGGTATCCAGGAGGAAAAATGTGCTGGCTCATAGAGTTTCTCAAAGGGCCCTGGAACATACTGGTTTACCTAGAGCATAATGGGCTGACCAGTTGGGCAGAGTCAGGATTCCAGTCCCATGGTGGCTGAGGGAACTGGACTGATTCACTTACCACATCTTTGAAGAGAGGAGGTTGGACCAGGAGTGTTCTAAAGCTCCTTCCAGCCTGAATGCTGTAATTCATGAATGGGAGTAGCCAGGGGAGAAGAGAGCCAGCCTTGCGCGCCTCCAACACCAGATCCTGGAGGGATTCTCCACTGCGAGGCAGAGACATCACCCCCTTCTCCCCCTTCCCACCCCTGCAGAAGAAGCTCCAGGACCAGAGGCAGTACATCGTGGCTGAGTTTCAGCAGGGCCACCAGTTCCTGAGGGAGCGGGAGCAGCACCTGCTGGACCAGCTGGAGAAGCTGGAGCAGGAGCTCTCGGAGGGCAGGGAGAAGTACAAGACCAGGGGCGTCGGGGAGCTTGCCCGGCTGGCGCTGGTCATCTCCGAGCTGGAGGACAAGGCACAGCAGCCGGCTGCAGAGCTCATGCAGGTGAGAGATGTTCGCTGGGCAGGGAGCCGGGAGACCAGGACAGTAGGTCTCCGTCCGGCCCCTCACTTGTAGGACCTTGGGAGAGTCCCTTCCTCTCGGGGCCTCAGTTTTCTCATCTGAAACATAGGGATGATAATCCTTACCCGTCCCACTTATTCCAATAGTCGCATGAGCATAAAATGAGATGATTGGCATGTCAATTAAAAAAGTAAATTTTCTGCAAAAAAAATGCCAACAAAATTTCAAAGTGCTGTAGAAATGGAAGGGAAGGTTATTCATATTTTCAAGCTATCCTCCATCCTCCATCCTCGTCACTACCATCACGAACCTCTGTTCTAACAAGTTCCTGGCAGACGCTTGTCCAGTGGAAGCTTTTTATGGTTCTGGAGATGAAGAAGCCTGGGGGGGGGTGAGGCTGGCTGAGGGAGGGCTGAATGGTGACTTCTCTCAAGGTCTGGAGGAGATGGGCAGCTGGGGAAGGGAGACAAAGATGGGCAAGGTTTTCTTCGGGAGTGTGTACACTCAGAGAAAGATGTGGAACAGGTAGGGTGCCTCTAGAACGCTTCCTGGAGAAGGCAGCTTTGATACTGAGAAAGGGAGAATGTTGGACTAGAGAGCAGGTTGCCGAGTTGAAATCACACCATAACTCCTTCCTCCTGGAGCCTCCCAGAGGAGTCTCACCGCCCTGAATGGTGGTGCTCAGCAGCCTTTGGAGGGGGCATGCTTGATCTCACCACCCTCACGGGCCGGGAGAAGGCCCATGTGATGATCCCCTCCACTTGCGTGGTTTGCAGAGGCTAGGCCTGTCTCAGCAGCAGGACCACCCAGAATCTCCTCTAGGAAAATGCTGTCCAGGCCGGTGGCAGGGCAGATCGGTAGCCGGGGGAGAGATGGCAAAGCAAGTTGTCCAGGTATGTGTGCCAGCACAGGTCTCGTAAAGAGATGGCCTCCGCCTGCCTCTCCATCATTGTGGCGTCAGACTCACTAACCAGGACTGGCAGGGATTTAGAACTCTTCCAGTCCAGCCCCCACTGATGAAATCACCCAGGGGCAGAGGCTGGAAGGGGTCTGTCCTGGGGCGGGTCAGAAATCAAATCAAAGCTCCAGACCAGGTGGCCTGACTCGCAGGCCTCTGTGCTCTCGTTCTTTTCTCTCATTTTGTCCAAAATGTCCCTCTGGCGCCCTCCTTTCCTCCGGATGTCATTCTGTCCCCTCAAATTTCTTTTTCAGACTCTTTGGTCACTTGCTGCCCCTCTCCTTCCCCGTCTCCTCTCCTCCTTTCCCTTCAGAGATGCACGTCCTTCCTTCTGCCACAGCCAACACTGGATGTGCAGTTACACATGGAGCGGGGAGGGACATGACTGAGGGCGCTGGTGGGGGCTGAAATCTAGTTGCTTTTGCCCAGAGCGGGGCCTCTCCCGAGTCCACCCAGAGGAGATGTGGGGACCAGCAGAGACCCGGCCTTCATTGCCTCTGAGACCACTCAGATCGAAGACATCCAGGTGGGGTGGGAGGAGGGAAGGGAGAAAAGTGGGTGTCAGCTTAGAACCAGTACATGAACTGCTGCTGGTGGATTTTGTCTGTGTGCTTGTTTGGATTTGATTTTGCTTAAGGGAACTGGACAGCTAACTCCTTAATTGTCATTAATATTTTCCCAGAGATTATTTGACTGCCAAGGGAGAGTAAGACTGAGACCCTGTAAAATAGGGGCCCTGATCCAAAAGTCTGGTAGGGAAATACAGATGAGAGGGAGAAGCAGCAGGACAAAAGATGTAAAACAGAGACCTTTTGACAAAAGTGATGGAAAAGGAAAGAAAGATCTCTGAACTGGGAATATCATGAAGATGTTAAAGGGGACAGGCGAGGCCAGGGAGACACTGTGGTCCGCCCCCGTTCAGCCCTGGACGGGCCTTGCGGGGTTGACTGGCAGGTCGCACCTCTGCCTCCCCCATGTTGGTCACCTCCATGCCCGTGAGGAACCTTCTACCGTGCTCTCTGTTAATACCCAGGCATGTCCCCTTCAAGATTGCCATGATTTGTTGCCCCAGGCTCTTCTCTGATTGGCTGTATCACCCCCGCACCAGACGTCTCAGGGCTGGGAGGTCCTCAGGAGCCCTGGGCAGGCTGCTTCCCCCTGGAGGCCCAGTGTGTGGCTGCAGGTTGCTTTGGGGCTCCCCAGTCTCTCCTGTGTCCTTTGGGAGAAGCGTTCCTGCCCTAGTCTCCAGGTCCCACCCTGTCTGGGCTACTCTCAACCTTTAACCCTTAGACGGCCCTCGTTCTCTCCCTTTCTGCTGTTCTAGAACTCCTGTCACAGAATATGCCCTCTTGGCTCCCTAACCACCCACCGCCTGTTTATTTGCCCCTTTACCCCACATTTCTCAGCAGACTTGTTGACACACACTGCCTCAGATTTGTCGCCTCATCCTCTGAAGCTGGCTCGGACTTGCTTGTTTTGAGGGCCAGATTGGAAGGATTTGCCACAAACTCACAACCAGTCTCTGGGCAACTGCTTCATAGGCCGGGCAGGCTGTAGCTCTAAGCTCCCCGGGAGCAGAGCCTCAGGGTCTTCCACAGTTTGGTGATTGCATTTGTTTCCCAAATCTCACTCTCAAAGGGGCCCGCCTGCCACCCCTTTCCCCCAGCCCAGTCCCCCTTTACCCTACTCTTTCCTTTTCCTATTAATACTCATCACTTAGTAATATAGCAAAGTGTATTCATGTTGATTGTTTGCTGTCTGCTTCCTCTGCTAAGGATTTGTATCTCTTTTTTTTTTAACTGCTTTTATCCCAAGCTTCTAGAGCTGTGCCTGACACATAGGAAGCACTTAATATTTGTGGAATGAGTGAAAGGAAAGCAAAAATTAGTATGAAGTATTATGGAGGCTTTAGACTCACAGAATGGAAATAACCAGCATCTCATAAGAACCCCCTCCCCACTCCACCCTGTCCCATCACACAGGCGGCACCACCATACTCCCTCCTGCTCTAGCCAGGGCCTGTCCTCGATTGTCCTTCACCAGCATGCCCAGTCACGTCCGTCTCAGATACCTGGAACGTGCTGCTTCTCTGTCTCCACTGCACTGCCCTGGCTCAGGCCACCTTTATCTCCTGCCTGGTCCATAGCAACAGTCTCCAGACTGGCCTGCCGTGTTCGCTTTGCCTCCCTTGATCCATTTTCTGCAGGAAGCCAAGTGATTGATCACTTGGGATTTTGGTTAGCAGCTCTATCAAATTCAAGTACAGTGACTCAAATAAAGCAAGTTTATTCCCTCTCAGTAACAGTTCAGAGGTAAGAGGTCCAGAACTGTCAGGGCAGCTGTCTGTGAGGTCATTCAGAGAGCCAGTGACTTCCATCTGGTTGGTCCACCAACCACAAGGAGTATTGTCCTCAGCTGTGTAGCTAAAGTTGGGCTCACCACCACCATATCCAAAATTAAGCCAGGGAAAAAGAGAAAGTAGAAAGCAATTCTTTTTTTTTTTTTAATGGCATGACCCCAAAATTGTAGTCATTGCTTTCATTCACATTGCATTGGCTGGAGCTTAGTCACGTGACCAGACCTGGTTACAGGGGAATCTGGGAAATGAAGTTTTTTGTTCTGTTATGAAAAGGAAGAAAGGGAGAATGGGTCCTGGAGGATACTTAGCAGTCTCAGCCACATGTACAGCAGATCACATTTATCACTCCCCTGCTTGAAACCCTTTGGTGGCTTTCTACTCTATGTGGAACAGAATTTAAGCTCCTTCTTATGCCTGTGCAGCCCTGCATGGTCTGGCCACTGCCTCCTCTGCCAAGCCCTTTCCCACCATGCCTTCTTCCCTTTCTTCACCTGACCAGCACCTTCTCCTTCAAATCTCAGCATAAGCGTCATTGCCTCAGAGAAGTTGGCCCTGTCATCTCTGCCCCCCACTCCCCCTGGCCCATTGCTCCGCCATGGTGATTATTTTGTTAGTTTTCTTGTTGTTTTATCCAATGCTGTCCCTAGAGTGTCAGCTCTATAAGGAAGGGGCCACATTTATTTGTTCACTGATGTGCCCCCAGCCTGTGATGCAGTGTTGGTACAAATGAATGAAGTCTTCTTTGATTCACATTGATGCTTGTGCTTTCTTCCCTTCTAGGACACCAGAGACTTCTTAAACAGGTAAAAGAGCTTCCTTTCCACAGTGCGCCTCATCCCCTGTGCCTGCGCCCCTCCCCTTTCCCTTGACTGCGAGCCATTTGAATTAGTTGGGGTGATACGGTGCCCGAGGTTCCCATCCCATGGTCCGTCCTGATGACCTTCTCTCCTGGGAAGCAAGAACGCCTCCTTGAGAACTGAGACTTGCTCTCCACCGAAGCGAGTTCTTTGTGTAATCCCAGATCCTTGCCCACTGTCCTCGTCTGAGACAGGACAGGGTGGCGGGGGTAGAAATGTGGCTTAGTAGACAAGAGAGCTCTGGATGTTGAGTCCGCTGATGGTCCTGAGTCCTGGCTCAGCCTTGGGCAGTTCACTTAGTGTCTTTGAGTTCCTGTTTTTCTGTCTGTTAACTGGGGATAATGGTACCTTTCCCTCCCCCTTCATAATTGTCATGAGGATTGAGAGACGTATAAGAAGAGCTAAGTAACAGGTTATGCCTGTCATCTTCTCAGGTATCCACGGAAGAAGTTCTGGATTGGGAAACCCATTGCTCGTTTGGTTAAAAAAAGGACAGGAGAATTCTCAGATAAACTTTTGTCTCTTCAGCGGGGCCTGAGAGAATTCCAAGGTAAGGGTTGGGGAGAGCACTGCGGTTGGAGTCAGGAGCTAGGGTGCCACCTTGAGATAGGGTGCCTGGCTCCTTACCATCGTATTCTCCAACCTCACTCCTCTGAGGGTCTCCTGGTTGTTTTTTCTTCTTGGGATCTTGGGGATGGAGCCCTGTCACAGAATTAATACTGTCGAAGTAAGAAATGGGCCATAAGTTTGCTGGGCTTGAGGGTCATTGCTATGTTTTGTTTTTCTCTCCAGGGAAGCTGCTGAGAGACTTGGAATATAAGACAGGTGAGAGTCCACAGGGTTGTTCCAGATTTACCTCTAATAAAGAATTTTCTCCCCATAGAGATTCGGACTGCCCCCTGCTGCCCCCAGGTTGTCCCTTCTCTTATGCAACAGGGAGAACTTCCCAGCTGCAAATCAAAATCCCCACTTGCATTTTCTCACCAATCCACTGCTCCTTAGTCTGCACTAGAGGCCTCCACTTGATAGTCTGCCCCTCCTCTGTGCCGTTTTTAGGTATTCTATCCTCACAGGTCCTACCACCAGTTCTTTCCCTGTGACTAAGTCTCCTCTGACCTGCCTGACCACGTGACTCCTATATGCAGGGCCAACTGCAATGGCATCCTAAGTCCAGAGGCCATCGCTGCGCCAGGCCCCACTGCTGTGCTGCCTTTCAGCCCTGCCGTCGGGTTGTGCACTGCGTAACCCTGAGGGCCCCTTTCACTTAGACCAAGATGTGAATAGTACCCCTTGGATTGTGCAGTGTGCCAGCCCTGCCATGGACACCATGGAGACCAGGGGCCCCCTCCTAGCCCACTGGTGACACTGTTCCTTCTGTTGTCCCCACAGTGAGTGTCACCCTGGACCCACAGTCAGCCAGTGGATACCTGCAGCTGTCAGAGGACTGGAAGTGCGTGACCTACACCAGCCTGTACCAGGGTGCTTACCTGCACCCCCAGCAGTTTGACTGTGAGCCGGGGGTGCTGGGCAGTAAGGGCTTCACCTGGGGCAAGGTCTACTGGGAGGTGGCGGTGGAGAGGGAAGGCTGGTCTGAGGATGAAGAGGAGGGGGACGAGGAGGAAGAGGGGGAAGAGGAGGAGGAGGAAGAGGAGGCTGGCTATGGGGATGGATACGACGATTGGGAAACGGATGAGGACGAGGAATCGTTGGGGGATGAAGAGGAAGAAGAGGAGGAGGAGGAAGAGGAAGTTCTGGAAAGCTGCATGGTGGGGGTGGCCAGAGACTCTGTGAAGAGGAAGGGAGACCTCTCCCTGCGGCCGGAGGACGGGGTGTGGGCCCTGCGCCTCTCCTCCGCGGGCATCTGGGCCAACACCGACCCCGAGGCCGAGCTCTTCCCGGCGCTGCGGCCCCGGAGGGTGGGCATCGCCCTGGATTACGAAGGGGGCACCGTGACTTTCACCAACGCGGAGTCACAAGAACTCATCTACACCTTCACTGCCACCTTCACCCGGCGTCTGGTCCCCTTCCTGTGGCTCAAGTGGCCGGGAACACGCCTCCTGCTTAGACCCTGAGCCCCGTCGTCTGTCCCTGGCCCCACACCTACAGATGCTTCACTTCTCTGGAATTCCAAGACTCTGTGACTAGGGGCAGGAGGTGCCTGACCAGAGCACCTGGAACAGGAGAGAAGAGGGATCCCATGTCCACTGCTGCTCCCCTCCCTACGGCCGTGGCCCTTTTGAGACCTCACTAAGTGCTGTTGCTCCATCCACACTGCTGTAGTCAGGCTCTTCTCCCAACTCCTGGGGGGTCCCATGCAAACTTCTGACCCTGCAGTCTGTGGGGGCTCCTCCCTCCCATCTTCCCACAGCCTTTGACCCAGCTCTGCATACTCTTTGTTGAACAAGAGTCAAGGCAGCATTTTCTTGCCAAGTATGGCATCCCATGCCTGCTGTTCTTGGGGAAGACCAGTTGACCATTACACTCAAGGCCATTTTGCTGTCCTCAAATTTGAGAGCTTCCCCATTGCCCAGATTCACTCCTGCTGCCTGCCTTCCCTGGCACTTTAAACAGACATACTGCCACCCCAACTCAGAGTGACACATACGTGGAAATGAACTGAATAAAAACCCACTGAGGCTTCCCGGACCGTTTAAGTGAGCCCCCCGAAGTGAGGTGCAGAGCAGAGTCTGTGCCTCTCAGAGACCTGGGTTGAGCATATGAAGTTTCCAGGAGGTGGGACACCCTGGAGCCATCTGTGGTCTTAGGGGAAAGGTCCGGACACACGTGGCTTTGGGGTAACAGTTGTGATTGGTGATCTTTGTGGGCTGGTCTCTGAGGAGAGTTTTTAAAACAATCCAGATGATTCTGCTCTTGATCGGTCTTCTAAAAACACCAGGGCAAATGTCCAGTCAAGCAAAACCTGCCCTGCCTTGGAAGCTGTGATCAGTTTCTCCAGCAGGGCATTAGGCTTCTGTCACCGGCCCTGCTCAGCATGGAGGTTCTGTTTTCCTAGGGGAGGGGTCGGGGAGGGCAAGACAGGGCTGTGTGGGGAGAGGAGAGGAGGCAGCAGGAGTCCACAGGCCCCCCAGGTGTTCCTGTGAAGAGAGGGACTAGCGTATCCTCACTGCTCACAGCTCAACCCAAGCGCCAGCCTCCGTGTTGGCTGCCCTAGTGCCAGACTTTAACACGAGCGCCCCGCTCCAGCTGGATTACCTCGCAGCCTTCGCCCATTCTGAGCACTCTGCCAGTCCCCTGCTGATCGAGCTTTAACTCCTCACCTGCTCTAAGAGACTGTTCCCACCCCCGTGGATCTGGGAGTCTCTTAGCCACCACGTTGTCTGGACGTTGCACTCTGTGTCTATATCACATGCTGCCTGAGTCACGTGTACATCTGATTTCTGCCTCTAGTTTTGTAAGCTTCTCAAGGGCGGATTCCACATCTTAAACTTCTCTTGTATCCTCCATGGCACCTAGTGCAGTGCTGGGCGCAGAGTAGGTGCTCAATAAAAACTTGTTGAATGAACAGCCTGGATTTATATATATTTTATTCTAACTGAGATATCACCAGCCCTTCTCAGTCTGTGTCTACAAAAAGGTTCCACTGATAGCGTTAGCCCAAAGTTTGTCTTCTGTGTCCCCTCTGGGTCGGTTAGAACTCTGCGGCTTTGCTTTCTGTCCTCTGTTTGCACACATGCTGTCATTTCTGGAAATCCCCAAAGAAGAGCCCCCCAGTGGACACAGCCCGGCCACTGCTGAGGCTCCGCCTCGTTCTGTCCTGCAGTGGAGCTGAGATCCAGCGCTTGCAGTGTGTGGTGGAGCTCCCGTGAGAAGGGTGACAGCCAGCACAGCACACTCGCAATGCTGGGAAAATAAGCAGTGCCCCTAAAAAGATATAACCTACAGAGCTTCAGCCCTGCAGTTCTTTCTCATTTTTTTTTAATTGCCATTTCAAAGATAGAAGAGAAAGGATTACGGAAAGTACCTCTAAGATTATACTAGAGACAACGGGTGTGTTTCCTCCTGTACACTCGTGTGTGGACTCATTTGTGTTTTCCTTTTTTATTGTTTTTTAATTTATCTTTTCTTCCTAAATACATATTTGCAAAGTATCTGTCAATTATTAGAAATAACACGTGCATTATCAATTATAATAAGGTCAGTTAATCCACATTTGAACCTGAGAGACAGTAATTACTGGCATGTTCTTGAAAAGTTAAATTTCTTTTGTTGCTTGATGTGAATCATTCCCTAAACTCATACTCTACTGATCTTTTATTTATGGAATAATTTCATAAGTATCAAAATGCCTTTTATCTTTTTTTGGAAAGAATTTTTAAACAACGAGAGATTTTTTTGAAACTTTTAAGGTGATCATCATATAATTAAAAGCTAATAGTTATTCAGTAGGGAACATTTCCTTTGGACAAAATATTAATGTTTTCAGGTCATTGTTGCTTAAATGAGTTTTATGAGTGTCATACGTCCAAAATAAACTGTAGAAGATAAAAAAACTTTTTAAGTATAAAAGACCCTTGCAAAAGAGTAAACAAAAATGTGTGCTTTATGTCACCGCCTTAGTACAGAAAGTTGCCAGCAAGATTTAGTCAACAAATTCTTTACAACCTTTTTATTTTTTATATTCATATTTAAGGGGATTTTTTGAACTACACCTGCACATGTGGTCAAATCTATCTACCATGCTTATCACAAAAGAAAAAAGAACCGTCCCAATCCTCTCCCCAGGGGTCCCGTTCATCCTTTTTAATAGACTATGTTGGTGTTTACCTTCATTTGTTCTAAATAACATGACTTTGGGGCATTACCCTCTGATTTCCCACTGTGGAGAAGGAGGATTTAGTTCTGTTCTCCCTTTCCCTCCCCGTGGTTGCAACGCACACACTCTTCCCAGCCATCCCCACCCCTTCAGTGTGGTCCTAACATCAGGTAAGTACTCAGGGTGTTATTATGTCTGTAAAAGCTTTTTACTCCTGGGCCGTGTGGTAAACTACGATTGCTTTTCCTTCCTGTGCAGCCTTATCTTCCCTGGAGTTAATTGTCTTTTCCCCCCTTTTACTTCATTTCCTACATCCTTCTTGGTAATTGAACCCCAACTCTTCACCAGTTGTCAAAATCTCTAAAGATGTACAGTGATCAGGTACTCTTATCAGTTTGTTTTCTTCATGCATCTCTCCTGAAGCCTCCTGACCTTTGGGCTGGAATAGTTGCTTCCTCACCTGTGCACAGCTTCCTGGATCTCCCTTCACCATCATGCTGAGAATCCTGGGTTGATTCTCCTATTTCTTTGTCCTGTATTTTCCCTCTCCTTAATTTACTTCATTTGGGTGAAACATCATCCAGTAGCTTCCTGAGAAATGGTACATGGAAGTTTTGAAATCTTAAATGTCTGGAAATATCTCCTACCTTCACACTTACTCGATAGATTCAGTAAGTATAGGTTTCTTGGCTGGAAATAATTTCCCTTCAGAATTTCAAAGACATTGATTGCTCCATTGCCTTCTAGCTTCCACTGTTGTTGTTGAGAATTCCTGTGACACTGTGATTCCTGAACCTTTGTATATGGCCTGTGTTTTCTTTCTGGAAGCTTATAGGTTCTTACCTGTGTCTTTACTCTTAAATTTCTTGATATGCCTTTGTATGAGTTTTTTTTCCCCCGTTGTGCTAATTAACTCAGTCGGCCCTGTCACTCTAGAAATTCAAAACCTTTCAGTTCTGGGAAAATATTGAATTATTTCTTGATGATTTTTCTCCATTTTTCCTGTGCTCTCAAGTCTGTTATCTTCAACCTTCGTATGTCTCCTGAATTCATTTGTTTTGTACCTGCGATGTGCCAGAATATTTCTAGTTTACAGCAGTGATAAGGTAAACAAAGTCCCTGCACTCATAGAGTTTATATTCTACTGAAGAGTGATAGGCAATGAACTAAAATAAAATAGTAATTAGCACCATGCAAAGAACTAAAATAGGACTGTGATGGATGGTGATCTGGAGTTGAGTTTATAATAGATGATTAGAAAGAATTTCTCAGAGAAGGTGGCGTTAAAGCTGATATCTGAATGATGAGAAGGAAAGTCTAAGATCACACCAGCCAGAGAGAAGGGCAAAGTCATCAGGCAAGGACAATCGGGAAAGAAAGACTGTGTCTAAAGTGTGGTTATGGGAGAGCAGGGAGAGTGGTAGGGAGGTGAGCAGAGACGAATCTTGGCCTCGTGGACCATGCTAGAGTTTGAATTTTTTTCTCAGTGCATTGGGAAGCTACTGAAGCAATATAAGCAGAGGAGTAACGATTTAATTTAATAAGCAAATATTGAACACCTGTTATTTGCCAGGCACTGTTCTTGGCACTTTGGGATGCATCAGGGTTTTGTTTGTTTTTGTTTTTTTGAGGAAGGTTAGCCCTGAGCTAAAATCTGCTGCCAATCCTCCTCTTTTTGCTGAGGAAGGCTGGCCCTGCGCTAACATCCATGCCCATCTTCCTCTACTTTATATGTGGGACACCTACCACAGCATGGCGTGCCAAGCAGTGCCATGTTCGCACCCGGGATCCGAACCGGCAAACCGGCTGCAGAAGAGAAACATGCACACTTAACCATTGAGCCACCGGGCCGGCCCCGCATCAGTTTTTTAAAATGTCCCTTTCCTCAAGGAGCTTACATTCTAGAAGGGAGAAGAAGACATTAAAAATAAGCATAGGAAATACAAATATATAGTATATCAGAAAATAAATGCAATAGACAGTAAAAGTATGATTAATTTTTTAGAAGATCTCTGTTTAGAGAATGATTGCAGGGAGCGAAAGGAAGTAGAGAGTCTAGAGAGATGGCTTCTGCGGTAAATCAGGTGAGAGATGACAGTGGTTTGGATTAGGGTGATGGGAGAGATGGAGAGATGAGCACATTTGGGGTGGGTTTTGAGGATAGTGTCAACAGGACTTGCTAATTAGACTGAATGGATTGGAGGTGATCGTAAGAAGGGAAATCATTGACAACTCCTGGATTTTGGGTTCGATCAAGGAGATAAAGATGAAAGTTAAGGATGACTGGGGAGTAGGTTTGGAAGCAGAGGTGGTAGAAGTCAAGACTTCTGTTTTGCCTGTGTTAAGTTTGAGATGTCTATTGGACATCTAAATGGAGAAGTCAAGCAGGTAATGGGTTCCAAGAGTCAGGGCTGGAGCTACAGATTTGGGAGTAAAAAATATACAGGTGCCATGGGGTGAGTGTAAAGATAAAACTAAAATGAGGCCCATACTGATCATTGGGGTACTCCAACATCTATAGGCCAGGCAGAGGAGGAGCTGGCAAAAAAAATAATAACCAGTGGCCAGTTAGGTAGGAAGAAGCCCAATAAAGTAGGGGGCTGAAACTCAAGAGAAGATGTTTAAAGGAGAGAGTGGTCAACTGTGTCAAATGCTGCTGAGAGGTCATGGAGATAAGAACAAAGAAGTAGCCAGTGGATTTGGCAAAATGGAGAGAATAGAAGATGGGGTGGAAAGAGCAGTTACAACTTGTTCAAAAACTTTAGCTGAAAAAAATGAGTGCTAATAATTGGGCTGTGGGACGTGGTAGATATTGTTTGCTTGCCCCACCCAATGCTTTCTGTTCTTTCTCCACCCTGTCTGTGCCCGGCAAAGATGACCTCTTTGCATCAACCAGGCTCTCTTGCCTCTGACTTCTAATTGGGTTTAGCCAATAGGTGGCCCCTGCAGGAGATAAGAGAGTGGGAACAGAGAGAGGTCAGTGTTTGTTCCCCTTCCCCTCCTGGGCCCATGGGCTGACTGATGCTGCTGTCGTCTACCTGAGGCCACAGCTTCTGTTGGAGCTACAACTCTCTCAAGATTCCAGGACTGCCTTAACCCTACACACGTCTTTGTAAATAGTCCCTCCATTAACTGTCCTTAATTACTTCTTTTGAGTAGTGATGGTGACAGCAAACCAAGTTTTGGCTGCGGATGATGGAGGGAGTGGAAGGACGTGGGAAAATGGGACACTGCCGGGGTGAGGCTGTTGGTGGAACTAGGGGACTGGATTGTGATGCGCGTATTTTTAGGAGGCAGGAAGAGAGAAGGTCCTTAACGCCTGACTTGTGGTATTTGCATTAAAGTCAAGGCCCTTGATGGTAATTGAGCAGATAAGATGGTGATTATTCAGGCTGTCTTCTCAGGCATGTGATAAAGAGAATGGAGTGGAGAATCAGCTTGGAGCTGGTGCTTGGCTTGTGGAGACGATGAGCTAGTGCCCGTCCTACACCTAGTTCATGGACTTGGATGGCGACGAGAGATTGGAGGTTCCAGAAGAATCTTCCTGGAGGAGTCATGAGCAGTGACAAATAGAAATGTCAAGCAATAGTATATATTGGAGTGCATGAGGAAGCCATTTGGTGTAAACCTAATTCAGCCTGACTTTGTTTTTCCAAAAGAGCCTGACCATGGCCGTTGAGCATGCATTGTATATCTGCTTTAAACATTTACTATGGCAAGAACAAATGCCCTTAAGATAAAGGTGCGACTTCCCCCACATTGGCATTTCCATAAGGATAAGCATTTTTCCTTAGGCTACGAACTGATTGCTGAGCTCACCTGTGACCACCCAGCTCAAGACAACAGACCTGCCACCCTGCTGTGTCCACGGAGACAGCAGACCTACCTGCTGTGTCCATCAATCACTGTGCCAACAGAGCAGTCTCACGACTATTGTAAAAGGGACATTTCAATCATATGTGAAACATCCTCTTTGGAGGTATATAACCACTCTGTACACCCTACTTCTTTGGTGCCCTTTCTTCCTTTGGGAAGAAAGGCCCTGGGCCATGGTCCTCACATTTTAGTTCAGAATAAACTCACCCAAATTTTCATTTATAAATTGGTTATGGATTATTTTTGTCAACAGCAGTTTTAAATAAAAGCAGATTGAATGTTGAAATGATGACAGAAATTGTGATAGATTTGTTTCTTTCATCTCCATATTTATACTATTTATTTATTTCTCTTTTATTAATTATCTAAGACTCCAGTGCAGGGTTAAATAGAAGAAATGACAGCATTTTGTCTTGTTCCTGATTTTCAAAGATGCTTCTGTTTTTTAGTTAGAATTATTAAGTATGTTAAATTCAGTGTTGGATATATGATTTTGTAGTATATTTTTTATAAGGTAATAAAATTCGATTCCTAGTTTATTAAACATTTTCATTAAGAATGGGTAGTGAATTATATCAAGTGTTTTTCTACTTCTATTGAAATGATTATATTTTTCTTCTTTAATCTATTAATGAATGACATTGATGAGTTTTTTATGTTAAACCAGTTTTATATTCCAGGGGTAAACTCTACCATTTAATTCTTTTTTGCTCAATTCTGTTTATTAATTTTATTTATTTAGGATTTTTAAATCTGTGTTCCTAGGTAAAATTGACCTACAGATTTCCCTTATCTACATCTAGTTTTACTATCAAGTTTACATTAGGTTCATAAAATTATTTGGGAAGCATTCTGTCTTTTTTCTGTAATACTTTGTGGTGGGAATTATCTTTTTTTTTTTTTTTTGAAAGTTTGATAAAACTTGCCTGTAAAACCCAAGTGGACCTGGTGTTTATTTTTATTGGGAGGGAGGTGGAAGGAGGACTTAAAATTCTAATTTCTAATTTAATTTAATAAATGGTTGTAGATCTATTCATGTTTTCTATTCATGAGTCAGCTTCGGCAAGTTATATTTTATATAAAATTGTCCATTATGTCTCTCTTTTCAAAGTTATCGATGTAAAGTTCTGCACAATTCTTCACAGTTGTCTATTTTCCATTTCTAATATTATTTATTTGTAATTTTTCTTTTTTCTTGATCAATCTTGCTGAAGATTTGCTATTATAGTGGTTCTTTCAAAGAACAAGCTTTCAGTGTTGTTGAACATTTTTATGTCTTTCATTTCTATTTTATTTGTTAATTTATTTATTTGAGGAAGATTAGCCCTGAGCTAACATCTGCCACCAATCCTCCTCTTCTTGCTGAGGAACGCTGGCCCTGAGCTAACATGCATGCCCATCTTCTTCTACTTTATATGTAGGATGCCTACCACAGCATGGCTTGCCAAGCAGTGCCATGTCTGTACCCGGCATCTGAACCGGCAACCCGGGCCGCTGAAATGTGTGAACTTAACCGCTGCACCCCCGGGCTGACCCCTATTTCATTTATTTTTGATCTCATCTCACTCCTTCCTCTTACTTTCTTTAGGCTTACTCTTTTTTTTTTTTTTAACTTACTGAGTTAGACACTTAGTTTAATTTCACTATTTCTTTTTTCTCTAATATATACATCTAAAACTATACATTTTCATGTAAGTAATACTGTGCTGGATTTAAAGTTATGTCCACAAAATTCTTTGATACTTTTCTCTTTGAATGGTAGAGCTTAATTCCTTTCCCCTTGGCTATGGACTTAGGGACTCATTGCCAATAAATAGACCGCTGTGGAAGTGATGGTGTGTGAGCTTGGAATTGGATGGTCCAGCTTCAGATAACTGCAGCTCCAGCTGACATCTTGAATGCACCTCGTGAGAGACCTTGAGCCAGAACCACTCAGCTAAGTTGCTCTGAGATTCCTGACCCACAGACACTCTGAGATAATAAATGTTTGTTAACTTAAGCTGGTAAGTTTTAAGATGATTTGTTATTATGCAGCAATAGCTAACTAATAAAACTGCTTAGCTGCACCAAACACTTTGGATATTTTCATTGTCTTTCAGCTCTAATATTTTAAAATTTTCATTATGATTTCAGCTTTGACCCAGGAATAATTCAGAAGTGTGTTTTCAAAGTTTTGTAAATGTATAGGCTTTAAAAATTATCTCTGTTTTTTGATTTTTAATTTTGTTACATTGTGATCAGAGATCATTGTCTGCATAATTGACAAGATGAAAATCAATCAGCCACATTGTTTTAAGAATAGAGCTCTGTCGGTCATGACTTTGTTGCATGGAGAGAGATAGATAGTTTTCAAATCTCTCTGACTAATAAATAAATCTTGTAACCATTTATACCTTTAGAAAACATGTTTACTCAAACATTACCAGAACAATTATTATCAAGCAAGAATATCATTTAACAAAGGAGACACTTTAGAAACTAAAAGTTTTACTGGATTCTGCAGAGCATAGCCATAACACCTGGAGTTCAGAAATCTTGAAAGAACATTTGTAAGAACAGTTTTATGACAGAAAACAGAACAGGGTGGTTATAGGTATGAGTTGCCACAAAACTCTGTACCCAGAAATCTGATGTTCTTGTTGATGCCCTCCGATAGACACCTCATCAGAACCAGCAGGAGACAGCATCACCCCGTGTCTGATATTCCTGTTGCCAGCAGCTGCAAGTAGGATGTAGGAGAGCCAACATTCCCAAGACTCAGCACAAGAATTCTACTAGTTAACAGCAGGAGGAAAGAGCAGGATGAGAAGCGCAAAAACTTAACCATGGAAGAAGAAAATGGAAGAAAATGTTAAACAAATAGAATGTGGGGCATGTAATGTTTTGCTTTGACAGTGATATTGATCTTTTGCTTTTGCACCTGAGTCTTGGTCCCTTTTTTTACATGTTCCGTGAGCGCTCAAAAGACTGCGTTGCTCTTCAGTTCAAGGCTGTATGTATGCCCATTAGGTGAACTTTATTTTGTTACTCAAATATGCTATATCGTTATTAGAAGAATGTTATTTTATGGTTCAAATGTTCTATATCCTTCTGAATATTTTGTCTTTAAGTGTCAATGAGTGAGAGAAATATGTTTAAAAATCTGCTACTATGATTGTTGATTTACCACGTTCTTTTTGTAATTCTAACGATGTTAAATGTTAAATGTATTAGAGCTTAGAACTGTTACAGTTTCCAGATAAATTGTTCCTTTTACCAGAATGTAGTGTCCCTTTTTCTATAACCTAATAATACTTCTTGCATTAAAGTTTATTTTCTCAGATATTGACATAGTTACATCAACTTTCCCTTTATCGCTAACTGCTATATCGTTTTTAATCTTTCAGTGCCATTGTTTTATTAGTTCTTTTGTAAACAGCATAGCTGGATTATTTTTCCCAGTCTAGGAGCCTGTCTTTTGGCAAATATGAGTTATTCTTCTTATGTTTATTGTAATTATTGATAGATCAATTAATTTCTATTATATTATTTTATGATTTCTATTTATCATTCTTTTTCTACACTTCTTTTCGTTTTCTTTTTTCTATTCTTTGTTGGCTTGATTAAACTTTCTTTATTCCATTGTTTCTCCTCTCCTGGCCCGGAATTTACATATACTCTTTTGGTTTACCCATAACATTTTACATGCATACTTGAATTGACAAAATATAAAGTTTGCCAGTGTCCGTCCATGCTCCCGAACAATACAAGACTTTGGAATGCTTTAATTTGAAGCACCTCTTTATCTATGTGATATTATTATTCATAGCTTTGTTCCATGTTTGTGTTGTTTCGTTTTTCACTGTTAGAACCGTGCTGCTAGGAATATTTCTGTATTTCTTCTCATATGCATGTGCAAGAGTTTCTCCAGAATATACACAGGGGTGAAATTGTGGGTCATATGTAGCGTGGTGTGTTTTCAGCTTTACCAGATAACGCCAAACTGCTTTTGAAAACATTTGTACCAATTCACACTCCCATTGGGGGTGTATGAACACTCTCATTGTGCTTCATTCGTGGTAATGTCAGTCTTGTAAATTTCTGCCAGTCTGGTTCATAGGAATAGATTCTCGCTATGGTTATCATTTACATGTCCCTGCTCGCCAAGGAGAGTTTGGCCATCTTTATACAGGGTGACTTTATACAGGTGGCACCACCTCTCAGTGGTGCCAGCTCAAGTCTTTCATTCATTTTTCTCTCAGGTTGTCTCTTACATGTTGATCTGCAGTTCTTTGTATATTCTGGGTTCTAGTCTATTGTCAGTTACTTATATTGCCAGTATCTTTCCCCAGTTTGTGACTTGTCTTTTCACTCTCTTTTTGGTGTCTTCTAATCAGAAGTTCTGAACTTGAATGCTGGAGAATTTATCCATCTATATCTTTGTGGTGAGTGGCTTTTTTTTTTTTTTTTCGGTCTTAAGAAATCCTTCCTTGTCCCAAGATCATGAAGCTATTCTCCTGTATTATTTTCTGAAAGTTTTACAGTTTTTCCTTCAAATTTTTATGTTTAACCTATCTGAAACAATCTTGTGTGCACCTTGTCTTAATATGCCTCCAATTAGTCACTATTACTGTTGTTCTGTAGAGTTAATAGCCAGCCCTGGTTGTCTAGTGGTTAAGAGTCTGCTTTCACTGCCATGGCCCTGATTTGTTTCCTGGTCAAGGAACCATACCACCCGTCTGTCGTCTGTCGGTTGTCAAACATGGTGACTGCCTGTTGCTGTGGTGCTGAAAGTTATGCCACCTGTTTTTCAGATGCCAGCAGAGTCTCCCGTGGTGGACAGGTTTCAGTGGTGCTTCCAGACCAAGGCAGACTAGGAAGAAGGACCTAGCCACCCACTTCTGAAAAAATTGGCCATGAAATCTCTAGGAATAGCAGTGGAACATTGTCTGATATAGTACAGGAAGGTGAGAGGATGGCACAAAAATACCGGACAGGGTTCTGCTCTGCTGTCCACAGAGGCACTAGGAGTCAGAATCAACTTGACAGCACTAACAACAAAACAGAGTGAATGGTTTATATTTGCTCACATGCTTACCAGTTTCTTTGCTTATGGCTGCTTCTTGAATCCCCCTGCTTCCTTCTGGGTTTAATTTCCCTCTTCCTGAGACAGAAATGTTAGTGGATCTCTCAGATTTGTGATAAACTCCCTTTTTTTCTCTGTGAATTTCATTTCATCCTCATTCTGGAGCTGTAGTTTAGCTGAGAATGGAAATTTAGTTGAACGGTAATGTTTTTAGAAGTCTGAAGGACTGTTTCACTGCTCTCTGTTGTTGCTGGTGAGAAGTCTATGGGCAGTTGAATTATTCCTTGGGAGGTAATCATCTTCTCCCTCTGGCTTTTCAGATTTTCCTCTTCATCTCTATTTTGTTCAATTTCTGTGTCTAGGGGTAGATTCATCATTATTTTTCATGTTCAGGTCTTGTGTTTCTTGAATCTATGCAAGGTACCTCTTATTAGTTCTGGAAAATTCAGTCAGTGTCTCTTAAAATGTTATTTCTCCCAATTTTCTCTCTTCTTTCCACCTAGGACTCATAAAAGTCATATTTTGCATCTTCACCTTCCATTCTCCAAATCTCTTAACTTTTCTCCTATTTTCCCTCTCCTTGTTTCTCTGAGCTGCATTTTGGTTCATTTCCTCAGAGTTCATAAATTCTCTCTGTATCTACATTTAATCTATTGTTTAATCAAGTCAATAAGACTTTATTTTCATTCATCATATTTTTATGTCTAGAAGTTCTACTTGGTTCTTCACACCAGATTTTCATGTTCTTTTCTTTCATTTTAGTCCTTTAATAATTTAAAAATACCCATTTATAGTCTCTCTTAGCTTGTTCTGTAGCTGACGTTCTTGGGGTTGTACCCCTCCAGTTTGTGTCTTCTGATGGGGGAGGGGAGTTCTTTCTTCAGGTGTTTTTAATAACTTGCTTTGAGCTCATCTTCAGCGGGGCTTTCTGAGGACATTCTGAGCAGTGCTTCTGCCAGGCAGCCCAGGAATAGTAGCTGTCCAATACCAATTTTATCTTTATTTTTTGGCTTGGGAGTTCCTTCCCCACAAACCAAAACACTATCCATGCACTAGGCCAGGGCCTCTGTTTCTCAGAAGGATTCCCAGGAAAAGCTCCCCTTCCTTTTCCTGTGCCACCAGGTGGTTTCCCCCCAATTTATCCTTTGTCAGACTGTCCCTCACAGGGACTCAGTTTTATGCCCGTCTCAGTTGTGACTCCCTGCCCGTTGTTGGTCCAAGGCTTCATCTGCTGACCTTTCAAGGATGTTAAACCTATTCCCTGAGGCCTGGAGTCTGGAGCAAAGGAGGTGTCACGCTCCAGCCACCGCAGCCTCAACTCTCACAGCCTCTCTGAATTTACAAAGTAAAAACAAAATTCCTCAAGCATGCCAGTGTACTCATCTGTTTTCTTGTGAAACTGCAAAAACAAATTCTGGCCAAACACTTAACCCGTCGTGCCACTGGCAGAAACATACTATTGTTGTTTTTAACACGGTAGTTAGCTTACAATATGGTGAGGCTCAGGATGAGCTATGCTCATCAGCCTTAAATTTAAGTCAAGATAAAAATTTCAAAAATTCCCGTAGCAAATCTGCAGTGCTCTATGAATTTGCGCCAGAAGCCAGCACAACAAGGAAGCTGATGTGACCCTGGTGCATGCTCTACCATGAGAGAATGAGACCTTCGAGGAAGACACAGCACCTGATAACTCTTGACCTTCCTGAAAAAAAGAGATTGCCTTTCCCCCTCTAGGTCTCATTTATTGGAGGAAATATCCATTTTCTCATTACTTAAATTTTCTGTGTTTTTGTTCCCTTATCTATAAAATGGACATCCTCAGATGTCTTTCTAAAGAGAGAGCCTGGGTCTGATCATCCCTTGAGGCTCTTCCCAGCTCCAAGATTCTAAAATCATCAGCATCATCCTTGATGCTCACACTGTGCCAGGTCCTGTGCCCAGCACTTTTACATGTATTGTCTCATTTACTCCTTATAACAATCCTAGGGTGGGTGCTTGTTCCCAGTTTTCAGACCAGGTGTCTAGAAGCTCAAGGAGATTAAGCAAACCTCCCTAAGATCACACAACTAAAACATGAGTCAGAATTTGAATCAGCGTCTTCCTGTTTCTGGAGCCCATGGTTTTCACTGAGTACAAAGGTATGAGGTCGTTGCTTCCCAAGAGACCTAGAAGAAAGTATATGAAATTGGCCCCCAGTCCCCAGAAACAAGGCGATACTTAGAGAGTAGAAGCAGCATTCACTCTTCACTCTCTTAGATGGACAGCCCCATGAGGACAGGAGTTAAGTCACAAGGTCTCCTAGTTTGAAGAGATCCTATATGAAGAGGCCCCAGGCAGACGAGATGAGTTTCCCAAGGTCAAAGTCATTGGCTGAGCCAAGCCCAGAGTGGGAGGCCTTCACATCCCCAGGGCTGACTTGTTTGCGTTCACTGTTACTTCTGCATGGTTCTTAGGGCCACTCACCAGTCTCAAATCTATACAAAGAGACTTCTGTGAAGGGATGATACTGATGGCAATGGCTTTATTGTCATGATGAAGATAATTAGCTCTTGTGTCTTTCTAATGGGGGGGGTGGGAGGGAAGGAATTTACAAAGATAATATTGACTGTGATGGTCCCATTGTCCCAAATTAAAGGTAATATACACAGTAATTCTCGTTAGTTTAATTTTTTGTTTCTCTTTGGATTTGAATGTTTCCTTTTTTAACTCCCTACTCTGACCCCCAGGCAATAAAGCTGCACTTCTCTTTAAATTCAGGGACACCCAGCCCTAGAGATGCAGGAGAGATGCAGCGGCCACCCCCGGCTCCACTCCTTCCTTCATCTGTGGTCCTGAGTCCTGCCACTTTGGTTATGATACTGAGCAGTGGGCTCACTCCGCTCGCTGCGATCTGAGCCAATTAATCATGAGTTAGAGATGGAGAAAGCAAGTTTAATTAGATTAGCCAGCTAATTGGAAGACAGGTGATTAATGTCTCAAAAACACATCTTCAAGGTTTACAGAATCTTGAGGCATTTATATAGGGAAAATGGGCAATGAGGAGGGGGGTCCAGGGATGTTGGTCTCCAGGCATAATGGGCTCCAGGCATCACATTGTTCTATTCTTCTGTCAGCTGTGATGCATATGTTATAGGTGTATTTCCCACCTGTGGTCAGCCCGTTCCTGGAGAGAAACTCATAAAACGAAGTTTTAATTTATCAAGGTATTGGCAAGTACACATGTAAGCAGAGGCCATAAATCAGGAGAGTATGTTAACTTTTTTAATTATGTGCAGAGCAGCGAGTCGTCACACAGAGGAGGGGCTGGGGGCATTTAGCAAAACCAGATGGCCTCACTTTTGCTCACGTATGGTTATCTTTGTCCAAGAGTCCCGGACTGGCCTTATCCCAAGTTTTTTACTTTGACCACAGACTTCTCTATCATACATGAGAAAAAGAATGGACAAGTGAGGCTTTGCCTGCTCCTAAATAGGTCCTGTTTGGTGCACATTTAAGTGATTCACACCAGTCTAATTCTTTTTTTTTAAGATTGGCCCTGAGCTGACATCTGTTGCCAATCTTTTTTTTTTCTCTTCTTCTCCCCAAAGCCCCCCAGTACATAGTTGTACATTCTAGAGGTGAGTCCTTCCAGTTCTGCCATGTGGGACACCGCCTCAGCATGGCTTGATGAGTGGTGCTAGGTCCGCACCCAGGATCCAAACCAGTGCTGCCCTGGGCCACCGAAGTGGAGTGCATAAACCCAACCACTCGGCCAAAGGGCCAGCCCCCACACCAGTTTAATTTTGACTCTGCAGACGGGTTATGTTAGACATCAATCACTGAGCTTCCTGACAGGGTCTCATTCTCAGAGAACTTGCCCCAACTCCATTACCCTGGACAACACTAACATTAACAGTTCACTAAATGCCCAGCACTGTGCCAAGCCCATTACATATATTAACCCATTTAAGCTTCTTAACAATCTTGCAGAACAGGTATTTTGATCTCTTTCACATGAGGAGACTAATACTCAGAGGCATTAAGTAACTTGCCTCTGGCAGAGCTAAAGTTTGAACTCTCAATAACCAAGCCAAAGGGCCATGAACTGTGCGAGGTATGTTGGCCTCAGTGAGTTGGCCCTGAGGTAGCTATCTTATCAAGGGTAATCCACACACACACTGGCTAGTCACTGGCAGACTGGGACAAAAATCAGTACTGAACCAATCAAAGCCTTTCTCAGGAATTTGGAGTTTGAAGCTCTACAGTAGGAGCGGAAGGGTGAGGGTTGTGACACAGAGCCTTACTCAAAGTGTGGTCCGGGCTCAGCACATGGGCATCACCTGAGAGCGTCTTAGAGATGCAAAATCTCAGCTCTTCCCTATACCTCCTGAGTCAGAATCTGCATTCTAACGAGACTTCCAGGTGACTTTTAAACACTAAAGTTTGAGAAGCACTGGTGCAGATATTGGCAGCGCAGCCAAGAAGGTCCTGAGTAGGTTGCAGAATTCATGTATAATCATGCAACACTCGAACTGTGAACTGGTAAGAAACGATACGTCATTGTCATGTAAAGTTTATCTCAGAAAGGCAAAGGCAGTTTAATATCAGATGATCTGACAGTGGATTGACCACATCCGTGGATGAATAGAGAAAAAATCACAATGACTATGTTGAAACATGAAAAAAAGAGTATTTGATAAAGTTTAAAACCTAGGTTTTATTTGAAAAACTCTTAAGAAAAGTAGAACTAGAGAAGTACTTTTTAATTTAATAAAGCTTCTTTACCAAAAATCCACAATAGTGATTATATTTAACCAAGAAATCTTAGTGAACTTATTTCCATGTTAGTAACAGACTAAGGATGCCCTCTGTCACAGCACTGTTCAGCATAGTGTTGAAAGTCCTGGCCCACAAAACAGGATGAGAAAAAGTAGTAAGAGGTACATGGATTAGAAGAGAAGAGTCAAAAGTCTTATTTCCAGATGATAAAATAATGTTTTCTACACAGGCAACCCTACAAATAAAAAAACTATTAGATTTACTGAGTGTGGAAAATTGATGAATACAAGATTAACATAAAAATCAATATGGCTCCTCTATACATGCAACAACCAACTATAATTATAATTTAAAAGAAGAACTTTTCATAAAAGAAATGCAAGAATTATATCATAGCTTCACCCAAACGTACAAACTTTATGAAGATCTAGTTTTGTTTTTTCTTATAAAGTATTTCAGATCTACAGATAAGGGCTCTAAGTAACCTAATGAACAATCGTATACCCACCACTCAACCCCATCAAACAGTTATCTTTTGGCAAATATGATTTAGTTTTTCCCTAGAAAATAAAACATTAAAAGTATAGTTGATACCCTCTGGGTACCACTTTTGCAATCAAATTTCCCTCCTACCTTCCTAACCAGAAGTAACCACTATGGCTGAATTTACAGTTCAACAGTCCCTCGCTTCTTTTTATGGAATTACCACAAAAATAAGTTTCCATAAACAATATATAGAATTGTTTTGTGTGTTTCCAAACTTTTAAAAATAGAACAATATATATTTTTTTAACTTGTATTTTTCATTATTCAACAGTGTGTTTTTGAAATTTATGCAACAGGTACATGCAGCTGCAATTCATTCATTTTAACTGTTGTATAGTAGTATACTATATGAATATACTAAAATTTATTATCCATTCTAAAATTTAAACTATACTGTACTGAACTATTTTGAATGTGTTTCATTGTATGTGTGTGTGAACATTTCTCTAAAGGGAGAATTACTGAATCAGAGGATAGGCGTGTTACCAGATATTGCCAAATTGTTCTGTGGAGGAAAATTTCAAAATCCCATTAAAGGACATAAAACTAGATCTAAACAGCCAGAGAGATAACATGTTTCTGGATAGGATGACAATGTCAGTTTTTTCCAAATTAATTTCCCCCAATCCTCCCCAGATTCAATAAAATCTCATTCAATGTCAAACTAATTTCAATTAAAAGGGCATCAGGATTTTTTTTAAAGAAGCTGAAAAATTGCTTCTAAATTTGTGTGGAAGCATAAAGGTCTATAAATAGCTAAGATCAATTTGAAAAAGAATTGGGGCTGGCCCGTTGGTGCAGCGGTTAAGTGTGCACATTCTGCTTCAGCGGCCCAGGGTTCACAGGTTCGGATCCCAGGTGCGGACACGGCACTGCTTGGCAAGCCATGCTGTGGTAGGTGTCCCACATATAAAGTAGAGGAAGATGGGCATGGATGTTAGCTCAGGGCCAGTCTTACTCAGCAAAAAGAGGAGGATTGGCAGCAGATTTTAGCTCAGGGCTAATCTTCCTAAAAAAAAAAAAAATTGAAAAAGAATCAAAGAAGAGGGAGTAGCCCTATTAGACATCAGGGTATACGACAAAGTCGTAGCAACAGAAAAGCAGGATACACTGGTTCAGGGAAAGACAAACCGACTAATACGACAGAATAGAAATTTCAGAAATAATCCCTGTAATCATGGGAAATTGGTATATTAGAAGTGGCACCACCAATCAGTGGGAATAAGGTGGATTATTTAAGTAGATGGAGTTGGAAAAACTGGTTCAGTGTATGCGGAAAAGTAGAGTTGATTGTCTTCTTCACACCAGGTAAACTAAAGATATTAATATGAACAGTAAACGTATAAAACGAGTGGAGATACATATATAAACACATATCACATATTTATATATGATATAAAATCATACATATATGATCTTGTGGTGGTGAAAAAGATCTTAAAAACATAAACCACAGTGAAAAATTTATTACCAAAATTTAAGACTTCTATCTAACAAATAACACCATTATTTAATAATGGTGATTATTTAATAATGGTTAATAAATGAGTGATAATTTCAAGTCAAAAGTGATCAAGAGAGCAACATTTAGAATATGCAAGAAATTCCTGGAAGTCAATGAAACAAAGATAGGAAACTGAAAAATGGGCAAAAGATGTCGATAGAAAATTACAGAAGATGCACAACCTCACTGGTAGTCAGAAAAAGACAAAAATAAAACAACAGTGAGCTATCACTTTATAGTCATCAGATTTCCAGAAATTAGCAAGTTTGATTGTATCTATTGCTGGGGTGGGTGGTGAGGGAGCAGGAACCTCCCTGCCCCTCTGGTGGAAATGTAAGTGGATATAGCCATTCTGGGGAGGAATTTGGTCGTACTTAACGAAACTGTGCAAATTCCAGCCATCCACTCCTGGGATGTATCTTAGACAGGCTCTTACACAGGTTCATAAGGGAAAAGTATGAGGCTGTTCTTCACAGCGTTGCTTATTGTCATAGGCAGATGAGGTAACCTAGATGTTCTTTGCCAAAAGAAAGTACAGTAAAATGCGGAGAATGTGTACTATTGAATACTATCCAGCAATTAGAAGCCATAAACTAGATATATATACAGCAACACGACTAGATCTTAAAACCACGGTACTGGGTTTAAAAAAGTAAGAAACAGATATAGTACTGTACTATTTATATATTCAAGGATTCTTCTGTATCCAAGGACACATAAAAAACATTAGATAGTAGCTGCCTATGGGGGTGAGGAGAATGAGACTGAGAATTAGAGATAAAGGAGAAAATACAAACCAAACAAGAAGACCTGGCATGGACTGGCGATGACTATGTACCAAGAACTGAGGAGTATGATTGAGCCAACTCTCTACACTGGAGTCTGAAAAAATGAAAGCACTGAAGTGATGGGGAACATAAAGGACACAAGGAAAGCCAGCAGCCTGCCCGTGCACAGAGAAATGGGCCCTACACGCAGAGCAAAGCAAGTGGACCAGAAACAAGGCATCTGCCCCGGCTGCAGTTCCCATCACATCCGGCCCAACGTAATCACCGCTCTTAGGCTGTGGAGGGATTCCTCTTACAGATCCCACCTCGGTCCTTACAATCACCCCTCTGCTTCTCTGGGGCACCTTGAGTGTGTGACTGCTCCTTGTGTAATCCAGCAGCCTGGCCATTCTTTCGTGGGCTCTCTTTTTGCCTCCTGTGCAGTAGTGGACAGGACTCCAAACTCACATTCCCAGAAATCAGCAGTGCTTACAAAAGCAGTGAGACCAACATAGATTGCACTGATCCTCTAAAAGAGATCAAGGATAGTTTTACCCCCCAAACACTGCAACACAGATAACCTCAGACTCCAGTGGCGCCACCAAATAGATTGTTTTCCTCTGCTTTTCCTCCAGGCAGCTCCCAGTCCTCATCTTTGGTTCTTGGCTGTTCCTAAACCTTCCCCTTTGGGCTTCTAATTTCTCTTTTCTTTCCTATGCAGGGCAATTTAATTTTGGCCCAGGGCCTCCAAATGTGCATGTCCACACCCCTAAATTACCTGGTCCACCCTAAAATTAGAAGTACAAGAGGCTTGGAAATAGAATATAAGTTGTTCATTTGTTTTTTCAATCCTATACTCAACCAAAAAAGCTTTGCCTGTCGAAAACACTAGTTCCGTGCAGAGGAAATGAAAGAAAGCCCCATTGTGATTTGTCTGAGCATCTAAAGTTCATGGTCCTGAGGGAGTGAGGACCAGGACCTGTAGGTCCTCCTTCCAGCAGATCACAGAGACCAGCTGTGAAACTTGTCGGACAAGTTCATTTAACTGTGTGCCAGTTTTCTCAACCACAGAATGAGAAAAACAAAATAAGTCCTATGTGTTTCACAGGTTTATTATAAGTTTCAAAGGAAGATGTATATATTTGAAAAAAAAACTTTGATTTCGTAATGTTTGACAATGTTACAACGGGCACATGTTGCATATACTTTTTCCTTGGGGTGGGGGTTGCAACGAGTATTTATGATATAGCCTCATTTGTGTAAAAAAAAAAGCTAAATACACTTGTATATAAAACTGGCAGGATATACAAAATTTGATACCAATGGTCATGTATGGGATGTGATAAGAGGGAGTGTTGAGAGGTGGAGAGAGAGGCTTTGCACCTAGACTCTTTGAAAATGTTTGCACCTTTTTTTAACTATGTGCATAAACTACTTTTATAATAAACATTAGGCAATACTACTCCTACTACTTGGCTGACTACCAAACAACTTGATTTTTTTTATGGGTAGTATATATATACACATTTTTTTTTTGGTGAGGAAGATTGTCGCTGAGCTAACTAACATTTGTGCCAATCTTCCTCCATTTTGTATGTGGGATGCTGCCACAGCACGGCTTGATGAGCCGTGTGTAGGTCCACCCTGGGATCTGAACCTGCAAACCCCGGGTCACAGAAGCGGAGCATGAGAACTGAACTGCTTAACCACTACGGTGCATGCTAAGTGAACCGCTAGGCCACTGGGCTGGCCTGGGCCGTATTTTTTTTAATTGAGGTAACATTGGTTTATGACATTATATAAAATTCAGGTGTACATCATTATATTTCGACTGTAAAAACAATTTGATTTTTTTCTGGGTTAGACACAGGGTGGTTCTGCCTGTCACCTGGGAAGACAGAAGAAACTCTTAATCCTCTGGCTTCTTTTATAACAAGGCTGTCTACCTGCCTGGTTATATTGGGAGTAATTATTCACATCACAATGATTTGTAATAGAACTTTGTAATGAAATTCACATATGGTACAAGCACTTAGAAGCTCTCTAAAACGTTTGACCCCACACTTCAGGAGCAGGGCTCGTATGATAAAGAAGGTGATCTTGTACACACACTCAGACCAGAGGAACCTGGTTTGGGGATAAAGGTAGGTTTCTTCAGGGGTTGGGGCGGGAGGGTGGGAATGTGAGTGTTAAACATGAGAGGAGAGAGGGCTAGAATCAGAAAGGGGGGTGGCGGTGGTGTGGGAATCATCGTCCTTACAGAGATTCATAGCTTGCTTTGCAAAATTATTTTAATGTGTGGTCTGTTTCTGTGTCCAATCGTAACAATGGTAATAATTATAAATATTTGAGAGGTTAGTTAGCCCTGAACACAAGCCTCGTTTTTTTTGGACAACGGCGTTTGGCGCCACTGCCATCAGGCAAGTCCTGAGTGAAAGAAGGGACAGTGTCTTGGTCACAGGGACCACTGGCTTCAGCCTTTCCTTCAGCCCCATCAGCACCGATTAGACACATGAAACGCAGAAGTCTGGCGGGGTCGCACATTTTATTAGGGCATTCTCTACAAGAAAGATAAATGACCTGAAGGGTGTCAGAAAGGAAGGGGACCTGGGTCCACCCAGGGCTGGGGGAAGAGGCTCTAAACCCTGCAAAGGCAGGAGCATCTCCACGTGTATGTCAAAATAAAAACAATCAGCTGGATAAATTACTGCAAGCCCAACAAAGTTCTGTTTCTTCCCATCATAATTATTGTGAAGCTTTTTAAATTATTTTAGATTTTTATTTTTTTTCCAAAAATCCGCTGGCTCCCCAGCTTTGCTGATGCCCTAGGCACAGCCTAGCCTGCCCCTGGT
The DNA here is from genome assembly GCF_041296235.1 of Equus asinus. NCBI lineage: Eukaryota > Metazoa > Chordata > Mammalia > Perissodactyla > Equidae > Equus > Equus asinus. Next base: position 35,714,437 of record NC_091797.1, read on the forward strand.
TCTCCACCGGGAGGTACAGAGAAGACGAAGCGTCACGGGGAGGATCAGGGCGTCAGGGAGTGAAGGACATAAGATAAATAAAGTAAAAACAATTACAAAGCTGAACGGATACTCTGACATCCGGCGTCCTCCCACTTCGCTAGCGCACAAGAAATCCCCCGGGGTCACGGGGCTGGCCAGGGGCAGGGCTGGATCCCAGCGCGCTGCTTTCCCCGCTACACCACCTTTCGGACGCTCCACCTCAGCCTTTCAAAGTCAGGCAGGAACCTTTTTTCCAGACGGCGAAGAAAGGGAAGACTTTGCCGGAGAAAGAGGCGGTGAAGGTGAAGATGGGCGCCTGGGTCTCAGCGTTCAGCAGGGTCACCCGCCCCGCCTCGTAGTCTAGGGTGACGCCCACGCTGCGCGGGATCTCGCTCAGCTGCAGATCTGTGCCCGGGGAGGTGCTGGCCCAGCACCGCTGCTGCGAGATGATCACGGCCCAGACGCCCTCCTCAGCTTTCAGACCCTTCCTCCTCACCTCCTCCCCGGCCACCCCCACCATGCAGCCGCCGCCGTCTCCCAGCTGCACCTCCACCTGCCAGCGGTGGCGCCCGAAGGAGAAGCCCCGCGAGCCCAGCACCACTGGGAGGCCCTCGAAGGGCAGAGGGCTGTCGGGCAGCTTCTGCTTCTGCCGGGTGTACCTCGCTGACTTCCTGTCCTCGGAGAGGACCAGGCTCCGGCTGGCGGTCTGAGGGTCCAGAGTAACGACCCCTAGAGAGAGGAAAGGGCGGACATCAGCAGCTGGCAGCAACCAAAAATGCCCTTAGAGCCCGTGCAATGTGCGTGGGAGGCAGAAAGAGCACCCGCCTCGTGCAGCATGCCATTAGCCCGCTTCTCTGAACCTCAGTTTCCCTTCCTTTCCCTGAGGACAGAGATGACAGCTCTCCTACCTGACCGCAAATGGTGCTGAGCTGTAAGGCTTTGCTTCTCAAAGTGCGGTCCAGGGACCAGCGGCAACCTCTTTGCCTGGGAGTTTGTGAGAAGCGCGGAATCTTGGGCCCCATTGCAGACCTACTGCGTCAGAACTTGATCTTAAGATCCCTCAGGTGATTTTTCCACACATTGTTTGAGAAGCAAAATGAGGTGATGCTTGTGAAACTAGTTTCTAAATTAAGCATCAACTTACGAGGAAATGCTGTTTTAAAAAAAAATTAGACAATATTTGTTCAACTCACTAAACAGTCTAGCACAATGCTGGGCAGAAAACAAGGGCTTGATAAATATTTTTGAATAAATAATATCTGTACAAGTAACTACCATTAACTGAACACTTACTGTGTGCCAGGTAGTTAAGCTTTTTGCAGGAACTCTGAATTCATTTACCTCACAGCTGCTTGTGCGGTAGGTACTATTATATTCTCCATTTTATAGAGGAAGAAACTGTGGGACAAAGAGGCTTCATAACTTTCCCAGTGTCTCATAACTAGCAAGAGCTAGAATAGAGCACCCAAGCAATCAAGCTCCAGAATTCATATATTTAATCGCTCTGTTGCTTGGTTTGAATGGATGAATTCACGCATGGAAGAATGAAAGAATGGCTCCTGAAACCCCCAGCTGTTTACCTGAATCTGTTTCCAGATGCTGCACCAAGTTTTCTGAGGAAAGCAAAAGAGAAAGATCTGTGACTTATTATTTCTTGCAGGCAACCCCAGGGGCAGCGTGTCCTGGGAGCAATGTGAGGGCAGGGACCGGAGAAGGCCCGCCCTCTGCTATGGTCCAATGAGAGAGATGCCTGGACTCTCAGCCCAGTGCCGGTCCTCAGGGGGAGAAGGAGATGCTCTGGGGAACGGGCCCCCTGAGAGCGGGATCGCTAAGGGAAGGCTTAGGGGAGGGAAGGCGTCTTGAGCCAGGTTTGGAAGCGGGGGAAAGATGGAGATGGATGGCAGGCAGAAAGGCAACTAAAGGGAATGGGAAAGCTGCTGCCCTTCCTCTTTACCTGAGAAGGCTTTCATCATGTCTGGGAGCATGAGTATTTTCCTGTGGAGATCGCGGATCTTCTTGATAAGTTCTGGGGAAATGGCCTCTGGACTCACAAAAGTCTTCATCTCACCCCTGCAGACAAGTTGGTAACCAGTTAGGGCCAAATTCCAAAAATAGTATTCTGGTGATATAGACCAAGTGAGGCTAAAATCAGACTTAACAAAATCTGGTATCTGTGGTGAATAATTAGATTAAGAATCAACTCTTTACCTTTGCTGGAAATGTGTAGCTACTAAAGCAAGAGGCATTTCAGTTAGACCCAAGAGGAACTAATGGTAAGCACTCCTCAAGAATTAAAGGTGGGTCTTTTAAGAGAATGTTTGGGCCTGTGGAGGCCAAAAGGAGCAGAGATCATTATCCATGTTAGCCTCTAGAAGGCAGTATGGTACCATTTGAAAGCAGCCTTAAGTTATTCTTTCTAATTTGTGTGCTGTTCATTACAAGGGGAAAGGAAATGGGAGGAAGAAAAAAAAAATGAGATGAAAGAAAACATATATTGCAGTGAAAAAGCCCTTGATTCCAGTTTCAGCTCAGTCCTTGCATGTCATTCTCTGTGTGACCTTCCCCCGCTAGGTCTCAGCTTCTTCATCAGACTAGAAGACCTCCAAGACCCTCCTAGATCTAAAGCTCTGTGAAAATCATGTTTAGAGACACTTCCTGATTTGTGGACGACTGGGTTCAGCCCCCTAACATGCATGGGCACACAGCATGTGACAAATGCTCCCTAGTCATTGCGTCTCTGTTCATTTCAGAGCTGACTGCTGATGCTTCCAGCAAAGAGGAAAGGAGTATGTATTTACAATGCTTCCGGATCCTGGTGGCTCTCGTTTTACAGTAGCATTTGAAAATTCTGAAGGAAACCAAGGAGCTGAGTGGGAAAAATGATTGAAAGAACTGGCAGGTCGGGGCTGGCCCAGTAGAGGTTAAGTTCATGTGCTCTGCTTTGGTGTCATGGGGTTCTCGACTTCAAATACCAGGCTTGGACCTACACACCACTCATCAAGCCATGCTGTGGTGGTGTCCCATATACAAAGTAGAGGAAGATTGGCACAGATGTTAGTTCAGGGCCAATCTTCCTCACCAAAAAAAGAAAAGAACAGGCTGGTCTTCCCAGGTTCCGTGCTTATTATATTCTATAGAAAATATTCCCCCTTAGAATTACATGTTAAATGGTGATAAATACTGACTCAAGTACTAACAATTTCAGGGATTAAATAGATGTTACCAGATCAGCCTAAAAAACATGATTATTATTTATAACTTCACTTTTAGGGAAAAAATGTGTCCCCTGATACCAAGCAATCAGTTTAAAAATGAACCTTTAGAACCCAAACTTTTAAGTCTGGGCCACTTACGTGTGCGTGAATGAGACAGTGTGTCCCTCAGAGTGCTTTTGCTTTCCTGTGTGGCCATCTATGGGGGAGGGGGAGGGCGCGCCCCTCCCCCTTCAGTCTCCATGTCCACTATAAAGGAGGCGAGAAGTGTAAAGGAGTGTAAAGTGTATACTCAAAGTGTAAAGGAGGCGGGACTGGGGCATGCACCCTACCTGCTCTGGTTGACTCTGACATCCTACAAAGGTAAAAGAACACACACTTAGTTTCCACACATCCTTCCCATCAGAGATTCTATACATCCTTTCTTCCTTAACATATCAGCTCAAAAGTCTCTTCCTCCAGGGATTGGAACTGTTTAATTACCTACTCATCAAACTGTTCTTTTACATCATGGTTCCTTACTAACTGGGGACTCTCTAGTCAGTTTCCTTGAGCTGGTTTCTCTGTCTCAGCTTTATCCTGGGGGTGCGTTCTGCCTCCAGTAATTAAGAGATGGCGGAGAACAGGACCAGGCCTTGAGTTATCAGCTGGGCCTGATGTGAAACAGGATAATATAGTGATAATCACACGAGGCACCGTTTATTGAGTTCTTTCTGTCTGCCAGGGACCATGCTAAGCATTTTGCATGAATTGTTTCTTATAATCTTTGCAACGACCCTATGAGAGAGGTGCTAATATTATCTCACGTTTAGGGAGATTACGAGACTGACCAAGGTCACGCAGCTGGAAGAGCCGGCGCTTAAACTCAAAGCCCTTGACCTGACCACAGTGTGTGGGCAAGTCACCCAGCCTTTCTGAGTTGGCATCTCTGTAACCTCTCTGGGCCAAAGGAACCCTGTAACACTCAGTTCCTCCTATTCGAAATAACCTCTGCCTCCCTCTCCTGCCTCTCTCCAGCATCGTCCGGCCCCCAGCACCGTGTCCCCTTCCTGTAGAATCCCTCTCCTATCCCATGAGGTGGTGGGGTGTCTCTCACTTGTAGAAGCTCACTTGCTGGCTGCTGACACTTCTCCTCCAGCTCCTTGACCTGGGCTCCAAGCCGGGCGACCTCCTCAGAGACCCTCGAGACGTACTCGTCCCTCTCCTTCCAGATCTGCTGTTCCAGCTCCCTCAGCCTGGCCAGGAGGAGACGTTGTTGTTCCCCCAGCTCCTTCTGCAATCTCTCAAAAGCCGCTTCCACCTGCTGCTTCTTGCTTTCAATCTGAGTCTGTGAGCGGTAGAAAGATAGCCATGGTTAGGGAGAAGCTCACTGAGCTGGGTTCCAGGAGGATCATCTACGTACTTACTGTTGATTAAGAGAGATAGGGAGTAACTAGTTCCGAACTCATTCTCCCAAATAATACTATGGTAGAAGTAGGTAGGTCTCAGGGTAAACTTATCAATGTTCAGGGCTATGCTCTTCCCTTACCTCGAGATTCTAATAATAATGCCACATTATGCTCTTAGAGCCATGTTGAACTTTTCGGACATCCTTCCACATCTATGATACCATCCTAATCCTCCCAGACCTTCCCTGGAGTCAGGTGGAGGTGATTATGGTCATTTCTTAGAGAGCAATTGAAGCAAAAAGAAGCTGTGATTAGAGTCAGCACAACTTTTTGGAAGAGTGTGTGGAATTGGTCTTAGTCACTGAGGTCACCATGTACAGGGCACACTCGGATGGAAGTAGAGGGATGCTGGAGAGATCTTCCTGTCCCAAAACTCTATCTCCTTAGTCAGGGTACCAGAAATTCCCACACTGTAAATTTCCTCCTGGATAACTTTTAGCACAAAAAAAGAGATGGAAGGGAGTTGAATGCAGCCACACCATTAGCCTACTGTCCTCAGGTCAGCCTTGTGGTCAGGACAAGAATGCAGACCCTAAGATACGCCTTCTGGCCCCAAGCTTCCCATCTGAAGGCAATGATTTCAGGCAGACAGACTGGAATGGGAAGAGCAATGGACTAAGGATCAAGAGACCCAGGTTCTAGCCATTTCATCACGAATTTGGGCTTTGCCGTGTGGTCTTGGGAGCATCACTTTCCTGCACCTCAATTTTCTGCTTGTAAAAAAAATGGCTGACAGGATGGATCGTGGGTTAGAAGATATCAGAACCACTTCCAGCTCTGATGTTCTGAATTTCACAACCTTCATCCCAAATGCCCTTGTGCAAAGACTGGGAAGAGAAGGAAAACATTTTGCCAGTTCTTTCCAGCCAGGCAACAGATACCGTACAACAAAATTCCCCAGAATCTGTTGAGAAAACCTCCACAGGAGAAGGTGGCCAAAGACACGGCCTTTACCAGAAGCACGTGGAGTTTCTGGTCTTCCCGACTCTTTATCTCCTCAATCTCATCTCTCTCCATGCTCAGAGCTTCCAGCCGGCTCCTGAGACGATCCTGTGGGGAGAAGAATGGGCAGAAAGAGGTGGCTTAATTCATAATTCAACTCACAGATATTAATTGTCTACCATGTTGGGCACAAAGAGGTGGCTTAATTCGTAGTTCAGCTCACAGATATTATTGTCTACCCTGTTGGGCCCATCGTCGAGTGCCGAGGAATTCAAAGGTGAAAAAACACAGTTTTTGTCCCTAAAGAGATCACCATCTAGGGAAGGGGTTGGTCACGGGTGATTAAAATACAAATAGACAAATGCAATAATCTAGGTGGGCACACAGTGAAATGGGAGCACAGAGGGGCACAATTCTGCTATAGGGCCAAGGGAAGATCTTAGAAAGCTGAAAACATTTACATTGGCCTTGAAAGATAAATTTCCAGTTGAGTAAGACAGGGGAGGAGAGTACTTAATGCCCCTGAATTGACTGTACACTTAAAAATTGTTGAAAAGGTGAAAAAGAAAAAGAGAGTGGGGGGGAAAGACAGCATTCTAGGAGGCAGGATCTACATGTGAAAAGTATTAGAAACAGGAAAAAGTAAAACAATTCGGCAAACAGCAGGTCTATACAGGTCAGTCTGGCTGGAAACATAGTGCCTTGGGGAGGACAGCTAAGAGATAAGACTGGACAGGAAGGCAAGATCCTGACTGCAAACAGCCTTAAATCCTTGCTAAGGACATCAGGCTTTCTTTGGGCCCTAGGGATCCAGAGAAGGATAGTGAGCAGGACAGCATCATGATTGGCTTTGCATTTTTGGAAGAATGGAGCAGAATGGAGGGTGGTTGGAAAGGTGAGAGTGGAGACAGGGAATGTGCTAGAGAGCATGCAAAGTCTGAGTGACAGATGATGAGAGCCCGGATTTGGCAGTGGCTGTGGGAATAATACAGAGATAAGGACTTGAGACATGCTTCTGAGGAAACTACTCCCAGACCGGGTGACGGGAAGCAAGAGAGAGATCTGAGAAGCAGACAGGAATGGGTAACGTCCCAAAGACCAGATGGGCTGTGCCGCACCTCGCTTTCTCAAAAAGAAGAGCAGCACTTGCAAGTTTCCCTTCTTGTCCCCCTCCTCCCTCTGAGCCCCAGCGGTCAGGGCTTTGGGGAATCCCAGATCCAGTCCGGATCCCGGGAGACCAAGTTCACCCAGGGCTCTCTATCCTTCCGCAGACAGTGAGGCCATGGCTACAGTTCTTTGTGCTCCATCACTGCGGGGTCCCCTGACGGCTGGAGCTGACGTTCCCCTAAGACTGTAAGTGACCACACAGCTTAGTGGAACCATGTCTCCCTCAGTCTGGGGCTGTCCCCAGTGTCCCTACAGCCTTGGGGTTCCCTGATGTGGGAGCTGTGGCCCTTCATCTAGATCCCCGCCCCCTCCCTTCACCAGGACAGGACATTATCCCACCACAACGTGTCCAAGCTAAAGCCAAGCTTCTTACCCGGTAGGGCTGAATGGCCTCGTCGAGGAATCCCACGCTGTGGGACTGGTGGGAGGGACCCTCACGGCAGAACACACAGAGTAACTCAGCATCATTCTCACAGAAGAAGTAAATCTTCTCACCGTGCTCCTCGCAGTAAGTTTCCCCCAGAGGGCCCAGGGGCACCGGGGCCATGAGAGTCTCTGTCTGCTCCTTCTCCTTGCAGAGGGGACAGAGCAGGACCCTGCTGGAGGGCTGGGCCCCCATCTGGGAGTGCAGGGCGAGGCACCGCCAGCAGAAGGTGTGTCCACAGGTGGCGGTCACTGAATGCTCCAGGGACCCCTTGCAGGCAGGACAGGAGGCCCCCTCGTGAGCGGGGGTTGAGGGCATCACGGTGCCTTCCCTAGCCCGTCCACTCAGGCCTCTGTCTCAGGCCACACGAATTGTCTTCCCCTGAAATTGAGTCACTTTTACATGAGTCACAGAAGGAAAGAAATAGGAGGTGAAGAGACAGGAAGGCAGGAACGTCAGGACAGGGAAGCCACCTGGCTCCACCTCTTGTGCGTCCCCAGAACCCTGGCCACCACCCATCAGTTGAGCAGGTCCAAACTCCAGGGCATCTCAAATTACCCAGCATTTCCCAGTAGTGGCTCTGTCAGCCTGTTCTCCACTCCTTCTGCCTCCTTCCGGTCCCTGGGGTGGGGAGCAGAGCATGCCGTGAGGTCACAGGAAGATAGGGTTTCCTGGAATCCCTCCCTTGACCTCAGTGGGGTGGGGGAGAACTGGGTAGGAGATGCAGCTTCCTGTTCACTCGAGCAGGTGGGAGCCATAAACTTCTGGCTTTGAGGTGTGCCCACAGCGGCAAAGTCCAGGCCGGAGTGGTAGCTGACTGACTTCCGGGAGACTCTGTTCAGACACTGCAGGTCCACCGTGGGATGATTGCTCACAAGGTCCCCCCCTCTGCCCTCCTTTCCTTGCCTCACTCCATTTGCCCAGGCTGGTGTCTCCTAAGCTCTGAACTCCCACTACCCCTGAGTGCCAGTGTCCCCATTTGGGCTTGGGTAATGTTGTCCATAACTCAAATGATCATGTTGATAAACAAAATTTAGAAAACTCAGTTAGTCAAGAAGATAAACAGATTCAACCATATTTACCTAAGGCTTAGTGTTTTCGTATTACTACATGAAATCTGATAACAGCCTTTGGGGCAGGAATGATCACTTCCATTTTACAGAGAAAGAAACGTAAACTGAAAGGTGAAGTGACTTGCTCAGGTCAGAGAATTAGAAAGCAGCAACGTTGGGGTCCATCCAAGGCTGCCAGCTTCCAGCCTGTGCTCTTCCCGAACTCCAAGCCAAGACAATGATCAAACGGCCATGGTACCTCATCCACTTACCTCCGTCTGTAGTTAAAAAGCAAGGAGACACTCCCATTCTCCCACTGAATGATCAGCCCCGCACCCTATTTCATTCTCTTTTCACTTCAACTATTTTGTCCGTCACCTTCTCTTCCCATCCTACCTGCCCCCCCCCGCCCCCACCAAGAGTGCAGCGTCTGGGGCTGCGCTGTCCAACACAGGAGTCTCCAGGCACATGTGGCTGTGGAGCCTTGAGATGTGGCCGGTCCCAACTGAGATACGCTGCCTGTGTAAAATACACCCCAGATTTCAAAGACTTAGCACCAATGAAAAAGAATATAAACTATCTCATTACTAATTTTTTATACCATTTGCATGTTGAAATGATAATCTTTGGGGCTAAATGAACTATTAAAATTGATTTCACTTTTTACTTTTTAAAATATGGCTACTAGGAAATTTTAAACTGCATACGTGGCTCACGTTGTATTTCTCTGGGACAGCACAGCTCTGAGACACACAGATCTGAGTGCAAATTGTGGCCACCCACCTTCCTACCCGTGTGCCTTGGGCAAGCTACATAACAGGGCTGAGGCCAGCTAATTTCCTAATAGCAACGACACTATACAGCAGACAGGAGGAATAAATAAATCGTATGTTTAAGTTGCTTACATCAGTGTGAGGAATATCGTCATCATAAATAAGGGCGAGCTGTTGCTAATTTTCTTTCTCCTCCCCCACACAGAGTATATTCCAGCCTCTTTGGAAGCCTTTGGCAGGCCAGTTGGGGCATCAAGTGAAGTTTCCTGTGCCATGTCCCCAGGGCACAACGACCTTATCTGGGTCCCCACACTCCCCTGGGCTGGCTGATACCTCCAATCTCCCTGAAGACAGCTGGTCACGGTGCAGGGAGGCTGAGTGGCATCACTGCTCTGTGACCCAGTCTTCCTCCTGTCCCCGAAAGAAGAACAACCTCTTTCAACTGTGGATGGTTAAGATACCAGCACTAGCCTTCTACTGTGAGTGTCTCTGGAGGGACTGGAAGGAACGGTGAACCCCAGGTCATGGGCACTGATGGGAAGAGTAGCTGAGGTCATCTCTGGAATGCTGTGACCCTTCTTCGTCCCCTTCCTCCTCCTCCTCCTCTGCTATTTCTCCATCTCTGCTGTTCGAGGGTGTGTGTCTGTTCCTTTGGGAGGAGAACAGCAGAACTTTGTCTACCAGAGATGCAAGTGGGTGCCTTGCCCTTGTGCATGCGTGTGTGAGTGTGTGTGTGTGACAATGAGGGTGTTGGTACATATTTAAGATGTGTCTGTGTCCAGCTGTGTGCACATGTAGGTGTGTGAGTGTGTGATGTGTGTCTTCACTGTTCTTCCAGCCCTTTCCCCTCAGCCGAGCAGACGAGGTGACCTTGAAGAGGCCACAGGCACAGCAGCACCATGGCCTCGGCCGCCTCTGTGATTAGCCTGGCAGACGAGGTCAACTGCCCCATCTGCCAAGGCACCCTGAGGGAGCCGATCACCATCGACTGTGGCCACAACTTCTGCCGCAGCTGCCTCACCCGCTACCTCGAGATCCCTGTTCCAGACTCTGAGGAGCCCCCAACCTGCCCGCTCTGCAAGGAGCCTTTCCGCCCAGGGAGCTTCCGGCCCAACTGGCAGCTGGCCAGTGTGGTAGAGAACATCGAGCGCCTCAAGCTGGTGTCCTTGCCAGGCTCAGGAGAGGAGGATGTCTGCCGGGAACATGGGGAGAAAGTCTACTTCTTCTGTGAGGATGATGAGATGCAGCTCTGTGTGGTGTGCCGGGAGGCCCAGGAGCACCGAGCCCACACCGTGCGCTTCCTGGAGGATGCAGCAAGTCCCTACAGGGTAGGAAAGGGGAAATGGGGGCTTCCCAGGGAGGGTCTGGGATCGAACTGGACTAAAAGAATCAGAGCAGAGTTGTGGATGATTTGGGCCACTCTGAAGCCAAATTTTATCTCCCTACTTCTATCATCACCCAGGCAACAGAGCCAGGCATGAAAGATTATATGTTTGTGTTTTAAGCATGTTCTGTGTTGTTTACTTATGGCCAATGCATAATAGGAACTCAATAAATACCTGTTGAATGAATGAGTGACCAACATGAGTGTACGTGTCTGTGCAGTGGATCAGTCAGGTCTATCTGAGGAGGTCTGAGTTTGTATTTGAGAGAATGACTGCTCAAGTGGTGTGTATATGTATTAATGTTTGTGTGTTTACCAGCATGTGCTGGGATGCACTGGGACCTTTGGGGGAGCTTTGGAGGCGGACTATTTGAGGTGTAAATATAATTGTTTGAATGCTCATGTTTGTGAATAAATTAGTGTTTACATATAAGCAGATTGAGTAGATTTATATGGCGTGTAATTTTGTGTGTCATTAAATGAGTGTGTGTTGGTTTTAGTTGTTTACGTATTGTGTTTTATACAAGTGGGTGTCTATGTGTATATGTCAATTAGTTAATTAGCATTTGATGGTGAGAGTTCCAAATGTATTTTGGAAAGTGCCTAAATGGACATTTACATGTGTATACCTGTTCCTAACTCTATTCTAGAGCAAGCAATTTTTAAAACAATTCAGTGATTACCTTTGCGTTATCCAAGTTTCTTCTCCCCCGCTAGAATCATATATGGAAAATTGATTCCATTAACAAAGGAGGGTTGTTGGGATGTGTTCCCTTTGGGACGCATAATATTTCAAACAAGGAATAATTTCAAACAACGGCATCTCAAGCTCAGGACAGATCCCAAATATTACTTACCAAAGGCAAAATAAATTAGGGTGTTTAACCTGAAGAAAGGAAGGCTCCGGTGGGAACACCAAGTCACGGCCTGAGATGGCATAGGATAGAAGGGGAAAGCCCTGATCAGAATTCTTGGAGGACAAAGCAAAGGAACAAGACCTAAAGAGAGTAAGCTATCAAGGGCAGTTAAGACACAGGCATTGTCAGCAAGAGAATGACGTCTTCCCTTGTGTCATTCCATTCCTGGAGGCAGAGTGTTGGATGAGGGTTGGCCACCTCTTAACAAATCATTGTTTCCATCTTAAATATTTTATGCTTCTTCTACACTATATGCTCTTTTTATGCTCCTTCTCTCCAGAAACAAATACAGAAGTGTCTTGAGTGTCTAAGAAAAGAGAGAGAGGAGATTCAGGGAATCCAGTCAAGAGAAAATGAAAGGATACAAGTCCTCCTGGTAAGTCATCATCCCTTCCCTGGGCACCCTCTTCCTCAGGTCCAGGGCCTCCCTGAAACAGAGGCAACAAAGCATATAGGCCTGTGAGGTCATTCTGAGTTCGAATCCTGACTCTGACGCTCACTAGATTTATGACCCCAACAATTCTGTATCCTCAGTTTATTTATCTGTAAAGTGGAGATTAAAAATTGTCACTACCTCACTGAATTTCTGTGAGGATTGAATGAGACCGTGTCTGTCACGTAGCTTAGTGCTGTGCACGTGGTATGCATTTTGTAAAAGGCATGAGGTAATGTGTCCCCACCATATCCTCTATACCCCCTCTGAGCCCCACCCTTTTAGAAGCTCCAGCAGAAGGTGCTGAGGCAAGGCTGGGTGGTCTAGCTCCCAGAAATAGTGTGGCAGGTGGAAAGGAAACCTTCCTACAGTTCCAAGTCTGTCTGGGGACCCAAGGCAGGGTGGGGGGTCTCTGATTTTACCACCAGACCTTGGAAGATCTGGGCCAGGAGGGAGATGGGAGTGAACGAAGGAAAAAGAGGGAAAAGGAAGAGGAGGAGGAGGAGAAGGAAGAATAACTTCCTCCTGCCCCCTCAGACTCAGGTGGCCACCAAGAGACAAAAAGTGATTTCCGAGTTTGCGCATCTGAGCCAGTTCCTGGAGGAACAGCAGAACATTCTCTTGGCCCAGCTGGAGAGGCTGGATGAGGACATCTTGAAGCAACGGGATGAGTTTGATGTCCTGATCACTGAGGAGATCTGCCGATTTAGCGCCCTGATCGCAGAACTAGAGGAGAAGAGAGAGAGGCCGGCAAGGGAGCTCCTGACGGTGAGGCCTGAGCCCCGCCCCACCTGTGCTCGCCTATATTTGCTGCATCTTTACCTTGTCCAAGCCATGTCTCCTTCACCCACACATCTCCCTATCCCAGATAGAAGCTGGGTCACAGGACCAGAAGTTCTGAATTCTCGTCCTTGCTTCGTCAAGAATGCCCTGGTGACTTTGCTCCCTGGTCTCGGTCTCTCCATCCCACTATCCATCAAATAGGGAAGATGCTTTCCTTATCTTCCTCACGGGGATTTTGTGAGGATCCAACAGTAAGATGGGAGTGAAAGTAGCACTTTGAAAAGCATCATGTACTATGTAAACAAATGTCAGGTGCTATTTCCAAGGTGAGCTATTCTCTGTATCCTGACTGACCCACCAGTCAGGAAGCTCTTCCTGGTCTATTTCACTTCCTCACACTGGAAGAGAGATATTGGGGTCCCAGCAAGGCATCAGAAAGGCTACACGATTTAGGGGAACACAGTCAGGGCTGAGAAACAGGAGACTGTGGGATGGGACTTGCCTTTGCCTCCAGCTAGCAGGAGCAGGTCACTTCACATCTGAGTCTAAAAAATAAAGAGGTTGGGCTCCATGGTCCTTGAAACCTCGTAAACCCTAAAACTCTGTGACTGTAGGATCTGGTCCTTTTTCTGTCCAGGGCTATTAATATGGTATTTTGTCTTTCTAGTTATAAGAAAAGGGGAAGGGGGAGGGTGGAGACTGAATCCCCGCTCTCTCTCTCCCCTTCTCCTAGGATATCAGAAGCACTCTAATAAGGTAAGCGGTACAGTTTTTCTCTTCTCTTTTCCTTCTTACATATATGTACATGCACGACATGCCTAGTTACTGCCATGAAAGTATACAACATTCTCACTTTATTAAGGATAAAAATTCACGTGTAAACTTGCTCATGCTCAAATGCATTCCCACATACAGCCATAGACACACATCCCTGCATAGCATTGCCCAGGAGTGGGCAGTGGGGTCCACCCTAGAGGAGGCCTGTGTGCCTGTGGGAACTGGCATCTCCATGTCCAGTGAGAAGAAGGCAGCTGGCTGAGTCTGGAGGCATTGCTAAGGCAGATAATTTCCAGACCCCGCCATTTCTGTGTCCCTAGATCTGAAACCAGAAAGTGCCGGAAACCAGAGGCTGTGTCCCCTGAACTGGGCCAGAGGATTCGGGACTTCCCCCAGCAGGCCCTTCCACTGCAGAGGGAGATGAAGACGTTCCTAGGTAAGAGGACCCCACAGGGCACAGGTGGCCCTGAAGCCTGGGTTTAGGAATGGCCTCCATGCTAGGCTGCCTGATGCTCGTGTGACTTTTGGCAAGGCTGTACCCTTCCTGTGATTTGGTTTCCTTATGTGAAGATCTTTGTAAAATCTACTTATCAGGATGATGTGACAATGAAGAGAGATAATAAATGTTAAGACTTCTGGAAAAAACTTAGCTGATTTGAAAAATAAGTAAACAAATAAATCTGATCAATTGGCATTAAGCAGTAGAAAAGATAATGATTAACGAAATCTGTCATTCTCAATAATTTAAAAAATCCACAGAGGCATTTTTAATACATGATAAGTTTTTGATGATGAATATTGTTAATTAATAACCAGCAACAGTACTTCTCTTTGCCCTGTGGTCACTGACTTCCCTCCTTCCTCTTTTCTCTCGCTTTCCCCCATTAGTCTGGTTCTCACAATTGAACTGCTCCTGTGGTGACAATGCCCCCCTTTTCTGGAACAGGGAGTGGTGGTAGGATAGGGTTTGGAGGCTTTGAAATGAGAGTCATGAATGTGGCTCTCTGCCAACACCCCCCTCACATATGACATCATGAGTGATGCCACCTATGCCACCTATTTCTAGATGACCCACCCACAAAAATGTCACCCTAGAAGAGCTTTCTGCATGAGTCCACTTCCTGCAAGTACTCCCAGTGGCCTGGCAGTGAGGAAACTTTACCCTAATCAAAGGCTGACTTTTGACTATCCAAAAAATTGTTTCTAAGCAGAATGAGAAATAAATTAACCCAGTTATCCATTCATTAAGTGGATGTTTCTTGAACATTGACTATGTCCTGGGCTGTGTGCGAGGCACTGAGGATATAGAGGCGAGCAAGGCAGACGTGGTCCCTGCCGCTCAGAGCTAGGGCAGTGGGTCTTAAAGTGGGGCTCCTGGCCAGCAGCATCATCCCCTGGGAACTTGTTAGAAACGCAGATTCTCAGCCCCACCCCAGGCCACCTGAATCAGAAACACGAGTGTTTTAGCAACTGCTCCAGGGGACTCTGGTGCAAGCTCAAGTTTAGAACTACTGGTCGAGAGGGTTCTGGCTTCCATTCTTCTCTTTGTCCCTTCCCTTCTCTAGGCCTGTTTCCTCATCATTAAATGTTCTACGGTTTTGTGAGACTAAAGAAATCTCATTGTTTTTTATTTCCTCTTTACAGAAACACTCTGCTTTGAGTTGGACTATGAGCCAGGTAAGCAGCCTACGTCAGGATGGGAGGGAATGAGGAATCTAAAATTGAAAAGGACAGATAGCTTTGCAGAGTTCTGCAAATATATTGTCACACACACACACACACACACACGTCACTGCCTTTATAAAGCGTGTAGGAGAACCATGAAGAAAGGACAGGTGCACACACATATCACATACCTGGCATGAAGCTCATGTTCTGATCTGCTCATGATGAGCGGATAGAAAGATTAAATCAGAATGGGACAAGGTCTATCAAGAAAGGCTTCCTGGAGGAGGGGAACTTTGATCTGTGTTTGGAATCGCATTCTTAGAACCATTGGGAACCTGTACTCCTTCTCAGGTGTTGTTTCCTAGGTGAGCGTTAGGAGGAGGGCAGCCTCTGGGTGAGAAAGGAATGAACAGAATGGAGCCCACTCAAGGCTGTTGTTCCCAGTCTGCCAGCCAAAGACCTTGGGAAGTCATAGAGTTGTTTATTGGAAGGGACTCTAACCCATGGACGTATCTGAATTTATGAATTTGTCTCAATTTATGGATACTAAAAGTAACTATGCAGGGGTCTGCAGAAGTTTTTGATGTTAAAAAGTGGTTCTCTGACTCTGATGATTTTAGAATTGCTGAGGCAGAATGAATAACCTGCGAGTGAGCCCGAGAGCTTGCCAGGAGCAAAGACTGTGAATGAGTCATAAGTGCCCAGGGAGGAATCATGAAGTTAGGACTGAGGGGAGACTGTCTCCACCCTCCGAGATAGGAGATACAGGAGGGGGAGGAGGTGATGTGTCAGCAGCAGGAGGAGATCAGAGCAGGCACGCACAGCTTTGGGAGTCAACTAGTTTGCAGGGAGCAGAACTGCTTTCCAGAGGACCGCAAAGAGCCAGACGAGAGCGTGGATATCCAGCTGACGCATCCTCGCATCCTCGGAGGCATGCTTCTCGGGCTTTAACATGCGCACCAATCACCTGTGGATCTTGGTAAGATGCAGATTCCATCTCAGGTGGTCTGGGGTGAAGCCTGAGGGTCTAGTTCTAACACATTCCCAGGTGATAACCATGCTGCTGGTGCGTGTAGGCACTATACACATTGTTGATAATAACACTAACTGGTGGATGCCAAGGGGGATTTTTAGGCCTTTCTTGAAGGTGATAACATGTCTGTTGACATCTGTGTTGCTTTTGGTTTTCCCCACAGCTCACATCTCTCTAGACCCCCAGACTTCCCACCCCAAGCTCCTCTTATCTGAGGACCACAAGCAGGCTCGGTTTTCCTACAAATGGCAGAACTCACCAGACAACCCCCAGCGTTTTGACCGGGCCACCTGTGTCCTGGCCAGCAGTGGATTTACAGGAGGGAGACACACCTGGGTGGTGAATGTAGACTTGGTCCACGGGGGCAGCTGCACCGTGGGTGTCGTCAGCGAGGACATGCAGCGGAAGGGCGAGCTTCGGCTGCGGCCGGAGGAGGGGGTGTGGGCCCTGAGACTGGCTTGGGGCTTTGTCTCAGCCCTGGGATCCTTCCCTACACGGCTGGCCCTGGAGGAGCAGCCTCAGAAGGTGCGGGTGTCTATCGACTATGAGGTGGGCTGGGTAACTTTTGCCAATGCTGTCACTCACACGCCCATCTATACTTTCACTGCCTCCTTCACCCAGAAGGTCTTCCCCTTCTTTGGGCTCTGGGGCCGAGGGTCTAGTTTCTCTCTGAGCTCCTGAGAGGGTGCAATTACCCTCCTCTAAGTACAAGTCTCAAAGAGAGGACCTTATGGACTTGACCCCTGGCTGCATCACCTGGAAGACTTGGCACAGAAATTACTGCTTTAGATGATATAATGAGTCAGAACTTTGGCAAGGGACAAGATGAGATGACCTTCAATCTGCTGACGAAGCCCTTTCCTCCATGCCCAGTGGATGCTCAGCGTATCTGGGGACTCAGACCACTGCCAGACCTCCTCATCACCATCCCCACTAGGCACAGAAGTAGCTGTGCAGAGGAGGGAATACTGGATTTGGAGTCAGAAGACCTGGATTCTAAACCCAGCCCTGTAACCAACCAATTGTGTGATCTTAAGCAAGGCATCTCATCTCTCTTCATCTTGTTTTCTTCCAAAAATATTAGGGTTAATTTACTCACACCCTCAAGAAACATTTATTGTGTGTTAATTATAAACCAAGCAGTATGGTAGCCACTGGTGATATGAAAATAAAAATTTTTTAAAATTGTCCCATATCTGAAGGAGCTCATGGGAAGAGACAGAGACATAAAGAGGAAATCACAGTACCATGTAATGGGCGCTGTGATAGAGATCTGACCTTGGGGTTAGGGAAGCCAGAGGAGGGAGTATAACCCTTCTTGGATGTCAGTGGGTGAGTCAGGATGGCTTTCTGCAAAGAGTGAGTCTAAAAGATGAATATCGTGAATGAGGAAAGGAGGGGAAGAAGAATCTCAGGGAAGAGGGATGGCAGAGAACTGGCTGGATGATCCATGACTCAAGAGACACTGGGTCATTCCACTATCCTCATGAGCAGATGGGGCCACCCCCACCCCTGACAGCAGTCAATGCTTCCCTCCTCCTGGTAGTGTCCTTCTGGCCAAGATGAAGATGGGAATTGGTGGGAGGGGACCAGGGAGGCATGGCCATAAACCACAACCCAAGGACCACACTCAACTTCTGGGGAAAATCCTCTTCCTGATCTGTTGATCGCCATCAGTCAAATAATGAGATGAAAAGAATTAGATGGTGGAAAGGAATGAGTCTCAAATAGCTCAGCTGTGTGAGCCAGAACAGCACCGTCTTAACCCTTGTATGAGGCAAAAGGATCCCAGGTGGAGGCAGGGGGATAAACTGGATGACCTGTGACCTTTAGCCCAAAGAGTTGAGACTGCTCTAGGGCTGGACAAGAAGTGACATCTGAGAGATGAGGTGGAAAAAGAGAGACAGTTAGGGATTTGGAGAAGATGTGTGGATTTGGGGTGGAGAGCTCTAGGAGAGACAGGAAGCCAGGTGGTATTGGGGGAGTCTGTGACCACGTGGTGTGAAGAAGCTGAGTACTGATGATGCCAGAAATCCCTGTGCCTGGTGCTGATTCTGGGAGAGGTACAAGCACTAACACATGACTGCCTAGAATTTGGAAAATGATTATCAGTCATCCCCAGGGGGAGTTTTAAATCCTATGCACAATAAAAGTATCGTCTCAGCACCTTTTGTTTTCTAGTTCTTGTTGGTGTTGTCATTTATTCTGCTTAAACATATCCTTCACTGACAATCTCTTTAACATTGTCTCTGTTTACTCTACTCAGACATAAACCAAAATGTTTCTATCATCTCCCCACTGGGGCCCCAGGAGGAGTGAACCATCCAGCGGGCAGTTTCAAAGGGAGCCGGCACAGGCTTAGAAGTCACCCAAGAACTTCTGTTGCTCATCTCAGCTCAGCAGGTAGAAAAGACGTGGAGGTTAGGAGCCAGGGATTGGAGGGGGGCTGAATTGCTTTCTCTGGGAGTGTTCAGCATTTCCTACAAAAATGTATATTCAAGAAAAATAGATGCAAATTCTCTATATAATGGTAAAACATATCCAAGGCCCCCAAACCTGGGATTCCACCAAAAAGTGGATTGCATTCTTCTATTTATTTTTATTGGTTTGGGCTGGGTCTTTAAAAATGACCATTAGCCTCTAGGTTAAATATGTTTGAAGATCCTGGCCTGCTGGAGGGCTGAACACACATTATGTCACTTAATCGTGGCAACTGATGAGGTAGCTCCTTTTACTATCCCCACTTTTCTTCACTGTTAAGTGAAGAAAGCTGAAGCCTGGTGAGTTTTGGTTATTTGCCCAGCCAAGATCATACAGCCATGATTTTTTTTTTTTTTTTTTTTTAAGGATTGGCACCTGGGCTAACAACTGTTGGCAATCTTTTTTTTTTTTTTTTCTGCTTTATTTCCCAAGCCCCCCCCCCCCCCCCCCCCCCGCCCCCGGTACATAGTTGTATATCTTAGTTGCATGTCCTTCTAGTTGTGGGATATGGGACGCTGCCTCAACGTGGCCTGACGAGCGGTGCCATGTCCTCGCCCAGGATCTGAACCCTGGGCCGCCGCAGCGGAGAGCAAGAACTTAACCACTCGGCTGCGGAGCCAGCCCCACAGCCAGGATTTTAATTCATGTCCGTCTCAAGAGCTCTTAACCGCTCTACTACACTGCCTTGTTCAGAAATAGGTGCCCAGGTGGATCCTGGTGAATATTTTAATGCCGGCCACACTCTCCACAACTGACTTGGATTCAGAAAGACAATTTCTATTTCTTACACTGAGAAATAAAACTGCTAGTGAGTGAAAATACTCTGCTTGGGCTGTCAGCACCTGCTTCTCTCCTGGAGTAATTGTATTTGAGGTTTACTTGTTTTAGAGGGTGGAGTGAGCACAGAGGGAACAGGTGGATCCTAAAACATTATGACTTCAAGATAAGGCAGCTCGATGAAGCTCCATGCTCTGCTTTTCACAGAGTCTGGATTCAGGGTTCCCGCCTCCAGAGAAGCACTGAATTCAGGAGGTCCCAAGCTTCCAATCGCCCTCTCCAAGACTCCAAAGGAGCAGTGCATACTTGTAGTGACATCCATATTTTTTCACAGCTTACACTGTCACAGCTCTTTCTATTACAAAGAATGGAGACTCACTCAAGTTAGTTCAAATAACAGGAAAGTGTTTTATAAGAACAGACATGTGAATATGGAAAATGGGATTTTCCACCACTTGCTAGGCCTCATGGGAAGCTGTGGTGGGGGTGACAGGAGTGGTGGGGTGACATAACCAAATCCCAAAGGAAGAACCAGAGATTTTAAAAATGTTAATAATAATGGGCCAGCCCGGTGGTGTAAGGGTTAAGTTCATATTCTCTGCTTCGGCAGCCCGGGTTTCGTGGCTCGGATCCTGGGTACAGACCTAGCACTGCTCTTCAGGCCGTGCTGTGGAGGCATCCCACATACAAAAAACAGAGGAAGATTGGCACAGATGTTAGCTTTGGTCAATCTTCCTCACCAAAAGAAAAGGTTAATAATAATAACAAACACATATAGAGTTCATTTTGGCCAGTCATTATAATAAATATTTTATATATAAACTTATTTAATCCTCACAGCAACCCTATGAGGGGGTACTATTATTAATAGCCCTATTTTATGCATGAGAGAACTGAGACATGTGGAGGTTGAGTAACTGGTCCCAAGTTAGCAAAGAGTAAACAGCACAGCAATAACACACATTACACATTAGACATTAATAACACATTTGAATTCAGATGGTTTAGCTCCCAAGTCTGTGCTCATGTCCGTTATGTAATACTGCCTCTGTATGTGTAAGAACTGATAGGAAGGCCACTTGAAGTCCAAGGAAGCTTAGAGACTGGATTATCCTGTGGCCACTGAGCAGCACAGGTCATGGACACTCGCTCCAGTACACGGCCACACATGTGGCTTTGATTCCCTGTGCTGCTGCTCTTTCCACCAACTAATGAGGTGTTCATCACACACCGATTTTGAATTTCCAAGAGAACTTGATGTTCAGTTGGTTATCATTGTCCCACTTTGATAAAATCTTTCTCATTAGGCCACCTCATAGGCTTGATTGACCAACCATCTGCTGGTCAGATGCCCACCCCAGTCCAATCATCTGTAGTCATATCAGAAGAGGGGAGAGGGGCTGGCAGGCACCTGCAGGCTAACTGACTCTCCAGTGGAGGGAGGCCCTTGGAGCTCCTCAGTCTCCTCCCACTCCTGGGTAGGATAGTTCTGGGCAAATTCTCTGTGTGACAATAACTCAACTAGGATGCAAGTATGGCTAGCTGTCACCTCCAGGAGTGCTCTTTTCTTGGCTAATGTCTTGTTCTTAGATTTGGTGTCTCCTGTTTCTCTGAGACCTACAGCTTCCTGCCTAGTAACTATACCCTCCTTTATTTGAACATCTACGCTAGGCTTTTTCCCCTTCTGCCTCCCCTTAAACCCCCAACTTCCTGCCCCCAATCTATCTGGCACCAAGAGTCCAGAGTGGTTTTCCTTAAACACCACTTGTTCCGTTCACACCTGACTCAAAAATCTTTAATGGGTGCCTACATCTTTGTGTCACTAAACTAATCCTCTGCTTGATTTCTGGTCTTCCCCATTCCTGAATAGTCCAGATTAATCAGGTCAGTTTCCTCGGACTCCTACATATGTGCTGTGGCTTTTTTCTACCTCCATATTTTCATTTGTGGAGCTATCCTGATCTGAATGCTGTCACCTTTCTCTCCCGCTGTTCAATCCCCACCTCCCTCAGGAAGCCGACCCCAACATTCCAAGCCTCACTCTCTCCTCTGGACCCCCACAGCACTTAGCAACTGTGACACTTAATTTAACGTGTCACATACTCTCTTGTTATTCCGTATATGCTTGTACTGGTTCCACAGCTAGATTATAAACTTCTGAGCGCAGAAGTAGAATAAGACAGAATTACCACATTTGAATGTTTACAACATGTTAGGCACTACAGCAGGCACCTAGCATACATAACAAAATTTAATTCTTACGACAGTCCCAGGCCGCAGGTACCATTATCCTCATTTTACAGGGAGTAGTACTGAGGCTCAGAGAGATGAAGTTGCCCAGGGTTACAGAGGTATTAGGTGTCAGGACTGGGACTTGAACTCAAGTCTGACACACATCTGAGTTCCCACTCTTTGCACCATAAGGCAGCACCTCCTGTGGCCATGTTTTATTCTTTATATCCCTCAGTGCCTAGTATAGTACTGACTATTTCAGCAAAGACTCAATAAATACTAGTTAAAGGCTGCCTTTGTTGAACATGGGACATCAAGAAGGTCCTTATATTTTCTATTAATTCATTCATACATCCACTTGACACATTTCACTGGGCACCAACTATGAGCCGGGCACTGTCCTAGACGCTGGAGACACAAAGACAGAATACTGTCCTTACTCAACCAAAGAAGTGATGTACAAATAATTAATACACAAATGTATGTTATCCATTGCTCCATAAAAAACCCCACAAATTTAGTCTTAAAACAACACACATTTATTATATCACAGTTACTTTGACATTTATTACCTCACAGTTTCTGTGGGTCAGAAATTTGGGTCCTCTGCATAGGGTCTTACAAGACTGCAATCAAGATGTCAGCTGGGCTGGGTTCTCATCTGGAGGCTCAACTGGGGAAAATAATCCCCTTCCAAGTTCATGCAGGCTGTTAGCAGAATTCCTTTTCTTGCAGCTGCAAGACCAATGGCCTCTACTTCTTATTGGCTTAAGGTTGGAGGCTGCTGTCAGCTCCTAGAGGCTGCCTGCTGGCCGTGGGGCCACTTCATCAATCCAGCAATGAGAGTCTCAAGAGTGAGTCTGTTAGCAAGGGGGAGTCCATACAACGTAACACAGTCACTGAAGTCACATCCTATCCCCTTTGCCATATTCCATTGATTAGAAGAAAGTCACAGATCCTGCTCATGATCAAGGGGAGAGGATCACACAAGGGCATGAACAGCAAGAGAGGAGGCTCATGGGGGGCCACCCTAGAGTCTGTCCACCACAAAAATAATAAGTGCCAGGTGAGTGGTACAGACAATAGGCGCTACAGGAGCTCAGAAGGAATATTCCATCCAACAGACCTTCCAGTTCCATGCACAGAGGTGGTCTCACCACTATTGAGCTCATGCCATCCAGGTGCCTGGGTACTCCCATTTTAATATGAGATTGTAAGAGATGAGCATTATTATCATTTCACAGGCAAAATGGAGATCTTGGATCCTGACCTCTGCAGTGGGAACCACCAGCACAAACTTGGTTCAGGAAGGAGGATGTGAGCATTGTCCAAGTGTCAGAGGGTCAGGCATCAGGTCACGGCTGTGGGGGTGAGAAAAGGGGGTCATGTTCAGGAGATGGCAGGTCTGAAGGTACATGGGGTAGACCTAATGGAAAGCCAGACAGGTTGGAGAAAGGAGATCAAGGAGGCTGAGGTGAGTCTGAGATGAGGTCGTCCAGGGATGAACAGGTCAGAGCTGCTGAGGATGACAGAAGAAGTGATTCGTTGATTCTTTTCTCTAACTCGGGATAAATAGCCTCTTATTTCTGTGGAGCACTCCTAGAAATAAAGAAATCCTTCAGTGTATTCCGTTGAATCTTCTACTGGCCAGGTAGCATGAAGATACAAAAGTTAACAGAGAAGTAGATCTCTTTGACTTTGATAAAGCCCATGAGCATGTCTATGCTTGTGTGGGTTTGCATGTGTAAACACATATGGGAAGAAAGATGAGACGGCTCATACCTGGCCAATAAGTCACTGGCATTCTAGAAGAAAGAGAATGAGAGAGAGAATCATAATTAGTTTGCAGGTTCCTGTCACCTCCAAATTCCCTCCCTGACCTGCTATTGGATGCCACTCTGGGGGGTGACCTTGAGAACTGGAGAGGATAGCGCCCCCCTCACCCCACTTTGCTGTAGCAGCATTGTGAGGCCTTGGACAAGCCGCCACCACATGTTACAGGGAAGCCTCTCCTTCTTAGACCTCCCAGAAGGGTGCCACAGGTAAGCTGCCCTGCCTACTAACTGGGGAAAATCCCCATCTTTGGGAGGTGTCTCAAGGTATGTACCTTCAGCGTGTTGGCGTCCAGTTCCTTAGCTGTCCTCTCCAGATCAGTGACCACGTTGTTGAGCTGAGTTATTGCCCTGGAGATGTCAAAGATTTTGGACACCTCTGCTGGCATGTCCTCCAGTTGGTCTGGCCACTGCTGAGGGAGGGTCTCCAGTTGTCTCCTGGTTTGGTGCTGGCTCTCCAGCTCAGCCTCCAGCCTGTCGGTCCCACAGTCTACCTGAAACTACAGAAAAGGGACTCCCTAAGATTCAGTGTCAAATGTCTCCCTGGTCCTTCACAGTCTCTGAATACTCTGAGTGAGAATGTTAATTCCTCAGTCCTCTTCCTCTTGTGGCATTGCCTCTGTGGGTCACAGGCATTGCAGAGGCACCTGTGTTCCTCATAAATGTGGGTACACCTTCCCTCCCACCTCACACTCTTGTGAACATCCACGGATGCCATATCACACACAGTGGGCACACATACACACACACACACACACACACACTGCTCAGCAATATCTTTCCACTGCCTGCTTTTAACACCCTTCAGGTTACAAGGTGAGAAGGGACCCCCACCTAAGTGGGCAAGAGGGACAGAAAGGTAGACCATCAGAGACAGAGATAGAGACCTACAGTTTGTGTGGTCATTTTCAATTGATGAGCCGCTTGTCTCCTTTGATCCTCACCGTGAGCCAGGTGGAACAAGATTGGCTTTCATTTAACATATAAACCACATGAAGATCAGAGGGCTTGACTTGCCCCAGGTCACTCAGCCAGCAAACCATGAGGCCGAGCCCAGCCCCCAGGTTGCCTGTAGGACCTCCTCCTACATTAGTCTGCTCCAGACAGCAACATGGCCAGAACAGGGAGCAAGGGCGCTGAGGACACTCTGAGGTGTCCTTCCCAAGACTCCGCACATCTCACCTGCACAGCCTGCAGTTTCTCCTCCTCCTGAGCCCTGAGCCGCCGAAGTTCCTCAGTGTCTTTTCTGAGCTTCCTGCTTCTGCGGTTGAGTCGTTCCTAGAGAGACGGACACACTTGCTTGTCACACTACGGATGAAGGTGGTGCTTAATCAAACATGGTGCGGGTCCTGAACCCAGGATGAGGCTAAAGTAAAATTCTGTTTAAAAGTAGGCAGTCCTTGGGCTGGCCCAGTGGCATAGCGGTTAAGTTCACGTGCTCCGCTTCTGTTGCCCTGGTTCATCAGTTAGGATCTTGGGTGTGGACCTGCACACCGTTTATCAAGCCATGTTGTGGCAGGCGTCCCATATATAAAGTGGAGGAGGGTGGGCACAGATGTTAGCTCAGGGCTAATCTTCCTCCAAAAAAAAGGCAGTCCTTAAAGCATCCTGCTTGGGATAAGGAACATGAGTTTATTTAATGGATAATGATGGGGAAGAAGTTATGGGCAATTTTTTTTTTCCCCAAAGATTGGCACCTGGGCTAACAACTGTTACCAATCTTTTTTGTTTTCTGCTTTATCTCCCCAACCCCCCCGTACGCAGTTGTATATCTTAGTTGCACGTCCTTCTAGTTGTGTGGGCAATTTTTTTAAAAGCCTTAACTACACAAAAATAATGTAGTAACAGAAGCTTTTCTACTTGACTTCAGGGTGTTTTTTTCCAACATCTAAAAGTTGTACGCTGATCACTGGCAATTCTTACTACTTCACATCAACAAGTGAAGCAAGTCTAGAGAGGCTGACTTAGGGGAGATGCAAAGCCTCTGGTACCACTCCCTGGCCTGGCTGGGATGGACAAGAGCCCTCTATTGGATGCAAACCCACAGCCCAGGGAAGCATGTGACCTCTCTCTAAATCATAAATCAGTGTCCAAATGGGTCCTGAAGCTAAGGATATAATGAATGATTTCAGTTTCAAAAAAATTTGCTTTTGGGTTTTTGATGAGGGAAGCAAAAATAAACAAAGCCAGTACTGATAACAACATAGGCCTTTAATGAATCAAAGTGGAAGAAAGGTGAGGGCCAGAGGGCAGGTGTCAACAAAAGATTCTGGAAATATTCTTGTAATCTCTTGTTAGATTAGTTATAAAATGTATTTGCCCTACCAGATAAAAGGTCATACAAAGCCGTAGCAATAAAATGGTGTGGTACTGGTGCAAGAACAAATCAAAAATGACAGAAGAGAGAGCTCAGGGACAGGCCCATGTTTATAAAGGAATTTAAAAAAGAAAAAGTGGTACATAAATCAGTGAGAGAAGGGACAGAATCTATAGAGACCATGTTGAGAAAACTGGCCTGCAAGAATAGAGAAAAATAAAGGTGGATCCCTACCTCAAACCATATGTGGAGATAGACTTCAGGTAGATTAATGACCTAAGTGTGAGAGGTAAAACTATAAAGTTAAAGGAAAATCATGTTAGAGAATAAATTTGGGACCTATGGGCAGGGAAAGATGTCTTAGTATAACACCCCAGAAGTACAAACCATGAAGGAATTATTTAATTTGATTCCCTCAAAATTAAATATTTCTGCTCAGTGACAACACCATGGACAAAATTAACAGAGAAATGACAGATTAGGAGATGATATCTGCCAAGTGTAAAATCAAGAGACTTAATTGTAGAATGTAAAAAGGAAAGGCTACAAATCAATAAGAAGACAGGAACCCAAGAGAAAAATTTGCCAAGAATATGAAGAGTTAATTCACAGAAGAGGGAATAGGAAAAGGGCTAAAGTGCATGTGAATCGATGCCCAAACTCACCCATGATTAGAGAGATGGAAATTGGCACAACGATGAAATAGTATTTGACTGACACTGATCAGATTAATAAAAATTAGACAACTGGAAAATGCCAGGGGTGGGGGATGGATGTGGATATAAGGAACGTACTGCAGGCTGGTGAGACGTGCACTAGCACAGCCACTCTGGTGAGGGTCCGGGCCACCTAAGCATGCTTTCCTCTGTAAGCCAGTGGTCCTGCTTCTGGGTAAATATCCCAGAGAACTCCTCACTTATGTGCTAAGAGGACATGAACACTACAGAATTGTTTGTGGTAACAGAGAGTTGGAATCAGGTAAAGTACATTCCTGGGGAAATGGATGAGTAGAGTGTGGCAGACGCCTCCTACAGAATACTATGCAGTTGTCATAAGCAATGGACTATATGACACACAAAACATGCACTGATCTTAAAAACACGGTGGAGTGGAAAAGCAAGAAATAGAAGGAGGTCTATAATATAACTTTGTTAATTCAATATACAAGCACACAATACAGAAATATGTGTTTTTACCAAACCGTCTATGAATAAAAATACAGTAAATGCTTTAAATGGTTGCCCATGATGGAGAGGAATGGTGATTAACTGGAACGAACAAGTAAAACAAGAAAGGGATTTGTGGACTAAAGATAAGGATGTGCTATTGAGTGAAGAGCGTGTGTTTCATTAACTGAATCCTTCCCACCTCAGGTGAAAAAAAAAAAATTAGCAGATTTTGCTGTTGTTGTTGACTGTTTATGAGGAATATGTTTTGTTTTTGTCATTTTTGTCTGGTCCCCTCTCATAAACTCTTAAAATGTGTTGCTTCAGGAAGAGCCCCACGTTACCGGAGATGTTCGTGTGGAGGTTGGGGTTGGAGGAGATGACTTTGAAAGTTCTGGCTCTGAGATTCTGCGGATGCAAATGTCAAGGGACTGTGGGTGAGAGATCGGCAAGGACATCCATGCAAACAAAAAGCTTCAGTAAGCAGAGGAGACAATGATGTCACTAGGAAGTTATTAAAAACTTGTCATGTCACTGGGTGTCACCTGCAGTCATTTCCCTTCAGAGAAGGAATAAAACACTCAGTGGAGGTGTGGGAGGTAATAAATGGGCATCGTGGATTTCACTCATGGGTCTCAATGGTGAAGGAGGAGGCTGGGCTGGGGAATTGTTCGTGTGACTACAAAAGTTCAGGTCTCATAAAGCTCAAAAAAGCAAACAAACAAGCTTCACCTTGCTACCTCATCAATCTACTCTCTGTCTCTGTCCTCACAATTGAACATGACTGCTGCGCCACTGGGCCAGCCCCTCACAATTGAACTTGAATGAGTAGTCAGTTCCCACTGTCTTCCCCTCCTCATGGGCCCTTTGCTCCTCTGCCAACTGTTTTGTTTCTCATCACTCTTTTGAAACTTCTCTCTCCACGGTCACCACTGATCTCCAGGAATGAAGTTCTCAGGCTTCCTATTGTCTGATGTAATTCTCCCCTCATGTCCCACCTCACTCTCCCCACCCCAAAGCCCTGTCCTTCCTTGACCTCCTTGAGGTTGTTTCCTTAACACTTTTCTATCTCCAAACTATATCTTTCACTTTCCATCTGGCGGTTTAAGATCTTATTGCAATTCCCAAACCAGATCTTTCTCCTAACAGTCAATCCCACGTTTCCAGCTGAGGGCTAATTATCTCCTACTGCCCTATTGGCAGCTCAAAACCAATCTGGAGAAATCATGCTTATGATCCCCACTTTCTCCCGCAATCCACTACTCTTGACCTCCATGCTTCTGTCATTGGACCCACCAGTCTGCCTGTCACCCAGATTGAAATCTCAGACCTATTTCATCTTTTACCTATGCTACTCCTCTCTTAAAATGACTTCTCATTACCAAAGATAAACCCAAACTCCTTAATGCAGGATCCAAGGCTGTCCGTGACCTAACCCTATTTACAACTCCAGCGTTACCTCTCCCTACTCTCTCCATGTTCTCTGCAGCAGCCAAACAGAGTCACTTGGGGTTTCCTGAACACACCCCATGCAGCCACACCTCCTCACGGCTTCCTTTTTAATTCCCTCTGGAAGGAATGCTATCTATTTCTGCCTGTCAAAATCAGGCCCATTCTTAAGATCCAGTCCAAAAAGCCACAGTCCTATCTTCTGGCATAGTTGAAAATTTAATAAAGACTTTAAAGTCAACTGCAAACAATGCATAAAGTAAAAAAGAAAGCAAAGATAACAGCAATAAAGAATAATGCATGAAATAAAGATAATACCGATCTATCATTTACAATATCGAACATGAGTAAGGTAAAGTCCTCTGTTCTTCAAAAAATTGTTCATTTTTGCATTAAAATAATATTTAGTGGATGCATATCATGTGAATAAAGCACACGTTAGAACTAAAAAGCAAAATTCTACAAACTTTTATCTTCCTAAAATATTCTTCTGGGAAAAAAACCAAATTGAAATATAGGGAATAGTATAAGACTTGTTTTGTCTTAATGGATACGTTTAAAAGTTTGTGATTCTACCAGATATCAGATAAAATGTGGTTTCCAGTATAAAAAATTGACCAAAAAGAGCATTAAGTAGTGATAAAACATGAGAACGTAGCAACACTGAAATTCTTTCTCAAATGGCTTACTAACAAAACTCATGAAAGAAAAAGTGGTTAACAGGCAAAAAGCTGCCTTTTTCTGATACAGTTTCCAAAAAAATTACCAACTTTCGAAAAGCATCCTCCTTATCGAACTAAAAATGTCCCAAAATCTGGATGAGAATGATGTCACTCGTTATATTTTATGAGGAAAAGTGGTGTTGATGACTAAACCTAACAATGTCCATGTGATTGTGCATCTAGAAAAGGTCAGGAAATTAACTTAAAGGATATATGAGCTCAGCAAAGACTCTCATTTGATCTACAAGTACCAATTGCCAAAAAATGAACCTTATAAAATACAAGGTTTAAGTAAAGACAATTTAGCATCTGTTTCAGAAACACAAATGAAAACACAGTGATATATTCGACTATTAGTTGATAAAATTAAGTAAGCCCCCAAAAGTTATAATCATTAATGTAATCAACCAATTTAATGCAATGCCAATTAAAATCTGAGGGAATGCTTTATAAAACTTAGAAACATTGCATAAGAAAATTCCTCTGAAAAGACAGTCAGAAGAACATCAGGTTACAAAAAATTATTATATGGCAAAGATGCTTATAGATTTTTTAAAAAACAAAACAAGTATTAAAACTATATAACAATTTTAGAAAAGAAAAAATAATCAATGGACTAGAGTGAAAAAAAACCCTGCTATTATGAAAATTTAATTTATGTCAAACCAGAAACAACACATAGATGTGGAAAGGACTCACTCTTACAGACATGTTTTGGGGACAGCTGGATGTCAGCATAAAGAAAAATTAACATAGTGTCCTCCTTTATACAACACAGTATACTAAATTCCAAACAAGCAAGGAATTAACTAATATTTAAAAAGGAAACAGAAAAGCAAATCATTTAGATGAATTTCTAAGTAAGACACTGATTATATTTTTTTAAACAATAGAACTGATTTACATACAAACTTCTAAAAGTTTTGCCCCAAAATACAATAAATAAGAAAAGAAATAACAGAATAAGAAAAATGGTTATGAAACATAACGAATATAGTTTATTATCCAAAAGACAAACTACGTTTATGCAGTCATGTAAAAGGTATGCTCTGATTCTAGGGGAAAATGCAGACAGCGAGTCTTCATATAGAAGAAAACCTCACCACTAGCATTCATAATCAAGCAAAGCAAAAAACTTCAGTCACTGTTACATATGTAGGAAATCAGCAAAATACATTAAAGTAATTGACACTGACATAGGTTGGACAGTTGGGGAAACAAGTGTACAAAAAGGACTTTGTAGCATTGCAAATTTTTCAGTCTTTCTGTAGTGCAGTGTGGGATTACATAATTCCTTTAAACAGGACACAGTTTATAACATTTACAAAATGTAGGGGCTGGTCCAGTGGCCGAGTGGTTAAGTTCGCACGTTCTGCTTCTGCAGCCCAGGGTTTCACTGGTTCAGATCCTGAGGGCGCGGACATGGCACCGCTCAACAAGCCACGCTGAGGAAGCGTCCCACATGCCACAACTAGAAGGACCCACAACTAAAAAATATATACAACTATGTACTGGGGGGATTTGGGGAGACAAAGAAAAAAAGAGAAGATTGGCAACAGTTGTTAGCTCAGGTGCCAATCTTAAAAAAAAAGAAAATGTAATTCAAAGAAATAGAAACATGGTGAGAAATCATAAGAAACCTTTATTTCAAAACTCTATCAACATCTACAAACACACAGAGTCCACCATTGTCATCACTCCTTCAGAAACACCCTCGTCTCCCTTGCCTCTCCTTCTGTTACTTTCCGGGCAACTCCTGCCTGGATAAACTCTTACCATCGTCTTTCCTTGGCTGTCCTCAAGCAGTCTCATGAAACACATTAAATCCCTAGTTTCAGAACTTAAATTGGTGCTCCACACCGCCTGCCAATCCTACTCAGTTTCTCTCACTGGTTCGCTTTCACAAACGATATGACACCTTCTCCTCTCTTTTCAAACCTTTCACATCCCCATCTCTACTCACGTTGCTGATGGTCTTTCCTCACATGTTATTGAGGAAATCAACCAGAACACTCAAGCTGTCTCCCAGACTACAAAACTACCTACGCTTGCAGACACCTTCTTTTGTTTCCTACTGTTACAATGGAAGAAGTGCACTTCCTCCCATCCCGGCATTCACTTCTCCGCCCCCTATCTTATGGGACTGCTCGGCATCGTTCAACACACTCTGCCATCACTTCTTAAAATATTCTTCTCTTTTAGCATCTGGAACACCACCCCTCTTGTTCCTCTCCTGCCTTGCTAGTGGCTCATTCTCAGTCTCATTTGCTGGGCCCTCCTCTACCTTACGTCTAAAGGATGGCCTTTCTCAGGACCTTGCCCTGGAAGTTCTTTTCTCTCTGGACTCTCTCCTGAGGCTATTGCATCAATTCCCTTGGATTTAAATATCATCTTTATCTTGAGGGATCCTCATTCTAAATTTTGGGAATACTATTCAAGTCTCCCTTTGGAGATCCAGAGTTCATATCCAACTGCATATCTAAAATCCTACTTTGATGTGTCTCAACTTGGACTCAACTTGTCCTAAATGAAACGATGTTTTGTTCAAACCTGTTCTCCCCAGTCCTTATCTTTCCATCATCCATCCAGTTTCTCAAGACAGAAAGAAACTCACGAAGTCATCTTGGATTCCCTTCATTCCCTTACCCCACTTCTAATCTATCAGTACATGCTGTCAATTCAAACTCTAATTATAAATTCTTCAAATATAACGAGACTTTTCCAGACGTGGGCCTCTGATTGCTCCCATTCTTCCCATTGGTCGGCTTTTCTTTTTCTAGGTCTCAGTTTCAGTGTCGCCTCCTCCATGAGGCCCTCACTGACCACACTAACATGAGTTACCCATTACTCTCCACCTCAGATCCTTGCTTGTTTTCTTTCCGGCTCATTAAAAACTTGTAGTTTGTTTGATTTCTTGTCTCTCTCCATTATAAACTGAAAACTCCCTGCCAGCAGAGATGGCATCTCTCTTGTTCATCATTGTACTCCTGGTACATATTGTAGTTCCTAACACACTTCAGGAACTTATTTAAGTCTTTCTTAAGTGAACAAATATTGTTATTTATTTATTTTAGATGTCCTGTCTAAATGTAAAGGTAGCCTTGAGGACAAGGATTATGAATCATCTTCTTACTTCCCACAGTCCCTAGCATGACGTTCTACAGGAGCACAGACCTGAATAAACCATCAAGTGAGTAAGCAGATTTTCTCCATCTCGTGCCTGGCTCATCAGCAGGTGGGAGCCCCTCCCACCCCGTGGTACACTGCACCTAGAGGGAATGACGTTAGAACCAGAGAGCTCTGCCTCTTTGTCTTTCGAAACTGTTTCTCTACCTTCCCATAGTCACCCCCAACCTAGACTCCCCACTTTCTCATCCTGTATCATAACAAGTTCTCAAAAAGTCAAGTATTGAATAGAAGCCTTTGGAAATTCATCCTTCATTATTTGATAGAAAGACACCATGGTGAAAATATGTCAAACACTGACTGGATTGGGGGTGGGAGGGAGGGAAGCTTGGTAAAAATAATGCTAAAGCTAATGGTAAAATAAACACATGAATATCCACAAAAATTCTGAAAAATAAGAGTATCGTGAGGGTTCTAAGATCTACTGGCATTAAAACACGTTGCAAAGATAGAGTGTTTAAAATGGTTTGATACAGAGGAAAGAACAGACAGAAGAATAGAACAGAGTAGAGAGTCAAGAAAATATACGAGTATATGTATGTGCGTACACGGCATATTATGAAGCTGGCATTCAAATCAGTGGGGGAACTACGGATTATTCAAAAACCAGTGATAGGAAAAGCTGCTCGTTGCTGGAAGTTACCTTACTCTTTCACCAAAATATATCTTGGGTATGCTAAGTCCTCCAAAATATACGTTGAAGGGTATTCATTGCAACATTCCACGTGATCTCAAAACAAAACAATAATCTGGAAATAACGCAATGTCTGACAATTTATGGACATTCATAGAATTGAATACCATGCGATTGTTGAAAAGAATTCATAAGATCTATACATACTGATGGGAAAATGGGAAAATGTCCAAGATGTATTTTTACATGATAAAAATGAGTTACAGAAAAAAATAGAGAATC
The DNA here is from genome assembly GCF_041296235.1 of Equus asinus. Classification (NCBI taxonomy): domain Eukaryota; kingdom Metazoa; phylum Chordata; class Mammalia; order Perissodactyla; family Equidae; genus Equus; species Equus asinus. The sequence goes on from NC_091797.1 coordinate 35,747,549, forward strand.
CTTTTGTGCGTGTGTGTGTCTTAAAGAGTGCGTTGATACACACAAAATTTTCTGGAAGGAAGATACACAAAAATCTAACAATGGTTACCTCTAGGGACTGAGAATGGAGGAAAGCAGGAATAAAGACTTTAGCCCTGACTTTATACCTTAAAGTGTTGTCTGAAATTATTTCCAAGAGCATGTAACTTTTATGATAAAAAATTAAATAAAATAGGATGAAGATAATCGCTATAGAAAGGAAGGAAGGAAAAGACAAAGGAAGAAGGAAGAGAAAGAGAGAGACTCATGTACTAATCTCCAGGTTCCAATGGATATATTTGCAGGATTTTATTAGCATATGTCAAACTTGATTGCATTCTACCCCATTTCTAGTACTATCAACCTCAGGAAATAAATAGTCTTAGTACTGAAAGCGTTTTGCATTATCTAGTCCAACTCCTTCATTCTACAGATGAGAAAGTGAGAGTAGCTCATGCTTCTCTCTGACATCACAGTGTCAGAGAGAATCTGACATCACAGTGACAGTATCCCCTCTTACACTCATATTAATGTGTTGACACTTTAATCCCAGTAGCAAAATATATGGAAAAGCAAAGACAAGTGTCCAAAATAGGATGAAGCAGAAGAAACAAGAAAAGTCTTAGCTATTGAGCCTCTGTGAGATGCCAGGCATAACGGACAGAAGGGTAGAAGGAGTAAGAGAAAGTCACAGAGGTGGGGACCCAGCCTTACCTTGTAGTGGCTGATGGCATTTTCAATGGCCAGCTCACAATGAGATTTGTGTTCAGGGGACACCAGGCATTCCATACACAGAAGATGTCTGCTTTCCTCACAGAACCAGCACACCTTCTTCTGGTGGCTGTGGCAGATATAGCCTGCCCCCAGCACCTCTTCGGAACAGGGTTTCCGGCAGAGAGGACAGCAGAGGACTCCAGAGGCCGGGGCCTTTGCCACGTGCCGGGCCAGGCACACTCGACAGAAGAGGTGCTTGCAGTCAGTGCTCACTGCCTCCTTCAGGTTCTCCTGGCAAATGGGGCAGATGCCTTCTTCCCGGCTGTCCTCTTGCAAAGGGAACATGGTCTCCACCCCACACTGCCAGCCTCCTGTCCATAGGACCTCTTTCTCCACTGGGGCTTTGGAAGGCCTGCCACATAGACAATCCAGGTAAGATGGCCCAGCTGGAAGGTGGCAGCCCTAGAGCAGCCTGGAGGACATGACTTAGCCCCACAACTTCAGGCAACTGCCCGCTCTCCATCACTGGAGCCATAGACAGACCACACAAACCACAGTTCTCCGTGAGTTGCAGAAATATCTCATCAGCTGACATGCACCCTCTGGTTTCCTTTTACTTACTAAACTTGAAATCACTCTTGATTTTTCAGACACCTGGAGGAAGCAGGTGATTCAAAAACTAATTCTCTTTTCCTCTTCAGAGTTTTCTGTGAATATTTTTATAGTTCAAAGTTAAAAAGGCCAGAGCATCATGGCCAGAAGTCAGAGCATGATGAACTTAAAAGTTGAAAGCCTCTAACTTACCCTCAGCTGGGAGAATTTGGCAGGAGTTTGGAGTGTCCTCTCCCACACTGGAATATTAGAAGGCTCCTGGTCACACTCTAAGCATTTGGCTACTGCTATCAACTACTACTACCAACCATTTGCATCAGCATCTCTGTCAGCTGGCCATTCTCTCGACCAGCATCCTTTCCAGGGTTATATGGATTCCACAGTGAAAGGGTAAGAGAAAGAGAACAGGACACAGAGCAGACCAGAGACCTGGGTCATGTTCAAAATCACCTTTACCTTTCCTTTCAAACCATCTCCAAAGATGACCCAAAGAAGGAAGTACTCCCCTTTCATCACTTCCCTTAAACACTGCATTCACTCTCACCCCTTCATCCCCAAACCTCTTGCCTAGTCCTCCTCCCAAAAAGCTCTGTTAGTATCCTACCTCAATTTCTCCTGCTACAACTTCAGGTCATTTTCTCAGGCTCCAGATCTGGAGAGATGGCCAACAGTGAATGGTTCTTTTCAAATTGTGCCGGTTATATATGCTCACGTATCAGTAAAACTTGGGGAGAGGTGAAAAGGCCCATCCTCTCCTAGAAACACTGACTTACCAGGAAAATGAAACAACTCATGGCTGAGTAACTGACCTGGAGCAGTTGGAAGGTGAGATGGACTTTGATTGGTGCAGGGTGTGGCTTATTTGCTCAAGGAGAGGAGGAAGGTCTTGGGGCCTTCGATGTAAATGACACGAACTGAGAATCAACTCACTGAATGAGGACCTCCCGGAACCCCAGCTTATGGTACCTCAGGATCCAGGCTTCACAGAACCATGGGGTCTACTCATGACACTGGAACATCAACTGCCCACCCTGCTGTCTTCCAGTTTCTCTCCAGTCAAGCTAGTCTCTGCCCTGACATTGGAGAGGCCCACAGAGGGTCCCGCCAATAAGGACTGCCAGTTGAGGCTTTAGAAGGTTCAAGATTCTTGTTAAAATCTCACTCCATAGTCTCCTCCTTCAGCCCCACTTTGCCACTGTCTGCTGTGGAGGTGCTGCTAAAGTCACTTTCCCAAAGTCACGGTTCCTTGGCTTTCTTCTCAAAGGAGATACACAGTCCCCTTGAATCTCAGGGTCACGGGTGGGTGGGCCTCTTCCTCGTCCCATACTACCACCTCCTGAGCAGGACTTCCCCAGAGCCAGATAAAATGCCTGCTGTGGAGCTCTGCTTGTCCACGCGCTACTCCTTCCTGCCCGCCCTCCGCAGAGCCATCCCTTTAATTTATTTAGGACTTGCACATGAGGCCCGCAGGCTTCTCCCTAGCTCATGTTTTGCCATCATCCCCGGTGACTTCAAGGACTGTGTAGATGACCATCCACACCGAGGCCCTGCAGCCCCTTGACTTGCTCAATCCAGTGACCTTTACTTTTGCCACCCACCCTAAGTGACCATTCTCTGGACCTTGTCAGAATTCAGATTTCCCCACCTGAAATCACAAAGCCAGGCATGGGGCTCATCTTACAGCTCTCTCCCTAAGCTACACACCACCACGTCTGTTCTTCGACCTCTAATCCTTGACGGCTCCACATTCTACATTTCTGTCACATCTCATGAGATAACATGAGAAACAAAAATGTGGACAGATTAAGTGACTGCGCAAGGCCACAGAGGGGTAAACTGAGCCAGAATCCAGATTTGGGTGTCTGTCATCCTAGCCCACGTGCTTCATCGCCACAAAACATCACCTCTTCACACCTTTCCCAGCTCTTAGAAAGAGTTCAGTAAAGACTTAATAAATGGGTGGGCGAAAGGACAGATGGATTGACAGCTGGATTCTGGATAGACAGGTAAAGAAATAGCGCTTTGTACCACCTTAGAGTACTGACCGTATGGTAACTTCTGTAGTTATTTAGATACTTTTCTTGATTTTCCTCCTGGCTTCTTGAGCAACCTGAAGGCAGGGATCCACTGCACGTATTTAAGTTAACACTAGCTTAAGTATGATCCAAGCGTACAAGTCATAAAAGGAAAGACAGATAAATTCAACCACATTTTAAAAGATCAGCATGGAAAAAAACTACAAAAGCAATGTCAAGAGACAAATGATCAAATGAAAATGTAAAAGGAAAATATTTACAACTATCATCAAAACCAAAGGGCAAATTTCTCTAATGCATAGAGAGCTCCTACAAATAAAAAAGAAATTATCAACTACCAAGTAGGAAACTGGACAGAGGAAATGAACAAACACTTCACAGAAAAAAAAATACAAAATGTTTCTAAAACAGATGAAAAGATGCTCAATCTCACGCATGTGAAGAAAATGAAAATTAAAATGACACTGACCAGCCCGGCCTGATGGCGCAGCAGTTAGGTTGGCATGTTCCGCTTTGGTGGCCCGGGGTTCGCCGGTTCAGATCCCGGGTGCGGACATGGCACAGCTCAGCAAGCCATGCTGTGGCAGGTGTCCCACATATAAAGTGGAGGAAGATGGGTATGGATGTTAGCTCAGAGCCAGTCTTCCTCAGCAAAAAGAGGAGGATTGGCAGCACGTGTTGGCTCAGGGTTAATCTTCCTCAAAAAAAAAAAAAAATGACACTGACTTTAGATGTCCAGGTGGCTGGAGAACACGGGTGGGAAGGGGACCTTCTCCTGTGTTCACATTGTAACTTTTAAATTTGGAACCAGTAAATGTATCATCTATTTAAACAATTACTTAAATCTAAGGAAGAGGAAGAATCAGTGGCTAGAATGAATTCTGGACTAGCCAAAAGATCTGAATTTTGGTCCTAATTCTGAGATTTGGGGCTTCATGTTCTGGGACAGCCACAACCTCTGCCTCCTTCCCCGGAGAGCGGATCAGATGCCGTAGCTGGGAATGGATGTGCTTTATAAACTATAAACCAGTGCACAATTGTTAGGGGTTATTACGAGTCTCTGGCCTCACAGCCTATTCAGCACAGCTCCTTGCTTATAGAAGGTGCTCAATAATTTTTTGAATGAGTGATCTTACGTAATTTCACCTACTTTAAAATGCTAGAGCCAGGAGTCAGGTGACTTGCATCTTTTCCCTCTCCTTCGTCACTTCTTTTCTGTCTCTGCTCTGACACTTCCCAGCGGAGAAGCCCTCCTACCTCTTCCTTGCAGCTGCTCTAAACTCTTCATATCAGTTTAAGCCCAGCTCATCTCCCAGTTTCCTGCATGAAACCATCCTAACTGCTCAGTCTTCATTCTTCCAGGGCCTCCACTTACAGTTTGGCAGGTTGTTCACTGCACAAGAGCAGCCAGTAGAGGGTCTGAGATGCAGCCCACAGTCCACTCACCAAGCCGTGGACCCTGGCACGGAGGAGCATTGGCTCTGAAGTGGAGGAGGGGCCCATTCTAATTTGCACAGGGTGTCAGAGGGGCTTACAGACGTCTATGCGTCTCTCCCTTTCCTGAATCACCACCTAATTTATTGCCATTAAACTTTTGCCAGCTTCCCTGACTTTGGCTCACATTTAGCTCCATGAGGTATGATAGGAATATGTCTTTCCATCTTTGCATACCATCCAATGCCGAGCCCAGTGGTGGGTAGCTTAAGCCATTCTTTCAAAAGTCTCCAGCTAAATCCTAAACCCGAATCTTAGTTATGTTTCCTCAGCCCAGAACCACAGTGACAGCTCTGAAACAGCAGATCATCAGTAGTCCCTTCCTTGAAATTCTCTTCTTCACTGCCTCCTGGGTTCCCTTTCTCTTCTCTGACTACCATCTGTAAGCATATTCACTCCCTGCTAGAGCAATGAGGTGGAGCTATTTGGACTTTGAAGGTGGACTGGCCAGATTGAGATCTCTACTCTGCCACTTGGCAGTTGTTAACCTTACCCAGATCTTGTAACTTCCTTGAGCCCCGATACCATCCAGATCCTTATTCCTGGTCTTGATATCCTTACTGAGTTTAAATTCCTCTGAAACCTTGGATGTCTCGTCATCACCTCAAATTCTGTGCACCTTCTAAAATTATTCTTACCTGGATGATCTGCCACCTCCCCGGAACAGGCAGAGGAGAGGGTCCTTCAGCTGTGTGTTTTCAGTGGGCAGTAGGTGGCGCTATCTCCCAAGACAGGACACGGTTGGTTTTTTTTTTCCCCTTCTCTGGGAAGGCTGCCTCGACAGCAGTGCCTTGGGATATTTCATTAAAAAATGGTAGCTTAAAAACAGGCAATGTAATTCCTTAGGGCAAGAAATATCTGGCTGTGGAAAGTTAGACCTGAAATTTGCAGATGTGGGAAGTGGGAGGGAGGAAGTTTGGGAAGGGGGCATAAATGTGTAAGAGGAAGAGGGGTATATAGCCCAGGAGAGAGAGAGCCTGCAGAGCAGGAGAAGGCAAGGGGACGAAGGAAGAAAGTTTGCCAGTGAAAATGTCCTGTGGCAGAAATAGCCAAAGAATTTTCAAGGACAGAATGTCTAATATTGAACCTTAATTTATCTGTTCTGCAGCTGTGTGCTCTGATGAAACCCATCCTCTGCTCCGGCACTCAACACCATCTGTCCCTGGATCTCCAGGAAACTGTCAGTCAATCTACTGTATGTAACAGCTTGGGTGAGAGACATTTTAGAGAAATCACAGGAAAGACACTATGCTGTGTGTTGGGTGGTGCTGCAGAGCTCAAGATTTGAGACTCAGGAGACACGGAGAACTCAGCAGAGACCTTAAGAGCTGCTAGTGAAAGTAACATGTTCTTGGTAGAAGCTCCTGGAATCTACCAGCAGCATGGAGGAAACAGCGTGAAATGTATTGAGGCCATTAGTCATTGACCAGGTTGGTGAAGAATCCCTGGGTCCAGCAGAACAGCTGCTCCTGCGAAGCAAAGCCAGATGGACCTGTACGGACGCTTCACTTGTAGAGGCTGTAGAAAGGGCAGAATCCACCCGAGGGGAATGTGTGCGAGTGGCTGACTTACTGTCAGTACTTGTTTGGACACACCTGTTTCAACAAAAGGATAAGGCTACACAATTGGCCACTTCCTAGTTATAGGGGAATTTATGAACTTCTGATTCCAAACTCCCCGAGGCATGGAGAAGAATCAAAAGGAGCCAGCAAGTGCAGAGAGTGACGTGAAGTGAGGCAGAGAGTGAGGGTCAGCCGGAAGTGGGACCCCAGCAGAGAGAAGACTGCAGGGACAATCTTGCTGCATCAGCCAGGTATACAGAGGAGGATCCACCCAGAAGCTGCTCATTTGCACTGACCCTTTCAAGGCCCTGGGATGGGCCCAACAATGTGTTCATATGGTCATACTCTTTTGTAAATTTTGCAAAAGTAATATATTTTAATCACAGGTCAGATTGCTGTCTCTTTCTGCTCCAACTTCCCTCTGTCACATTTTCCCTTATATCATTCGGGGGAGAGATCTAGCCAAGGGGAAATTGAATTGAGCTTACATTGTTTGGGTTTACTAAGATGTGAGGTTTGTAAGTTATTGCTAGGTGTCTCCGTGTAGAAATGGCTTCCAGGAACACCGCTACCAGCCGCTGACAAAACTCACCTGACACCAGAGACTAAAGTGCAGGGTCAGAGGGTGTGTCATGATAGGAACGTGTTCTGTGACATGAGATGCCAGAAGCCAGTAGACACTGGAACGAATAAATGTTTGCAACTGCCAGACGTGGAAAGTCACAAGTGTAGGATTCAGTCTCATCAATGAATAGCCAAAATGGAAGTTCTTTTCTTCAGGAATATATTTAACAACACAACAGATACAATTATATCTACATCATAAAATAATTTTTTTATATATTTCTATACTAAATCAATAGAAGTTATTCTGACCTCAAAAAGTGAATTGAAAGAAAAAATTTTCAGATTAAACCAAAATCAATAATCAAAGGGAAGAGAGAAATTTTAAATACAAGATAGTCTCCTAGATTTTTTGTTGATCAATTGATGAAAAAGAATGAACCTATAAACACATCGAAACTTTTAAAAATTTCTTGATTTGACATCTACAAAGATAATCTAGAACTCATAATACACTTTTACAACAAGGAATTAATAATAGACACTTTAATGGCCTTTAGCAATTTAAAGAGTCAATCACTGCCCAAGGAAACTTGCAATGCCCTGAAATCTTAGAGCTCACTTAAGAAACTCTTGACAGAAGTTTCCCCAAAGTTAACAATTCTGAAAATTGACATCTTATTACCAGTTATGATTGTGAAACTGAAATCAACTTTCTAAACGTTCAATTGAAAATATTTTTTTTATTAACTGTGCTAAAGGAAATACCAAATTATTCATTCTCACCAGAGAAAATGTATTACAAAATTGTTGTCAAATGAAGAGAGTAACGAAAAATATAAAGCTAAAAATATAGGGAAAATACAGCTGTGGTCAGGCAGCTGAATCTCTCTGAATTATGTTTTTTTAAGATTTTATTTTTCCTTTTTCTCTCCAAAGCCCGCAGGTACATAGTTGTATATTTTTAGTTGTGGGTCCTTCTAGTTGTGGCATGTGGGACGCCACCTCAGGAGGGCTTGATGAGCGGTGCCATGTCCGCGCCCAGGACCAGAACCGGCCAAACCCTGGGCCGTCCTGGGCCAGCTAAGCGGAGCGCACGAACTTAACCACTCCGCCGCTGGGCAGCCCCTCTCTGAATTTTTTGATGTTTGTGGTATTTGTCAGCTTTCTAAAATTTGTAATTTGTTGTCACTAATTTTCTCATGCTAAGTAAGCATTAACTTTGGTTCCTAATTTTATATTTCTCATTTTGTATCCTTTTTCTTGAAGAGGACCCAACAACGTGTAAGCCTGAAGCCCCACAGACCCGGACCCTTCCCCACCCCCACCCCGTGAGCGTTCTGCAGCCGTGACAGTGTGAAGCACGAAGGCACCACAGATGGGCCCTTTTTCATCAGGAGGCTCTAAGGAGAGTTGAACAGGAAAAGAGGTTGCTTGGGTGCACTGGTTGGCGAAGCTCAACGGATGGAGTGACAGCTGAGAAGCAGAGCTCCCTCCCTGGCGCCCTGGCTGAGTGTGCCAAAGGCCACTCCACTTAGAAGTCCCTGCTGAAAATCCATAACCGTCCCAAGGGGCTGCGGCTCCGCGTGTTCAGACTGTCTTCGTTCCTATCTTTGCAGCAGCTCCAGAATTCCAGAGGCAAAGCCTGCATTTGCCTTGGTTCGCAAAAACCTTCACCAGCACGCAGGAGGGCTCTCGGGTGTTTCCAGCCCCACCTCTCCAACCTTTTTCGTGGCTTTCATGATCGAATATGTGCTTTGGAATTAAAAAACAAAAAAATCCACCTCAACTGAAAGTGGGGCAATATAGAGTCAGGATTACCCTCAAACCACTTGCTTTTTCAAAATGCCGTCACTTATTTAGCAGTAGGGGCGCGCGCCCGGCTCATTCCAGAGCGCGCTCATCCGGTCGTGCTCGCCCCAACCGCCCTAACGCCCCGAACCGCATCCTGACCCAGCCCCTTCGAGGCCGGTGGCCTGTCCCGCCTCTCTGCGCAGTAGGCGGATCACCGCCGCTGAGCCCGCCGCCAAAACCGAGGTGTCCTCTTCTCACCGCCAGCAGGTCCTCTCGGGTCTCCGCACTGCCGCCTTCTGGCCTTTCCTGACCTTGCCGACTTCAGGGCGCCGGCGCCAGTGCCCTACCTCGGTCCTGCGCGTCTCAGACCTCTGCAGAGTAGCCATGTCCACTCTACAGATGGAGAAACAGAAGCCCAGAGCCCAGAAAAGCGCGCTCTAAAGACCCCTGAGAGTGGTCGCCAAAAGCAGGGACTGTAAGTGACTCTGGAAAGATTAACACTTGATCTCCTACAACAGAGGCAACTTCAGAAAGCCGGACACTGAACTTTTTCCCTGCAGGACCCTCAGTCCTTCAAGTCATCCCTCTCCCAAATCATTTAGCGAAAGATCTGGGAACAGCTCACCCCAAACCAACGGAATGAAAAAGCTTTGTTAAGAAGAGCGGCCTGCGGAAGTCCTGGCTGGCTTACAGGGTTTTAATGCATTGTTTGCACCTTTGTGTGTTTTCTTTTTGGCTCCTCTTTCTGTCTCCAGAGTTGGCTGCAGCTCCAATCTCATTGTCAAATCCTGGTCTGCAAACTGAGACCTATCAGGGGCCTTCATGCCACAGGGCAATAATTCCTTATGCTGGTGTTGCACTGAAGCTAGAATCCTCGCAGCTGCAGCCTGTGCCTGCGTTTTAGAGGCCGCATCATGAATATATGCACAAACAGACTCTTTCTGAGCCTAGTAAGGAGGACTGCTCTGACTCCAGCTCTTCTGGAATATTGTGTGTAGGATGCAAGATTTTATTTCAGCCCTAAGTGGGGATGAAGGGAGCAGTGCCTATGCATAAGAAAAGTCTGTACAGACTTCACTACTAAAGGTAAAAAGAAGAAAAAAATTGTCTGAAAGCTCCAGAGACGGTCCAGAGAGGAGTGAACCTGCATCAGAAGGGTTTCCACTCTCATTAGTGGACAGAGTAATTCAGACTTCCTCTAAGTGAAGGCAGCTTAAAAAGCTGGATAAAATATTTTTAAGGTACATAAAAAATTCCAAGGGCTAGTGAGGAATTGCTGGGCCAAAATTTGGGAAAGGAATCTATAGAGGTGAGCCTGGAACTTGGGGCTGATTCTGTCTGGAGACATTTGTTTATCCTGCAGGTTGCTGAGATTCCAAGCTGCATTTTTGGCAGCCTTCAAAGGGTTAAGGAACTAGAAATGGAGTTTCCGGCCTCCAAAATCACAGGTGTTGAACCTGTTTAAGGGTACACTAGACTGCTAGTGTCAAAAAAGAAAACCCTTTTGGGAAGAAGCTATCATCATCTAGGCCTTGAATTATTTCTACAAATACTTTTTTAAATATGTCTAGCACACAAGCAAAAATACCCAGTCATCAGAGAGACAAGAGACCACCAGTAAAAAAAGCAGAAACAGACAATACAATCAGACCCATGGAGATTTCAGACACTGGGATTATGGGACACAGACTGTATGACAACTATGGATATGCTACCTTCAAAGAAATAAAAGCCAAGCTTGAAAGATCCGGCAGAGAACTAGAAATTATAACAAATGGCATTGCAGATTTGAAAAAAGAAAAAAAAAAAGGAAATTTTAGACTGCGTGATGGGCACTAAAGTTATAAAGTCATAGAAACTCAAGTATGGTGTCTTGTTGGTCCAGGAGGAAAGATCAGAGACACCTGGAGAGGGTAGTTTCCTATTTCCAGTTCAGCTTTTTGCCATGACAAAATGATTTAAAAAAATATAATATATAATTTAATATTAACTATATAATTTAACTTTTAAAGGGTTATACATTCACTTGATTCAAAAATTAATATATAAAAAGATGTGCGTCGAGATTTACACCCGCCCTGCCCCTATTTACCCTATCTGCCACTACTCATCTCTGCTGCACAGGTAAACACTTTTACTAGTTTCCTGTATATCCTTTCAATGTTTCTTTACAAAGTAGTAAATACAAGTATATCTATTTGTATTTCTCCCTTTTTTTTTTTTTGAGGAAGATTAGCCCTGAGCTAACATCTGCTACCAATCCTCCTCTTTTTGCTGAGGAAAATGGGCCCTGAGCTAACATCTGTGCCCATCTTCCTCTACTTTATATGTGGGACGCCTGCCACAGCCTGGCTCGATAAGCAGTGCATATGTCCACACTCAGGATCTGAACCTACAAACTCCAGGCCGCTGAAGAAGAACATGGGAACTCAACTGCTGCGCCACCGGACTGGGCCCTATTTCTCCCTTTTATTAAGCAAAATTTTGCATGCTAAACACTGTTCTATTTTCATTTAATGACATAGCCTAAAGATTTTTGTCACTGCAGTACATAGAGCCTCTATGAAATGGCTCAGTTTAATATGGCAACAAAAATTAGCTATTTTGCTCCAGGGACTACAGTGAGTGCTGAAGACGTCAAGATAGAAAAACACAGTCATGGTTGTAAGAACCTTTATTCTCGCAGTCTTAAGGGGAAGTTTTTTCTAGAATTTGTCTTTGGATGGGATTATACTGCGCCCTGGGTGCGGCATCCCACTGCTTCCCCATCGTCTGTGATGTGGACTAACTGGGACAGCTGGTGGGTGTTAGGCAGCTTGGTGCGCTGCAGATGCTGGATGTTAGCCCGGGAGTTTCTGGCAGCCTGAGCCCAGCAGCTCTCCTGTGCCAGCTAGGGGCCAGAGCACACTGCTGTCTTGCAGGAGAACGGGAGTATCAGCCTTGCCCCCTTCAGACTTAGCAGAAGCTCTGAGTTAACCTTGTGACAGGACCGTGACTCTGACTCAGAGATCAGCTTTAAGATGCTCTGAGGTCCCTGTGGTGCTAACGAAGGGGTAGGGGACAGTGTGACGTAAAGGGTAGTCAGACAGATGGGGATGTGTCCTTGTTTAGAACAAAAGCTGTCCATTTCAAAGCTTCCTTAAATTATTCAACATGTAAAGAAGCAAAAAAAATAATTTTTTTAACACTCTTGGGTTAAAGAAAATGACTAAGGACATTTTACCCGAATTAAAATAACTAGAAGATTGGAATAAATGTCCTCTAAATTAAAACAGAATTTCTTTTCTGGGGAGAACATCAGAGCCTTTGGACATTCACCTACTTACCTGACTCCAGGGTCGGGGCCTCTGATCAAAGGTGCATCCTTTATCTACAGGGAAGTCACAAGCTAAGGTCAAGAAAGAGCCCCATTAATTACACCCCCACCCCATGTATATCTTATACAGGAGCTGACAGGCAGGCTTGTCTTTCAGTCCCACCCGCTCCCTTCCTGCCTCCCCACCCTCTGGCTTAACTGGAAAGACTTGGGAAAATGGAAAAGAGAGATTCTTCCAGCAGATGGGGAAGGAGTCTCACTTTATCTGCGTTGCCAGATAAAATATAGGATGCTCAGTAAAACTTGAACTTCAGAAAAATAACTTTTTTGTGTAAATATGTCCCAATACTGCACTATTCATCATTTATCTAAAATCCAGATTTGACTGGGTGTCCTGTACTTTGACTTGCTAAATCTGGCAACTCTACTTGGCAAATTTGGGTCACAGATTATCAGTCTGACTGGAAAAGACAGCTCATCTTGAGGAGGAACTAAGGATCAGTTAGATGGAAGGAGGAGGCCCTTACTTATCGTCAGCTGTTTAGACTTTGTCCTGGGCCGACTGAAGATTTTTTTTAATATTTATTGTGGGTTTTTTCTACACTGCAGAAGCAAGTATGTTCATTGTAATATATTTGGAAAGTATAGAAAAGTATAAAAGAAAATAGCCATAGTTCCACCAACCAGCCATAACAGCTACTGGCATTTTGCCGTTAACTGCCAAGTTCTTGCCCAATTATCACCACCTTAGGCCCATTTTGACCAACCTATTGAAAAATGGAACCTTACCACCTGCTCCCTGTGCCCCCTTCCTGCTTTATTTTTTTCCCCATAATGTTTATTACCTTCTAATATATAAGCCACTTGCTTAGCTAATTTGCCTGGCTTTCCTCAGTGGGTGGGGCTTCTGTCTACTTTGTTCACTTTAATGTCTACCACAAATATCTAGAACTGTGCCTGGCACATAAAAATACTAAATATCTGCTGTCATGAACAAGTAAGTTATCCTTCTTGTCTCTTTTCTCTGAATATATATGTATATATATATACACTTTTGATTATTTCCATAGGGCAAATTTTTAGGCATGGAATTGCTGGGTCAAAAGGCCTCATGTGCATTTTTGAAGAATTTTAGTATATATTGTCAATGTGTAGTCCAGAGAGCTTGAACCAGCTCACATCCCACCTAGAGGACTGTGGAGCGGCTGCACTGAGGAGTTTGGAATGGAGGGAAAACAGCCAGGAGCACTGCTGTGTGCAGTGGGAGGTGTTGGGGGTAAGGAGACCCCTTGTGAGGAGCCGGACCCTCGGAGCTGGGGGTGATGTAAGACGGCGTCTACTGCCATGTGGGAGTTAATCTGTATGCTAATTTGCTAGGGTTGTCCTAACAAAATACCACAAACTGGGTGGTTTAAGCAATACAAATTTATCTTCTCACAGTTCTGGAGGCTAGAAGTCCAAGATCAAGGTTGTTTCTTTTGAGGCCTCCGTCCTTGGCTTGCAGTAGGCCAGCTTCTTGCTGTGTCCTCACATGGTCTTTTCTCTGTGAGGGAATATCTCCGATGTCTCTTTACATGTCCTAATCTCATAAAGGCACCAGTCAGATTAGACTTGGGCCCACCCTAATGGCTTTATTTTAACTTAGTGACCTCTTTAAAGGCCTTCTCTCCAAATACAGCCACATTCTGAGGTACTTGGGGTTATGCCTTCAACATCTGAATTTGGAGGGTCACGATTCAGCCCAAAACAACCTGCATGAAGTCGAGACCACAGGACAGGCAGACGTCCACTACAAACCTGCTAACGTTCAGAAAGCAGCTCTCATGTACTCGGAGTCTCCTCAGGGCTGACACCAGATCCTTGTCCACGCCTCCAGCAATGGGATTTCAAAGCTGCTCGCCATCCTAGTGTCCTCCTTGAAGGTGCTCCAGTCTGTGGGTATCTTGATTAAAATGTGGCTCTCAGAGTGAGGAATCACGAAGAGCTCTGTACTGGGCTCTGGGCACAGTGCTTCTGTGGTACAAGAATGTTACGCAGTCTGATGTGTTCTGATAAAAGTGTTTAGAGCCTCAGCTGCAACCATATTTACATTTCTTCTTGCCAGTTTTCTTTGATGTCATTTATTGCCTAAGTAGCATAATTTTTGAGAGTACAGGTTGAGATTATACAGGCTGTATTAGTCAAGATTCTCCAGAGAAACACAACAATAGGATGTGTACATAGAAAGAGATTTAAGAAATTGGCTCCCGTCATTGTGGGGGCTGGCAAGTTCAAACTCCACAGGGTGAGGGGGATGGGATGGAGACCCACCCACTTCTAGGGAAGAGTTGATGTTGCAGCTGGAGGCGGTCTGGAGGCAGAATTCTCTCTTCTTCAGGGGGACCTCAGTCTTTTTTATTTTTTGAGGAAGATTAGCCCTGAGCTAACATCTGCTGCCAATTCTCCTCTTTTTCCTGAGGAAGGCTGGCCCTGAGCTAACATCCATGCCCATCTTCCTCTACTTTATATGTAGGACGCCTACTACAGCATGTCTTGCCAAGCAGTGCCATGTCCGCACCCAGGATCCGAACTGGCGAACCCTGGGCCACCGAAGTGGAACGTGTGCACTTAACCACTGAGCAACCCGGCAGGCCCCCAGTCTTTTCCTCTTAACTTCAACTGATTGATGAGGTCCACCATCAGGGAGGGAAGCTGCCTTACTCAAAGATTCCTGATTTAAATGTTAATCTCATCTAAAAAATACGTTCACAGCAACATCCAGACTCCCGTTGACCAAATATCTGGGTACCATAGCCTAGCTAAATTGACACATGAAATTAGTCATCACATAGGCCAACCCAACAATTTAAACAATCTCCTTAGATAACTGAGTCAAGTGAAGACCAGATCTTTTCAGCTTCTTCCCTTGTCCTTGCTCATATGTAAGTTGGAGCTGGGGTGTTTAGGAAGCCTGCAGTTTCTCCCAGCAGAGAGAGACAGGTGAGCCTGCCACAGATTTTTGGATTTGTGTTGGCACAGCAGCCCTTAAACTATCTCTGGATTTGTGCTCATGTCTTTTAATGGGTCTTTTTAAGGAAGAAAAGAGACATTACGTTTTGTTGTTTTTTTTAATCCCATGACTGATCCTTCCTTTTGTTGAGCGATTCAGTCCAATATTATATTGAATGCTAAACTGTTACTTATAAACTGACTTCTGTTACCCCATGCATTTATTTTTATGGTTGTTTTTCTTTGCTCTCTGCACATGTGTAATTTCTATAGAGGACTTTAAACTCTTTACTCCTTTTAAATGGGGTCATATGATAACCTCATCCAATCTCACCACTGCAGGAAACATTTCAATCATCAAGATATTCTAACAGAACTGCTTTTGTTACTTTCAATTTCTGACTTGAATTTTTTTTTAAGATTTTATTTTTTATTTTTTTCCTTTTTCTCCCCCAGGCCCCCCAGTACATAGTTGTATATTCTTCGTTGTGGGTCTTTCTAGTTGTGGTATGTGGGACGCTGCCTCAGCGTGGTCTGATGAGCAGTGCCATGTCCGCGCCCAGGATTCGAACCAACGAAACACTGGGCCGCCTGCAGTGGAGCGCGCAAACTTAACCACTCGGCCACGGGGCCAGCCCTTCTGACTTGTATTTTTAACTAAGCAAAGTCTCTTTCTCTCTCCTAGGGAAACTGGTTACAGGATATCTCTGTGTAGGCTGTCCCTTTACCTCATTCCTACCTCACAGTCCTGGACTTATCTTGAAGTCTGAAAACCTTTTAGAAATCTTGTGTACATTTTACTTTTCTTATAATATGCTTTCTAGTTACAACTGATTGCATTTTCTATCATTTGCCTTGATGCTTTCCAAAAAGACAGTGACCATTTGCACTCCCACTAGCAATGTATGAAGAGTCCCATTTTTCCACATCCTAATCAGCTTTGGATATTTTAAAAAAAATTTTGCCAATCTGATGAATACAAAGTTTTATCTCATTATTGTCTTTGTATCTCGTTATCTGTATTTTCCTCAAGTAGTAGGGAGGTTGAACTTTTATTTTAGAATTTAAGAATTATTTTGAATATCTATATAAATCCATTGCTCATTTTTTATAATTTTACTTTTTTAACTAAATTGTTTTGTTTTGAAAAAATTAATATGAAAAGAAGAGAATAATATAAGAAGCGCTCTTATAAACATAACCTAGAATTAACAAATGTACACATTTTGCCATATGTGCTTCAGACTTTTTTTTTTTAAGATTTTATTTTTCCTTTTCCTCCCCAAAGACCTCTGGTACATAGTTGTATATATTTTGGTTGTGGGTCCTTCTAGTTGTGGCATGTGGGACGCTGCCTCAGCATGGCCTGATCAGCGGTGCCATATCTGCACCCAGGATCCTAACTGGCAAAACCCTGGACCACTGCAGCAGAGTGCAGAACTTAACCACTTGGCCATGGGGCCAGCTTCAGATTTTTTTAAAGAGCATTAAATATTACAGATAAATTTGAGGTTCCGGGGCTGGCCCTGTGGCCAAGTGGTTAAGTTCACGCACTCTGCTGTGGCGGCCCAGTGTTTCACTGGTTCAAATCCACCATCCCCACTGAATCCTGGACCTGCACCAGCAGCCAGTCCAAGCCTCTGCAACTGCATGAGTCCAAGACATCAGCCTGGACATCCACGGCTGACCCTCACTGCTGTACGCATGCTCAGGGATAGCCTCTCCAGTCATGCACTTTCATGCTGCTGGCCTGACACCTATTACCAGCCCCCATTGCTGTTTGTGCACCTGTGGCAAGATCCTGCATCCAAGTAAGTGTACACCAATAGCCAAGGCTCCCAAAGCTGCTGCTGGTCCCAGATTCAGTCTTATCTCCTATCACTAGCCTGCACCACTGGGGTGATCTACAGCTGGCCCCTACAGCTGTGCACCAGCATGCCCCTGGCTTAACTCCTGACACTAGGCTCCACTGCCATGCACCCATGGCAAGAACCAGCAGCCATGGTAATACATGCCAACAGCCATGGCCCCTGCAGCTGCCAATGTGCCTGTAGTCGACCCCAGCCCTAGCTGCTGGCCAGGCCCCCACTAATATGTGTGTTTTGCTGCCAGCCCCTGCCACTATACAGGCATCTGCAGCTGGCCCCTGAAGCCAAATGTATGCATACCACCAGCTCCGGCCACCACCAGGGCCTGCTGATCCCTGGCTGCTGAACCCAGGCACTGCTAAGGACTCTAACAGCTCTTGCAGCCTCTGTGGACCCCCTCAGTGCTATCCAAGGACCATGCAGTTATTGATGTTGTGGACCCCAGTGGCCTGAGCTGATGAGTCACCATGCCACCTGGACCCAGAGCCACCAGACACCCCTACACCTGGTATCCTACATTACTAGACCCAGGGTGCCTACTAGACGCAGCATGCTCCAGTGTGCCCTTACCTGCAGGGGAAGGTCTTTCCTTACTAAAGTCAGTTCATAAAATCTGAAAGAGCTGACTGCTTCTTCAAATGTGCAGACACCTACGTAAGACTACAGGGATCATGAAGAATGAAGGAAACATGACACCATGAAACGAATACAGTAAACTTCCAGTAACTGACTCCAAAGAAATGGAAATACAAGAATTGCCCTACAAAGAATTCAAAATATTGTTCTAAAGGTACTCAGAGAGCTACAAGAGAACACAGATAAATAATTTAATGAAATCAGGAAAACAACACAAGGACAAAATAAGAAGTTCAATGAAGAGATAGAAAATGTAAAAAAGAACTAGAATTTGAAATTTTAGAGCTGAAGAATACAATGATTGAACTAAAGAATTCAATAGAGAGCTTCAACAGCAGACTAGACCAAGCAGAAGAAAGAATCAATGATCTCAAAGACAGATCATTTGAAATTATCCAGGAAGAGGAACAAAAAGAAAAGAGAATAAAAAGGAATGAAGAAAGGCTATGGGACTTATGGGTTAATACTAAGAGGAACAATCTACACATAATTGGAATCTCAAAAAAAGAAGAGAGAGAGAAAGGGGCAGAAAGCTTGTTTAAAAAATAATGGCTGACACAAGGTTGTAAACTATCATAAACTCAATAAAAATTAAAAAAAAGAATAATAATGGCTGAGAACTTCCCAAACCCAAGGAGAGATTGTATATCCAAGTTCATTAAGCTAACAGGTCACCCCAAAATTTCATTCCAGAATGATCTTCTCTGAGACACATTATAATAAAATTGTGTAAAATCAAAGAGAATTTTTAAAGCAGCAAGAAAAAATTTCTCTCATATAAGAGAACCCCCATAATGCTATCAGCTGATTTCTCAGCAGAAACTTCGCAGGCCAGGAGAGAATGGGATGATATATTCAAAGTGCTGAAAGAAAAAGACTACCAACCAAGAATGCTTTGCCCAGCAAGTTGTTCTTCAGAAATGAAGGACAGGTAAAGACTTTCCCCAAAAAACAATAGCTGAGGAAGTTTATCACTGCCAGACTTGCCTTATAAGAAATGCCAAAAGGCATTCTTCAAGCTTAAATGAAAGGCCACTAAGTAGTAAAATGAAAATAAATAAAAATATACAACATACTGGTAAAGCTAAGCATACAGTCAGATTCAGAATACTCTAATACTGTGATATAGGGGTGTGATAATAACTCTAGTGTGAAGGTTAAAGGACAAAAGTATTAAAAATAGCTATAATTACAATAATTTCTTAATGAATACACCATATAAAAAGATGTAAATTATGACAACAAAAAAATAAAAGGGGGGAGTTAAAGGTAGAATTTTGTATGCAATTGAAGATAAGGTGTTTTAGCTTAAAATAGATTGTTATATCTATAGCATATTTCAAGTAAGCCTTGGGGTAACCACAAAACAAAAACCTATAATAGATATACACAACATAATATGAAGGGATTCAAAGTATACCACCATGGAAAATCATCAATTCACAAGGAAGGGAGTAAGAGAGGAAGAAAGGAACTACCAAACAGGCAGAAAACAATGGGGATAGTAAGTCCTTACCTGTCAATAATTACCTTAAATGTAAATGGATTAAATTCTTCAATCAAAAAGAACAGAATGACTGAATGGATAAATAAACAAGACCCAATGATATGCTGGCCACAAGAAACTCACTTCAGCTTCAAGGATATGCATAGGCTCAAAGTGAAGGGGTGGAAAAAGATATTTCATGCAAATGGAAACCAAAAGAGAGCAGAGGTAGCTATACTTATATCAGACAAAATAGACTTTAAGCCAAAACTGGTAACCAGACACAAAGAAGGTCTTTATATAATGATAAAGGGGTTAATTTATCAAAAGGATGTAATAATTGTAAATATATATGTACCCAGCATCAAAGTACCTAAATATATTAAACAAACACCAACAGATCTGAACAGAGTAATAGGCAACAATACAATAATAGTAGGGGACTTCAATACCCCACTTTCAACAATGGATTGATCATCCAGAGAAAAAAATGCCAATTCTCAAATTCTTACAAAAAATTGAAGAAGAGGGAACACTCCTAAACTCATTTAATGAGGGCAGCATCACCTTGCTGTCAAAGCCAGATGAAGATACTACAAGAAAAGAAAATGACAGGCCAATATCCCTAATGAATATAGATGCAAAAATTCTCAACGATTTGAATTCTCAAACCAAATTCCATAGCACACGAAAAGAATCATACGTCATTATCAAGTGGGATTTATCCCTGTGATGCAAGGATGAGTCAACATACACAAATCAATAAATGTGATACACCACATTAATAGAATGAAAGACAAAAATCATATGATCATTTCAATAGATGCAGAAAAAGCACTTGAAAAAATTCACCATGATTTCATGATAAACACTCTCAACAAATTATGTATAGAAGGAAAATACCTCAACATATTTAAGACCATATATGACTAACCCACAGCTAAGATCCTACTCAATTGTGAAAGGTTGAAAGTTTTCCCACTAAGATCAGGAGCAAGACAAGGGCGCCCACACTAACCAAACCTATTAAACATAGTACTAGAAGTCCTAACCAGAGCAATTAGGCAAGAAAAAGAAATAAAAGGTATCTAAATTGTAAAGGAAGAAGCAAAATCATGTCTATTTGCTGATGACATGATCTTGTATATAGAAAATCCTAAAGACTTTCCCAAAAAACTGTTAAACCTAATTTAGTGAAGTTTCAGGATACAAAATCAATATACAAAAATCAGTTGCATTTCTGTACACTAACAATGAATTATGTGAAAAAAAATAAAGAATATGATCCCAATTATAATAGCATCAAAAACAATAAAATACTTAGGAATAAATTTACCCAAGAAAGTGAAAGATCTATACACCAAAAACTATAAGACATTGGTGAAATAAATTTAAGAAGACCCAAATAAATGGAAAGATATCCTGTATTTATGGACCAGAGAGTTAATATTGTTAAAATTTCCATACTACCCAAAGCCATCTGTAGATTAAGTGCAATCTCTATCAAAATTCTAATAGCATTTTTCACAGAAATAGAAAAAACAATCCTAAAATTTGTATGGAGCCACAAAAGACTCCAAATAGCCAAAGCAATCTTGAGAAAAAAAACAAGCTGGAGGCATCATACTTCCTGATTTCAAACTATATTACAAAGTTATAGTAATGAAAGCAGCGTGGCACTGGCACAAAAACAGACACAACAACGGAACAGAATTGAGAGCACAGAAATACACCTACCCATATTCAGTCAACCAATGTTTGGCAAGGGAGCCAAGAATACTCAATGGGGAAAGGACAGTCTGCTCTATAAATGGTGCTGGGAAAACTGAATATCCACATGCAAAAGAATGAAATTGGACCCCTATCTTACACCACTCATAAAAATTAACTCAAAATTAAGGACTTAAATATAAGACCTGAAACCATAAAACTCCTTGAAGAAAACATACTAGAAAGCTCCTCTACCTTGGCCTCGACAATGATTTTTCGAGTATGACACCAAAAGCACAAGCAGCAAAAGTGAAAATCAACAAGTGGGACTGCACCAAACTAAAACACTTCTGCACAGCAAAAGAAACAATCAACAAAATGAAAAAGCAACCTATGGAATGGGAGAAAATATTTGCAAACCATATATTGAATCAGGGATTAATATCTAAAATATATAAGGAACCCATACAACTCAATAGCAAAAAAACACAAATAATCCATTAAAAAGAAGATTTAATAGGCTGAATAAATGCTTTTCCAAATAAGACATACAAATAGCCAAAAGGTATGTGAAAAAGTGCTTAACACCACTAATCGTTAGGGAAATGCAAATCAAAACCACAATGCAATATCATCTTATCCCTGTTAGAAAGGCCATTATCAACAAGACAACAAATGCTGGCAAGGATGTGGAGAAAAGGGAACACTCGTGCACTGTTGGTAGGAATGTAAATTGGTTCACCCACTATGGAAAACAGTATGGTGATTTCTCAAACAATGAAAAATAGAACTACCATTCAATCCAGAAGTCCAACTTCTGGATATATATCTGAAGAAGATGAAATCAGAATCTCCAAGAGATACCTGCAATCCCATGTTCATAGCAGCATTATTGACAATGGCCAAGACTTGGAAACAACCTGTGCCCATCGATGTATGAATAGATTTAAAAAAAAATGTGAGATACGTGTGTGTGTGTGAGAGAGAGAGAGATCACATATATATATATATGTATGTATATATATATATATATATATACATACATATATATATAATTCAGCCATTAAAAAAAGAAAATCCCATCACCACTCTTATTCAACATAGTACTGGAGGTTTTGACCAGAACAATTAGGCAAGAGAAAGGAATAAAAGGGATCCAAATAGGGAGTGAAGAAGTGAAACTCTCACTGTTTGCAGATGACATGATCTTATACATAGAAAACCCTAAAGAATCTATTGGAAAACTATTAGAAATAATTAACAACTACAGTAAATTTGCAGGGTACAAAATCAACTTACAAAAGTCAGTTGCATTTCTGTACTCTAATAACGAACTTAAGAAAGAGAACTTAAGAATACAATTCCATTTACAATTGCAAAAAAAAAGAATAAAATACCTGAGAATAAATTTAACTAAGGAGGTGAAGGACTTATACAATGAAAACTATAAGACATTATGGAAAGAAAAAGATAGTGATATAAAGAGATAGAAAGAGATTCCATGCACATGGATTGGAAGAATAAACATAATTAAAATGTCCATACTACCCAAAGCAATCTGCAGACTCAGTGCAGTCCCAGTCAGAATCCCAATGACATTCTTTACAGAAATAGAGCAAAGAATCCTAAAATTCACATGGGGCAACCAAAGACCCCAAATTGCTAAAGCAATCCTCAGAAAAAAGAACAAAGCTGGAGGCATCACAATCCCTGACTTCAAAACAGCAAGGTACTGGTACAAAAACAGGCACAGAGATCAATGGAACAGAACTGAAAGCCCAGAAATAAAACCGTACATATGCAGACAGGTAATCTTCAACAAAGGTGCCAGGAACATACAATGGAGAAAAGACAGTCTCTTCAAGAAATCGTGTTGGGAAAACTGGGCAGCCACATGCAAAAGAATGAATGTAGATCATTCTCTCATGCCATACACAAAAATAAACTCAAAATGGATCAAAGACTCGAAGATAAGTCCTGAAACCATAAAACTCCTGGAACATAATACAAGTAGTACATTCTTTGACATTGAATTTAAAAGGATCTTTTTGAATACCATGTCTTCTCAGACAAGGGAAACAAAAGAAAAAATAAACAAGTGGGAGTTCGTCAGACTAATGAACTTCTGCAAGGCAAAAGAAACTAGGATCAAAACCAAAAGACAGCCCACCAGTTGGGAGAAAATTTTTGCAAATCATCCAATAAGGGGTTAATCTCCATAATATATAAGGAACTCACACAACTGAACAACAACAACAAAAACGCCAGATAAAAAAATGGGCCGAGGATATGAATAAACATTTTTCCAAAGAAGATATACAGATCGCCAATAAACAGATCAACAGATGTTCAGCATCATTAATCAGGGAAATGTAAATCAAAACTACACTAAGATACCACCTTATGCCTGTTAAAATGGCTATAATCACTAAGCCTAAAAATAATAAACGTTGGAGAAGGGTGGAGAGAGAAGGGAACCCTCGTACACTGCTGGTGGGAATGCCAACTAGTGCAGCCACTACGGAAAACAGTATGGAGACTCCTCAAAAAACTAGAAATAGAACTACCATATGACCCAGCTATCCCACTACTTGGTATCTACCCAAACAACTTGAAATCAACAATCCAAAGTAACATATGTACCCGTAAGTTCATCGCAGCAATATTCACAACAGCCAAGACATGGAAGCAAACCAAGTGCCCATCAAGTGATGATTAGATAAAGAAGATATGAGATATATATATATACATATATATATATATATATATATATATATATATATATATACAATGGAATACTACTCAGCCAGAATAAAAGACAAATTCATCCCATTTGCAACAACATGGAAAGACCTGGAGGGAATTATGCTTAGCGAAATAAGCCAGACTGAGAAAGACAAACACCAGATGATTTCACTCATATGTGGAAGATAAACAAGCACATGGACAAAGAAAACAGTTCAGTGGTTACCAGGGGAAGTGGGGTGGGGGGTAGGCACGGGGGGTCAAGGGGAGCACCTACGTGGTGACAGACAAGAAATAATGTACAACTGAAATTTAGCAATGATGTAAACTATTATGAACTCAAATTTGAGTTTAAAAAAAGAAAAGAAAAGAAAAGAAAATCCTACCATTTGTGACAACGTGAATGGACCTTGAGGGCATTATGCTAAGTGAAATGTCAGAGAAAGACAAACACTGTATGATCTCATTTATATGTGGAATTTTAAAACATCGCACTCTTAGAATTGGAGAGTAGAATGGTGGTTGTCAGGGTCTGACGGGTGGGTGAAATGGGGAGATGTTTGCTAAAGCGTACAAACTTTCAGTTATAGGCAGAGTAAGTTCCAGAGATCTAATGTACAGTGTGGTGACTATAGTTAACAATATTGTATACTTGAAAGTTGCTATGTGAATAGATTGTTAGTATTCTCACCATAACAACAACATATGTTAAGCAAAATTACTGTGGTGAACATTTCACAATGTAAATATATATCAAATCACCATATTGTACACCTTAAACTTATACAATGTTATATGTCAATTTTATCTCAATAAAGCTAGGGGGCAAGGTCAAATGCCTTCAGAGGCTGGGCAGACAAGAGGTAACAAAGGTGGGATAAGCAGCCACCCTCTATACAGGCATTCAAATTATCATTATTTTTCAAATTGCCATGCCATTCAAACAAAACCTGTCTAAAAGTTAAATTCTGCCTCCAGGGGCCAGCAGTTTAGGATGGGTATAAACTGTAAAATATTATACACATGTTAATGCTTTAATTCAATCCCAAAGCAAACAAAGAGAAAGACTTTTTCATAACATTTCTGAAATGGAGATATAGCATTTCAGAAAGCCTTTGGGTTCCAACAGTTGCTATAATTAGGGTGATTATATAATGGATCATCCAAACTGGACACTTTTCAGAAGGAAAGGAGGTGCTATTAATTACGGAGGACAAAGGGGAAACTGAGGACTGTCCCAGGCAAACCAGAATGTATGATCACTCTGATTATAATCATAAAATTACCCATAATCCCTGTTTGACCTAAGATTAAGATCAGATAAAAATTGATGGTATGCTTCTTGGCAGGGACAGATGTCAGATACTGGAGAGAGGGGAGGTAAGGATGGAAGGTGGGACCCACATGACAAGGGAGGGAAGGAAGATTTTCTACTCTCAACACAAGAGGGAAGGAGAAAAGGTTATGACGTAAATTTGCTGAGCTACAGAAAGGTGTGTAGGCGATGCTGGTTGATATTTTCCTAGTCAGAACAGAAGCCGCAAGGGAAAGCAATTCAGGGATCAGAGAAGCACCAAGAAGCAGGGAAAAACACAGATAGACCAAACTAAGAATGGGCATGGAGACATCAGACTATTGAAGACATACAAGGGAAAAAATCCAAAAGAGGAAAAAGTGCTACAGGTGCTGTGGGGAAGTCAAAGAGCAACCAGAATAGAGAACAACATAGAAAAACAGAGAATGACCTTCCAGACAGGAAATTCCTCGCTTCTCCCACTGTACTAGGAATCCCCTAGTGAGAGGAATGGTTGCTTCTCCTGATAACTGGAAATTCCCCAAGGTGAGTGATTACATCTTCCACATTTTCACAAAACTCTTCAAAGTGCGGAGCCAAAAAACCTGAGGTAGAGAATTACCCCCTCCCTTCCTTTCCATATGCTTTCCCCAGGCTTGGGCTCTGCATGCAAGAAATGCCTAGAGCTACACTGGTGAACTAGCTATGATGTTTCAGGAAGTGTCCCCCAGCTCCTCCACTCCCCACCTGAACCTTTGTGAGTGGACTTTGTTACCTTGATCCTTCTGATGTGCTTAACTGCCTTATCAATATATCTTTAATTAGTCCAAGGTTCAGGACAACTTACCCTATTTTATAAGCAGCATGCATCCATTCACAATATCCATTTGTTCTCAAGAGGGAGTGAGGTAGGATTGCCCATCTGTTTTCCTCTCTTTATAATACTCCCTACATTCTAATTTTTACCCTTTTCTGTTATTCATTTATTTTCTCTCTCTTTCTTTTCTTTTCCTCCCTCCCTGCTTCTCTACTTGGCGGAATCTTTGAACTCCACCTCCTCTGTTTCCTTCTCCCTTCCTGGAACCAGTGTCCACAGCAGACATCTAGACTGTCTACAGACCCG
Organism: Equus asinus; assembly: GCF_041296235.1. Classification (NCBI taxonomy): domain Eukaryota; kingdom Metazoa; phylum Chordata; class Mammalia; order Perissodactyla; family Equidae; genus Equus; species Equus asinus. Next base: position 35,773,509 of record NC_091797.1, read on the forward strand.
AAGCAGCCCTCTGCCCTATCATGGCCAGCCAACATTTTACCAACACACTGAAGGAGGAAGTGATTTGCCCCATCTGCATGGATATTCTGCAGGACCCTGTCACCATTGACTGCGGGCACAATTTCTGCCTCCGATGCATCACCCAGAGTGGGGACACATCAAACGACTTTCTCAACTGTCCCCTCTGCAACAAACTTGTGAGGAGGGACACGTTCAGGCCCAACTGGCTGCTGGTGAATCTGGTGGAAAAAATCCAAGCTATGGATCCCTCTGAGATGCAGCCAGGAAGGGAAGAGCTAAAATGTCAGAGACATGGGGAGAAGTTCCACTACTTCTGTGAGTACGATGGGATGTTCCTCTGTGTGGTGTGTCGTGAATCCAAGGACCACAAACTGCACAAGATAAGTTTGATAGAAGAAGCTGCCCTGAGTTATCAGGTAGGCATTTGGGGTCCCTTTCCAGTCTCTGCATCAGACCCACGAGTTCAGTGAGGACTTGAAAACTGTTACCTCTTCCCTCTGAGCTTGCACCTCATTGCCCCCATCCTTGAGTAGGCAGCTCATGGTAAGGCACAGCGGGTTCAAAGTTTTGAGTTTAGAGAACTGCTGCCTGTTGAAATCAAGGCATAAGGAAGAATGGAAAGAACACGGAATTTTGAGTCAGAAGGTTTGGGCTCAAGTTCAGACTCCTGAGTTCACTGTATGACCTTGAAGGAATCACTTTACCTCTCTGAGCCTCAGGTGTCTCACCTTTCAAATGGGGCAAATATAATGTACCTCTTAAGAGCTGTTGGATGACAAATGAGGGAGAGTTTGTGGGAGTTCTTTGATAATCCTAAAACCCCATCCAAATATTAGTCATGATTTATTAGTTATAATTTATAACAACATTCCTCTCTTATAGGTCACTTAGGTTCCAGATTTCTCCCTCCCCCATCACACCCCCGCTCCCTAGACTGACGAGGAGAGGGGGCTCTAATAATTACATCAGGAATCACCCTGGTGAGCCTCACCCCCCATCCTGAGCAATCAGGACAGTGTTATGAGGCTGGGAGAACTCCAGGCACAGCTTGCCAGAGCAACTCTCTCTCCACAGGGGCAGCTTCAATCGCAGGTTGAGGTCTTGCAGGAAAAGGAGAAGGTGATAGTACAACTGAAGGAACAAGGTGAACAGAAGATCAATGTCTTCATGGTAAGAAAAACCTCAGGTGTCGGTGTCTCTGGCCTATGAGCTTGGAAGCAGAAACATCTCTGCAAAAGCTCCTGGAACCCCTTATTACACTGACCACTCAGAAAGAGACCCCTAACCCAGAAACAGAGGGCAAGAACAGGGTGGAATATAGGAGGGGCAGACCAGGAGAGATGGGAAGCATAGTGGCATCGTGGGTCGGGGCGTGTTCATGCCTTCCTCTCCACTGCAGCACTTGGCTTGCCGTGTGGTAGGAGCACCCTCCACGTCCAGCCTTGTATTATTGGAGTAGGTGGGTGCTTTGGTCTCTTCCACCTGGGGGCGGGTAGTGTAAGGGAAACCAGTGCTCGTCTTAGAATTGGAAATACCAGTTTGAAGACCTAGCTCTGCCCCTCATAGTCCCTTACTAACAGAGGTTGATTCCCCAGTTAGAAAATGAAGACACTGTAAAGCCACCCAATATCTTCACCTGTTTTTTTGTGTCAAAAGAAAAATCTATGTGAAAGATTATAAACTGAAAAGCCTTCTGGAAACGTATTAGATACTTAACATCTATTAGGTAGATGTTAAGTATTAGATACTTAGGCCCTCAGGGCAGGCCTGGTGGTGCAGTGGTTAAATTCACATGTTCTGCTTCTCGGCGGCCCGGGGTTCGCTGGTTCGGATCCCAGGTGCGGACATGGCACCGCTTGGCAAAAAGCCATGCTGTGGTAGGCATCCCACGTATAAAGTAGAGGAAGATGGGCACAGATGTTAGCTCAAGAGGAGGATTGGCAGTAGTTAGCTCAGGGCTAATCTTCCTCAAAAAAAAAAAGATACTTAGGTCCTCAAAGGCAAAAATGATAAATCATAAATAAATATCCTAAAACTAAAACTCAGCACATAATAAGTTCTCCTCACTTGTCCTTTCCTCTAGGTCTGCCACAGCACATTGCATTGGTACTCAGTATAAACTTAATAAAATTGAAAACTTGAATAAAATGGGCTAGATGGACCTTGGAGCCACCCTCTCATCTTCCGGGTGTCCATTTTCCTTGCCCCCAGGCCCAGGTGGAACTTGAAAAGCAAAGGATCATCACAGAATTCAAGCAGCTGCGTCAAGTCCTAAAGGAAGAGGAGAGTTTCCTACTGTCACGGGTACTTTGGCTGGGTCAGGAGGAAGAGAAGGGAAAGAAATTCTACATTGCTTCTGCCGAGGCGCAGCTGAACTCTTTCAGGAAGTTGATTGATTCTGTCAAGGCCATGCAGCGCTTGCCACCCAGTCAGCTGCTTCGGGTAAGAATCCCTTGGGGGCTGAGTTGCAAAAAGGCAGCAGCCCATCCCTAGTGACAGGTCAGAGCTCTGACCACCTGGCAGAATACCTGAGATTGCTCCCATCACCCTACCCTAGCCCAATGCTGGCCAATAGAAAGATAATGTGAACCAAATATTTAATTTAGAATTATATTGCAAGCCACATGTGTAATTTAAAATTTTTCTAGTAGACACATTAAAAAGATAAACAGGTAAAATTAATTTTAATAAAATATTTTATTTAAGTCAATATATCAAAATATTATCATTTCAACCTGTTAACCAATGTTTAAAAAATACTAATGAAAGATTTTATGATCTCTTTTTTGTTTTCTTTTTTGTACTGAGTCTGAAATCTGGTATATATTTTATAGGTTGGCAGATCTCCATTTGGATCCTAAATTTTCAATGGTTAGAGTAAAATGCAATCCTACCAAATCAATATAGTTGTGTTTAATGGAAAAAGGATTTTACACCACTTCAATTTTTAAATTTAAGCTTGGATTACTGAAAATTCAAAAAAACTAAAAATTCAGTTCCTTATCACACTAGCCATATTTCAAGTGATCAGTAGCCATGTGTGGCTGGTGGCTACCATACTGGACGGTGCGGACCTAGCTGATGAGCAAAATAAGCTGAGATCCCTCCTGAATTCATCTCCCACTCCCACCAGTTCAGGAATCCATTTCTTTCTTTCAAGAAAGATCATGAAAGCTATTCCAGCCCTTCTTCCTGTCCTCCCTCTCCTGTCTCTGGTTTAGTCCCAGAGACAAATTTCATCTCCAAAATCTCACTCCTACTTCCCCTCAGTTCCTAGTGAGGTCTAATCATTTTCCTGCCTACTGGCTTATCAGACAGTTCTTGGAGGAGCCCTTCATGGCAGGTGGGAAGAGAAAGAGGGGCGTGGAGGTGTTCTCTACCTCCTCCGCCCACACCCAGCAGGGCCTGCAGTTCCTCCTAACCTGGTGCTGAGGTTGTGCTCTTTCTCTTTCTCTTCTAGGACGTCAAAGTTGTCCTGTGCAGGTATGATGGGCCATCCCAAATGCATTTTGCCTACTGATTCATTCATCCTACAATGTTTGATACATATTCAAACACACTCAACATTCCTCCCTCACAAATTCCTGTACACTCCGTCTAACTTTGCAGTCAAATACTTAGGCTGCAGGTACGAAAGGCCCAAACTGAGCATATCAGCAGGCAGGTTGGTTGCTGAAGAGAAGAGCTGTTTTCCTCAGGTTCCTGTTTCTTCAGCATGGATTCTCCTCTCTCCTTAACCCTCCTGCATGCCCTCTTGTTCAACTGGATGGCTCCTAGGTCCCTACCCCATCTCCCTGCCACTTCTTCCTGCCTCCTTTCTCTTCTCTCCTTCTCTCTGGCTTCATCTCCCATCTCCATTTCCATCTCTCCCCGTGGCCCACCTCACCCTGGCCCCACATCCCTAGCCCTGGCCTCCCAACTCCCAGCTCACTATCCCCCGACTTCCTCCCTCACCCCTAGGATACCATCTCCTGTCACAGCTCCTCCTCCCCTGCACCCCATCCCCTGATCTCATCATGCAGCTTAGCCATATCTTCCTAGGAGTGAAGGGTTTCGCTATCTCAGCCCATCCCCTGTTCCTCTGGCCCTGGAGAAAAAACTCAGTGAAGCACAATCAAGACATGACTCCCTCACAGAGAGCCTGAAGAGATTCAAAGGTAAGGAAAAAGCTATCTCCTTCTCCATTCATCTCCCTTTAGAAGAGTCTTCCCCCATCACCCCATGGAAACCGGATTGTAACTTCTCTACATGCCTATAATAATCACAGGCCCTCTCAAGTGCAAGGCTCTCTGCTGAGCACTTCCCATGCATCACTGTGCTTCCTTTCAGGGATTTCTTACACTCTATCTTAATCATCTGTTATTTGTCTGCCTCCCTGACTCCTGTCAGAGCCACAAAAGGCCCCCTTGCCTGGTGCAGTGGCTGTCGGGAAGTTGATGCTCATTTGTCCAGTGGACCAGAGAGGAAGCAGGGTCCTGGCTTCCCAGGGCCCTCAGGCAGGAACTGTGTGATCTCCAGCAAGTGACTGTTACTGCTCTGGTGCACACTGGAGCTCTGTCTAGTCCTGACTACAGAAGAAGAGAACATAGATTCAAAGGCAGTGACATTCTGGGGAAGTCCCTCTTCCAGACTTACAGGGAAACAGAAATCAGTAAGAACAGAAGTGGATGACTTAGGATGTTCAGTCAGAGATCTTTCAAAAACTCATCTGGGTTTGCAACTAGTAAGAAGGTTCGGTATTTGTAAGGACTCCCTTCACTGGGAGGGCTGTGCTTGTCTAGGCCAGGAGTAAAGACAACTGGATGGAGCTTTCTTCCTAGAAATATCACAAGACCCACCCACCCACCCACGCACACATACACATACCTGCCATGTGCCTATGAGAAAGGAGGGCCCGGGCAACGCCCCAAGGACCCCAGTCATTCAGCCAGGAATCTCTACTGGCCACACACAAACAGGGAACAGGGTTTGGTTTTGTTCCTAGTTCTGTTGTTTGAGCTTTTCTTTCCCCCAGTAACTGTTCTGCTTTGTCCAGTTCTCCCATCCCACTGGGTGTAATCTCACGCAATCCAGCAACTTTATGGTCACTTCAGGTTTAAAATACTTTGGTTCCAGTTTAGAACTGCAATGAAGGGCCCCCTGCCCCATCCACTTCAGCACATATTTGGGAGTGGGGGAGGGGCTTCAAGGGCACAGCTTAGGGTGGAGCTGGGTATGGTCTGTTTTGTCTTCCCCCTACACACAAACATGGTCCCTCAACTGCCACTCAGCCCTATTAAAGCCCAGATGGAGGGGGTGCTGGAGAGTCTGCTCACGACACTCATCCAATCTCCATAGTCCCCTAGTCTGAGGGTTGTTGCTCCCTGTGGGGGACGACTGGGTCTGGGAACCCAGGGGTGGAGGTGGCAGTGGCTGGAACCTGAAGGGCCTTGTTGGCAACGTGTTCTCAGCAATGTTTCCTCTGCTCTGGCTCTAGGTAGATGGACCCCTCATAAGAGGGTCCTTGAGCGTTCTCCATGGCCAGACTGGTGGCTCTCAGGGGAGCTCTCAAAGAGTGCTTCTCCCTCCACCTATCCCCAGGACCGTTCTGTGCTCTCCTGGAGTAGTCGGGGACTACAAGGGGGAAGAGGCCCAGAGGAAGCCCCCCACCCAGAGGCCCCACCTTATAGCTTAATAGTCCAAATTCAGGTGTGCTGTCAGTGAAGAATACACATCGAGTTTCACAAGACTTAGTATGAAAACAGAATGTAAAATATAGCAATAGTTTCTTATACTATATGTTGAAATAACGATATATAATTAAAATTAATTTTACTTTCTTTTTACTTTAGTTGTTAATGTGACAACTAGAAAACTTAAAATGATATTTGTGGCTCACATTATATTTCTACCGGACAGTGCTGTGCTAGATAGACACCTCAGGGAAGCAGAAAGAGCATCTCTCAGTATTTTATACCTTCTTTGTCCATGATGAATATGAGAGACAAAACCAGCTTCCACTTCTCCAAGGCATTTCAAATCAGTGCCCTGCTGTGCAGTCCTGGGTTCCTTGTTCAGCCTTTCTGGACTCTCTCCATCTCATTCCGTTCTCTCCCCACAGACAACTTCCAGGCTGATATGAAGAGAGATAAAAACAGATTTTTCAAAGGCATGAAGGAAAACTACAGAAAGAGCTGTAAGTAGAGACTGATGGTTACTTCTGCCATTTGGGGAAAGTGAGGAAAGCAAAGGGGAAGCATTCTGTCTCGATGACTACAGGAAAGCCAAATATGGTGAATACCCATCCCTCAGCTGATGGAGAAGAACAGGCATATGGATATGTTTTATTATTTTCAACTCAGGTAACTCGCAAAACAGTGACTGACCTCAAAACTTAGAGGTATCAAAAGTAATAGCAATTGTAAATTTATTTCTTCATTCCTCAGAGGAAGAGAGGAAAAGGTGGGGCAAAGAGGAGGCAAAGGGAGCTCAGGCTCCGTAGTATTAGCTGCCCTCCGCCGTATGTCAGGTTTCTGGGTAAACTCCTCTGGGTGTGAGGTGAGGACAGCTCAGGGGATGGAGACCCACGGTAACAACAGCCTGTGCCAAAGTCATCAGAGATGGTTCTGCCACCTGAGATAGTAACATTACCAAGTATCCTTTCTTAAAGAGCCACTGTGTGCTAAGCACCCCACATCTGATAGTTCAAAATCCCAAAACTATCCTTCAACGTGGGTGTCATTATGTGCACTTTACAGATAAGTGAGTTCCCTGCAAATACAGGGAGGGGAGGTAAGTCACGCGACTACGAAGTGGAAGAGACAGAATTAGAACTCACTTTGCAAAAGCCAGAAACTACATGTTGCATTCCAAAGCCAGAGAGCAGAATTTAGGGATTCTATCCCACCAGCGTTTCTCCAGGAGAGGAGTTCCTGGCATTTGCAGAGGACAAGTCTCTGTTGTGCTCCCTGCCTTGTGCCGGGTGGAATGTTTCACATCCCAGGCACCAGGAAACTCTATAGGCCAGAAGCCCCCTCCTGCTGTCATCGAGACAATCCAAAAATTTCCAGATTTCCCCAGGGTGGGAGAGGTCCTCACTGAGAACCTCCTACTGTTATTCTTTTTGTTTGCTGGCAGGGTGCCTGCTTTTGTTTTTAATTTGCAGCTTCTGGTGATCAAGACCAAAACTGGTTTTCTCTCCCTGATTCCTAGGGTCTTCATTTCATTCTCTGATGGAGAAACATACCCTTAAAACGAGCAAAATCTCGGAGCCTGAGTCACCCTCTCCAGGTAGGAGTTCTGCCTCTGAACCCCGGAGGCTTCCTGCGGTGTAGTGAGGGGACCTCAAAGCCTAGAGGGGCTCAGAATGCTCTCTTCATCCAAAGCACAGACAGGTGCGCTGACCTGACCCCGCAGGGGAAGGGAGGAGACCAGACTGCAGAGAGAGCTTCCTAACATACAAGATAGTACTCCCTGACCGCAACTAGGTGGAAATAACCTTCTCTCAGTTCTAGCCGGTGAGGGAGGGGAACAGAACAGAGCAGAGAGAGGGATTTAGAGAGACTGAAAGAGGGATGGGGAGTTGAGAGACAGGGAGGAAGAGCTGTGGAATCTACAGTTCTTGAAGACTTCAGGTGCTAGGATGGCATGAGCAGATAGGAGCAGATATGGGGTGTGGGGACAGAAGACTTCTCATCCATCTCCTCTACTCTGTCCCAAATTATACCTCCCTCAGGCAATAATATGCCCACCTCCTGATCAACTTACTCCTATCTTGTTCAGGTGTACTTTCTTGAGTCTAACCTGTATCACTCCTGCTGTGTCTAGAGCTCAGCAGCACTTTCTGGTAATGGAGGGTTATTGCTGCTTTTCTCCCGCTGACCTCTTTTCTCCTTTCCTTCTCCCTCCAAGAGGACGGAACAACTAAACCAGCGTCACCAAATCTCCACCCCTCAACTCTATCGGAGGACTCCTTTGCTGTGAAAGCCACCCCTCCAGCATCGCTCCGGCCCCAGCCCCAGCCCCGGCCCCGAAGCATGGCCTCATTTCCTGAGTTTTCTCCAAACCAAGCCAGCTCTGAGAACCCGAGCAGCCCTGGCGCTGAGTGGACTGAAGGGCTCAAGGTGGCGCTGAGTGAGTAGCTGAGAGCAGTCAGGGGTCCCTGACTGAGAGGAGTCGGGCTGAAGAAGTGGAACGTGGGGAGAGGCCCGGACTACTGAGAATGGCGAGGGTGGTGATGTTAAGACTTGGAGAAAGGATGCGAGTGTTCTTGAGCAAAAAGCAGAAGATGATCTGGGACGCCCAGCGTCCCCGCCACACGCTTGGCTTCTCTTTATCGCTTTGGCTGTAGTGCCCCCTAGTGGATAAAGGGAGCCCCGATAGCTATCTCTTGCACTTTTTTTTTTTTTTTTTTTTTTAACTATTTACCCAGGCGGCAGTTCTGCCAGGCGTGGCGTATAGAGACAAGTAAAGCCTGCCTGGGTCATAATCCGTCTAACCTATCCCCATGAACCTGACCACTCTCTCTCCTCTTCTCCACATTCCCACATCATCCATCTCTTCCCAACCTTCCACATCCAGCAAGGGAAATAAATAATATTCCAATAAGAGGGTGTGAGATTAGATAACAAATCAGGAGCTAGAATGAGGCTCCCATGCCTAAATCGTTAGCAGAGACTGGAACCACCGCTACTCAAGCCATTGTAGAGGGTGGATCGGGGCGCTTCTAACCTTGATAAACAACGACTCGACGTCCAAATCCAGTTAGAAGTGTGCGTACGTGGTGGGGTGGGAGCTGACTCTTCCTCCTTCTATATTCCAACCCTTCATTCATCCCTATCTTTGAGGGGCTCTACTTTATAAAATTACTCGAGCTCAGAAAGTCTGAGCCTCAACATCTCTTATGTTAGTCCCAAAGCGTTTTTTAGGTATGAGACTCAAGGACCACAGGAAACGGGGAAGGAAGAGAAGATAGTCTCAGCTTTGGGTGTTGAAATTACACGCCCCTACCACCAGCGGGGAGCTCCCGCTCCGCACCCACAGAGCAGCATATGTGAAATTTAGGGATTAACTTCAAGGAGGAGGAGGAGGCTTGGACTTCTCTGGGGATAAGGAGGGTTCTGACTAGGAAGAGAAAGCCTCCATTGGCGGCATCCAGGGGGAGCTCAGGGGTAGGCGGCTGGACGACTTGAACCGGGGCTGCGCCTCCTTCTCCTCCTCATCTTCCCACAGCCCCCGTGACCCTGGATGCGGCCTCGGCCCACCCAAACCTCGTCATTTCCCAGGATCGGAAGACAGTGACGCTGGACTTCATTCCTCAGGACAGCTCGGCCGAGCCCGAGGACCCCGCGCGCTTTTTCCCGTTCTGCTGCGTTCTGGGCTCGCCCGGTGTGTCCTCCGGGTGCCAGGCCTGGGAGGCGGAGCTCCGAGGACCAGAGGGCGGGGCCTGCCTGGTAGGCGTGGCCTCGGGGCTAGTGCCACGGAGAGGCTTCCTGGTGGTGGAGCCCTTGACCGGCTTTTGGGCGCTGCGCATCGCGGGCTCCGAGTGCCAGGCGCTCACCGAGAGCGGCACCCGGGAGAATCTCCCGGTTCGTCCGAGGAAAGTGGGCGTCCACGTGGATCACGAGTGTGGGGAGGTCGTCTTCTACGACGCCACCACAAGCAACTACATCTACACCTTCCACACCTCCTTCCCGGGGCAGATCTTCCCCTTTTTCCGGCTCCTGTTTCCCGGCACCCAGATCATCCTGAGTCCCTAGAGTTCTTCCTTTACCTTTCTCTCCAACTCCTCCCCGATACCCCCTCACTTTGGGATGTCCTGCAGCTGGTTAAGGTTGAAGCTAGGCTTCCAGGAGCACTTTAGGAAAGTTATACTCTTCGGCCTTCCTGGTCCAGTCCTGATGTCTCTGACCTCGCTTTAAATTTTCCGTCTTTCTCTCAGTCCCTCTCTCCCCAGTATGCCTAGGTCGAAAGAAAGCCTCACATACGTGAAAAGACTCTGCACAAGGCTATTCATTGCAGCACTGTTTGTAATAGGACTAAACTGAAAACAACCCAAATGTAAACCAACAGGCGATGGTGAAAACGATGCAATGAGAAAGCAGCATCCAGCTGCATCCTGGTTGAGACGCAGATACAGGAGACGACAACTGACCCCGGGCTGCCCCTTTCTTCTCCTCCACTTTGTTTTCCAAAGCCTCCGTGATCCTAGATGTGGCCTTGGCCCATCTGGACCTCTTCCTTTCTGGGGACCTGAAAAATGTTATGCTGGACATTGTCTCTCCTGGAGACTCAGCCAGGCCCACCCTGGTGCCTTCAATCCATTTTGCAAATAAGGGCTATCTATGTATTATTATAGGATAACTCTCCCCAGGATATATCCATGAGTGAAAAAAAAAACAAGGTGAGGAACAGTGCACATTGTATGCCACATTTTACCTAAGAAAAGGGGAATATAAATATACATATTTGTTTGCTTGTATTTATTTTTTTAAATGGAAGGATAAACCGAAACCTAACAGAAACAGTTACCTATGGGGGAAAAGGAAACTCAGGTGGAAGGGATAGAAATTAGTTTTTTCTGAATGTACCTTGTTTTGTACATTTGGAGCCAGGTAAATGTTAAACATCATTATAAAACAAAATTAAATTAAAACAAGACAAAATGAACCTAGGGCCAGCCCGGTGGCTCAGTGGTTAAGTTTGCATGTTCTGCTTGGACAGCCAGGTTCCCCAGTTCGGATCCTGGGTGCAGACCTACACACTACTTGTCCAGACATGATATGGCAGGCATCCCACATATAAAGTAGAGGAAGATGGGTGTGGATGTTAGCTCAGGGCCAGTCTTCCTCAGCAAAAAGAGGAGGATTGGTGGCAGATATTAGCTCAGGGCTAATCTTCCCCCCCCCCAAAAAAAATATATATATATATATATAAACAAAATAAACCTAACTCTGCATGTAGTTGATAGCTTAAACACCCAGAGGAGAGTTATTTTATGTGACTTTCAAATGCCATAATTTGACTGTATATCCTTGGGGGGATAAATACTAATGACAAAAAGAATTGCAAATAAAACTTAAATTTTTCAGTTATCATCTTGGTAATAATAATATTAATGTTGTTACTGAATCTATTATATATGTGTGTGCCTATACATGTATGTAGGGTAAAGTAAATAAGTAATTATGTTACTCTCACTAGAAACCAGCCTAAAATAAAAGATTAGATTTTCTCTTATGAATATGACATAAAAGAAGAGAAATAAAAGCATAGTATTTCCAAATTTGAATTAGAAAAACAGTATAAACTCATGACGTGTTTTTTCTTAAAAATAATAAAATGTATTTCTTAGTTCTGTTCACAAAGAAGACCTAATAATAATGGCTTATCTGGATGCACTGAGTGGGCAAGGCTTCCACCCAGAGGGTGGTCTCTAAATATTATTTCCCACTGAAAGGAAAATGGCTCCTTGGAGAACTGGCTTATTCTAGGTCTGGGAGAAGAAATACATAAGATGACTCTGGAACATCTTGTCACACCAGATTGAGAGAAAGCTCCTGGAGTTACTCAAAAATGACTCAAGAGCTGGGACCAGCCCCGTGGCCGAGTAGTTAAGTTCCTGTGCTCCACTTCAGCGGTGCAGGATTTCGCCGGTTCAGATCCTGGGTGCCGACCCAGTACCACACATCAAGCCATGCTGAGGTGGTGTCCCACATAGCAGAACTAGAAAGACCTACAACTAGAATATACAGCTATGTACTGGGGGGCTTTGGGGAGAAGAATGAAAAAAAAGTTGAGTGAATGAATTCACATAAAAAACAGTTACTCAAGAGCCAACTTGAAGGGTCAAAGATGGGATACTTAGCATCAATAAGGATAATAACTGCAATTGACTGAAACACATCAAATATGTAAAAATTCCATCAGTTCATTATAATAATTAAAAACTAAACTCATTGGTCATTGTTAGAGGATGCTTGGAACCCACTCAACTTTCTGAAAACTGGTAAATAAAGAGAAAGACTCAGTATTTATGCTACCATTCTGTACAAACATATCTAGGATAACCGAATGGTTGAGGGACAGTTCTTTATTACAAACTCCAGGTAATGAATGAAGAAAGGATGAAAGAATATCACTTTTTTGTAATACCTAATGAAATAATGAACTTAGGCAATAATCAGCAGCTGCTAGAAATATTATGCGAACAGCTGACGGGGAATCTTATAATGATGGATCAAGCTGACACCACCTGAACCCACTGATCAATCCTAACATCGTAAAAAGAGAGGCAATCCAACATTATTCGCCTCCCAGTGTAATGCAACAGGAAGTAACAACTTCATGGATACTTGCCAAAAATAATGAACCTGAAACCCATCAGGGTTCTGGATCTATCAGAATCACTTTAACAACACAGCACTCAGCAAACCCCAGTTTTGGAAAATTCACAGGACAAAGGATCAGTTTTCTTCATCAGATAAGTTGCCAGAAAAAAAAGGGAGAAAGGGAACCTATAGATTAAAAGAGACAGTTCAACCAAATGCATTGGTGGATTAGTTTGCATCCTGGTTTGAACAAATTAATTGTAATCTTACTTTTTAAAGTATGAGACAGAAATTTGAACATTGATTTTACATTTATACTAAAGAATTGCGCATTTTTAAGATGTGGTCATTGTACTTTTTTAAAGGGAGTTTTTGGCATACTGAAGTTTTTACCAATGAAATATGATGTCTGGGATTTGCTTACAAATAACAGTGGGAAAAGGGGGAGGATAGGTGGGATGTAATTGATGAAACAAAATTGATCATGAGTTGATCACTGTTGAAGGAGGTGATGGGTGCACAAGAGTTCATTGTGTTATTTTCTCTCTGTATGTTTGAAATTCTGCGTAATAAAAAAGTTGACACTTTAAAAATAATTTTAAAGACATGATCTAAGTGTGGCCTCCCACAGGCAATATTTGGGAGTGAATCTGACTCACAACCCAGACATCCTTTCAAAGATTTTGATTCTCATCAAAGATCGGTTTAGTCTGGAGTGGCAGTGGATATAGTTTCCCTCTCAAAGACAAAACCGCCTGCCTTTTCTACTTCCTCATGTTCAGAAAACAAAATCAATCTCAGGACCAGAGGCATCCTGCTCTCCAACCCTCCCTACTACCAACCACAACAAAAATCTTGATCGTTTATAGTTTTGCCATGTGAGGGATTAAAGTTAAACTGAGAGGAGGAGGACTGCCCCTGTTTCCAGAGTGATCCCGAAAAAGTAAAAGGGGCGAGGGGCTTGGAAACACAGAGCCAACAGGATGACAAGATGACCTACGCAGAGAAGACCCAGGATTGGCGCCAGAGTTCAAGATTAACATGTGTTCCTTCCTCTTTGACTCCTTTCAACCGGGCAAGGGGTGGAGTAGGCGGATCGGGGCGGGCTTCCCGGGCATTTACAGCCTCCTGTTGCAGCTGGAAGGTGGCGGGATTACAGGAGGCGTGAGGAGTCGCCAGAAGACCGCCAGTCTGCTGCGCGCGTCTCCGCAGCGGGAGGGCGGGTCCGGGTGTCCGGCCCGGGCTGAGCCAACGCCCCCAGCGCAGATTCCAGGGGAGCGCAGTCAGCCCCGGCCAGGCTCCCCCGTCCAGTTCCCCTGGTCGCAGGCGAGGCACCGCCGATTTCATAAGCAGCCCTCACTTGCCTGTTAGGTGACGGCTGGGGACATGAGGGTTTGGACCTGAAAGCAACACCCCTCCAGATGTTCATTCAGAATCACCCCCATCAGTCCAAATTCCCTGTTTCGGGCGCTCAAATCCCTAGTCAGTGACATCACACACTGTAACTTGTTATTTTCCTTCAATTGTATGCAGATTTAGCTTCCTGACTACAAAGGGAGATCTTCTTGGGCTGGATTATGCTGATTTCAAACTTTCTTTCTCCCACCCCTGATTTGACACTTAGCATGGACCCTATAATGGAGTAGTTGATAATAAATCTTTACTAAATTGAAACCATCCCCTAATTCCTCTTTCCTACAAAAGACTGATGTCTTGGCAATCCCACTCAATTTTTGTGGACCAGCTTCACCTCACCTCCTCCAGGATGGCTTCCCCAGGCCGGGTTCCTAGCTCTTCTTGTAGGAAATGTGCACACTCCCAACGCCATTACAGCCAGCTCCATCACAACACTGACCCCAGCAGATGGTGAACTCCTTGAGGGCAGAAGCAGCTTCTTACTATCCTGGTTTCACTCTCCCACCCTCCTTGCACAGTTCTTAGAGAATGAAGGGATACTTTGTGGCAAGGTTTAAACTGGGGGAGGTCTGGGCCGGCCTGGTGGCCCAGCCGTTAAGTTCACACGCGCTTCTAGGCAGCCCAGGTTTGCTGGTTGGGATCCCAGGTGTGGATATGCCACTGCTTGGCAAAAGTCATGCTGTGGTAGGCGTCCCACGTATAAAGTAATGGAAGATGGACATGGATGTTAGCTCAGGGCCAGTCTTCCTCAGCAAAAAGAGGAGGATTGGCAGTAGTTAGCTCAGGGCTAATCTTCCTCAAAAAAATAAATAAATAAAAATAAATTGGGGGAGGTCTTCCCACCTAGTCCTTAACCTTGACCTATGACCACTCCCTCTTCCGTCCCTGGGGGCAGGGAAGCACTGTTTAACCTTTCAGAAGCTGATTGACGTACCTGAAGAGAGTCTTGGCCATTCACACACAAAGTAATGTGGCTGGGATGTCAAGTGGTTACTGAGGCCAAAGGCCTAGTTTTCCGTTCTCTAGTCCATGGTCCTCCACACATTTATAATAGTTATAGCACAGTTATAATAGTCCTGAAAACAACTTGTTTACAGAGCTTAATCCTTTACTAAACGGTTTCATAGACATTATTCCATTTACCCCTCACAACCTCTTGAATTAGGTATCATTACATCCCCATATTCCAGATATGATACTGATGCTCAATCTCAGATCTTTTAATCCAAAGCACATACAAAAGCCATCTTGAAAATATAAAATCCCATAAAACATATAACAGTATGGTTATAACAAAAAATAACCTTTCCATGGTATTGCCTTCCACCTTGACATCCTTAACTCCTATGTTAGTTTCCCAGGGCTCCTATAAAAAATTGCCACAAAATAGTGGCCTAAAACAAGAGAAACTTTTTCCCTCACCGTTCTGGAAGCTGGATGTCTGAAATCAAGGGCCAGGCTCCCTCAGAAGTGTCTAGGGAAGAACACTTCCTTGCCTCTTCTAGTTTCTGGTGTTTGCCGGCAATCCTTGACGTTCCTTAGCTTGTAGATACATCAATCCAGTCTCTGCCTCCATCTTCATGTGGCCTTCTCCCTTGTGTCTCTGTGTCCACATTTCTCTTCTTATAAGGATACCAGTCATATTGGACTAGCTATCCAGTTCGCCCTAATTTAGTATGACCTTATTTTAACTTGATTACATCTGAAAAGACCCTATTTCTAAACAATGTCACATTCACAGGTTCTAGGGGTTAGGACTTCAACATGTCTTTTGAGTAGACACAATTCAACCCATAACTCTACCAATCAACCACTCACTGGAAAGCATGGGTATAAAAAAGAGAGAGATAATGACATTGGATAGGAAAGCCAAAGACAAGATTTGAGGGAGGCTACAATGAGGAAAAAGGAAGACAGGGCAGTGGGGGACAGAGGATGTATTCTCTAGGAAGAGTCGAGTTTGAGCATCTGGGCTGGCAGATCAGAGGAAGGAGAGAGATGGTCTTCAAAAGGCAGAAGAAGCAGCAGCACAGTGGGAGCTGAGGAGGGACTAGGAGGGCAGAAGGACTGCTCCCCGGGGAGGGAGAGTGAGCACGTGCCACTCCGCTCTTAGAAAAGTCCACTCAAAGTTGCAGTAAGCGTCAAGAGAAGGAGATCCACGGTGCTCAACCCCTCTTCCCGACCTGAGGCCCCCTTGAGAAGCCAGCGGTCCGTGAGTTCCCAAAGCATGTACCTGCAGACACTTCAAGACCATCAAGTCATCTTCTCACCCTCCCCACATCTGTTCCCACTGCCCTGTTCTCTACTAATTTGTTGCCCCCATCCCCCACCCAGTCACCTCACCTGGGTATTATCCTCAACTCCTTCTTCTTCCTCACTCTCACGGTCCTTCAGGCCCCACCCTGTTGATGTTAGCTCCTACTTCAGGACTCCACGCACTTCCCTCCGTCCTCTAGATGCCTAGACCAGGCCATCAGCCGTCATCTGGATTATGACAACAGCTTCCTCCCTCATCTCCCTGTCTCTAGATTTATCCTGCCCAATCCATCCTCCATGACTGAGGCCAAAGTAATTTTTTTCCAAAAGTTCCTTATGAAAATTTTCAAAGAAACAGAAGAGTTGGAAGAATTTCACAGTGACCACCCAAATACCGACCACCTAGATTCTACTGTTAGCATTTTGCTATAATTGCTCTAGCAAATGTTTCCATCTATCCTTCCCTTTATTCATCCATCAGTCCATCTTGTAATTTTATGCATTTTAAAGTAAGTTGCAGATATTCAAATGATTCTTAAAAACATAATCAGATCATGTCAGGACTTACTGAACTTTCAGTGGACTTTAATGATGCCCCCTTTCAGTAAAGGATGAAGTTCAAACTCCATATCACGATTTGTAAGTGCCTCCAGCCTAACCCTTCCCCAACATGCTTCCTATTTTTCATTCTAATAAGATCGATTGCATGTAAAATTCCCCACTTACCATGCTGTTTATCATGTCCCTGACCTGCTCTTGTCCCTTCTCATGAGATTGTCCTCAGCCTCCAAGGCCTCAAACATTCCTGTCCTCAGAAAGGCTTTTTGATATCCCATCTCCCTTAACACACCAGTGTAGATGCATCTCCTCTATGAGAATTAGCAGCCCCCACGGCCTACCTCAATCATTTCACTTATCTTCATAAACAATAATGATCTGTTAATTTGTCTTTCCCACCTCTGGCCCCAACTGAGAGCTTCCTGAAAAATCATGGATCCTGCTTTGTTTGCCTATTGTCCTTGGCACATAGAACAGTCTGCAGCATATGTGGGTGCCCAATAAATACTTGTTGAATGAATGTATGACTGGTTTTGTCCCTCTGACAGCACCTCTTGCCTTTATGCCATCTTCTCCCACACAGCTTACGTCCAGATCCTCAGTGTAGATCCCAGAGGGTGAGAATGAAGAAAAGAAACACTTGATGTTATCAACGTCCTCCAGCCAAAGACCCCAAGAAACACACCTGTAGTTAAACAAGTTGAGTTTATTACCTGCAGCAAGAGAGAACACACACCATAGGGAACCACAGAACGTCTCAGTAAGAGAGTGTTAGGGAAAAAACCTATTCTAGGATTTGGGCTTTGATTAGGCAATTTTGGGGAGGGTCTAAGGAAGTAGAGATCTGCTCTAGATTAGATGCTGTCAGAAAGCAGGGTGAATTCTACGACTGGATATCTCAATCCACACAATCTACAGGGTGGGGAGACTAGAATGAGGATAAAGCTGTAATTGTTAAAGAAGTAGTAATCATTCCTTTTGGCTAAGAGAAGGGGTGTTTGGTATTTTGTGGGTGGCACAGTGATCTTGTTTTTGCCTGTGCTGAGACAGAAGTATGAACTGGCCTCACTTTGTCTCATTTTATCATGGTCTCAGAGTAAGCTCGTCCAAGATTGATCTTCTGTAAGGTAGTTTACACCTCATAGGAGAAGAACATGGTTTAGCTATCGAGTGTCAAACTAGCTTCTGAATGCAGAGGCTGCTCTTTTTTCCTTTGTCAGTTTTTAGGTGGGGAATTGGGGAAAGGATGGGTTAGTGGGGTTGGGGCATGTGTATATACCAGTGTAGAATCCAGTTCAAAGCAAGAAACTTTTTAAATAGAGCAAGCCTCAGAGTTTATCTCCAGCATCCAACCCGCAACCCAGCCATATAATCCAAGGTCACATGGCTGGCTCTTTGAGCCCTCATAGTCACCACTCTCATGGCCATGGGAGGGGACAGGTGACCCTGGGCACTGGGTGAAGTTGAGTTGTGATTAGGGAGGGGCCAGGTGCTTTGGGTGGCCTTGGTTACGAACTCTCCTAGGCTTCTCCTCCCCAGACACCCCTCATTCTCCCAGGGCAGAGACTCTGCAGCTTGTTTTCTTAGTCAGGCTGTTTTTGTTTGTCATCCTGCCTGGTATCACAGCCTCCCAGTGACTCCCATACCTACTCATTTGAGCCCTGAGGAAAACCTATTAGATATGAATTCTTTGTTGGTTTTGTGACAGTGGCCTTTGACCAGACGGGTTAAGCTCCCTGGACCCTAAGGGCCTTGTTGTCTCTGCTCCCTTCCTTTTGGGGTAATGATCTCACTCTTGCTGTCAGTTTTTGGGATCCGATGACTCACTGCAAATGCCTGGCACAGGAGTTCTCTGGGGACATTCTCCAAGTACGTGGGGCCATGACCTTTCCCCCTTCAGTCCAGCTTCTGTCTGAATATTAGTGAGCCCCCTTCACTGACGGTGCCCTTCACATTTCCTTCAAATCAACAGCCCTGAGGTTACTTCCTCCTGCCTTCTGCCTTCATTATCTCTTTCTGCCGAAGGTGGTATCTCTCTGGTTAAAGGTTCCTCCCACCCCCACCCCTCAGAGCCTGGCTTTCTTTTTCACTTTCTTTTGTCCTGCCCCAGTGCTGGTCCCTTCTCTTCCTTTAGGTTCAAATCCAGTTTTTACCAGTTGTGCTTGCTTGCTCTAAGACCTTGAACAAATTACTTAAGTCTCTGGGCTTCAGTTTTTGCATCTGTAAACTGTGGCTAATGGTAATTACCTTTTAGTATTGTTGTGTGGATTAGTAATCACACAAGTGATTAATATATACATTCATTTGAAAGGAATTTAAATCAGACAAGTAGAATGAAAGTTTCCTTTAGCCACTGTCCTCCTGAATCCTAGTTTGATGTGGTCCTTCAGGACATTTTTCGGTGCACTTTCATATATATTTATGTACATGTGGAGATATATATGTGAACATGTGTGTATGTATTTTTGAAATAGCTATTAAGTGAGGACAGTGGGGATGATAAAGATATCTGTTTGTGGACCAAGTGAGGTTCGTGCTTAAAAAGAAAAATGAACCAGCCCTAGTGGCCTAGTGGTTAAGCTCAGAATGCTCCACTTTGGGACCCCGAGGTTCCATTCCTGGGCGCCGACCTACACCACCCATCTGTCAGTGGACACGCTGTCTCCGCAGCTCACGCACAGAAAGAGGAAGATTGGCAACAGGTGTTAGCTCAGGGCGAATCTACCTCAGCAATAAATAAATAAATAAATAGAAACGCTGTATCTTTCATAAAAGCAAATCAATAGATAATACTGAAAATTGAAAGAGCATCCAGTAATAATATAATCTTGGTGTTTATAGATATGGAGATCAACACCAAAAAGCAAATCAGCTAGGGATTTGGTGGAGATAGGGGTGGGGCTGCTGGTTTTTCTCATTAAACTCATTTAATGATTTGACTTTTTATGTGCGTGTATAACTTCTATTACAATCCTGAAAAATAATCTGTGTTTTGTTCCTTTTTTTCCCCATCAGACTTGTTGAGATCTGCTACCCACTCATTCCCTCGGACCAGTTTCACACACTCCCTCGCTCCTCCTCTGCGTTCCCACGGTCCAGCCTGGTGCAGCCCTCGGGGTCTCCCTCCCTCCTTCAATCTGTTCTCCACCTGCAGCCAGGACCATCTCTGTAACAGGTTTAATCAGAGTATGTTTCTTCCCACTTAAAAACTCTGAGACTCGTCTAGAACAGTGTTGACGTTAAGCCCTAAGCATGGCAAGCTCAGTGTCCCCCTCAGCTCCAGCCTCAGGCAAAACCCACCATCCTCACCACACACGTAATCCTCACAGAGGTGAAACACCTGCTATTCTCCAGACATGCCTCATTCTCCTGGGCTTTCCTGGTTCTGTACTCCCTGTTCCATCTGACCAAACCCTGCCCTGTGTGTTTCTCTAATATGGATCATAACTCATAGTAGAAAATACTCCTCACTTACTTTGTGTTTTAATCACGAATCTTAGAGATATTTTCAGGTCAATCCAAATAGGTCTTCCTCATTCTTTTTAACTGCTACATGAATTAAATTAGATAATGTATATAAAAGCACTTTGCATGCTATCTGGCACCTAGGAATGCTCCATGAATGTTTCTTTATTTCATTTAAGTTCCTATTACCCCAGCATAATGGAGAAACACCCTCATTATCCCATAAAATAATAGTGGTAAGATCCCTCCTCAGCGCTTACTACAGCTAGGCAATGGTTTTAAATAGATCATGAATTAAACATCACTATTCTCCATCCAGTTCCCTTCACATCCCTCCTTTGTTCTCTTTTATCACACTCAACTCCTTGGAGCTCTCCCACACACTGTGTTTGCTTGCGTATGACTCAAAGGCCCTCTCCACCCCCCTCCCATCATCCACTGAGGAAATAGTTCCCTTCTTCTAAGAGCAGACTGTGTCACTTCCCCTATGAAAGCTGCCCTCCCGCAGAGGAGAACCTTCAGTCCTCTCACAGCCTCCTGTCCTCTTTGTACCGCCCACATCACACCCCAACTAGAAGCAAGGTCTTTTGAAAGCCCTGTCTTAGTATCTTCAGTACTTAGTATATTGCCCAGCACAGAAAGAGTGCCCTATAAGTGTTTATTGGTTGAAAATCTTCACTTTTATAAGTTTAACCTCTCTTTTTTATTTAATATGCCACATACAGAAGCAGCTGCAGCTGTGGTATAAAGGATAAAGTACAGCATTTAGAGTCTTACTAGCTGTGTGATTTGGGGCAAGTCACTTTACCTCTCTGAGCCTCAGTTTCTTGATCTGTAAAATGGGGGTAAATATATTTACTTCACAAGGATGAAATAAATTAAAATATGTGAACGTGCTCAAAAAACAGCACAAGTATTATTATTACCCCTTCTCCAAATTCATTTCCATCTTTACTTAGTTCTGACAAAATCTTCTCCCTAGTCCAGACACATGTGTGAGACCATTTCTCTCCTCCTCATCTGTCTCTCATTCATTTCTGGTGCTGTCGTTTCACCTTCCTCTCCCCTCCATCTAATTTGCTGGGCTCTGTTCTCCTCTAATTCCTCCTGTGAGCACTTCTCTGCAGGCTTTGCCTTCCTCCTCTTAGGTGTAAATAAATCTTCACAACTTCCTCAGAGCCATCCCACGAACTTTTGTGGGATCTTTTTCCTCTCTTCCTTGAAGCCCCTCCCTATCCTTCCTGCCACACACTTTACCCCTGGGGGTGGAGGCGCCAGGCGTTGCCCATGGATGCCTCTACCAAGCACTGGTTTCAAGGACGCTGGCAAAGATGCTCAGAGATGGCAGATAAAAGGGCATGAGATGCCACACTCTGCGCAGGGAGGGGCTTTATGAGGGGAGCCACAGAGTCCGAGTCAGGTCCCAGGGCCAGTTTTCCTCCCTGAGATGCAGGGCAGGGCGGGACAGGGCTGGAGGGGTGTGTGTTGGGGGGGGGGGGGGGGAGGGTACATCTGAGGCTCCGGAGGAAGTCAGAGGGAGAGGCTCCTGAACTAATTGGCAGGCTTGATGCCAGCAGCGTGCCAGTGATGTTTTGGCGACAGGTCACTCTGGAGGAGGAAGGAAGGGCGGGAAGGAGAGTCTGTCATGTGGCCCACGATCCAAGAGGCGCGTGGGGCTTCCCTCAGGTGCTCTCCAGCTCATTAAGCTTTTCTAGGTCACTCTCTGTGTTGCTGTCTCCCTCATGGGTCCCTGTGCTCTGCCTCACGCTTCCTTTCATGTTTCTGACTTGGTTTCTCTGACTCATAGTCCATGTCTCTGACTCTGTGTCTCTGGGAGTCAGGAGTCAAAGTTCTAACACTGTGTTGGAGGAAGAAGCCCTTTGAGTCCCAGCCCTGACTCTGCCCCTTGCAGCCTTTGACGTTGGGCAAGCAAGTATACGACCCAGTTTCTTCCCTGTAACTAGATGTTCTACACTGTCCTGAAGTAGTTAGTGAAATTTACAAAGTAAAACAATAAGAAGCTTTGAAGTTTCTAAATTGCTATATAACCACGAACTATTCTTTTTGGTTCTGCCCCTACTCGTAATGCCATATGCTTCTGTAGGGCTGCACACTTCACAAAGCTATTGAATATCTGATAGCCAGCTCGGCTTCACACGTCCACCATTTAACTCCTGACTTCCCAACCAAATCGGCAACTCAGTCTTCTGCACCTCAGTCGCGGGCAGCTCCATCCTCCCAGGTGCTTGGGCCAAATCCCTTGGTGCTTCCTGACTCCTCTTTTGTTCTCACATCCCACATCCAATCCAGCAGCAAACCGTGTCAGCTCTCCATCAGCTCACATCCAGAAGTCTGCCCGTTCTTGTCACCTCCATCCCCTACCAGGTTCACTTCACTCATTAGCACAGAAAGTCCTCACAATGGCCTCAAGGTCCTGCACGGTCTGCCCATGACCTCTCTAACTTCCTACCACTCTCCCCACTGCTCCCTCTGCTCCAGCCACACGGCCTTCATGCTAAATCTCACACATCAACAGCTTCTGCCTCAGGGGCTTTGAGCCTGTCTTTCCCTCCATCTGGACCACTCTTCCTCTGGATAAAGTAATTGGCTAATTCTTTCAGCTGCTTCAAATCCTTGCTCAAATATTACCTACTGAAATTGTAATCCTGCCAACCCTATCCAGCACCGCTATTTTCCTTTTCAGTTTTATATTGCTTTATGGTACCTATCATACATTTTACTTACTTGTTAATTATCTATTTTACTCATCAGAATAAAATTCCCTCTAGGACAGATTCCTATCTGCTTTGTTCTCTGCTGAGTCCCTAGCTCCCACCACGGTATCTGGCCCATAGTAGGTGCTTAATAAACATTTGTTGAGTAAATGAATATAAATTATTACCATTGATCCTTAAAACAATTCTCTGATGTAATATAGTTGTTTTCACTTTATAGTCATAAAACTAACAAGAGTTGAGTCAAATCTTGAAAATTCACTGTTTCCAAGTGAGGTGTATGTTCCTTCATCTCTGTAGTTCCTACCTAGTTTAATTAGAATGGGCAAAACCCTGTTTTCTCAGTTCTGAAATGAGGGGTTCGGACTAGTCGATTCCCATCTTCTAGAGCATGATGCCTCCTTAGCTGCTTCAGTCCAAGTTCTTCTCCTTCCTCTCAGCCTCCCCCCTTCCTGGGTCCAGGGAAGAGAGGCTAAATGGTTTACTAGGTCTACTGGGAAACCATGGACCACAGAATGACAGGAAACCTTTCCATTTCTAGCTTCCTACGCTCCATCCATCTTACTGGCTGAGGCTCTGATTCTGTCCAGGAAATGGGATGACTACAAAGCAAAAAAAGAGAGAGAGAGACAGAATAAGAAAGAGAAAATGATGGAGGAGAAGACAGGGAGGGAGGGAAAGAATAGGCAGGTAAGTGCCCGTTAGGGAGTATTCTGCAGAGAGAGGCAGTGGTTGTGCACTGTTGTCCTACTGAAACAAGACATATCATCACTTTGTTCTTACCTCCTCTCTTGTGATACCATCTCAACACCCAAAGCTCTTTAAGAGCTTTTCCCATTTCCATAATAGCACTTGTATTGACCCAGTTGTCCATTCCAGGAACTAGGAATTCACCCTTGATCTTCCTCTCCCTCACCCTCAAAGACCACTCCAACACTTCTGTCAGTTCTGTCCACAAAATATACTTCCAACTGGTCTATCATTTCCAGCTCCACTGCCTCCCACCTAACTTAAGCCATCATCATCTCTCACCTAAGTTACTAGAATAATTTTCTCTCTTCAGGATGACCATCTCACACAACTCTGGGGGATGCCATTAGCATGTGTTGGCCCTGGGTCTCTTGCATTCAATGCTTGTCTTATTACACTACTCAAAACTTAGGACCCTGCATATCTGGTCTCTGCCTAAGTCTTCACACACCTTTGCCCCCAGCTCATAATGCGCCAGGTTTGTTTAAGTTAACCCAAGTTGTTCTTGCCTCAGAATCTTTGCAAAGCTGTTCCCTCTTCCTGGAATGGCCTTCCCTCCTCTCCATGCCTGGTGAACTGTTATCCATCTCTCAGCTCTCCTCCTAAATGTCACCTCCTCAGGGAGGCCTTCCTCAACCCTCCATCTAATTAGAGCTCCCTGCTATCAGTCTCTGTGCTGGATCTTTGTAGAGTTGCCAGATTTGGCACATAAAAATATAAAACTCCTATTTAAATTTGAATTTCAGATAAATATAAATAATGTATCATTTCTTAGTATAAGTATGCTCCATACAATATTTGGGAGATACTTCCACCAAAAAGAAATTCATTGTTTACCTAAAATTCAGACTTAACTGGATGTCCTGCATTTTATCTGGCAACTCTAGATATGTGGGTTGACTTCATTCCTCTTTTATTTGGGGAGGTTGGAAAGTAAAATACTATTTCTCAGAAATTTTTGCAGGTAGGGTTCTGGACATGAATTAAGTTCCGCCTATTAGATGTATTTGTAGGAGATTTGAAGGGCAGAAGGGAGGTGGAGGCCATTTTCCCATAGCAGAGAGGATGGACGAGCTCCAATAAACATGAGTCATCCGTGGAGTGGGACAGTTGGGGCAGTGGCCGCACTGCCAGCAGTAGTTGCAGCATTTCTGACCTACAGTGATTGAACCTGAAGCCAAGAGTCCACTGAGGACCTGTTGACTTCTAATCTTCCAGCCCTTTCAATGGTTTTCTTATTATCTATTCCCCTGTATTAAGTCCGTCGCTGCTTAAAACACCCAGAGTGATTTCTGCTTCCTGCACTGAGGCCAGCCGACACAACTCTCGTCACTCTGTACTTTCCTTCACGTTACAGTTTGTGTTCAATGTGATTTCTCAGTGTCTCTCTCGTCCACAGACTCTAAGCTTCCTGAAGGCAGTAGCTGTTATGCTCACATCACATCCTGGTGTGACTGTGCACGGGCCTCGTCATTTGTCCCTTCCATTCCTTTTGAAGCTGGGCCTCGACTCTCGACATATAGTAAGTGGTCAGTTAATATCTTTTAATTGAAATAATGTCTAAGAAACAGGAAGAAACCTGCTTCTGCACTCCTAAGACATAAGGATCAGAAAGGCTCCCCTACTTACACACCAGTTATCTTAGACAAGCTAGGTCAACCCTCTGGGCCTCAATTTTCTTATGTATAATGTAAAGGTAGACTATGTGGTGTTTATGTCCCTTTTGACTCTAATATTCTCCAAATCTATGATTCTTTGAACTCTAGTAATAGAGGTGGGAACCAGAATCAAATTAGCTACATTTGGTGCACCGTATAGGTTAAGAAATTATTTGTTTGGAAGACTTTTTCTCCATGATGGGGAATAGACATAGAAATGGGACACTCATTTTGAATGTAAATATGTCAAGGAGGACAAGAGTTAGAAAAGGAAATGGAGGGGCTGGCCCCGTGGCCAAGTGGTTAAGTTTGCACACTCTGCTTCGACTGCCCAGGGTTTCACTGACTCAGATCCTGGGCACAGACCCAGCACCACTCATCAAGCCATGCTTAGGTGGCATCCCACATAGCACAACCACAAGGACCCACAACTAGAATATACAACTATGTACTTGGGGAGCTTTGGGGAGAAGATGGGGGAAAAAAGTAAAAAAAAAACAAAAAAAGAAAGAAAAGAAAATGGAAAGAAAAGAAAATGGCAAGAAAAGACTACCAGGACTCAGTGAGTGTCTCAATACGTAAATTGGACCATGTAAATTCCCCACTTAAAGCCCTTCAGTGGCATTTCACTGCTCTTAGAACAAAACTCAACTCCTTGTCCTGCTCCCTAAGGTCCTGCACAGCGTGGCTCTTTGTACCTCTCAATCTCATATCAAAGCATTCTCATCACACCTCATAGTGTGTAATCTTCATCAAGATCTTCCTCACTTCAGGGCCTTTGCACCTGCTGTTCCTGCTGCCTGGAAAGCTCTCCCCCAACTCTCCTCACTGCTTGCTCCCTCTCATCAGTCAGGGCTCAGCTCAAATGTCACCTCATCAGAGAAGCTTTTTCTGACACCCTATTAAAAGTGTGCACACCTCCTCCAGTTCATTCCTCTTATTTACCCACTTTATATTCTTCAAAGCACTTATCACATCTATAATTATCTTGTTAATTTATTTGTTTACTTGCTTATTGTTAGTCTTTCCAAATAGAATCTAAATTGCCAGAGGATAAGGGACCATGGCTGGCTTGTTCACCGTGGAACACTAACCCCTAGAACAGTGCTTGTCACATAATACGTGCTTTGTAAATAGTTGTTGAATGATTAAATGAATGAATGAATGAATGCTCAGTTCCTAAAGGAACACTGCTAAGGGAGTGGAGAATAAGAAGGGCTAGGGAACATCAAGAAGAGAAGAATGAATAGTGAATGTTTAAGGGGACTTTTAAAGGATAAAGAAATATCAGCGACATTGATGGGGCGGTTGTCAGAAGGAAAGAGAATAAATGAGCATCCAGGACGAACTTGAAGGAGAGGCAACATCTCAGAGAAACTGTTAGCGCTAAGCGGGGAGTTAAAGGGAGAGGGAAGAAGGAGGCTTCCAGGAGGGACAGAAAAGAGAAAGTAGGGGCTGGCCCGGTGGCGCAGCAGTTAAGTGTGCATGTTCTGCTTCAGCAGCCCAGGGTTCACCAGTTCGGATCCTGGGTGCTGACATGACACCGCTTGGCAAGTGATGCTGTGGTAGGCGTCCCACATATAAAGTAGAGGAAGATGGGTACGGATGTTAGCTCAGGGCCAGTCTTCCTCAGCAAAAAGAGGAGGATTGGCAGCAGATGTTAGCTCAGGGCTAATCTTCCTTAAATAAATAAATAAATAAATAAATAAATAAATAAAAAATAAAAGGTTTGAAAAAAAAAGAAAAGAGAAAGTAAAGTCTCAGAAGAGAGGAAGTAATGTTTAAGAGAAACAGCACAGTATTTGGCAGCAGTGGATCTGAATTTCAGTCCTGTTTGAGCCTAGGCAAATCCCTTACTGTACTGGAATCCCAGGGCCCTCGCTGTAAAATGGCTGGACTCTTGGCCCCATGGCTGTCACAGGGTTGGACAAGAGACTGGGCCATGAGGGTGTCATCCGTATAGCTTGAGTCATGTCTTGAGTATTGTGATTGGTTAGCCTGGTTGAATCTTCGTCCCCTAGAGTCCACTCTCCCGAAGCTGCCCTCCCCATCAGGAGGTGTTTTACCCAGAGTTCTTGGGGCAATGGCATAGGAAAGCTGTCCTGCTCTAACTGAACTTTCTATTATCTTAAAGCATATTGTAAACAGTGGAGTCTTTTTAAAAAATGAGTCATTATAGAAGCAATCTTGGGGAAGGAGCATAGTGAGTGGGAATTGAGGAGGAATTGTGGTCTCCTTCATTTGTGGGCCTTCTTTTCCCACTTTCAGTTTTCTCCCCAAAGACGCTTCACATTCTTTGTTCAGGCTTTTTCACTTCTCTCTCACTCAACCCAAGCTGCCTTCATTTAAAAGTTACCTCCTCCAGGAAGCCTTCCTGAAACCATTCCCACTCATTCTCCAGTCTGTCAACATATCTTCAACCCACTTGTCTTCCCTCAGTGCACCTTTACAATTTGATAATGACAGATCTCGGCTGATGATGGATACACCTTATTTGCCTTATCATACTCTCTAATTCAGTAATGGCAGATTTGGGTTGATGGTGGATATACTTTACTTGCCTTATTACACTCCCTAGGGGCAGGGACCATGACTGTCTTGTCATCAGTCTCCCAAACACCTCTTCATACCTATCTTTCCCCCTTGAGGTCTCCTAAAAACTTGTGGACTCTTTAAAAGGATGAGGATGTTACTGATATGGAGCAGAGATAGACTGAAGAATAAATAAAAAAGAGAGAAGGAAAAAAAAAAAGGAAGAGAAGGAAAAGAACCAAGGGGATGAGCTAAGGCCTAGCCCACCTGTAGCATTCCCTGATGCCATGCATGAGTATCAAGCTGCGACATTCCACAACATCACAAGTAGGCATCCTGGAAGGAGATGGAAGGGGTGGGAACAGTTATGTGGGAGGCACCCATGCTAAGAAGATGCGATGCTAACAGAGAGGCAGGATCCAGTCACGATCAACCGGAGCAAGCCAAGCCGAGCCACACCAAAAATCTCCTCCACCCATCCGGCTCTCGGAGATAGTATGAACCCAAGGGGCATTAGAACCTCAAGTACAGAGTTGTTGGGGATTCTGGAGAGGGAGGGAGAAAGTCTTGAGAAGTGAGATATTTCCTGGCAGCATTTGTCTCAAATGCCTTTTCCCTGGACTGTGTGTCCTAGAACCATTTGGTAACCATGGAGGAAAGGCAGAGCTGAAGCATTGTTAGCAGGACTCCTCATCATCTGGCTACAGAAGGCAAATGACAAGTAGACTAGGAGCTTCTTGAGCCAGACAGAACGCTCTGGAAGAAGAGGGGCCCAAGCAAAAAGAACAGCAAGTGCAAAGAAGGCCTGGCATGAGATCAGCCTTGGCCGGCTCAAGGAACAGAAAATACAAAGCACCGTGGCTGGAGCATAGGAGTAAACGGGGAGGGGCAGGCCCACCTGCACACCTCGTCTCGTAAGACAGGGGTTCACCCCTCCTCCCCTAGCTAAACACTGGAGAGCTTTCAACACTCCTGATGCCTGGAACCCATCCCCAGAGATTCCGTTTAATTGATCTGAGGTGTCTCCTGGGCATCAGGGACTTAAAAGTTCCCCTGATGCTTCTAACGTGCAACCATAGATGTGAACCACTGACAAGATCTTGGGGGCCACAGAAAGGCACTTGTGTTGGTGACAATACAAGTTTCCTGAAGAGACACAGAGACCCAGATCTAGAAAGAACCCAATGTCTAAGAAATCTTGGGATGGAGGTGGAGCCAAGAAAATGAAGTAATCCAAAGGAAAAAAGACAAGAGGGGACAAAAAGGCCAAGAGAGGCAGAGAAATCCCGAAAATGAGAGAAATTGGAAGGGGCAAAAAAGCCAAGTGCAGACAGTCCCAAAGGGCCAGAGAGAGAAAGAGAAAGCATGTGTTCATTTCCCATTTGCTGCTGTAACAAATGATCACAAACTTACGACTGAAATGTGTGAAACATCACACATTTATTATCTTACGGTCTGTAGTTCAAAAGACTGAAATGGTCTTACTGGGCTAAAATCAAGGTGTCGGCAGGGCTGGGTTCCTTCTGGAGGCTCTAGTGGTGAATCCATTCCCTTGCCTTTTGCAGCTTCCAGAGGTTGCCCACTTCCTTTGCTCATGGCCTCCTTCCTCAATCTTCAAAGCCTTCCAAGCTTATATCTCTCTGGTTGTCCTCTTCTGCTTCCATTCTCCATTTCTTTTTTTTTTTTTTTAAGATTTTATTTTTCCTTTTTCTCCCCAAAGCCCCCCAGTACATAGTTGTGTGTTTTAGCTTTATTCTAGTTGTGGCATGTGGGATGCCACCTCAGCATGGCTTGATGAGCGATGCCATGTCCGCACCCAGGACTTGAACTGGTGAAACCCTGGGCCGCCAAAGCCGAGTGCACGAACCCAACCACTCAGCCACAGGTCCAGCTCCTGTCCTCCACTTCTAAAGACCCTTGTGATTACACCGGACCCACTTGAATAATTTGGAATAATCTCCCTATTTTAAACTCAGTTGATTAGCAACCTTAATTCCATCTGCAAGCCTGATTCCCCTTTGCCATGTAAGGTAATATAGTCACAGGTTCCAGGCACTAGGACATGGACATCTTTGGGGGCCCATTATTCTGCTACCATAACACGGAAGTCCATCGTTTACAAAACAGGTTTCGGTTGTACTACATTGTAGTCTTTTACTTGGGTAGCTGTGCATTTTAAGAGCATCAAGCTGGGAAGTTTGTTCCAAAATGAGTATACATGTGTTTATTTGTGTAGCTTTGTTTATCAGGGTGTCACATTTGAGTGTCTCCCTGATAAGTATGGGCAGGAGAAGAAGGATGCCTGGAGGGGATGCCTAGTAAAATGCTGCTGCTCCATAAAGACTTACTGCTGTTGATTTGTTGTTCTTATTGACAATAAAACTAATGACAGAGTGGCTCTTTGCATGTTTTCTTTGAGTATGTCCATTAGTCCCTAAATAATACTGGGTGTCCATCCCAGTGATATTCAGTGTGTATAAGACTATTTGGGCATATCTGTGATATTTGTGTTATAGGATGTATCTGTCTGTAAGTTTTGTGCACCTTTGGGCATTTAGACATTGATGAATGCACACGCATGTTTGTACAACAGTGTGTGTGATCAGAGTTGTAGACATCTGGAGGCTTACTTATTCATAAACCCCCAAGGGTATCCAGACAGAAAGGCCTAGCATGAGAGAGGCCAAAGGGCTAGGAAGAGGAGGGAGCAGGGAGGAAGAGAGGAGAGGAGGGAAAAGGAGGGGAAAGGAGGAAAGAAATAGAGAGAGAGAGGTGAGGGAAGAGGGCACAAGGAAAGATCAGAAAAAAATCAGAAAGCAGAAGGAAGTTCTACTGGTCTAAAATAAAAAAGAGGCAGGTGGAGTCACAGCAAGGGCACAAATCAGAAGTCCTGGGTATGGCTCCATTTCTGGTCTTTCCCTTGCTATGTGACCTTGGCAATGCCAGCTCTCTGAGCTTCAGTTTACCAAGAGAGTGAAATAGATAACCCTTGGGTACATTCCAAAGAAGGAGAGAAAGAGAAAAATGGAAATAAAAACATATACAGGCAAAAACAGAGAGAAAGAGCTAGAAAGAGGAACACAGAAGAGAGCAACAGAAGAGGCCCTGGGAGCCAGCCAGAGGTAGAGCTGAGAGCCCTACCTTGACTCCTTGAGGCAGGAGTGTGGGCACCTGCTCCCCACCTCTTACCCCAAAGCTTCAGAGTGTTACTGAGCCCTTAATAGGTAAGGCAGCAAGATGGAAAGGAGAGAGGCGCCTTGAATGACAGCCACACACTAACACTCACAGGCCTGCCAAAGCCACAAAAATCAGGATCTGTGCTTCCGGCCCCCAGCCCCCAGATGTAGGTGTGCCAGCCACCTGGAATGACTCATACCCTGGCGATGTGGGCACACATGCCAAAAGCAGTCTGGGCACTGTGCCCACCCGCACACCTCAGGCCGAGGGGGAGGTGAGATTCCAGCTCTTCAGCGGGTGACAAGGGGGTACCCTCCCCACATTGCTTGCTACCTTACCCCCAGAGCGCCCCCTAGTGATCAACTCCTCGGCTCAAGGACCTAGGTGTCCTTTCCTCCCACCCTCCTCCCCCAACCCTTACTCTCAAGCGAGAGAGCTAGATGAGGTGTTATGCAAGGCCTGATGTTTACCTCCCGCAGGGGCCTCCTCCCTCCCTATAAAGGCTGACGTGGTGGCGAGATTCGCGGAGACTGAGACTGAAGAGCGAGGCAGGTCCAGGAGAAGGACAGAAAAGCGTCAGAAAGTTAATGCGGGAGACGGAGAGAGGGGCATCGACTCAGCAAGCAGCAGAGGCGGTCCGCCATCTGCACACTCGAAGGCGGTCCCGGTGGTCGCGGAAGGGACGGCGTCCAGACGCTGGCTTCCTATGGAGGCGCCCGAGCTGGGCCCGGGGTTGGTGGAGCGTCTGGAGCTGCTGGCGACGTGCCCGCTGTGCGGGGGCCCCTTCGAGGACCCAGTGCTCCTGGCGTGTGAGCACAGCTTCTGCCGCGCGTGCCTGGCCCGCCGCTGGGGGACCCCGCCGGCGACCGGCACTGAGGCGTCTCCCACCGCCTGCCCCTGCTGCGGCCTGCCATGCCCCCGCCGCAGCCTGAGGTCTAATGTGCGGCTGGCGGTGGAGGTGCGGATCAGCCGCGGACTGCGGGAGAAGCTGGCCGAGTCCGGGTCCCGCGCGGGGAAACGCCGAGGGGGCCGCATCCCCACCATGGGCTGCCTGGACCCGCACGGAGAGGTGAGGCAAGGGTGCACTGCACGGGTCCCAGCTGTTGGGGAAGGGGGAGATTCATGAGTTCCCTGAGGGAAGAGGGAATGGTGCCTCCCTGGCCCGAGCCCTTATGGAAGTTTACGCAAAGGATGGAGTTGAGGAGAGAAAAGCAAAGCACAAGGGGACGGGGGCTAACCACGAGTCCTCACAGTCAAGTGAGAGGTGCCAGGAAGGACGACGGGAAGGAGTTGACACTGCCCAGAGGAGAGAGGTCTGGACGGATGCCTGAATCTGGTGAGAGGAGCTGGAGAGAAGGGGTTGGGGCACTAGACAGAACGCGAGGAGCCCCCTGAGCAGAGCGCGGGAACTGCGGGAGGATGGAGAATGACGCGGCTAGGCGCCCAAAAGTAAGAGACCCGGCGAGCGGAGGGATCCTGCGGGGGGTGGGGAGGAGCTGACTCCGGCGAGGGCGAGCAGAAGTCCTAGGAGGCTGGGGGTGAGGGGAGATCAGAATTGGCAGGAGGAAGGGGGAGCAGGGGGAGGGCGGAGAAAAAGTTGGAGGTGAGGGGCGGGTAAGGAAGGGACTGCCAAAATGAGGGAGGAAGGAACGGAAGAACAGATCCAAAAGGCCCTGTAGCCTGGTGGGGTTGGTCCCCGAGCTCTGGCCTTAGCCAAGCTGTGTGTTGTTTGTTATTATTGTCGTTGGCTCCTCCCAGAGCCCCAGGCAGGGGCGGCGACGGGTGGAGGCGAGATCTGGAAGAACGGCCATTGAGGCCTCTGGCTCCTCTCCACATCCCAGCCCTATCACCACCACCCCCCGCCCCCGCGCCGCGTCCCTCCTGGGCCCCGACTCCTTGAGCATCAACTAACCTCATTCCCTTGCCCGACCCCCAGGCCTCCGGGATTCCCGACTGGCTTCTCCCCAGCAGCCGAGCCGGTCTCAGGTCTTGCTTCCGCCCTTTGAAGTCTACATAGATCTAATTAGTCTAGGTGTAATTGGCATAATTCGGCAAATTGCCTATCCTCTTTCCCCTTCACCACCATACTGGTCTGCTCCAGTCATCCCCACTGGACAGTGAAGGGGAAAGGGGGAATCCTACTGCGTATTTGGAGGGGGAGCAGCCAGCGCCCTCTTCTGGCTCCCATGGCACCCTCCCGGGACACATCCAAGTCCAGCCGCCTTCTTAGCCAGGGTAGAGAGACACAAAACAAAGGGCCCAATAAACGCCACTGGGCTTTTATGGCAAAAGGGGAAGCAGTTTTATTATAAGGCTTTTATGTAGCAACTCTTAGCCCAAAGGCTCTGGGTATGTGTTTGGTCTGTGTGATACAGGGGGAGGGGGATGTTTATCTGGGCTACACCTCAGCAAGTTGCCGAGAATAGGGGCCACTGAGATCAGAGAATGAGGCTGGGTGGGCAGGGCAGCAGGGAAAGGTAAGGACTCTGGGGGCAAGGAAAAGGCATGGATGAGGCCGGGGAAGGGGAACTGAGAGCACTTGGGGCATATGGGTAAGGGGAGGATAGTGGGGGATGGAGTTACAAGGATGAAGACAAAGTGGTGATGGAGGGAAAGGAAAGGTCATGAAAGAAGGGAGAGAATGAGAGGAAAAGGCAGTACAGGGGATAAAGAGGTGAGATCACTCTGAGAGGTGGGGAGAGAGACCTGACCAATGCAGGCACAACTACCTGGGGTGGTGGGGGGGCTCCCCACAGTGTGAAGCCCAGAGCTCACATCCATGTTTTCTTCTGCCCATTCCAGGATATGAGGCAGACATGGAGAAGGTGAGTTCGACTGTTCCTTCCTTTCCACTCCCAGCCGCCACATCCATCACCTTTTCCCTGGGCTCACATCCTTGTCCCCACTCACAGACAGGTTTTGTGGGTGTGGCATCACCCCTTTCAGCTCCAAAGATGTGAGTGGGATGGGGGTGGGGACATCAGAGGGCAGAGGGTGTCTACTGATTTCCTGACCCTTCTCCCTCATCTGTCCAGATTTGATGCCCCAACACCCAAGTCATCTAACTCTGAGGATGATCTCCCTGAAGATTACCCAGTGGTCAAAAACATGCTTCACAGACTGACGGGTAAGGAAGGCCAAAGGGAGGGAACAGAATGAGAGTCTGTTTTAGGTTTGCTCCCTTTTCCTTTTAAAAAATAATCAGTCCTTTTTGTTGCCTGTATTAGATTCTCAGAACTGCTGTAACAAAGCGTCACACACTAAGTGGCTTACACATAGAAATTTAGGGGGCTGGCCCTGTGGCCGAGTGGTTACGTTCGCACGCTCCACTTTGGCAGCCCAGGGTTTTGCCGGTTCGAATCCTGGACGTGGACATGGCACTGCTCATCAAGCCATGCTAAGGCAGCACCCCACATGCCACAACTGGAAGGACCCACAACTGGAAATATACAACTATGTACCAGGGAGAAAAAGGGAAAAAAAAATCTTAAAAAAAAAAACAACATAGAAATTTAGTCTCACAGTTCTGGAGGTAGAAGTCAAGGTAGCGGCAGTGTTGGCTCCTTCTGAGGGGTGTGAGGGAGAATCTGTTCCATGATTTTCTCCTAACTTCTGGTACCTTCTGGTAGTTTCAGGCGTTCCCTGGCCTGTAGATGGCATTCTCCCTATGTCTTCACATCATCTTCCCTCTGTACAGGTTTGTCTCTGGGTCCAAATTTCCCCTTTTTATAAGGACACCAGTCATATTGGATTAGGGTCTGCCCTAATGAGCGCATTTTCACTTGATTAGCTCTGTAAAGACCCTATTTCCAAATAAGGTCACATTCTAAGTATTGGGGGACTTCCACATTTCTTTTTTAGGAGAAATGCAATTCAATTCATAACAATGTCCTCAATTCCTCATATTCCAGCCGTTCTCCTCTCTTACCTTTTCATACATTCACACAACACACCCCTGGAGATCAGCTGCCCCTCAGGAATCTCTGCTTCCAACACATCTCATCAGTTCTCTCCAGAAGGGTCTCAGGACTCCTGCGTCTCCCTGCCCCTTGTGGGACTCTGGGCCTTTTCTGCAGCTTCTGGGGAATTCCTTCTTCCATCACTCTTACAGCTGCCTTCCACCCTTAAACTGCCTAGAGAAGATGCTCTACCCGTTGGGTTACCCACCATCCCACCCAACCCAGATTAGTTCTAGCACTCTAATCCAGAAATCTTTCCTCAAAGCACTCCATGTGCACAAGGCCAATGATTCTTTCTGGTTCCTCTGGCTATCACCGCCTTCTCTCTCTTCCTCTGCCCTACCTTCCCTGTAGAAATAGTCCTGTCCACTCCACCTATTCCTGTGGGTGGGTGGGCTGGTTTCTCAGGATACCTTGAATTCCTCCCTTTGCCCCTCCCCTGTCACTTGGGGTTCTGGTATCTGGTATCAGTCTTCCTCTTTACCTTCCCCATCTTGCTGACCCAGCTCCCATGCCCCACCCCAGATGCTGAAGATTGACGTATCGGTCCTCACTCCTCCCCAGAAGTCAGGTCAGCCTTACTCTTCCTCAACCTCCACAAACCAGGCAACCTTTCCTCTGAGTTCTGCGCTATGCCCCCTGCCCTGGGCCAGCAGGGTCCTTCTCCAAGTCCAATTCTACAGAAGTGACGCATCACTGCACAGTTTGGGTCTTGCCCAGGCCTGCCCTTCGTATGCCTTCACCCTTTTTGGTCCTACAGCTGCCTTTTGAGCTGTTGTGGGGTATCTCATGAGCCTACTGCTGCATATTCTGCCTTCTATCCCTCCTCTGACTCTGAAACCCCTCTCACGCGGCCCTCTCCTTGTCTTCTCCTCTTCAGCCGACCTGACCCTGGACCCTGGCACCGCACATCGCCGCCTGCTCATCTCTGAGGACCGCCGCAGCGTCCAGCTGGCCCCACCAGGGACACCTGCACCCCCTGATGGCCCTGCGCGCTTCGATCAGCTCCTGG
This sequence comes from Equus asinus, assembly GCF_041296235.1. NCBI lineage: Eukaryota > Metazoa > Chordata > Mammalia > Perissodactyla > Equidae > Equus > Equus asinus. The sequence continues at coordinate 35,809,356 of NC_091797.1, forward strand.
CAGTGCTAGGGGCACAGGGCTTCAGGGCTGGCCGCCACTGCTGGGAGGTGGAGACCTCAGACGCTGCCTCCAGCAGAGACTCTTCTGGAGAGGAGGAGGATGATGGGGAGAGCCGCTATGCCGTGGGCGCAGCCGGGGAGTCAGTACGACGCAAGGGCCGGGTAGGGCTGTGCCCTGCGGGGGCTGTGTGGGCTGTGGAGGGCCGCAGTGGCCGCCTGTGGGCACTCACAGCACCTGAGCCCACACCGCTGGGTGGCGCCGGGCCCCCACCACGGCGCATTCGTGTGGACTTGGACTGGGAGCGGGGCCGCGTGGCCTTCTACGACGGCCGTTCACTTGACCTGCTCTTTGCCTTCCAGGCACCCGGGCCCCTGGGAGAGCGAGTCTTCCCACTGTTCTGCACCCGGGACCCCCATGCCCCGCTCCGCATCGTGCCAGCAGAAGGCTGAGTGTCTTGCCCACAACCCCCGTTCTAGTTTGGCCTGTAGTGAGGCTGCTTCCTTTTGGGTGCAGAAATCCCCACTCTCCAGGGATCATGTCCACATGCCCACTGCGGGAGTGTTGATAAGCACCCCCACCCACCTACATTGTCTCTTTTCTCCCAAATAGTAAGACCTCAACCATCCTCCAGTTTTCACATCCATACCTAAAGCCACATCCATTCCTGCCCCCTTCCTCTTGGGACTCTTTTCCACGTGTACCCCAGGACTTCCAAATGATCTCTCCCCTTCTACCTTCTAATATTCCAGGCCTGAATTGGGGAACAGGCCCTGACCCATCAGTATTGGTAAACGGCCCATGTTTACTACACAGAGGCCCTGCTAGTCAAACATTTTACTTCCCAGACCTGCCTCTCTTAACTTCAAAGAAGGGCCCAGTGCCTTCTCCACAGCTAAGGCTTGGGCCTCCCTGCCCTGTTGACTCAAGAAACAAGAGCCTCCTCCTAAAAAGCAAGAGACTCGACTCTGGCTTGGGCCTTAGAGCTTTCTAAAGAACTTAAGACCCCTTTTTGTGGGGGAGGTGTTGGGGAAAGGGGCAGACCAGTTCTACTCCACCCTGACTGCTTACTATGCATTTTCCATTAAGAACCTTAAAACTCCCCGCTGCACATACTCGCAGGAAGAACCAATGGTGCTACCTCTCCTTTCCTCAACCTGGGAATGGCCCAGACACCCCAAATTCATCCTTGTATATAGCCTCACATCTTCCCCCATATGTATAAATGGGCCCGTATTTACACATTTTGTGATGTTGGGTTATTTATTTTGTGCATTTGTGGCAATAAATGAGATCTCTATGGTGGTATGGATTTGACTGATCTCTGCAACTAGAGATGCATGGCAAGAGGCCTGGAAAACGATATCCAGATCCCAGTAAGGGATGGGGAAGGCTGAGAGGAAGGAAGGGGTAAGAGCGTGGTGAGGGGACAGACCCCCGCCTCTTGCTCTCTCCCTTATCCTTCCTCTCCCAGGGACCCAAGGCCCTGGTGCTATGTTGGAACTGTCTCCAAAGCTAGAAGACCAATAGCTGAAGAGACAGTTGGCTCTAAGTGAGCCAGCTTTGTCAGAAATCCTAGAACACATGAGAAGGGTGAGGAGAAAGGACATGACTAGTTCTTTTTCCATTTTTCATTAAAGGTGAAAATGACAAAGACCTTTCTCCTAACTTCTCTTGAGGGCACGAGGGGAGTGGATGGGAGGGGAAGGGCTAGGAGCACTGAGGTCTCCCATCAGACCTCATATCCCACAGGCAAGGACTAATAGGACTATTTAAATACATCGTTGAAGAGCTCTAAGCCAGGATTAACAAGCATAGCTGGGACAAGATTGCCTGGAATCTGACTGGGACCCTGGCAGTGAAGGCTGGGGCTGTTGGAAACCCAATTTAAGTGTTTGGGACTCAGGGAGAGAGCGCAGGGGGCCAAGATAACTGGATCCCAGGACAGGCAGTTTGGCAGTGAGAACAAAGGGAAGAAACTGGGACCAAGATGCCTGAATCCCTGGAGAGAGGAGGATGGGTACTGGAAAGAGAAATGAGGGCTAGGGGAACCCAGAAACCTGGGTTCTGGAATAGCAGCAAGTCAGAATTCCAGGTTCTCTGTCCACCCAACTCTCCCTCTTCCCTCTATCAGGCAGAGGAGAGGGGAGGAGGGGTCTGGAGAAGGGATCAAACCATGGGTTTAGTCCCCAGGTAGCCACGTGAATACATTCAGGGCCAGACAGACACAGGAATGCTGGGGGAGAGAGGAATTTAGTGCTGCATTGGCCCTGGAGGGGGCTGGGAGGGGTCAGGAGGCTGGGGAGGGGTGGTGGGGCTCGGTCCCGGGGTTGCACGACGCCGTCCTTTGCGGTGGCCCCGTACACAGTGTGTATGACCACAGCCCTCCTCTTCCTCCTCATCACTCTCCGTGGAGCTCTCGCCAAAGGCCCGAGGTTTCTCATAAATACAGCAGCCTGGATTTGGAGGGAGGAGCCCAGTTAAAAAGGAGGAAGAGTAAGATGTAGTCAGTTCCATTCCCACTGGATCTCAGTAAAAATTCCTACTTCCACCATTGTCTCCTCCTGACTTCCAGGACCCAGCTTCCCCAGGCCTACCCCCTGAGACTCAGGCACCCAACCCCCTTGTCCTTTTAGAGACCCAGGAATCCAAAGCTCTACTTCTTCCACCTCTGATACCTCTTGCCTTCAGGCTTTGGCACATCCCAATTGGAGCCCCTCCCTACCTCTTTCCCTCTAACTTTAACCTCTTCCTGATGCCAGAGAACAACCAAGGCAGTGATAGGATTGTGAGCATGTGGGGGCTTCAGGAAGGCCAGAGGATGTGAGAAGGTAGAAGGTATGCAGAGGGAAGCCAGAACTCCAGGGTTACTGCGGGACAACAATTACTCACATTTTGATGAGCGGCGCCCCATGTGTTCGTTGTCCACAGTGTCACTTGTCCATTCCACCTTTTTCTCTGGCTTCCGTTTCCGAAGTTTGATGGTTAGGCTCCGGTTCTCCTGGAAGGTTACAAGGGATGGGCATAACTATCTAGTCCCCTCCTACAAACCTCTCCCACTCCCTCCCGGGGGCCTCCTCTCTTCCCTTTCCCAGCTGAATCACTATCATAGACATAGCACCAGAGAAGCTGAGTGCTAGAAGATAAAATAGAACAGGCCTTTGACCTTCAGGGAGTCCCTTATGGAATCATGAAGTATTATTTACTGTTCTTGATAACTGCTACTATACAGAGAATGCACAGTTCCTAACCTAGGGAAGGTCCCAGCAAATCTTCAAAGGAAAATATAATTCTCGCTGTTCCTCCGTCTTCCTCCCCAAATCATCCTTGATGGTATTAATACATGAAAATTTTCTCAGTCCCCAATACCTAATCTTTGATTTCCCTTGCTTTTTCCAGACCCCCCATTCTTTTTCCCACTAAAGAAAGAACTCCATTCTCACCTCTCTCATCCTCAAGCCCAGCCCTCCCCACCTCTTATCCACCTATTTCTTAGCATCCCAGAATCTCTGGTAACTATTATTCTAAACTTCCTTAATCCAGGGGTTATTGAGCCCAATACAACCTTCTCCCTTTGAAAGCAACTTAACCTGTTTTTGCAACAATGCTGTTTTCCTCTATTCATATCTCTGATTTCTTAAAATACTATCCTCATCTCCTTTTTTTTGTTCCCTCATTCCTTCCTTTTACATTCATCCCTTCAACAAATATTTACAGATAAGCATGCTTCCAGTCAAAATCCCCTACATTTGGCCTCCAACCATGCTTTCTTACACAGCTCTTCATTTTCCCCCAGCACCTCCCTTACTCCTTAATCCCCAAGTTCCCATTCTTTCATTATTTACACACACCACCACCCCAAGCAGCAGCATCCTAACTCTAACTCTCTATTACATATCGCTTGATCAGCCTCCTGCACCATCCCTGCCACTCCAAACATCCCCAGTATCTTGTGATTCTCCCAATCCCAGACACTCAACCCCACTCTTCCATATCCCCAGGCCCAGTCCCTCCAGCAACTCTCCAAAGCCCTATCCCCTCCCTCTCGGTATCTCCCAGACCCCTAAACAGCACCGCCCCCCGCCTTTCTCACGGGCTCGGTTGTCACGGTAACCGTTGTCTCAGTGACGGTCTCACTCAGCCCGGCCCCTGCCTCGGCCATGGCTAAGGCTGAGGAGAGGAAGGGGGATGAGACACCCTTCCCTTTTCCTGTTTCTGGGGTCTAAGAGAATCGGTATCGGATTCAGAGTAGTAGCCAGGATCGTCCACCTTCTTTTTTCCCCTTCCTCCTGGGCCTCCGCTTCCCCACCCCTGGGGATAACCTGTCCAACCCCACTTCCGGCTCTCCTCTTCCGGGTGTGACGTATTCCATAGTCCCCGTTTTCCCTTCCGGGCACGAAACGCGTTAAAGCGCAGGCGTCGCCGGATTAGTTCCGCCGTAATGTGACAGTACGCAGGCTCCGCAAGAAGGCGACACAAACTTGGCGGAAGAGGCGTCTCTGCGGGTGTGGGAGGAGGGGGGCGGTCAAGGGCAGCACGCGCACGTACTACACAGAGCCGGCAGGAGGGGGCGGTCCGGAAGGGGAGCGCTGGGCTGGGCACTGCAGACCGGGTGTGGCGCGGCGCCCGGCGCGGGGGCGGGGCAGATGCCATACCTGGTTTGGGCGTCCTGTAGCTGAGCCCTTCCCCCCTCCCCATCTTTAAGACTGGGTGGGTGGGAGAGCGGGGAAAACTAAGGAGCAAAAGTAATAACCCGACAATGGCCTGTTTTTGTTTCGTCTGTTATTGTTTGGCCTATTACTGTTTCGTGTCGGAATCAGAATCAGGACCTAGGAGCAGTTGGAAACACACTAAAGACTCTCGGTTCTAGTCCTCGCCCTGTGCCTGTAGGTGTTGGAGCTGGGCTCTTAATGCACCTTCAGCTTGGATTTTTTCCTGTCACTGTGCTAGACCTTGAAGATAGAGGCGCATAAAACACTCAGACGCTGCCTTTTAGCTACCGGTCTAGTGGGAAGGACCGGCATGCTTAGAACTAACAAAAATGTAAGATTGAGATATTAACATACATGTAAATCTCATCTGTGAAACTGAATTCAGTTAGATACTGCCAGCACTCTCTGGAGTGGAGGTATGATTAAGGACGGAAATGGCCAAAAATTACAACATAGGCCAATACACGGTATGGTAAAAGTATATGCATGTTTCTCAGGGAGGAAAAGAGTGCTAAAAAGGGAACCGGAAGGCAGATGGGTTTTTTGGTTTTTTTTGTTTTTGGTAAAGAGTGAAGCTTACAAAGTCGTAGGTGTGTGCACTGATGGAAATGCGGTTTTGTACTGCTGAGATGTAAGGGGAGTGCTAGATGAGGCTTGACAGGTAGGTGTGGCTATATGGGAGGCCCTGTACGCTTCGCTAAGAAACTTAGACGTTATCCAGTCAGTGTTAGGGGCCAGGAAAGGGTAGGGTAGAAACATGCACAGATTTGTTTCAGATTTCAGGAGTGCGGTAGGAAAGTCAACTACCAGAGCAGTTCCAATGGACAGTGGAGAAGACTGCCCTGCCCATCCCTCCAAGTTGCTGTAGGGGTCAAACAAGACCGTGTATGTTTGAGAGCTCTGAATATATAAAGGACCACACAATTACAAGACAATCTTTATTACCGTCACCCCTAGATTGCCATTTATGCCAAGGAATGCAGGAATACTCATTCTGAGACTAAAATTTGAGTATGTTTATTGTGCCTGGACTATATATTTGTTTCCCTTTTAAGTTTTTGGTTCAAAGTGAAAAAAGCAAGATACTCAGCATGTATAGTAAAGCCCATTTAAAAAAACAAGTATCTCTGTGGAGTGGGACTCCTTGTGATTTTTAGTTTTTTCTTTTTACCTTTCTATATATGAATCTATTACAATGAATATATATTACATTTATCTCAAGAGCAATAAAAAAACAATTTCTAAAATGTCCACCTGTAGTAAGTACAGACTAGTATCCCTTACTATCAGATGTTTTGTTGTCCAAACTTCCATATCAAATATATCTGGTTAAATTTTCTGTTGAATCTCTCACTATCCAAACTCCCACTTTTTGTTTCCCTAAACTCAGGCACCAAACAGATTTAGATCGTAAGGGAATACTTATAATTGCTTTTTTATATTAACCTCATTCCTGGCTCCATGCTTTCGTCCTTGTTTTTTTTCTTTGTCATGTACTAATTTATATTATCTTTTTGTAGCTGATAGAGTTGTTGAAAAAACCAATATATCTCTGTAAGCTTATTTAAATTCCTTTTGGAACAAGACATTATAAATAACATACATATGTCTGGCACTTATAGAAAAATATAACTTTAATAAGGAAACTCAACTAGAGGTAGGAGTACTCTGGAGACAGTGGTAACCCCCACATGATGATCTGCTTCTCCTCTGGCAGCAAAACACTGCACACAGGGGATGGACAAAGGATCTGAGAACCCAATATCCCTCACCTTCCAAGAAAGAGGAGAGGAAGGGATTGTTGAGTCACCCAGAAAAAAAAATCAAGAGTCTTCCTTCTCTTGGAACCTATGGAGAAAAAAAGGAGTTATATTTGACCAAAGGAAGAGGTTCTAGCAGTGTAAGCGAGACACGCAAATAATCAAGGAAGGCCTTTTATTTATGACACTGTGGAGGACTAGCTCCCCTGAATAACCTTCCAAATTTAAAAACACTAAAAGGACCCACAACTAAAATATACAACTATGTATTGGGGGACTTTGGGGAGAAGAAAAAATAAAATCTTTAAATATATATATATATATCTCTAATGAATTATGAAGTATGTAAAGATTTCTCAGCACACAAAAAGCACTAGCCATAAAAGAAAAACAAGGATAAACTGGACCTCACAAAATTTAAAAACTTCTCATTAATAAAAAAAAAAGGTGAAAAAAGTAAATAGGTTAGATTGTATGAAAAAGTATTCAAAAGATATATCTCACTATAAATACTTTTAATCCATTGATGAGATGGCAAGAAAGTAAAGGCAACCTTCACACCGGGTAAAATAATGTAAAGCCAGGAATCTAGACAGGTGAAGTCAAACTGAAGTCCCTGCTGCCACAGTGCCCTTGGTGTTCTGACAGCCACATGGAGGAAGCAGACACAAACCTACAATGTCTGATAGGAGATATTCTCCATAAATTTGGGCTCCCCAAAGGGCTACCCCTCTATGTAAAAGTGAACAAGAAAAAAAAAGTCCAACTCTGCAGAAGGGAAATTTCTATCACTAGGTAGAGGGAGATAAAATCTCCTCTGAAAATTTCTAACCGTAAGCTGGTCCTTGCATGGATTTGCAGCCCAAATCCATACTACCCGTGTGCTCCAAAAAGCCTGAAGCCAAGAATTTATTTAAGTGATTCCGGCTTGGTAGTGCCTCAAGGCACCTGAACAGGCAACACAAATGCTGAGGATACAGCATTCACTCCAGGCCTCAAAGTATTCCCATAGTTCAAACTCTAAAAAATCCAAGCTTATAGTCAAAAATCACAAAACAGAAAAAAGCAGTCAGCAAAAATAACAGCAGTATCAGACCCACAAAAACTATGGGTATCAGAGACAATATAATCATGTTTAATGTACTTAAAAGTAATATATATTTTAATAAAAGGAGCAATTTAAAATATGATTAAGGAATTGGGAATTATTAAAAATGACTGAGGAGATCTGAAAAATAATCAAGTAGAACTAAAAAGAATTTTTTTTAAGTAACAATTATTGAAATAAACAGAAGACAGAATTAGTGACCTGGAAGACAGACCTGAAGAATTTAGTCAGAGGCAGCATAAAGAGAAAAAGAGATGGAAAATAGGAAAGACAGGATGAGAGAAATGGAGGATAGAAAAGGTCTATTAAACAAGTAATCAATTAGAACTCCAGAAAAGGCAATATTCAATGAGATAATAAGGGCTGATAATTTTCCAAGGTTGATGGAAAAAAAAAAAATCAATCCTCAATTTTAGAAAGTCCAACAAGGGGCTGGCCCCGTGGCGGTGTGGTTAAGTTTGCGCGCTCCGCTACAGGCGGCCCAGTGTTTCGTTGGTTCGAATCCTGGGTGCCGACATGGCACTGCTCATCAAACCACGCTGAGGCAGCGTCCCACATGCCACAACTAGAAGGACCCACAACGAAGAATATACAACTGTGTACTGGGGGGCTTTGGGGAGAAAAAAATAAAATCTTTAAAAAAAAAAAAAAAAAGAAAGTCCAACAAATCCCAAACAGGATAAATAAAAGAAAGCCACATCTTGATATACTGTAGTGAAACTGCAGAACACCAATCAAATGTGGCTAATCTCACCAAAGTAAAACTACCTGGAGTGCAGTGGGAGATTCCAACATAACATTCTGACCACTAAGCACTTGTCTCTGTATTTTTTCATTTCCTTTTAAATATCTTAAAAGGTTTAGTTCACTGGCTATAAAAAGGATAAGAAAAGTGTAATTTTTAAAAATAAAAAAAGAGCACAAATCTCCCTATTACCTGAACTGTACAGAAATGAGTGATGGACCAAAGGAAATAATTGTTTATTCACTACAAAAAGTAAATCACTGGATTTGTTAGCAAACACACTGAGCAAGGGCAGAGGGAAGGGAACAGATACTCACTTGCAGTTGGTACAGGTGTAGAAGACAGTCTGCCCTTCATCAGCTGAGCGCATCTGTCTGGTGTGGTACGCCATTCCCTCATGACCACATCGAGAACAGCGCCTGTCAACCTGGGAAGCCACTGGTGGGTTAGGGAGGCCTAGTCATATGGCCCCTACTTCTCATAGGAATCAAGCTATCACACTCCTCAGACACTACTGCTCTAAAGCCCCCTCTTCCCTTTTGGAATTGGCTACAAAACTCTCCAAGTCTCAGCAATCACCCCTCCATCTCTTTCCCAACGCTTCTTATGGGGCCAGTCCTTGATGTAATAAACTTACCACGGGTCCCTGGAACTCAGGTCCTTCCTCCATCGACGTAGGCATGGCTGTCCCCAGTTTGTGGAACACAAATGAGGTCTTCACAACCTTCCCTTCGAAGTCTGCACAGGCAGTAAGAATTGGCTGTGGTAACACGCGGAGGGAGCTGACACCCGCAACTCCCTCTTGGTTAGGCCAGGAGGTCCTACATCCTTCCCTTCAGGTTTTGTCCCATGACCAAAAGTGTAAGTGCCTGATCCCCTCCTTTAGCATTCTCCTCTCCAATCCACCCGATCTTGAGGTCCCCAAGCCTCTGACCCTTCCATGCTGGGTCCTCCGCCGGGGCTGCTGCATACGCTACTCACCTCGCACGTTGATGGAGAAGCCACAGCGAGTACAAGTGACTGTGTCCTGAGCCCCGGGCAGGGGCAGGACCGAGCCGCAATCCGGACAGAAATCCAGGTCCGACTGAAAGCTGGAGGAGGTGTTGGCGAGGTCCATGACTGACAGGTGGTCGAGGGCTGAGAAGGGAATGAGAAATTTATTAACAAGAGAGAGAGCAGCTCCCTCCACGCCCCTTCCTATTCCGTCCCTGGACCTAGCTACATAACCCAAGCCCTCGTCCCACACGCGCCTCGTGCCTCTGCGACCAAGGAGCCCAAGGGTCCGGAATTCCCAGCCTGCGTCGAGCACCCCGTGACTCAGTGGCTTTCCTGGGGCAGGCGAGAGAGGCAAGCCAACTCTGCGGGCTAGAGCGCCGACTCTGCGCGGGCCATGGGGAAGCCAGCGCGTGACGGGCTAGAGCGTCAAGGCATTCCGGCTCACGATTGGCTGTGACGTCATAATTAATCGCAAATATGACCCAGAGAGTCTTCGAGAGGGAGGAACCTGTCTGAAGGAGGAACGTGTCTGAAGGAGGATGGAAGGGTCCCTTTTAGGGTCGTTCTTTATCTTCGCATAAGAAAACGGGTAATCGATGCTGTGCCTCTGGCTGTTTTTCCCCTTAGGACCCAATCCTGGGATATTTATTTTCTTGGTCTTGCATCTTACAGGTACCTCGTCGCAGGGGGCGTTCCCCCTGAAAATCGTATTAACCTTACCGAGTAGTGATTTATTTTGACTAGACAACTGCAATTCCCGCCGTTCCGGAGCTGGTGTTTCCCTTCTGCGGCTGCGCAGTGGTTGAAAACAAAGCTAAACATTGAGAGTTAGAGTTGTAGTGTTCGTTGGGACTCGCGGGCCAAGCCAGGGCTCTCTGCAGAGCCCAGCCTGGGTCGTGTGCTTTGGGGGCTGTTTGGGGCCTTTGGAAAGGTGAGTTGGCTTAAGGGGCAGAAAGTGGTGAAGGTGAAGGCGGAGGAGGAATGCTTACTCCCTGGGAACCAAAGGAAACAGGGATGAAGTGGGACACTCGGGAAGGAGCTCAGGATTTTGGAGGTGGCGGAACAGAAGAGGTTGGGACTCCTTCGTCCTTAGACGCATGCTAGATCACTAAGACTTAAGTCGAGTTTGGCTTTCATTTGCGTATCCACCTCGTGTCCCGTCCCATGTCGTCGTCCGTCGTCTCCCCCCCGTCCAACCAACTCTAAATCATCATCATCATCCATTACGTGCACAGTTGATATTTCATAAAACATGAGGACAAGTATCTTTAGAAAGTCTTGCTATTTTAATTCATCTGTAGCCTACAATTTAAAGTAGAAACTTGTTATCCTGAAGGGACAGCTGCTAGATGAGTTTCCTAGTTCCTTCCCAACCCTTCCACCCGTGCCCAACCAGATAGCTGTGCTAAGTTCCTTACATATAAAATTCTGAAGCCATCACTATTTTCTTTCAAAGAGACAAGTTGTGGTCTCTCCTTGAGAGAGGCTTGGCTCTGCCTGTCTCAGCAATAATGGAAAGACACACAATAGTGAAAGGGTTAAAACTGAGCAAGTTATTGGAGGGTAGTAAGCCCCATAGTTTGACTTACCTGGGTGTCATGTTGTCTGTCTTTCCAAAGAAGGTCTGTTACTGAGCCCGTGACGGTAGGCAGTTTTTATCTTCACTTTTCTGTGTCTCCTTTGAAAATGGAAATTGAAATTAGCCCTCTTCCCTCCCCAACTTTCCCTTTTCAGTTTGACAGAGTGAGGATCCACCATGAGTTGAGTACTGTCCTATTGCAGTAAAGGAACACAAGCATTATAATGCATGGCCTTTTCCCAACAAAAAGCTCACAATCTGTTCAATTAGTATTTCTGAGCACCTATGGCAGTCTTTGAGCTGAGGCTGAGGCTGCAAAGTTGCAAACTGTGTTTTCTGACCTTAAGGAGTACAAATGAATAATTAGAATACAATGAAAGTACATTAGGAGGACAAAATGTGAGAACCCAGGACAGGCATTTAAAACAAATATGCCTGTATACTTCAAGGAAGACTGGTGTTTTAATAAGATAGATACAGTGCTATGGGAAATATAAGAAAAATGCTCAGATATTATGTGTTAAGGATAATCCCCAATCAACAAGTAGTTAATTTTGAGAACTTGGGATCACAGACTCTATAATGTTAAGTACTGTGCTAGATGCTAGGTACTGAGAAATAAAAGTAAGGTAGTCACATTTTTTGAAATCTCAAAATAGGTATACACAGGCAAATAAGAATGTGCCTAAGAGGTTGGTGAGATCCAGTGTTTGATATCAGATCCTTTTTGATAATATAGACAGATCATTGTGTTTGTAGATGTGTAGTTCCCACCGCTTATGAGTCTAAATTTCTGCGTCAAAATGTTAATACGAATACAGATTTCACAATGTAAACCATGAATGATTTTCAGATGAGTTGTAGAAGTAAAAAATCTCAAGTATTCAGAAGAAGGCAAAATCACTGTAACATGTAGTAGACCAGAAAGACTATAAAGAGTCAGGGGCTTGAGCTTTGGAAGAGAGACAACTGCTATTTATTGAGAACTTGGCATATATCAAGCATTGTGCCAATCTCTTTAATTCACATTTGTTCTTTATAACCCCAAGAGGCAGATTTTTGTCTTATCTCCATTTTATGGTTGAGGAAACTGACGTAGAGAGACATTGGTACTTGTCCTGAGTCACACACGTAGGAGGTGGTAGAATTAGGATTCAGACATAACCCTATCAGGCTTCAAAACCCATGCTCTTAACCATAAATAGTGTAAACAAAGGCACAGAGATGAAATGCCAGGCATTCTCACTGGCTAAAATATGACCTCACAGTAAACTCAGGTTAGACCAGGGATGACACATAAAAAGTTGGTAGTCTTCATTTGTGTTGCCATCAGCCTGTCCTATAAATAAAGCCAGAGTAACCACAGATTCCCATCCCAAAGAGTTCAACAGGGGATGGCCTCATAATGGATTTAGAGTGAAGGATGATTGGCAGTGTAAGGCAGGCAAGCAGAGGCGTGGGTGATCAAATAAGAGCAGAATTTCAGAACAAAAGATAAGAGGGCAGAGATGCTTTATGTGCTGCTAGAGGCAGAGAGGGCCCGGATCCAGAAACTGCAGAAAGAGAATGAACTGGTAACACCGGAGTCTAGAATTCTATCAGAAGACAGAGGAGGCTTGGAGTCCTGGCAATCTGACATAAATGTACTTGGGCAACGCTTCACCAAGGAGCCTGTCTCCTCTCTCTCCCAGTCCCTGATAGAAGATTCAGAATGGTTCCTATTGAGTCCACAGGAGAAGTATGCTTTTAGTTTATATGAAAAGATTGTATGCTTTTTTTTTTTGACAATTATTTAAGACCTTTATTAACAGGTGCTTGCAGTTTGTTGACTTTTTTGAAAAAATCATGTTGTAAACTTTTATTACAAATTAAAAATGAGATTCTTAAAAATCTCAACTTGACCAGATATGAAACAATTTAAAAACCTTTAAAGGTGTATTGAGAAAAACCAGGCTTTTTTTTTTTTTTAAAAAAAAAAAAACGTTTGTCATTACCAAAAAGAGACATCTTTAGGTAAAAATAATAAAAACCCCATGCTGCATAGATAATGCAGATAGTTCTAGTTATCTGGTCAACAGGCAAAAAGCAAGCACTTAAGGTCTTCAGCTCCAAATCTTTTGTTCATTTCTTATTGCTGGAATTTCATATTCATTTGTTCTTGTTGGATGACCAAACCGGATGATGGTAGAGATGGTAAGCTGGCATTTACTCAGCCCCACCCTGCCCAGCCTCGGGAGCGGAGGAATTCTCAGCTGGTGGATCGGCTGCTTTTGTCTCTTTGCCATCTTGTGGTTTAGGGTTTTCTGGGCGTCTGCGTAGGTAATTGAAGTTGCGGCGGTACCGACGTTGAGGTGGCTGCTGACCTTGGGTCTCATCTTCTTGATTTTCCTTATCTTCATTGCCATCCTCTCTAGGCTGTTTTGGCGAGGAGGGCCCCTGCGGAATCGTGGTGTACAACCCCATACATATTCTGCCTCACTGGTCTACCTTGTTCTCTTGCACCCTGGTTGTCAGCACCCTCCATCACTTCTCCTTGCACCGGAGGGTTGGAATACTGTGGTCCACGCCCATAGGGTCTCCGCATGTAGTAAGGTGGGAACCGTTGCCTGCGGTAGGGCCTGGCCTTCGGGAGCACTCTCCGATCCCTCGTTCTTTTCCCCTCTCTCACTATTCTGGTAATTCTGCTGGTAATTGCGTGGAGGACCCCTGTGACGTGGATAGCGTCTGTAATGGTTACGGTCTGCTGCATATTTACTGCCTTGCACTGGAACTCCACCAGGGCCTGTAACATTTGCTGCCTCCGCACCCTTTTCTCCTTCAACAACATCAAACTCCACAGTCTCTCCATCTCCTACACTGCGAAAGTACTTCCTGGGGTTATTCTTCTTTACTGCACTCTGGTGTACAAATACATCTTCCTTGGTGTCATTCCTGTTGATGAAACCATATCCGTTTCTTACATTGAACCATTTTACTGTTCCCAAAACCTTCGTTGCGATGACCTTCTTGTGCCTGCCACAGGCGCCGCAAATATTAGGCCGCCCGGGCCGCCGCTCCCTGCGCCGCTGCCGGTGGTGCCGGGCTTGGTGTCCGCAGCGCTGAGGGCGGGGGCGGGGGCGGGGGCGGGGCGGGGCGGGGCGGGAGGTGGCTGCTGGATCTCGGCCTCGCTGCTCACGGTTGGGGTGATGGTGAGTGGGGCCGGCTGCGGCAGCTGCGGTTCCTCCCCGGGTCTGATGGTAACTAGGCCGGCGGCGGCGGTGGAGCTGCTCAGGGCTCTCTGGGGTCCGCTCTCCGCTCCCGCTACCGATCAAACTGGATTGTATGCTTTTATTAAAAGAGCATTCATTATTCTGCAACATAGGAATGCAGTGGTTTCCCATGGGTGAAATGGCCCTGTTGTAGTCCTGCCTATTAGCAGATTTTCTCTTTCTGAGGGGAAATATCCTTGGCCTTGGCCAAAACAATTTGTTTTTTTCATTCAGTCAGTATGTGAGCAGGTGTGTTTGACACCTCCCACATTCTAATCTACCTTTGTTTTCTTCTCTTCCAGATTGGCCTGGTCTAAAGCAACTAAAGACCCTAGGATTGCTGCAGGTCAGCAGTCCCCACTGGAGAAAAAAATCTTGGTAAATAAATTATCTTTACAGCATGCAGTTTGGAACTTCTAGGAGAAGGAACCTGAAGTTTAAAATCCTGCCCAAGTGACGCCTTCCAGTAGTGTATCTACACTGGCCCATGTTTTCTGGCTATATTCATACTTGCAAAACAAAGTATTATTCTGAAAACTCCCAAGAGTATGTTTTTTAAAAACTAGCTATTGATTTTGTTGGTGGGTATTTCAGCTTGCAGAGCTCACAAGCTCACCTAGGAGTGATGGGAGTAAAATTGTAATTATTACCCAAAGTAAAAAAAGACCACTGATTTTTTTTTGGTGTTAATAGTGTGGGTAAGCTCCTGTTTAAATGTATTCAAAGTAAAAAGATGGTTACGTTATAAAATTCTGTACTTCACTTTGACAGCATTTAGGTGGCGTGCATACAATGGCAGCAAGACAACTGATAACTCAGAAATATCAAGAGGAGTATGAAACACTCTGTAGGGAGCAAGCTCTTTCTCTTGACTATTGGCTTGCCAAAACAGAGTCTTACTATAATAAAAGAATAGTGGAAATGATGAAAGAACAAGAAACAGGCAATGAAATCAAGAAGAAATTGGAGGGGAAAACAACCACAACCCAAAGCATAGAGAGAGAAAAACCGTACTATTTGGTACCTGAGAGAGAGCTGAAACACATAGAAAGGCACATACGTCGAGCAGGACACTTCAGAGAATTTAAGGATAAAACATTTAGACCATTACTACAACCCTCTAGTGAAATAAAGTTCCCCAGAATTGTGCCAGAAGATCATGGCATCCAGAAAGCACAGAAAAGAAAGCAGGTAAATGAGAGGGAGCAGATGCAAATTAAAGGTCACCAGGAACGCATGAGTCGTGGTAGAGAACTTATAGAGCAAAAACTCAAGGAAAGACTCTTGAGAAAAAACCAGAACCAGCCACCTACACGGGAGAAGTGTGAGAGAGTAAAGAAAGAGGTAAAAGAGTTTGAAAGTGTTACTGCATATCCACTTTTCCAGCCATGCAGTAGAAGTTGGATTAAAGTGAATATTCTTATGGAAAAGTCTCCGAATAGAGAAGAAAACACAATCATAAAACCGTATCAAAAAAGATTCTTAACTATGCCACCTTTTTTGAGAAGTCAAATAAGAAAAATAAAAGCTTAGTAAAGTTTCAATGCTTTTTGATAAAATCACGTTTCTTAAGTGAATCTTTTTTAATGCCAGTTCTCATCTCTCCCCAGAGTCAATGAATGCTCCCATTTGTATCAGATACAGAAGTATCAGATAGTTCTGGACTTGAAAACTAGCTTAGCTATTTTTACTTACCTTGTCTTTTTTCAAGTTGCTTATCCTCTTTGATGTTCAACTAGTTTCCTCATCTGTAAGTGGGAGTAATAATATTTATGGGAGCATTATGATTTCTGTGAAGCATTAGCATGTATTAGATGTTTCATAAATGTTAGTTTCCTCAGTGGGAAGACCTGGGTTGGGGAATGATAGTGAATAAGGAATTGTTCTTTTCTTTTTAGGTTTCTATTTTTCAATCAAATTTATTTATTTATTTATTTTTGAGGAAGATTAGCCCTGAGCTAACATCTGCTGCCAATCCTCCTCTTTTTTGCTGAGGAAGACTGGCACTGAGCTAACATCCGTGCCCTTCTTCCTCTACTTTATATGTGGGATGCCTACCACAGCATGGCTTGCCAAGTGGTACCGTGTCCGCACCCGGGATCTGAACTGGCAAACCCCGGGCCGCCAAAGTGGAATGTGCACACTTAACCGCTGCACCACGGGGCTGGCCCCAAATTTATTTAATTGAGGTAACATTGGTTTATAACTTTATATAAATTTCAGGTGTACATCATTATATCTTGATTTCTGTGTAGATGATATCATGTTCACCATTCAAAGATTAATTACCATCTATCACCATACACATGTGCCCAGTCACCCTTTCACCCTCTTCTCCCCACTTCCCCTCTGGTAGCCACCAATCTAATCTCTGAATCTATGTGTTTGTTTGTTATTTTTATCTTCTATTTATGAGTGAGACCATATGGTATTTGACTTTCTCCCTCTGACTTATTTCACTTAACATAATACCCTCAAGGTCCATCCATGTTGTCGCAAATGGCAAGAATTCATCTTTGTCTATGGCTGAGTAGTATACCGTTGTGTATAAATACCACATCTTCTTTATCCATTCATCCCTTGGTGGGCACCTAGGTTGCTTCCAATTCTTGGCTATTGTGAATAATGCCTCAAGGAACATAGGGGTGCATATATCATTACGCATTTGTGTTTTCATGTTCTTGGATAAATATCCAGCAGTGGAATAGCTGGATTGTGTGGTAGTTCTATTCTTAATTTTTTACATTTCCCTAATAGTGATGTTAAACATCTTTTTTACTTGCCTGTTGGCCATCTGTATATCTTTGGGAAAATGTCTTTTCAGATCTTTTGCCCATTTTTCAATTGGATTGCTAGTTTTTTTTGTTGTTGAGGTGTATGAGTTCTTTATATATTTTGGATATTAACCCTTATCAGATAAATAGTTTGCAAATATCTTCTCCCTGTTGTTAGATTGTCTTTTCATTTTGTTGATGGTTTCCTTTGCTGTGTGGAAGCTTTTTAGTTTGATGTAGTCCCATTTGTTTATTTTTTCTATTGTTTCCCTTGCCTGGTCAGACATGGTCCTTGAAAATATGCTGCTAAGACTGATGTCGAAGAGCTTACTGCCTATGTTTTCTTCTAGAAGTTTTATGGTTTCAGGTCTTACATTCTAGCCTTTAATCCATTTCGAGTTAATTTTTGTGCATGGTGTAAGATAATGGTCTACTTTCATTCTTTTGCAAGTGGCTGTCCTGTTTTCCCACCATTTATTTAAGAGACTTTCTTATCTCCATTGTATATTCTTGGCTCCTTTGTCGAAAATTAGCTGTCCACAGATGTGTGGGTTTATTTCTGGGCTCTCGATTCTGTTCCATTGATCTGTGTGTCTGTTTTTGTGTCAGTACCATGCTGTTTTGGTTACTATAGCTTTGTAGTATATTCTGAAATCAGAGTGTGTGATGCCTCCAGCTTTGTTCTTTTTTCTCAGGAAGAAAGTGTTCTAATCTTCCTCTCTGATTCCCCCTGCTCCCAACCCTCGAAGGTTATCTTGATGAGATCGCTATAGGTCTGTATCTGGTCTTTTATTTCCTATTCACACCTTTCTCAGGGAACTACTAACAGACCCTCAAAGTCTAACTTGCACCATACAATTTGTTTATGTGAGAAACTTAATTTTGAGAACCTCCTCTGTGCCAGGCATTGTGTTCGTTACTGGGAGTGAATAAAGAGAAGTCCCTGCCCTTGATCCATTTATAACTAATAGCCTAGATCACTCTATAAACAGATAATAAAATGTTAAGGATTTTGATAGAGGTATGTACAAGTGTACAGAGGAGAGGTACCCAACCTGGCCTAGGTGAGCAGGGTGAGGACAAAGGAGGTCAGAGAAGGGAATGCAGTAGTCTCTCATGTTTCTCCCAGCTCCACATTTTGTCACTTTCTGTTACTCATTTAAGCAAGACCTTCCCAATATTCAGATCCACTCAGGGGTAACCAAACTCACCCTCTCTCAAACCAATGTCCTTCAACACTCATTAATAAATCAGCAAATTTATCAATTTAGTGTGAATTTAAATCACCAAGCAGAATAAAATTTATTGTTTTCCAATCAGTTCATTTTCTTTCCAGATACCAGAAAGTTGGTAAAGTAAGGGTTCAGACTTCGT
Source organism: Equus asinus (assembly GCF_041296235.1). Classification (NCBI taxonomy): domain Eukaryota; kingdom Metazoa; phylum Chordata; class Mammalia; order Perissodactyla; family Equidae; genus Equus; species Equus asinus. The sequence goes on from NC_091797.1 coordinate 35,827,649, forward strand.
AAGAGAATCAGAGAAAAGGAATCTGAATGCCCTAAGGAATATTATACTTAAAATGTAATAATCCTGATGCCCACCTTTCTGTACTAGTAGGACACGCTTCACCCAGAAAATTGCTAGATGGGACTGTCCAATAGAACTTTCTGCAATGATATAACTGTTCTATATCTTTGCTCTTCAATGTGGTAGCCACTTCCCACATGTGACTATTGAGTATTTGTTTTTTGGAGTTTTTTTGGTGAGGAACATTGAGCTAACATCAGTTGCCAATCTTCCTCTTTTTGCTTGAGGAAGATTGTCCGAGTTAATGTCTATGCCAGACTTCCTCCATTTTTGTATGTGGGTTGCCGCCACAGCATGGTTTGATAAGAGGTGTGTGGGTCCACACCTGTGATCTGAACCCATGAATCCCAGGCCACTGGAGTGGAACTTGCAAACTTAACCACTACACCACCAGGCTGGCACCTGAGCATTTGAAATGTGGCTAGTGCAACAGAGGAACTGAATTTTTTATTTTATCTAATTTGAATTAATTTTAAATTATCCCATCTGGTTGAGTACTGCCGTATTGTACAGTGTGGTGTTAGATAAACATACCTCCTGTGTTCTAGGCTTCAGTCCCACAATCAGCTTTGCATCTTTGACAGTATTTGCAGGTATGGTAGATCACTGCTCATCTTTCATTAGTATCAGTTTAGTTTCCTTTATATTTGAGAGACTCTCTAGTCCCTTAAAGAGATTTAAAAAGCAGTGTAGACAACTTTTGTGTGGAAATGAGATGGCTGAAGTTGCTTAAATTGGGTTCAGGAACTGACCATCTCTCTGCTCATTCTGGAATTTGAACAGGACACATACCACAATGTCATTCCTACCCCTGTGATTTGCTTCATACAGGCTTTTTTGTCCTGTTTGTTCTCTGGTCTACCATCACCATGTCCTAGCTCTAGATTCCTTTTTTGTTTTTAATTGATTTATTTATTTTGTTGGTGAGGAAGATTGGCCCTGAGCTAACATTGTTGCCAATCTCCCTCTTTCCTTGAGGAATATTGTCACTAAGCTAACACCTGTGCCAGTCTTTCCCTATTTTGTATGTGGGATGCCGCCACAGCATGGCTTGATGAGCAATGTGTAGGTCCATGCCCAGGATCCGAATCTGCGAACCTTGGGCCATTGAACCAGAGCACATGAACTTAACCATTACACTACCAGGCCGGCCCCCCCAGCTCTAGATTCTATACCTTGCCAAGATGTGGCTCATCAGAAAGCAAGAGGCAGAAGAATTTAGAAATCCAAATCAATAGGGTAGTGATACACCCTTTGAGATGAGTGGGACTGGAAAGTAACCTAATATATAGCTGTTAGTAATTGTTTACCATGAAGATTTTTAATGCTGAATACATAAATTGGTGACTTCACCTGCGTTCTCTTTCCTTCCAATCTAGCGTAAAAGCAAATGGTGATCTCGGCAGTTTTGCACCTCATATGGCTAAGAATAAAAGTCTGTAAAGGGCTCAGTTTGACTAAATCTGAACCCATCATCTCCACCTCACAAACTCTATTCACCTTTTCAGTTCCTTGTCCTGTGTGTGAATGATACCATAATTACTCCCAAGAACCCTGGCTTATATCACGAGTCACACTTGATGCTTTTCTTTTGTCCTGTATTCTTTTTTCTTTCCAATGTGAAATGTAATATACAAATGAAAATGTATGTACACAGTTGGAAGAAGAGTGAAAAAAAAATGTCCAAGTACCCACTGCTCAGGCTGAGAAATGGAACGTTACCTCACCTCAGGAGCCCTGTGTGCTTGCCCCCTTCACGTCCCTCTCCCTCATCCCTAGAGGCAATCACTATCCTAAATTTTGTAATTGTCACCTTTTTGTAGTTTTTATCATCTATGTATGTATTCCTAAGTGACATAATTGTTCATAGTTGCCTGTTTATAGCCTTTATATAAATGGAATAGACTGTGACTTACTTCTTTTGTTCATTAATATTTTTTAATTTATCCATGTTAATATGTGGCACTGTAGTTCATTTCTTTCTTCTCTCTCCCTCTCTTTGAAACACTCTCTTTACTTATTTCTGGGATAACATGCTCTCCTGGTTTTTCTCCAACCTCGTTGGTGGTTCCTTCTAGGTCTCCTTTGTTGACTCCTCATCTTCCCAGTCTCTAAATGTTGGAGTGCTCCAGAGGTGAGTCTTTAGACCTCTTCTCTACACTTGTGCTCTCACTAATCTCACTGAGTCTCATGGTTTTAATATTATCTGTACACTGATACACCACCAATCCAAATGTATATTTCTAGCGTAGTGCGTTTTCATGACTTGAATATGCCACATCTTAATTATCAGTTCTACTGTTAAGATCATTTGGGTTGTTTCCAGTTTTTGTTTTTGTTTTTTCTGCTACAAATGGTACTTCTGTAAACATTCCTTTAACATGTTTTTGGTGCATGTGTGCAAGAGTTTCTCCAAGGTATATAAGTTGTGGTACATTCATATGACAAGCCTGGTCCTGGAGCTTGTTAGAGTTCCATTCCATTGTGGTTTTATACCCATAAGTCTGTTCTGTAGAGTCTGGCACATATTAGACTTAATAAATATTTGTTGAAAGAAAGAAGGACATTTGTTAACTGCTGGAAACAGTCCTGTGTTCCAGAGAGCCAGGCCCAAACTACAAAAACAGGTGATAATATTCCACTGTACATTCTTGCATCCTCTCTGTGCACAGTCATAGTCAACCTTCCTTTGTTCTTATATCTCAATTGAGGTACTAAAATATCTTTATTTACTTAATTTATTTTTTAATACCCTTCCAGTAAAATTCAGGATTTTATTTATCCCCTCTCCCAGAATTTTTTCTCCACTGCTTTCTAGACAAGGTCACCCACATGCCCTCTTCTCAAGGCACCTGACAGCATAAAGTTTCATTAAAGTCTGAACAAAAGGGTTCCCAGAGAAGGAGGAGAGGGTGCTAAAGTCCCTGGAGAGTCAAGGACAAGAGTTTCCTGTTGTTTGCTGGACAAGAGTCCAAGTTCTTAGCCCTCAAGCACTCTGTGACCCCGCCCCGCTAGAGTACTATGTTTGGACTTGTGAGATTTGTTTTGGGTTCCAACTCTGCCACATATTGGCTGGCTTGAGAAAGCCCTTACCCTCAGGACCCAAAATGGGAATAGTAAAACCTTCCTCACCCAGTTGTTCCAAGGAGATAAGCAATAAAGTCCTTCATAAAGTGCCACATAATATCATGAATTACTATCCTATCAGTTTTCTTACCCTACTTTTATACTGTACTATAAGTTCCTACCCAAACAGAAGCATAGAAAACCTAAAGTTCAGATTTAAAATGCAAAAGAAATATATGAATGAAAAGAGGCCAATTAGTAGACAAGGAAAGACAGTAAAGAGTGGAAAATTTAGGCTGATGATAGAGCAAGTTTTGCCAAGTGTTTTTCTATTAAATGAGCTTCTTTGAAATATTTGGGCACAGGACACGATGGTAAACAGAATCTGGGGTGAGCTAACATAATAGAGACCATGGCAAGCCATTACCCAGGAGGCGAAGACATGATTTATTTAAACATAAAGCCCATTCATTCGTTCCCTGTGTGTTGAATCCTGTTAGTCAAACACTGCTGGTTGCCAGGGATATAAGGATGGGTAACACAGGATCCTCTGCATTGTAAGAACTTGCAATCTATTGGCAGAGTTGGAGATGGATAATTATATTACAGGAAGAACAAAGCTAACAGAAACATTCTAAGTGCTACAGAAACAGTGAAGAAGGACTGCCCAGCCCTTTGGAATAGAGCTAAAGAGCCCCTTGGAAAAGCTTTGGAGAAGAGGTAGCCACTTTTTGAACTGAAAGTTAGAGGATTTGATAAGTAGATGAGAAAGAAAGGAAATCTGGGCTCAGGGAATAGCAGATGAAAAGGACCTGCAAGTGACTGGATTAGAGGACAGGATTAGGGGAGTGGCAATGGCTGACTCCACGAAGAATTGTCAGGGTCAGAACAAGTGGAATCTTGTATGGCAGCAGTTTGATTCAGATGATGGGGAGTGATCGAAGAATAACACTGGTGGGTAAAAGGAAAATCGTTGAATTAATAAAGCAGCATTAAAACGCTCCTATTTGGATCAAATTTTAGTGTTGGTAGTCATACCATTGGCATCAACCCTTTATTAAAATAGGATTAGGAACTGAATTCTAAAAAGTTGAGTTTTTAAAAGATGAAAATGGATCAGGAAATGTCATGAATATAGCCAGTGGTACAAAAAAGCATGAGAGTACAGCTCTCATTGAGCCAAAACTGTTCAAAGGGGAAGCCACCAGAAAACAGGTTGGAGCCAAAAATGGCAAAAAGAAAAAAATCTATAGAGATGTACACTGAAATATCTCTGACAATTACCAGCCCCACCTGGATCTAAAGTGCAGCTGATTGAGAAGCCTACCCAGTCCCTTCCATACATACCCCACCTGCTGTCATTGTGAGGTTTTCCCTTAGAGGTAACTATAATCGTTTGAACTTGATTTCAGTTAAAGGAAATATTTCGTTTGGGGAACAAGGAAGACTGGTGGACTTAAATATTGAGGAAGCAATCTTTGAGAAATGTGCTTAATGGTTTCTGGTTTTTTTAGCAAATAGAAGCAGAGAGAGCTGCTAAATAATTTGTGAGTACTGGCATTTTCAAATATTTTGGTAACTTTAGCCCAAGCAAAAAACTTGGCGGTTGTGTGCAAAAACAATGTAGTTGCAAACCGTTGGGATTTTCCATTTGAATATGTTTCTACAATGGTAAGTTCTATCCAAAATGAAATATGCCTGACAGACTAGCAAATGGATTGTTAAATTATATCTTAAGATTAAGAAAACCAGAAAACATGTTATTGGAGGAGCACACCCAGCTGATATCATTTCCCTCAGAAGGTTTTTCATGTGAATGTAGCAGAAATTCCCAGGAGGTAAGGTACAAGGAAAAAAACATATATATTTTGAGGGAAGGAGTTTCTTTCATGTGGCTTCTGATTTTCTCTGAGGCAGGAGGCGAAATCATCAGTTTAGAGATAGAGGAAAAACAAGTCTTGACTAGTGGATTCCAAATGTACTAGGAACTCTCGAATTTCTTAGACTTAAGTCAAGAGACTGCTCTTTAAAAATAACGTTGAAAAGTTTGATGAGTTGAAATACGGGAACGTCATGGTCAAAGTTTCTTGTTTGCAAGCCTTTGAAGCTTGCCTGGGCTAATACAAAGAAAAAGGGAAAATCAATAGAAAGTATCTTAAAATATTTTGCATAATTGGGCTTCACAGGAGATTGAAACCAAGGCAGTAAGTACTCCTACCAACTCTTGTTTCTGCATATTTCCTTACGTCTCATTCTCTTTTTCTGCTCACTCTTCCCTGCCTCTGTTCTTTTTTTAAAAAACATTTTTTTTATTTTTCCTTCTTCTCCCCAAAGTCCCCCAGTACATAGTTGTGTATTCTAGTTGTGAGTCCTTCTAGTTGTGGCATATGGGTTGCCATCTCAGCATGGCCTGATGAGTGGTACCACGTCCGCACCCAGGATCCGAACCGGTGAAACACTGGGCCACCAAAGCGGAGCGCGCGAACTTAACCATCAGCCACAGGACCGGCCCCTGCCTCTGTTCTCATAGTGTAAGATGGCTGCCTCTCTGCTTTCTCATAACCTTATGCTATCAGCTCTTTTCTCTCACCTCTGTAATCAACTGCTCCCTCTCGACTGGATCATTTCTTTTGACCTATAAATATGCTCCAGTCCCTCCCATCTAAATAAGCTATGATGCTATTGCTTTGCACTCCTTCAAAGCCAGGTCTCTTAGAAAGTCTATACCAGCTGCCTGCATTCTGGCTTCAGTGCTCACCAACCTACCAAATCTTCTTTTACTGAGTCATCAAAGGGCTCCATTCAGCTCCATTCAATGGACAGTTAGGGGTGGAATGGAAAAAGAAGGTGCAAACAACAGGCAGAAGACCTGACAGGCATTTGGCTGCAAAAGCAGCATGGAAGAGGGATCGACAATTCAAGGGTAGGAATGCAGTCCATAGAAAATGAGGGCAAGGAAGATCAGTAGTCCTGAGCAAGTGGAAATCAGGCAGGGAACCAATGGAACTCTTTTAAGGAACTGGAGCAGTGTACGAAAGGAACAAGATAAGCGGACAGTTATAGGACTCAGGATAAAAGACCAGAATAGGAATAGAAACAAAAATCTGGGCCATAAAACTATTGAGTAAGATTCCTGTAGGAATGAGACCAATCTCAGTCTTAGGCTGAGCTGAGCCAACAGTTGAGGGTTAAGAAAGTCCAAAATAGAAAGAGAGATTATCAGGTTACAGGGGCAGAAGACAAAGCAGATAACTACCATAACCCTAATACTGAGACACATGAGATAAGACTTTGAACTCATTAAAGCATGCCTGATATTATCTCTATGAAAGTCAAAGTGCTTGAAAATTGAGCCTCAGGATGTAAGGTGTATAAGATTGGTGTGTTGTTTTAAATCTAATTATAAAGACTTTCATTGGATTAGTACCACAAATTAGAATTAGGCTGAATAAAAGTACATTTTATCCCTCAAGGGGGACAGTAAGCAGGTCAGTAATGCCATGATAGCATAGGCTGTCTAAAATCCACCTGATACCTACTGTCAATTCAATAGTAAATAAACTGTACCTCACTTATCATGACTCATATTTTTGTTGATAACCCCATAGCAGGAAGTAGAAGGATAGTGATATAGAGGGATAAAATAAAGCTTATTGTCTGCCATGTGTCAAACACCGTTTATTTTCTCATTTAATTGTCAGTACTTTTTTTTTTTTTTTTAAAGATTGGCACCTGGGCTAACATCTTTTGCCAATCTTCTTTTACTTTTTCCTTCTTCTCCCCAAAGGCCCTCAGTACATAGTTGTGTATTCTAGTTGTAGCTCCTTCTAGTTCTGCTATGTGGGACCCTGCCTTAGCATGGCTTGATAAACAGTGCTGGGTCTATGCCCAGGATCCGAACCAGTGAAACCCTGGGTCATGGAAGCAGAGTGCGCGAACTTAACCACTCAGCCGTAGGGCCAGCCTCCATCAATACATCTTGATTCCAGGGAGACTAGTATATCCTGGCTTAATTGAGAATGAACTGTCTAAAGTTTCCATGTTGACAGAAAATTCTGTTGAGAGGAATAACAAATTTAGCTAGTGGATTTCTCAGATTTTCTGGGATGTGCATGTAACATATCCAGATATTCTTTTAAGATTTTTTATTTTTCCTTTTTCTCCCCAAAGCCCCCCGGTACATAGCTGTATATTTTTAGTTGTGAGTCCTTCTAGTTGTAGCATGTGGGATGCTGCCTCAGCATGGCTTGATGAGCGATGCCATGCCAGGATCCGAACCAACAAAACCCTGGTCCGCTGAAGCAGAGCTTGCGAAATTAACCACTCAGCCACGGGGCCAGCCCCTTTTTATTTTATATATATAAAGGTGTGGTCTGTAAGTGTGCATGTTTGTCTGGTTTTGCTTGTCCTTTGTTCCTTTTTCTGGTAAACAAAATCCCACCTTCCTCCTCTTTGAGAACTGCTTTTCCCCACCACAAGTCCCAGCCAATCATAGTATACTATCCTCTAGGCTATAGTGATTGGCATCAGTGTGGCCAGTGATTGGCTACAGAGGTTGCATGTGAACCAAATGGCACCAATCAGAATCTTTCCCTGTTTCAAAAGGAGGGACAACAACATTTTTATAAAACAGAGACCCATTATGTCCCCCACTTTGGTCTTTGTGGGACTTGGGACTTAGTGAGCAATGTACTCAATCAAGTGGTCATTATCCTTATAGTCTAGAACGAAGTAAATTCAACAAGAAAATCCAAGTAGCTGGGTCAGAATTAAGTTTGAATCTCTTCGGCCCCTCTTTTGGCTGGGTTGCCACCCAGAGGATGTACCAGTCAGGCCAGCCTGGGGTTGCTGTCAGGCTGTTAGGGAAAAAAAAGAAGCATCATATCCAGGAATTTCCAAAATAGGTCTATATAGCCTCCTGTCCCTTTCATCTTGATTGTTACTCAGGAAGTAGCCAAGAGGAGATGATGCTTTTGAGGGACAGCAGCATTCGGTGACCAAGCTGGCTTACTGAGGTAGGTGGACCAGGAAGAAGTGAGGGAGAAAGAGTAAAAACTCATTTTTAGTCAACTTTGGAGAAGGCTGTTTCAGCCTGTGAATGATGGTAGCAAGCATGAAAGATCCATTGATACCTTGACTATCAACCCATTGTCAAGTGGCTTCGCAATAAAAGGCACACCATTGTCAGACTAAAAATGGTCTGGAAGGCCAAAAACATGGCACAGATTAGTTTCAAGGGCCACAATGGTATGGCTGGCTGATTGGACTAGAATAACAACAGTGTACCCTAAAAAAGTGTCAACAGTGGTGAGGCACTATTGATAGCCCTGAGAGAGGGTCAGAGATCCAATGAAGTCCATCTGCAAGGAGCAGGTGTAGACAATGCCCCTGGCTATGTGGCATCCCTCACTGTAAGACAAACAGATCAACTTTTGGCAGTAGTCAAAAGTTTACTTTACTTTGTGTCCAGTCTATGATGGTGAATGTCTTGCTACATCTGGTATGGTGACGGATCCAGGCCGTGATGGCAACAATCTGCGCAAAACAGGCTCCATCAGCAGTTTGATTCTGGTCAGTCTCATCGGAGAACAAACAGACTTTTCTCGTGGGCATTCACCTGAGTGATCCAGATGGTTGGATCAGCAGTTATAGTTTATTTCCACGGTTTGCAGCTCCCAAGAGATGTCTAACCAGTGTAGTTTTTCAAGTAGCGACCAAATAGCTAGGCCATTGGCCACAGCCCAAGAGTCAGTAAAACTATAGGAAGGTTGATCAAGGGAAGTATTGGTGAGAGCTATGAAAAAATGGCCTTGAATTCTGCCCACCACACAGAGCAACAGCATCCATTTTTAGTTCTGCATAACTGGCACTGAGATTGAATGGCTGCATCAGCCAGGGATAGCATTAGTTTTCAGCTTAGCTGAACCACAGTGAGCCGTGGCCAGACATTTAGGGGAGTATCTGTGGAATGAGAGCCCCATTGAACCAGCAGCTTTGCTTCAGATGGAGGATAAAGTTTTCCCCGAAGAGAGATCTGCCACTTTTTCATGTAAAGCTGAACTGTTAGGGCCAGGCCAGCAGCATCCTTAAATATACCATTTCTAAGCAAGGCTTATTGGGTCGTTCCCACTTTGTTAGAAGTTGAGTCCAAGTTGACCTACCCCAAATGTGAATATTAAACCAGAGTATCAAAAAGCCTCTGTCGGTGAGGTGTTTAGTTTTGACAGGAGCCACTGAGCACAGGCTGCCTCCCTTTGTCAGAGGCTCCAATCAGCAATCTTCAGTCACAGAGACTTGTATCTGTTAGTTCGCAATCTCAGGAAATTCCTGGGGGAAATCTGAAACCAGTCCCTGTACATGGAGGTCATAGAGAGACCAAAGAAAGAGGCAGGCCACTTCCGATTAGTGGGTGGCAGTTTTAATAGGCAAGGGAACTAACATATGAGGCTTGTCTTGGGTGGCTGCAAGAAGAGTAGATCTCTGCATCTGCCTGCTGGAATCTTTTTTTTTTTTTTTGAGGAAGATTAGCCCTGAGCTAACATCTGCTGCCAATCCTCCTCTTTTTGCTGAGGAAGACTGGCCTTGAGCTAACATCTGTGCCTATCTTCCTCTACTTTGTATGTGGGAGGCCTGCCACAGCATGGCTTGCCAAGGGGTGCATGTCAGCACCCGGGATCTGAACCAGTGAACCCCTGTCTGCTGAAGCGGAACGTGGGAACTTAACTTCTGCGCCATGGGCTGGCCCCTGCCTGCTGGAATCTTAAAAGAGGTTCACTGTTAACTGGGTTCAGTCACGTGTTTAGTCCAGATGATCTCAACAACACCTTATTTTCCCAAGGCTAGGTCCTTGAAACAGGTTGTAGTGTGGGAATGGTGGGCAGAATGTACATTCCAAGGACAGGGGAGGTGGTGAGGAGCCTCTGATTGCCTGGGTCCTGCTGGTTTAGTTTCTTCATGGTTAATGGAAAGCATAGTTGACATACCCAGCCTCTTTTCACATTGGCCAGAAGATGGTAGTAATCTCCATGACTGCTTCAGCCTCTTTCTTTTCCCACCACTGCCACCACCTACTATCTCGCTCTCACTCTGCAAGAGCCTCCTCAGCTCACAGACATGAGTTGTCTGTTGGAAAGGGGCAGAGCACTGTGCCAGGTACTTTGGGAACACTAAGAGATTTAAAATGTGTATTTGCCAGCCACTCAGTACTAACCATGGAGCTGAGACAGCAGTGTAGAGACTTGAAAACAAAAGGTCTGTAACAGGATGCAAACCAGTGCAGCAGGACGTGGGCTTAGACAGGCTCACCGGCTCTGGGCCTGTTTGCTCACCTGTAAAGACAGAAGGACAATTCCTACCTGGCAGGGCGTTTCTGAGGATTTAATGGAGGCCATGTTTACACAAGTATTTTGTAAATTGTAAAACTTGCCAATGTGAAATATAAAAATGATCATAATCTAAAATGGAATATGATAAGTGCTAATTAAATGGAAAGAAAATAAAACTGATTTTCATTAGGTGGTAAAAAAAAAAAAAAGAAGAAAAGAATGTCAGCTGAGAAAGGTTGAACTCGGAAGTGACCGACATAAGTGGAACTGACCTGGACCGGTCCTCTTTGCTCCCACACCTCTGTCTGCTATCTGTCAGCACTGCAGTCAGTGTGTGCCCTCCCCCTTTGCCTTCCCTTTTCTTTTCTTTCTTTCTTTTTTTTCTTTATTTTGCAGGGAAAGACTCGCCTTGAGCTGACACATTTGTTACCAATCTTCCTCTCATTTCCCTCCCCAAAGCCCCAGTGCATGGCTGTATATCCTAGTTGTAAGTCCTTCTGGTTCTTCTGTGTGAGCTGCCACCACAGCATGGCTGCTGACAGACAGACGGCTGGTGTGGTTCGGCAACCAGGAAAGAACCCAGGCCCCCCAAGCCTGAGTGCGGAATTTTAACCACTAGTCCATCAGGGCTGGCTCTTCCCTTTTCGAAGATGCTCTGTGCCTCCACCTCTCTTTCTGGGCGGGCCTGTGAAGGTCTCATTTTTCTCCATGGGGCTGTAAACGATGGTGGTTGGTGGTTGTGTGCGTTTTAATCAGAGGTAGTTTAATCCTCTTTTTTCCGAGGGTAAATGAAGATTAGGAATAAGGAAAGAGCCTAGAGCTAGGTGGGACCCAGTGTTTACAACTGGTGGGGGTGGGGGGGAGGCTTGCGGGGTGGGGCTGGGCGGGGTCTCTTCCTTTTAGATTTCTTAGATTGTGAACTCCTGACCTTGGAGAGCCCGCAGCTTTAGCTAGGTCGCTGGGCACGGTACGCGGTGGGCTTGCGGACTGCGAGGGAGCGGAAACAGAGGGGGACAGCGGGGCCGGGACTGGGCGGGGTCGCTGCCGGGGAAAGTGTGCGCTGGGTTGGACCCGGATCGCCGCCGCCCCCACCGGAAACCCCAAGTCCCAAAGTCTAGTCCTCGGCACGCGGCGGGTGAGTAGGGCAGCGGGGAGGTGAGCTCGCGGTAGTCGAGGGTAATGGAGGGTCTTTACTCCGTGTTCCTCCACCCCTGATCTCGGCAGGAGAACGGAGCATTGCGCCCCTAATCTTGGAGGAGCTTCCAACCCCTGGTCTCCTGCGGGGAACCTGGATCAGTCAAGGGTTTGGCTGGGTGTGCCGACCACTCCAGCCCCTTTGGGGCCTCGGCGCCAAGGAGGTGCTCCTAGCAAGTATTGAGAAAGTCGGGATCCCAGAAATGAAATTTCAGGGCAGACGGGCGTCGAGCAATGTGCTCCCCGTCAAGGGGACCATTTCTGAGCACGTAAGCCGCTTTCAGCACATAGCCTGCTGTGCTGTGCTACGGTGAGCAAAACTGTCTTCGTTCCTGCCCGGGAAGCTTTAAGGCTGGAATGCGGGAGCCGGGCGCGCAGTGAGAAAAGGTGAGCGCCGTGGCCGAGGCCAGCACCACCAGGGGCCGCGATCTAGTCAGCAGGACTGGAGCGTGGCTAGAAAGGGTCCTTGAAGGACTGAGCAGAGACCCGAAGGCCGCGTGACAGAGGTGAATGCCCGAGGGCCATTTTGGTAGGCTGGAGGGCAGAAAACTGTGGGCTGGAGCATAGGGATAGGGACCGCCAGGGCGGATCCCATAAGCCCTTGTAGGTGTGTTGGGGATTTTGGTCGTTCTCAGAATTGCAGTGGGAAACCACTGAAGGTTTTGAGTTAGAGATTGGATGGATTCGGAGGACTGGAAGATGGTGACATATTGCCTGAGAGATTTACATTCTTGAAGGGCGGGACCGGCCCAGGAGCAGATAGGCGTGCCCAGCCCCCTCCTCCAAGCCAAAAGTCTGTACCCAGCCCCCTTCCCATTCACCAGCTAGCCGAGCGAGGTCTGGGGCTGTAGAAAGTACTATCGGAGGTAGAAGTACCAGGGGCAAGCAGCAGCTGCCAGGAATTCAGTCTTCACAGTCATGCTCCCTCTCCAAAACAGAAGGTTAGTTTAGAATTTAGATCAAGGGCCTCTTCCTACCACCCAGCAAGTTCCATTTTGAGAACTAGTGACCAGGTGGGTCTTTTGTGCTTGGGATCAGGAAAGCCAGGTCCTGGAGGATACTGTTATTGAGACTGTTTCAAAGTGTTACTTTTAGTGTGATCAGCTGGAGGGTGGGAGACTAATCCAGATGTGCACACCTCACAGAATGGTTGTGAATAGTCTTGAAAGAAAGGAAGGGAGGGAGGGAGGAAGGGAGGAATCAACTTCAGATCCCAGGAATGCAACTTTCATGTCAACTTCCTTTCTAGTGGTCTGATCAACCCCATTGTTAAATGCCTTTTTCCTGGCTGGTATTTACAATTCCACCACCCATCCAAAAAAGTGAAAGAAAAAAAAGGTCAACAAGTTTTTATTCTTTTCATTTCATCTTAAGAGAAGAGGTGGACTGAGTGCCTGGTGGGCAGGCAACTCCAGTGCTGGACTCATAGCGAACTCTGATAACTAAGTGTTTGCTGTTGGGTTGTTAGCACTATTATTCTTTACACGGATCTGATTGTATTAAAAATCTATAGAATCATATGTTTTTTGGCCCTAGACAGGATCTTAGAAAGTGACTTTTTTAATCTCATTTTCCAGTGAAACCAGATCAGAATGAAGAGACTTGTTCAAGGTGGTTTCTGACAGATCCTGGGCTAGCGTAACCTCAAGCACAGGCTTTCTTTCCAGAGTACCCCATTGTTGCTCTAGAGAATGCTTTGGGACAGTGGAAATCATGTCCTCAGTGGTACAGAGTCTAGGGTTTATGCTGTGGACCGAGAACATCGCTGAGCAAGTTACTTAGCATCTCTACACTTTAGGTTGTTAAAATGGGGCCAGTAATTGTTACCTCACAGGGCAGTGCTGAGAGGATTCAGTGGCACAGAAGGGGGGTTGAATAAATCTTGGTTCCCCTGACCAAATAAGAAGCTGTTGTTCCTCACCCCCCCTAACCACCCTTGCTGATATGTTTTGTTTCTCTCTGACCTCAGGTTCCTAGAGGTGGGCACCAGCCGGTGGCTGGAAGCAGGGTGAAACTGAAGGCAGACGCTTTCGTAGCCCCAACTTGGCATTACTGGACAATGGCAGCTGAGCCAAGGGACCAGGGGCCCTGAACTCTGTAGCCTAGGCTTTGAGGGAACCAAAGATGTTCTCAGTTGTGAAAGAGGAGAATTTTTGACAGCAGAACAAAAAAGGAAGACAGCCCCTTGGAGCAAATACATTTGTCACAGGAAGCGACGTCAAACCCTGAGGCCTTTGCAAAGCCTTTCCATCTGCTCAGTTACTGGGAGGTAGATAGCCTCAGGAGGGAGACCAGTCAGCTTTGGGGACCAGGCCAGGAGTGGATAAAGCTAGAAAGAGATACCAGGAAGAGAAGGCATTTGGCCATCTGAAGCCTGTGGAACCTGTACAGAAGCTGCTCCCTCAGGTGGATGAGGAGGCCCTGCAGGAAGATATGAAGAGAGAGTGCTGGCAGAAGGCGTGGGTGAAGGTGAGGAGACCAAGCTAGAGAGAGGGAGGGACCGGGTCCTAGACTCCAGGAGCTCTTTCGACCACTCCCCTGTTTACAGGTCAAATGGAATCACGGACTGTTCCAAGCTGAACAACACCTAGGAAAAGGGACTGCAAGGCCTTTCTCAGGGTCCACACCACCCTGGCATCCGTCATGGAGAACGTCCTGAAACTTGTCAGAGTGGCAGCCTTTTCCCCTTTGCTTCTTTTCCTATTTATAGTCGGTGTACACCCTGCCCTTTCCTCCCACATTTTTCTTCTCTCCTCTCCATCCTTCCTACCTTTCTATACATGACAGTTGCTGGCTTTGTGCCTGTCTTTTCATATTTCTCCCCTACTTCCATGGTTTATTTTTCTCTTAGTTTTCTGGATCTTGAGACTAGATGTCTATCTCTGAGGTATATAGACTCCCTGAGTCTCTACTGCTCTTCCAGAAGCCGGTCACCTTTGAGGATGTGGCAGTGAATTTCACCCGGGAAGAGTGGGAATGTCTGGATGCCAGTCAGAGGGTCCTCTACCAGGATGTTATGTCAAAGACCTTCAAAAACCTGATGTCTGTGGGTAAGAGGCTGGGATTCCCACAGGAAGTCCTCTGTCCTAGGACCTTGGGGCATCTGGTTTCCCTGGGCAAGTAGATCAGCTTACAATTCATCTCACTGACCACTGGTTCTATACCTTCCAGGTATGAAAGATCTGGGTCAGTAAGCACAGGGTAAAAAGAGAAAAAATGAAAGTATGCGTAAAGGCAAAGATAACACTTGGAACATGATAAGAGTGTTCTCAAAATATGCAAATTTATCTATTCACTCAGCCAGTGTTTACTCAATCACTTCTATTATGTACCAGGCACTTTGTTGGTAGCTAACCTTTTGGGTTTCTCCTCCCCGTATGTCTGTGTCCCAGATTGTGATTCTTAAACCAAGGATACAGAAAAAGGTAGCCTGTTGTCCCCATCAGGTGTAAAGGGGCCAAGACTGGGACCTCAACTCTTTCTCTCTTTCTCACTCCCCAGCCAGATTCTTTCTGTCTAATCCAAATCTGACTACCAAGCTTGAACAAGAAGAGAAACAGTGGAGAGCAGATCTCTGTCACCAAAATGAAAAAGGCCTCCCTTCAGGTAAGAAATGCAAAGGAGAAAGGAAGGATGGAAAGCTGCCTAAGAGGATCAGGGCTCTGTATATCCTCTCCTAGCCTGAATCCTTCCAGTTTGGTCACACTTGGTGCTGGAAGAGACCTTGAGATCATCTGCTCGAGTCCTTTGGCTTCAAGAAGATGAATATCAAAGCCATTCAGGACAAGTGGATATCTTCAGTTTCTAGGGATTGAGAACTACATGTAGGTTGCTTATGTCAGCAATACCCCTTTTATTAAAAAGTCCTTCCCAAGAGAAAAGAAAAGGATGGGAGATGAGATTAATGCAGAGTTGGAGTAGGGGAGACTTCTTCCGAAGAGTAGAATAAGGACTTGAGAGAAATTTAAGGCCAGGCTGACCATACCTCTTGGTTTTCCAGGATAGTCCTGGTTTATACTTCTCATCCTAGCTTGATTACTAATAGCACCTCCTTTCACTCAAGTGTCCCAATTTGCATGATATATTATGAGATCGCCTATGGGTATCTATGGGCAATACTGAAAATGAGAGGAAGTGGATTTCAAGAAATGTGGTTGTAGGTTAAAATTTTGATCTCTGATATTGAAAGGTTCCAGTTAAATTTTTATTTGCTTTTAATTTGAAAACCCAGAAGTTTATTCTTATCTTTAGCCTATGAAGTCCAAGAGTGAAGGCGAATATATTGGGTAGGAGAGTGAAGGCAGAAGGAGAGGATGTAGCTTGGAGTGAAGGGAGAGCTCGTGTTGGGATTCTCATGGTGAATCTTGTTATGCCTCCCCACTCACTACAGAAGGCAAGAAGGAGGAACTTCAAGAACAGACTCAGAGTTTGAGAGAAGAGGGGACTAGCGATGACAGGAAAGTCTCCGTTGCTTGCAGAGGGGCAAGCCCATCCTCTGATTTAGCTGGGTCCATGGACAGGACCCCAGAGTTCTCAGCATCTTCAACTGGGCCACCCTTTTCCTGCCACATATGTGGCAGGTGTTTCAGCAAGTGCTCCAACCTCCGCAGCCACCAGTTTGTTCACAATCCCAAGCAGACTAACAACTGCAGCCAGTGTAGGAAGTCATTTCGGAACCCCAAGGCCCTCAGCTACCACGCACGCATGCATCTTGGGGAGAAGCCCTTCCGTTGCTCACTCTGTGACAAGACCTACTGTGATGCTTCTGGACTGAGTCGTCATCGCCGTGTCCATCTGGGTTACCGGCCCCATTCATGCTCCTGTGGGAAGAGCTTCCGGGACCAGTCTGAGCTCAAACGCCACCAGAAGATACACCAAAACCAGGAGCCAGTGGCTGGAAACCAGAAGCATATTGTGAGGATTCCAGGTACCACAGCTGGATTCCAGGGACCCATTGTCAGGAGCCAGGTATCCATCCAGGGCCTTGCAGCTGGGAACCGTGCACCAGTGGCCAGGACTCAAGGACCCATATTTAGAACCAAGGGTCCTGAGGCTCAGAAGGAGGCACCTGTAGCCAAGAACCAGGTGGTCACTGTGAGAACTCGGGCACCAGTTATTACCACCCCTAGCCCTGTGAATAGGACCCAGGCAGCCAACTCTAGGGCCCCCTGCCCGGAAACCAAGTCCAACTCTCATCCAACAAAGCCTTCAAGATTCAAAGTCTTCTCTTGCCCTCATTGCCCCTTGACTTTTAGCAAGAAAGCCTATCTCTCCAGCCACCAGAAGGCCCACCTCACAGAGCAGCCCAACCGCTGCTTCCGCTGTAGCAAGTCCTTCAACTCATTCTCTGAGCTGGTCAGGCACCAGCAGACTCATTGGAAGCAGAAGATCTACCGTTGCCCTATCTGCGACATCTGCTTTGGGGAGAAGGAGGGCCTTATGGGTCATTGGGGGAGCTACAAAGGCAAGGGGCTGTGCCTGGGCAGTCCCCATAAATGCTCAGAGATCCTGGGTCAGTGGTTTGGCTCCTTTCAGGATGCCTCCTCCAAGGCAGGGAAGGAAATGGATCTCCTAGGATCCATACCCCAAGGAGAGGGGAGGGAGGGAAGGGAGAAGGTGCGCAGAGGAAAGAAAGTGTTGAGGCGGTGAAGGGCTTGGAATATAAATAAATGGCCTTTCTGATGGAGGTCTTTCTTTGTGTTTGGTTTTCCTGAGGACTGACCTCCAGGGTAAGGAGGCTGGGGTAGAGGAAGAGAGGTGATGAGGTACTGAAGGAAAGGGAGAAAGGAAAAGGGACAAGAAGTGGCACACGGAGACACGTATTATTAATTAGCACCTAGCTTGTTTCTTTGTGTTTGGTAGACCATCAAGTAGTAATTGTTGAATAAAACAGTGGATACTCTGATAGGTATGAACATGGTAAGAAAAAGATGAGAGGAGGGAAAGAGTCTGAGGGACCCATCCATACAAGATGTGCAAGTAGAAGGGAGGCATTCTAAAGCAGGTGCACTGTCCAGTTTTCATCCCTTGCTTCCTGAGCTCCTTGGTAGGCTGCCAAGGCGAGATGGGGCTCTGGGAAGTAGTCTATGGGTTTCTCTTATCTCCAGTTTTGGTTAGGGTTTCCCACGTCCTCACTCTGCAGCTCATTCAGCTCTCTGATGTTTTGGACTCTTCCTGTTCCTTCTGTTCGACCCTCTACACCTCTCAGCTCTGCCCATCATGGCTGAGGTCTTGGAAGAAACAACCACAATTTGCAAAGTTGGCATGCTATAATTTGCAATGAGAGGTTCCTGGTCTCCAACTCATGGCAGAGACCTTCCTGTGTGGATTACTCTCCAGCACAGGTGTCCTCTGATGGAGAGAAGAGCACCTGCCTGGCCAAAGCCAGAGAGGGCTTCCAGATGGAAGATGGAGAGAAGAGTGGAAAGATGTGGGTAGCAAAAAGGGGGAAAGGAAGGAAGGAGTTGGGGGATAGAAAGAAAAGGTAGATAACAGAAGAAGAGAAATCAATCCTATTTGGAATTCAGAGCATTCCTGGAAGTGCAGATTGAAATGTCCCCATAGTGAAGAGGCCAGTGAGTGTGCAACTTGATGGATGCGACATCCCCAAGGACCAATCCTTGGACCATCCAGGCTCTTCTCCACCCCTGCCAAGATGCAACATCACTCAGAAGGGGTTTCCTAGAAGGAGGAGAAAATAACTTGAAAAATCTGTCAGTAGTTTCAGTCATGAAACCATTAACTCAGGGAGAGGAAAAGCCCTCTAGGGTCGTCTTGTCTCTGTGCCTGCCTCAGTGGTTGGTCTTAGAGGTAAGGCACAGGGCAGCTGCTGGAAAGAATGGGAAAGGAGGCCAGCTTGAATGGGATTCCTGCAGAGGGGCGGTAATGGTGGAGCAAATCAGACAGCAGGTAGGAATGGCCCCTGCTTCCCTCCCTGCCACCTGTGAAACTTGTCTCTAACAGTTGGCCACCTTCACTTCTACCTCACAGGAGTCCCCCCTCGTCCATGCTCTCCAGCCTCTCCTCTCCATGATTTTGATCCCTCAATAGCCCGCCTCTTCCTCTTACTGCTTTCCTGGTTTTTGGTTCTCAGCTTATAAGAAGGAAAAGAGAACTTACGTAGTTCTTCAAGAAATTGCCCTGGAAACAAAGAGAAATAGGTGATTCGTGGAAGACGACTAGCTTCCTCCCCACATCCTCCCTGTGCAGATTCTCAGTGACCCGCCCTTCCCTTTCCCCTAAGGGACCTCACAGATCTCAGTAAGTGGTTCTCTTCACAGATTCTCTGAGGATCCTAGGGTTGGCCATGGGGACAGGAGGAAGGAAATCTCTGCTCTCTGAATCTTGAGCCCTGGTTCCACCCTCTTTCTGTTTCCCAGTCAGGGTCAACTTGGTCCCATGCTGCTTGGTGGTCCTGTTGCTGCCGTGCCACTGCACCTGCTAGTCTTCGATGTAGCCAGTTGTAGCAGATGATCAAGGCAACCAGGGGTCCGAGAACCGGCACAATTACAAACAGGGTTATCTTCCAGCAGGGCACCATCAGAAAGTGGCGATCTGAATCATTCACCACAGAACAAACAGGATTAACATGTGTTCCACCTTATGTCCCACTCACCCTTCTCCATTAGTTATTGGATTTCTTAACCTGGGATCTAAGAACACCAAAGGAGTCTGGATAGAATCTAGGGAGTCCATGAACTAGCTTGGATGAGAAAAGCACTATATCTTTATCTTCACTAACCTAACTAAATTTAGGATTTTCTTCCATTAAAAATGTAGGCAACAAACCAGTTATTAGCAGTGTCTGTGACTTTATCATCATTGGGTATCACAGATGCTTTCATTCCTGTTAGAATTGTTGCAGAAGTCTCAAAATACTGTTTATGGTTATCAATATTTTGAAATTGCAAGTTATTAGACCTGCTGCTACATTTTTATTTAATATGTTTTTGTTATTTAAAGAAACATTTGTGTTACTATATCACAAATTTGTTTATATTTTGGTAACTGTATTTCAATACTATGGTTTTCTTTGTAATCCTATGTGTTATATTTTATGTGTACACTTCAAAACATTATTCTGAGAAGGGATCCATCTGGTTTCACCAGACTGCCAAAGAGATTCATGGTACAAAAAGAGTTAAAGCCTTTGCTATTTGAATCCTACAAAACAAAGATCCTATTCTTCCCCTTTGGGTTGCAAAGACTGTGTGTGTGTGCACACGCGTGTGTGTGGTCTGTACACTGATACAATGTCATAAATGTTAGGATGGAGTTCTTGGTTGTGCTAGGTGCTAAGGGAGCAGCGTAGGGTCACCTACTGCCTCAGGAGAGGCTGTTCAGGAAGGCTGCTCAGAGCAGGGACCATCTGTGCTCTGCCTTATGGCGTCATAATCTCTGCAACATCCATTCAACAAATATTTGGCTGCCCTTCTGTTGTAGGCATTGTCCTTAGGCACTGAGCAGTCTGCTGTGAACAAAAGGACAGAGATCATATCCTTGAGAAACCAACATTCTAGTGGGGCTTGCTGTCTTCAGTCTTCCTCCAAGAAGCCTTCCCTTATTAGTCATGTGTAGTTACTCATTCTGTACTCATGAAAACTCATTCACCACATGAGTTCAATCAATAACATGTATGTACTTTGTTCTTCAGTTAGTTGATGTATATGTATCACCTCTCCAACTGGACATCAAGTAATGTGCATAAAGTGCTTGTAATTCCTAGAGAACGTGTTAACATATGTAAAGCCGTTAGTATTGTGCCTGGCACGTAAAAGTATAATGAGAGTATTCGCTATTATCTTACCAATCCTAGATGCAGATCATAACTTAGTCAAAGGAAGAAAAAGAGAGGCAGAGAGGGAGGGGACCAATTAGGAGCCAGAGTCCTTATTTCCCCAGGTGACTGGAACCAGTGAAACTCGAAGCTGACCTAGGAGGGCCAGGGTGGCCCAGCACTTACCAAAAGTCCGGTGGAGATTCTCTGAAAGAAGAACAAATGGAAAGGCACTTAGGAGGCACTCAAAGAGGATCTTTTCTCCTCTGAGCCTTTGTTATTTAATCACCTAAAATTGTTTCTAGTCATGACACATGGTGAAGGAAGGGAAGCTATAGGATTTTGCTTCTACCCTGACCGAAGGCAGGGAAGGAGTGAGACTCTACAATTCTTGGCTTGTTATAAGAGTTTTAAATAGTGAGTTTCCCACCTGAAGGGAGCACAAGATACTGGGACAGAAGCAGAGATGGTCTGGGAAAATGACCATTTCGGTTATGCCAAAAGATCAGAAGGGAGAGATCTCGAAGGGAGGGTGTCTGGAACTCACCTATCTCTGCTCGAAGTTTTCCTAAAAGACAGAAAGGCAACATTTTTAGTTTGTGCTCTGGCACTAGATGGGGCCCCTTTCACACCCAGCACCCTGGGCCATCGTGCAGACTTTCTCTGTAGCCCAGGAACATCCTTAGGAGGATGAGAAGAGCACTCGATGTGGAGCCAAGAGTTCAGGCTCTTTCCCTGGCTGTTGTGTGGATTAAATATTGGGATAAAGAACGTGGAGAACCTGGATAGACAGCAATGCCCCAAACCAAGCTTGGTCTTTGCTCCTTTTCTTGGTGGTTCTTAGTACACGTTGCCACTCCATCCCACTAGGTTGTCACTTTGTAAATCTAAAGCCACTTCCAAGCTAAATGAGAAAGAGAGGAGCTAAACATTTAGTTGAGCAGCTACTTTGTGACTGGCTCTGTACTAGGCACTTTGCATATAACATCCCCCTTAATCCTCCCTTACAACGTGGGAGGGAGGATGTTATCTCTACCTGACTGGAAACTGAGGCTTGGACAGTTCAAGTCAGTGTCTGAGCTGGATTCATACCCAGGCTGCCTAACTCCATCAATCAGGTTCTTTCTGCTCAGCCCTATGGGCTGAAGGCCTTTTTCATGTGGGAGAAGTGGGTAACTGAGTATCTGGGATGAATTCAAGGGGAGAGAAAAGACCCCCATGGTTGACCCCACCAACATCCCCCCTCACATACCCCAAGCTCTCCTCACTGCTCTATCCTTTTAGGAATGGGACGGGGAAGGAGAAGAATTGAAGGTTCTGCTTGCTTTGGCTTTGAGGAGAACACTGGTTGGGGGAGAAGTCTCAGAATGGAAGCTCTGGGCACAAAAGAGCTTCATCGGCAGCTGAACCCAAGTCCTCAGTGTTGAATAGGAAAGGAGAAGACAATTTTTGAACACCTACCATGTGGTAGGTTCTTTTATTTACAGTATCTTTATTTAAACCTCCTGATAGTGTAGACCTGCTCAGCTCTGAAGCTCACACTCTCCCAGTTGCATGAAGCTGTTAGGTATGGTACAGGGGCCAGAAGGTGGGGGTTAGGCCTGAGCTCTGCCGCTTATAAGCTGTGTCAGCTTGAGTAAATCTGAACCACTCTGGGCCTCAGTTGTCTTCTCTGTAAAATGGGGCTATTTTATGTCAGCCCTTCCTCATAGGAAAATGCAAGGTCCTATTATCTAAATGAAAGTATTTGGTAAGGTGTAAAACTTGTCATTATGGAGTTCTGAACCCAGAAGTCACTAAAAAATCACTATTAGCTGACCAAGCTCTGAGAGGCCAGCTCATTTCAGGGAAGGATCCCAAGGGGCCCACCCTCCAGTCTGCACCTCTCAGTCTGCGCTGCAGGCAGAGGAAGACGAGGCCCACGGTGATCTGCAGGAGGAGCACGGGCAGGACTGCGATGAGAACCAGCATTCCAGGACTGACCCAGTAGAAGGGATCTGAAAGGCAAGGACCACATGGGCCGTGCTGTATCCTCAACACCCAGCATAGTGCCTGGGGCTTCATAAATTGAGTTGAATAAAGGAACTAATATCACCAAGGTCCAAAGAAGATGACACAGAATTGACACCTGAGCTTAGTCTTGAAGAAAAAGTGGGTTTGTTTCCAGGAATGGCTAGTGGTTTGGAATGGCGGGAGTCAAGGTTGTATATTGGGTCAGTCTTGGAGAGTTTTGAGACCCAGCTAAGGGTCTAAGATCTGATCCTCAAGGCCACAGGGGTACATGGAAGGATTCCAAGCTGAGGAGTGACAAGATCCGATTTACTGACTGCAGGACTAGAGGAAGGAAGGAGGGAGTTGGGTTAAGAGGCCATGGTAATAGGTAAAGTGAAAAACAACATGAGCCTAAACTAGGACAGTGGTGGAGGTGAAGGAGGTCAAGGGATCTATGAACTTAAATAGGAAAAAAATACATACTTTCAGTAACCTTTCAACTGAAATTTAGCATTTCTTTCAGATTACGTTTGCAGGCAACACACCACAATAATATGAACAGAATCTTTGACTTTGTCATCAATAAAAACCACAAATTTTTTGTAACACATTAGAGTTGTTGCAGAAACCTCAAAATATCGCTTATATTCATCACTATTTTGAAATTACACTAATTATCAGGACAACCACCTATCTTGTTATTTTAATATTTTGATAACTGTATTTTGGTACAAATATGTTTTATTTTATGCAACTAAGACGTTCTGAGAAGGGGGTCCATCAACCTCATCAGTCCGCCAAAGGAATGCATGACACCAAAAAAGTTCAGAACCCCTATTCTGGATCGTTTCAGAAAGTAAGATCCACAGGATTCAGTAAGTGAGTGGGTATGGAGTGTGACAGATAATGAGGGAGGGGATGACTTTCAGCCCTCCAGCTCCCACCTAGTTCCCATTCTAGTATCTTATTCCTCAGTGCCCTGAAGCTCTACCTGCCTAATCTCAGTATATCATGTTGCACGCCAAGCCGTTTTCATCTTGTTCTCTGATTAGGGGCTAGATAAAGATATTACCAATAAGCCTAGGGATTACGTATCACAGCAAGCAACATTAAACTGGCTCAGGAGGGTTTCTTGGGTATAAATACAATCTTTCAAGCTGCAATTTAAGGCTCTTGTCTGTTATTATGTTCCCCGGGAGAAAATGCAGCAAACTCTACTTTCCAAATTCTTATTGGAAGTTACCTGTAGCAAGGTGATTTAGCAAGCACACACTTCAGTTCTGTTTTTGCACACCTTTTATACTTTCACAAAGGATTAGAATCACAAAAAGAGAGAAAGGGAGACGTTATGAGCCCTCTGATGAAAAACGTACAAAGTATATAGCATCACCTATGAAGTATGCTTGACAAAATAAATCAAATCTGAATCTGATCAGGCATCTTCATCAGTTTACAGGAAATACAGGGTATGGAGCACTGTGTTAACAGCATGGGAATGAAATCAGCAAAATCTAGACCATGGAAAACTCTACAGGGCAAACACCAATGTGTGGATCTTATTCAAACAAACCAATTGTAAAAATATATTTATGAAACAATCAAGAAAATTTGAACACAGACTAAGTAATGGTGATATTAAGGAATTTTTGTTAATTTTTAAAGATGTGATAGAAGTATTATGGTTATGACTTTTTAAAAGAGTTCTTATATTTCAGTATATATTCTTGAGGATTTAGCAATAAAATGATAACGCTGCCTAGGATTTGCCTCAGAGATTCAGTTGGGGAGGGTGGTAATGAGTGGGGTCAAGTGAAATGGTTGTCTGTCTGTGTCAATAACCAGTTGCAGACAGATGATGGGTGCTTGGAGGCTCACTCTAACAGTCTCTCTACTTCTGTATATGTTTTCAAATTTCGTAATGAGAAATTTAAAGAAAGGATTAGAGACAACTAGTAATAAAATCACAAGATTGACAAGAAAAAAATAAAGTCGGGAAGGTAAAAACCTAGAGAAAAAGGGGAAGTGATTACAACTGAAACTTGCAGCAACAAAGTTACTGCTTTCCAATGCTAAATTTGTCTCATTGTCCTAGCTCCCCAGGCTGGGCAGATGGTCCCTTGTTTACTTGTAAAACACTCTTTTTTAGCCTCTTAGGCATGCAGACTGTGAGATGGGAGGAAGAGGGTTGAAATGTGGAAACCAACCCAGAGGGAAAACTTTCTCCCCTGAGGCAAAGCTTTTAGTTTCTTCTTCCTCTTTTTTTTTTTTTTTTTTTTTTTTGGTGTGGTGGGGGTGGGGAGTATACTAAGAGGCAGTTGTTGAGCTAGGAAGTTGTTGAACAGAAAAGATGAAAATCGGCAAACTGGAGAGGTCCTCATGTCAGATTTCTTTGCAGGTAAAAATCCCCCAAGAAAAACAGCTGTAGGAAGAACATTCTGTGACACACAAGGCTATGTTCATGTCCCTGCGATCTCTCTCTAGAAACAGAGCTTTGTTATCCTGCATACAATGCCACCTTCTGGTCCCAGCTCTGCAACAGTTGCCCTCAAGATACAAAAGTGATTGACTGTCTGATGTTTGAGCTGCAGGTGGGGAGGAGGGAAAGGGAAAGGACCTGAGGCTGGGCCCTCGGGACATTTGTGTTCTTCAACTAAATAGCAATGAACTCTCAAAGCTCCCCATTCATCCACTTCACCTGGTCCACATCTTAACCATCTTGGGATAAAACAAAAAAATAAATCATCAGTCATGCAAAACATACCGAAAACAAAACTCTGAAAAAAGGAAGAGTGGAGGAAAAATCTATAGAAGGTAAAATCTATAAATATCTTTTTTCTTTCTATGATTATATTCAGACATTTGTTTTACTTGCTTATTCACTTGGACTATGTTTTCCAGGAATGGATTTTTCCATAATGTTTCTCATCTAATAAAACACCACAAACACATCAATGAGGGATTCATTGTAATAGGACGTGATCAATTTAACTCACTAGGAATAATGGCCTTGTTTAAAACAAATAAACAAAAAGATACTCTAAAGCAAAACAGAAAGAAGTCCCCTCGGATACTTAGATTAAGTTTCAGATTACTCTTATTCCCCTCTAGTAGTACCAAATTATCAGAAATTTATTATTTTGGATTTTGCTGCCTCCATTTCTCATTTTTTTCTGTTTTGGCTTTTGTTTCCTTTTATTTTTTAAAAAAATTTTCTTTAATTTTTCTATGTACCCACAAGTATGCATATTACATATACGTTTATAAGAATGCATAAATATGATCATGTGGATAATTACGGTCCTTTTTTTGGTTGGATGACACCCCATTCTCCCTCCTCTCTCCTCTTCCCCCAGAGTGAACCATCTTAACCTAATTTTCTTATGGGCATCCTTTCATTTTTTTTTCTGTAATATATCTATGTCAATATTGAATATATATATATATTCACAAACCTAAGGTTTCGTTTTTGTTCTCTACATTCTGTAGTTTGCTTTTACCACTTAACAATAATTTGTGGAATGCCTCCAAGCTACCTGGTATAGCCCTAAAACTATCTTTTTTAACAGCTGCATAATATTCGTGGTATGGCTAACAATGTTTATTCAGTCACTTTCCTACTTATGAGCGTTGACTTTCATTCCAGTTTTTTCCCACTCTGAATAACAATACAACAGACATCCATGAGCATATGAATTCCTATGTACTGATGCATGTATTTCTATGGAATCAGTTCCCTAGTGTGAGATGTTTGGGTTGAAGTATCTCATCTCAATTGAGAAAATGATTAAAGTCTCAAAAGGTCTTGGCACCCAGCAAAGAATGCCTAATACTATAAAGCTCTACTCACCTTCCACTTTCAATTCCATTGCTGCTTCCTCTTGGTAAGAATGGTCTCGGAAGAAGCAGGTGAAACCTCCTTCATCTGAGAACCTTACATTCCGGATTCTGAGAGTCACCTTTCCTTCACCAATAGTGTCTCTCAGCAGCTCTGTCCGCCCTCGATATTCAGGTGCCTGCTCTCCATCTTGATCCTTGCCATTTCGGTAGAGATGAACCACCCTAGAGAAGGGGGGCCTGTACCACCCCACCTCCATGCCTGTAGCATTCTTTCCAGGAGATATGCGACATGGCAGTTCCACTTCATCCCCCACCAGAGCCCGGATGGGATGCCCTGGTCCTATTACTCTGAACTGTCCTGTCCAAGACACCAAAGAAAAGAAACTGAACATCAGAAGGAGCCTTGACAAACAAGCATGTCATGGGAAGGGCTGCTTCAAAAAAGTGAAGGAAGAAGCCACTTGATTTTTAAATGGAATTCTAGAGCTGGGGAAGGAAGAGCTCAATTTTTCTTCTTAAGCTTAAAACAAATGGTCTCCGTTTATAGAGATACTGTGAGTGTTCTGGACAAAGCATTTTAGCATGTGATCATCTCAACAGTTGCTGTTCACCTGTCTGCCAACTGTATCCATCTCTGATTCTTCAGCCCAGCATTTCGGTCTCACCTTGGAATGTGGTCTAGCATCTTTCAGTTTAATTCTCCCATGGGGCTCCCTGTTCAGACTTGGCCACATTGATCCCTGATCTCTTCTTAGAGATTTTGCTTTCATCACTCCTCCACCACTACCTCTCCACCACTTCTCAGCCCACTGTCCTTGTTTCCACTCTGTTCCCAAATTCTTCTCCTCTGAGATCTTCCACCCTAGAAGTGGCTCCATTTCTTTCTTCTTTTCTGCCGTACCTTAAACCTTCCTACAGCTCCTGGACCCTGCCCTGTACATGCTTCAGTCTTTTTCCTATGTGGGATGTGTCTCATCAGGCAGACTCAGAGCTGCTAGAAGATAAGGCTGGTTTCTCCATTAGACCTGCAAAGATTTCCTGAGGGAGTGAGTGGACTAGGTTTACTCTCTTAGGTGGATCCCCAAGGCTGGCAATCTGTCTTCTGTTTCTTTTATTTCTCCCCAGCACATGAGAGCAGGGCTCCTTTATAAAAACTAATTTATTAGTGCCTGATCATGTGGGACAGAACTGTCAAACACAAGATGCTACAATTCAAAAAACATTTATCAAGATTTACCATGGGTTCTACTAAGCACGTTATATACTTCATCTCAATAAGCCCTGACAGTAACTCCAAAATGGTTGTTATCTTTATATCCCCATTTGATGGGTGAGAAATCAAAGCTGGAAAGATAGGTAAGAAGGAGTTCAAGGACAGCCTTGAGTCAAGGTCATGTTATGGAGTTTGGGCTCTATTCTGAAGGCTGTAGGGAGACACTGAAGGTTTATGAGAAGGGGAACCATGTCAGCACATCTATGTTTCAGAAAGATAACTTGCATAGCAACTTGAGGATGAATTGAAGGAGGTGAGCTGAGGGAAACTAGCCTTTCTATTCTCAGGGTCTCCCCAGGGGAGGAATGAAGATAAATCTTACCTGCATAGCTGGAAGACATTTGGAGGAAGAGGAGGAGGGAAGGGAGGCAGCTGGACAGAGAGGAGCTCAATAAACTTGCCATCTCCACTCTCGGTGGGGACAGAGAGCCCCTGCGGCAGGATCAGGCCAAGCAGAGGCCCTCGGGGTGCATGTCCCCTACCACTGAAAAAGCCCAAGGGGAGGATGTGGGAGGGCAGTGCTGCTAGGGCCCTGCCTCTTCCCAGTGGCTGTGCTGCAGCTGTGCTCTGAGGAACAGCCCCACGTCATCCTTGCCAGGCACTTACACAAAAGGGCTACAGACCCGAGGGGATGACCAGGGTTTGCCTTCCCCACCCCCTCAGAGCTACGGAGCGGAGGCTGCCTGGTACTGAGCCTTCCTCCCCCACTCCCTCCCGGCCACCCAGACTTTGAAGGGGCTTCTAGGATCTGACCAGTTGGGACGGATCACTCACTGGACCTCAGGAAGAGGCTTGTCCATGTAATTTGTAATGTTCCTTCAACCCCTCTCCTCCCAGTGTTAGCCAAGGGAGAGGGATCATTGTTGCCTTTTAAAAAAGACAGAACATTTAGAGTTGGTTTCCTATTCCTACTGGCTCATAACTGTCGTTACCAGAACCTCCATTGCTCCTACAGCAAATCCAATCTCCCATCCTTGTGTTCGAGTGTATGATGGGTCGCTTCAGCTTAGTTAGCTTCTCACTCCCAAAGAATACATTTAGGAAAGTCATGAGTTGAATGTCAGGAGTTGATGGCCACTTGTGCTCAGAGACGCAAGATGGAGGAAGGAAGATCAGCAGGATCAGTGACTGTCCGTTACACAGGCATGAGGACAGGGCCAGCAATCAAGACATATCCCTCCAGCCTGGGAATCACTCTTTAATTTCCTCAACGTCACAGGGGAAAGCAAGACCTGGAATGGAAATACAACCTTTTTTCTTACCCCTGGACTCAGCTGATTACTAAAGGATGAGACCAGTATCAGTACCACATTTGAAAAATATGTTTCCCAATCACAAGGCAAGGATGTCTCATCAAATAAGAAAAAAGGGTCAGGATGGACAATTTAAAGCCATATTGTCCAAAAGTTGGCCCCTCATATCCTTGGGTTCCTCATCTGAGGATTCAACCAACCCCAGATGGAAAGGCCTACAGTGGTTGCATCTATACTGAACATGTACGGACTTTTTTTCTTGTCATTATTCCCTAAACAATACAGTATAACTATCTACATAGCATTTACATTGCATTAAGTATTATAAGCAATCTAGATATTATTTAAAGTATAGAAGAGGATATGGGTAGGTTATATGCAAATATTATGCATCTTACGGATTTTGCTATCTGCAAGGGGGTGGGCAGTCCTGGAACCAATCCCCCCACAGATACTGAGGGATGATTGGACAGTAATCACTGGCTACAAGTGGCCATTAAAATTAAAATTAAATAAAATTAAAAATTTAGTTCCTTGTTTGCACTGGCCATGTTTCAAATGCTCAGTAGCACATATGGCTAGTGGTTACCACATTGGACAGCACAAATATAGACCATTTCCATCATCACAAAAAATTATATGGGGTAGCACTGTTCAAGGGCTGGGAACACGACTGGGACACACATTTTCTGCTTTTGTCAGAGAGGAGCACAAGGGGCTAGAAGGACAGACTCTGGTCAGCTCAGTCTGGGAGTTGCTTATTCTTTCCCCCTGCAAGGCTTCTGGAGTTTGGGCACAAGCAGATTGGGTATCCTGGAGCTGTGAGGGTGAAAGTCAAGGTCAAAAGGGTTGAATCAGTTAGGAAGAGGACCCTCTGTGCGTGTCTGCCTTCCTCTCAAGTAGGAGGTTCTCTCCTTTCAGAACCTAAAATATCCGTGATGCTCTTCCTTCATCACACACATTCAGGTAGGAGAGTTATGCACAAGATGCTTTCCTGGGCAGGGTTTGGGGGTTGTAGAGTGCTTGAAATTGTCCGGTACCAGCCCATTTGTCAAAAGTTGGATGGGAGATCATGGTGGGGTGGAGGGTTTGGGAAGCAGAGAGGGTCAGGAGCTGGCCAATCAAAGCCACTTTGGAGAAATCGCAGCATCTCTGAAAAAACACTTTACTGAAAAGTTCGGCGTGCCACTGTTCTAAGTGGTTTACGTGTCTGAACTTGTTCAATCCTCACAACGACAAAACAAATGTTAAACTGTTATCACTCTTATTTTACAGAAGAAGAAATTGAGGCACAAAAGAAATTAAGTTACTTGTTCAAGGTCACGCCAGTAGGGAGTGGCAGAGCTGGGATTTGAAGCCAAGCTTTCTAGCCCCATAATAACGTCTGAAGAGCTCACCTCACTCACCTCCCTGCCCTCAACTGCCTCAGATCTCTGGAAAGGGGGTGGATTCTTGGAGCTGAGAGAAGTCCCTTGGATGACATGATCTTTGGACAAAGGTTATGTAAACAAGGGAAAGGGAGAGGTGTCACCAGCAAAAACAAAGCCAGTAGTGTTGCCATTTACAGAAATCTGGGGTGTAGGAGCACCAGGTTTGTGCGGGGCATGGAGCGCAATGTGGATGTGTCTAAGAAGTGAAACTGTCCTGTGTTGATCAGAGCTGGTCATTTTCTTCAGCACTTAAATATTACTTTAATTGATTTTGTGTAGCAATTGTTATGTGATCTTGTGAGTATTCTCGGGTTGTTTCTTGTGTGTGTTGCTCTCCTCAGTGATTTTTGTTTAATATGCATCTCTCGTCATGTCTGATGACAGGCTGTGTATACAATCAGGTATGCCAAGTGACATACTGTAAATACAATGAATGTGTACGTTAAGTAACATGCTATCCATATGTAAGCACTCAATAAATGGTGGCTTACCCAGGTATTTGCCCAATAACAGTGCTGCATGAGCTTTTCCAGATAATGTATAAACTATACATCTCACACAAATGATAATGGACATACTGTTCAGCTTCTTGTGTTCTTTACTTAATGCATAATTCCATGTTAATACATAACACAGTTCTCTTGTACTTTTAAAAATTGATTCCTATTTATTTGTTTGTTCATTTGCTTTTGTTTCAAAAGCCAAAAGGTATAAAATACCGTATCTTAAAAATCTTCCTCACAGCCAACCAGAGCCCACCTGTTTTCTCTGAATCCTTTCATATACACACATGTGCCACTAGAGGGAGCTCCAGGAGGCAGTCACCGCAAGTGAGGACCAACTATAGCACTTCCCTTCCCCACTCCTCACCCCTAGCTTTTTTTTTTTACATAAATGGTAACAATTTACCTTGGAGATCTTTATACATCAATACCTAAAGAACATTCTTGTTATTCTATACAGCTACACAATATTGTATTGCATGAATGTATTATACTTATTTAACTAGTTTCCCAGGACATTTAGGTTGTTTCCAGTTTTAAAATATCTATTTTACTACATTGAAATAAAAATGTATTCAATCAATATAAATTAATAAATATTTAACAGCAAATGTTATGTGTCAAGCTTTATATTAGGCCTTGATTATAAAAGTTTCAGCAAGATAGATAAGGTTCTTGCCTTCATGAAAGTTATATTCCAGTTATATTGCAGCAGTATTCTAGTTACATGTGATCTGAGGGCACACAAGTCAATGAGCATCAGCCAATCGTTTTCAACCTTTTTGCTCTCACATATAATTTGGCCATGAATACCCATCTACTAGGGCCAGTTACATAATTTGAGGGGCCAGTACACAATGAAACTATGGAGTCCTTTGTTCAAATAGCAGGGAAAAAGTTTTTTCCTTTCTTCTGCAGTTTCACTCTCTACATGTCATGGTGACTTTGTTTTTGCTATTTAATGTCACATTCCTTCAGGCACAGGGGTACTTATGGAGGTGAATGCAGTCCTCTGCAAGTGCCTGGGGTCCTGCCCCTCAGCTTGGCAAGAGAGGTGTGCATGCCTGACTCCAGCTCTCCCCTGTGCTCAGGCTCCTCCTGGAAGGGGGGTAGCACAGAGGGTGGCAACGGTTCCTGCGGGGAGGAGCAGACAGCTGAAAACCAGTCCTGGGGAGGCTGGGAGGTATGAGAAGCAGGACCAAGCTTGAGACTAGGCTCCTAGCCCCCAGCTCACGTTCCATTGTCCCATCAGACTTCACTTACAAAACACAAACTGAAAGATAAAATTACTAAGGATTTCAAGATGATGACACGGAGTATTAAAAACCCAAACACAGTGTCCTCTTTTAAGGATGGGGCCCCATGCAGCTGCCCTAGTATCACAC
Source organism: Equus asinus (assembly GCF_041296235.1). Taxonomy (NCBI): domain Eukaryota; kingdom Metazoa; phylum Chordata; class Mammalia; order Perissodactyla; family Equidae; genus Equus; species Equus asinus. The sequence goes on from NC_091797.1 coordinate 35,859,743, forward strand.
CCATGAACCTCACCCTGCCTTCCACACAGTTGGAATTGTTGGCACAAAGAACACATTCGTTTGTAATTTCAATCAACATTGATAACTTGCCCTGCACAAAGTTGTATACTTTGTACAAGTATACACATTGTACCTCAGCTTTCTCCTCTGTAAGCAGAGGAATAATAACATCCACCTCATCAGGGCCGTGATAAGAATTACATAAATGAGTCCATGTGAACTGTGGATGGTACAGAGTAACAACTCAGTAAGTACTGTCATTAACCCTCACATGCAGAGACTTTTCTTTTGAAACTCCCTCTAGTGGCATAAATATCAAGAGGAATTGGACATTTTCTCTGCCACTTTTGTGCCCTATTTTCGTAGTATTTCTATGTTTAAATTGGCCAGGATATCCCGTGGAGACTCACTGACTGATAGACTGTAAAATCTCTAATTTATATCCATTTAGCCAGATGTTTCATAGGTCAGCAGAGAAATGAGAGCAAGATCTGAATCAAGCTGATGCAGCCTCCGGGCAAGTGAGTGCTTGTGGCGTGTGAGCATGTGCTGTGGGGAAGCCAGGAGCTGCTCCTCATAGTGGTGTGTTTATATAAGTAACACACATAGTGCAGAAAACCAGAAAAAATATAGAGAACATAAAACCAATGGTGTTCTGCCAAAGGTTTAAATTTTATCTACCAACGTTTTTCCATTTTTGTGTCTTCCTAGTTACTATTCAAATATTCACCAATATTTTAATCTTTCATTAAAGAAATCACTCAGCTTGTTACGAATCAGGTGAGTCAGGCACTTAGGCTTTTTTTTCTTCTTCCCAGAAGGGGAAATGATTTTGATCAAAATGTTATGAGTTGTTCTGTGGAATACGTATTAAGCTGTTCCGTAGGTCCTCGTGGGGTAGAACAGTTAGGCGCAAGCCCTCAGAGGCAGGTTTCAGTTCAATACAAAGAAAAATCTTCTCTCCATCAGAACTGTCAACCAGGGAACGGACTGGGGAGTGAGCATTCCATTCCTGGATGCTTAAGCCAACATTGCACGGGAGGTTAGGCTAGGTGACTCTAAGGTTTTGTCCTGGCTGTAGGATCCTACAAGAATCTAAATTTTCCTTTCCCATCTTTTTTTCCCCTCCTCCTCTCCTCCTTTCCATTTCCTTGGCACCATCGCTTTTGGCCAACATCTCCGCAGGATTTGCAGGTGACGACCAGGGAGGCGCTCCCAGTCTGCCCCACAACGGCTGACGTCCACGGTTTTCCCACCGAGAATTCGAGAATTCGTTGCCAGGAGCCTTTGTGGGCGGAGAATAAAGCAGAGACTACAAATAGGCAAAAGCGAGGTGCCTGCCAGCGAGGCAGTGACACCCACCTCCCCCAGGCAAAGACTTTTGCCCTTTCACTTTGGATCCACTGCCCTTGCTTATCTGCTTTCCTCTTCTATCTACTTCGTTTCTCTGCATTAGCCCAACCTGGACTAAGGAGGCCTATAATGTTGCTTGGCCAATAGCTCAGGAGAAGGAAAGAAGGTGGCCGTTTTGGCACCTGGCATATCTCTGGGAGCACCCACCTCTGGTGCTGGCCCTTCTGCCACTGCGTTATTGCTCTGACACTAGGAAAACGTGGCAGTGGCCATTTTGGAACTGGGCAACTTTGGTCTTGCCCATCATCTTGGGGCCTGGCAATTACAGTCTTGTTTTCCTAGTAGAGAAAACTATATGGAAGGATAATTATATAGTCTGGAATTTCTAGAGCTCTTACAGGAGTGGTAATATCCTTATTCCAGAATCTTCACATACAATGGGAGATATAGAAGCTTGGAAGCCCAGGTGCAAATTCCAGGTCCATCCAGCTGGTTGATAAACGTCAGCCTCTTGTTTACTGTCCTGTGGGAAGACCTATGACCTTGGACAGATAGCTTAAAGAAATCTCAGTTTCTTTGACTCTAAAATGGAGATTATACCACCTACCTCATGGGGTTGACGTGAGGGCTAAGTGAGACAGGTACATAAAGTGCTTAGTCTGGCTCTCAGAAACCCTAATACATCTATTGTGCAGGGCCTGTGCATAGAAAGTTAGGCCATGAGGGCAGGACCTTATCTTGTTTTTCCTGCATCTCCTATGTGTGGAAGACTGAGGGATGCATAATAGACTAAATTTGTTGAAAGAGTGAATGACAAAGGAGAACACCCACCTTTAGACCTCCAGCCTTCCTATTCTCCTCCTTTCAGGCTGTGGGTCCCCACCTCAGGCACCTTCTTGCATTCTAACCCTCTAGGTCAATACTTACACTTTTACTTGATCACACCAATTTGTTAACTGAGAGGTTAGCATTTTTGACTTTGATCTTGAATTCTAGATTAGGGCTTTGCATTCTGATAAGGAACTTCCTGTGTCTGATGGCCTGGAGGGAGCTATTTTGTGGGGCAGGGATGACCCATGATAAAATGGCTTTGGTTGCTTTTCGTGGGCCAGGCACAAACGTGGGTTATCTGGAGCCAGCGTCTTCTCCCCTCTTCTCCTCAGCTATCCCTTCTCTTAAGGTTATTCTCCACGGCCACTTCCACAGCTTCCAAGACTCCCAGAGGTGTAGCACACAAATCCCTCTCTCTGTGTCATCTACTGTCCTCTTCCAGGAAGGGAGTACGTTAGTTTTGCTCAAGAGTGGCAGCTGGTCTCTGTGTATGTGCCAGGAAAGGTTTGTGGTTCTGGTCCTAGAGCACCCAGCCTGAGGGCTGCTCGAGGATCCTCCAGGGGCGGGCCCGGTGGCTCAGCGGTTAAGTTCACATGTTCCACTTCTCGGCAGCCCGGGGTTCGCCAGTTTGGATCCCGACTGTGGACCATGGCACTGTTTGGCAAAAGCCATGCTGTGATAGTCATCCCACATATAAAGTAGAGGAAGATGGGCATGGATGTTGGCTCAGGGCCAGTCTTTCTCAGCAAAAAGAGGAGGATTGGCAGCAGTTAGCTCATGGCTAATCTTCCTCAAAAAAAAAAAAAAAGATCCCCTGAATGCCAGAGGAGGAAACTGAGGTCCATATTTTTGTAAATTGAGCCCAATTAAGTTGAACCAAACTTAGTCTTTCTTGGCGAATGAACTTTCTGACAGCCATTTTGACCAACCAGAGCGATTATGTTCCCATTTGCCCTTGGTTCTCAGCAACGTTCTGAATGGCTGGTGTTGCCAAATCACTGGCTAAAGGAGGCAGATGTAGTTATAATTTTATTCCAGAAAAAATGTGGACAGGGAAAAATTATTATGTTAATATACCTGACTACAAGATTTTGAATATGCTTCTTGAAACTGTTGATTCTCTTACTAACTTACTAACAGCACCACAAAAGTTCAACCAGCTCCGTTAGTCTGTAGATGCTTTTCCCTTAGAGAAGGACAAGGACTTTGTAAGGAGCCAGTAAGCTATAAAGGGGACTGGGGCCTTAAGGTTGGTGAGAGTGGAGTTGAATGTGGAGATGTGTGTGTCTAGGGGTGGGGTGGGGTAGGCGTGGGCACAGTGGTTTTGGGTCAGTGTGGTTATACTTCTGGGGTGGCCTTGAGACATTATAGTGATTTCGACTACCCCAGCACGGCTTTCTGCCTAACTGGGGTTAATTAGGGCTACATACTACTGTGTTCAAAGCAGGGCTAGGAAACTGCCACCAGCCTTACCAGAAATGGGGATTTCCTTTTTATTTCATACCGTTTGATGTATTTTCACAGTGAACATATGGCCTTTATAATAACGATTTTTTAAAAAAAAGTTACAAAACAAACCAACCTGAAAAAGTTCCTTAGTTGGAAAAAATCATCAATTTCTGAGGGGACCTAAGCTTGCTTTGTAACTAGTGCCATCTAATGGTCAAAGTAAGTTATTACTCTGACATTGGACACCGAGCGCAGGGAAGCCCCTGGGTGAAGTTCAACAGGGATACGATAGAAGGCGAGTACTTACTGGATGACATACCAGAGTCATTTGCCAAAGTTGTACAGAGTTTATACTGATCAAAATATTAATCCATCGATGAACTCACATTTAAGGATTTGGTGGGGTGTAGCATACCAACACGAATGCCAATCAATGCCGGAAATATTAATTTGCATCCATGTGGAGTTTTTAACCTCCTCAAAATGTTTTCTATGATTGTATTTGTTTCTCACAATAGTATGTGACATAAGCAGATCAAATAGTTTTACTCCCTTTTACAGATGATGAAATTGAAGCCAGAGGTGTTGTGTGAGGGGCCCAAGGTCGGTCAGATGACTATTGTCAGGGCAAGACCTAGAACTCTGGACTCTCAGTTCCCAGACTGGCATTCTTTTCAGGTGTTTCTGCTGGGGGGGAGATATGCAGGCTTGATTTTATATTTAGCTGTTTTCTTAGGAACCCTGACCTCATGGTTCTCTAAGTTTTCTCTCCCATTTCTATAGCTTTTGTTTTGTTTTCTATACCTTTACATTATTTGCCCCAACTTGAACTCTATTTAGAGAGGTGATTTTTGGCAACAAAGCTACATTTATGTACAATTCATTCTTTTTTTTCTTATTAATCAAACATATTTTAAATTGTAACTTCCTCTGGTCTTCTAGTCACCACATGTGTCTATGTGTATGAGTCATTCCACCTCAAAGTAAGGAAACTTGATGTTTTAATTAGTGATCATAACAAATATGTATACCTGTCCTGATTTTTAGGGGTTTTTCTTTTTGCAGGGAAAGATTCACCCTGAGCTAACATGTGTTGCCAATCTTCCTATTTTTTTTCTTCTTTCCTCCCCAAAGCCCCAGTACATACTTGTATATTCTAATTGTAAGTCATTCTGGTTCTTCTATGTGAGCTTAGCATAGCAGCACCACAGCATAGCAACTGACAGACAGGTGGTGTAGTTCTGTGACCAGGAAGTGAACCCAGGCCAATGAAGTGGCGAGTGTGAACTTTAACCTCTAGGCCATTAGGGCTGTCTCTGATTTTTAAATAATAAAGATGGAGCATGGATTTATTTTGCTATCTTCTGGATTCCAGTTTTAAAATCATCTTACTAGATGTAAGGGCTATGATACCATGTCCTGCTCATGTGTGTGACCCCAAAGTGTCTGGCTTTATGTCTTACTCCATAAATTTTTATTGAATAAATGAAAAAAAAACCTATGGCCAACTGAGTTGCCTTCATTTACCTGTAATACTTCTAATGGTAGTTATGGAAGATGATATCAACAAATAATAATGTTTTCTTATGAGGCACTTAATAATGTCAATACATAGGTAGGAAAAACTTTCTGAATTCTTTGGTTTTCTCTTTCTGAGCAGACCTCTTGATGATGTTCTCTTTTTTAGGGAAGAGTCCCCTTTTGCCCATAGTTTGGTAATATCTAGCAGAATAACAAATTCATACACTATTTACCCCATTCTTCTCCCAGGAAGTGATTCTACAGATAAATTCCCGCATGTGGGAAATGACATATGTACAAAAGTTACTCAATGCAGCATTGTTTGTCATTGTAAAAGATTATAAACATCTTAGGGTCTATCAAAAGGGGGCTGATTAAATCAGTCACGAAACAGCCATCAAATGGAATACTATTTAGCTATAATAAAGCAAGAGAGAGCTCTTTATGTATTGATATGGAACTCTTCTCAATTATAGTATACTACTATTTTGTCAGAAAGGGGGAATTAATTTGTTAAATAGCAATAATCTCTCTCTGGAAGAATACATCAGAAACCCATCCTGTCCATCATGAGGGTGCACCAGGACACCTCTTGTACCCATTGTGAGCATCTGAACTGAGACTTGGCCGGGGAGACTTATGGGAGCGAAGGGAGCTAACTGTTTTTGAGAGCCTCTGTGGGCTAGGCACTTTCACGCACATGATTATCTCAGCTAATCCCCATAACAGCACCAGGAGGGATACACTATTATCCTTGTTTTAAGAATGAGGAGGGGCCGGCCTGGTGGCGCAATGGTTAAGTTCACACATTCTGCTTCTCGGTGGCGCGGGGTTTGTCGGTTCAGTTCCCGGGTAGGGATATGGCACCACTTGGCACAACATGCTGTAGTAGGTGTACTATGTATAGAAGTAGAGGAAGATGGGCATGGATGTTAGCTCAGGGCCAATCTTCCTCAGCAAAAAGAGGAGGATTGGCAGTAGTTAGCTCATGGCTAATCTTCAAAAAAAAAAAAAAGAATGAGGAAAGTAAGGCACAGAGAGGCTAAGCAATTTTTTGCAAATCTTGGTGTGGTGGCTTCAGGGAAATTTCCTGATCAATTCAGGACCAAGTGCCATAGCAGCGTCCAGAGATGGAAGAGATCTATGAGTCTGAGTGAAAGACTCAGAGAGGAGGCCTCTGTGGAGGAAAAGGAGGCAGCCTCTCTTAGCTTGCTCCTTCCAACATCCTGGTGCTTTCCGAATGGTTATTGGTGAAGGATGTGAGAAAGTATTCATTCTGGGCTGAGAAAGTGGAAAAACTCCATGTTTCTGTTTCTAAATTAACCACAAACATTCAATGAGTGTCTCCTACATTTGTATCATTACACACAAACATTTATTTTCTTGGTCTTCCTGTCCCTTCAAGGTCTGGATCATCTTTTTTCTTCCTTCTAATTCTCTCCCATAATAAGATTTTAAGTACTAATACTTTGTCAGTGTTTCAAGCTTATAGAGCACTTTGGCTTGTTTCGACCTCATAACTATTTAGTGAAGCAAATGAGTGGGCATAGGATTCCCCCATTTTATAGGTAAGGAAGCTCGGGATGAGAGAAGTTAAGTCACTTGCTCATAACAACTACTGTTTGCTAGGACACTGCAGTAGATCTGATTCTAGGAATGGTTGAAGGTGCTCTGCCCATACTAGCTGTGCCACTATTTGAGCCATTTCATCCTCCTCCCTGACCATCCATCCCTCTTCCCTCCACGTTGACCACCAGCTTACTTTGTACTCATCTGCCATGGGCCGCTAGAGTTAGAAACCACATTACCCCCAATCTCCTTAGTAAAATATTGGTCAGAAACTAAAAAAGTCCAAGATACTTGCTTCATACATTCCTCCTGCTATTTTACATTTTCCCCACTATGGCGTCACTGGGGTTGGGTGTAGGGAGAGAGATTTCAAGCAGGGCATTGGTTCTAGGATTTGGGATAGTGAGCACAGCAGGAAGATGACAGAAGACACTCTGTTTTACCCTCTGGCTACTTGACAGCAACCAGGGACAACAGGGTCACCAGTCCTTCTCCTAAGGTCCACTGGGTCTTGGACTTCTTCTTCTTTTTCTACCACCTCCCCTTGTCCTACTTGTAATTATCCAAAAAAAATGAAAGTTTGCTCCAGATGCAATTGGAAATTCTCCACCTTTGTCCCTATTTCACAGTAGGAGCTTGGGGCTAAGACCAAGGAGTCTAATCTTCGGACGGATACTTTCCTAAGAGCAGCAGCAAGAGCAGCAAGACCATCTTCCTGGTAAAATCTTGCAATCCTAGTAGTCTGACTTGGGCCACCATTAGTGCTGCCATTGGAAGAGAATTTGAGCATGCATGGAAAGTATACCTGTAATGCCATTAGAGGACTCATGGGTGGTAGGAGATGGACAGATGTCCTGCCAGGCCTAATGATGAAGAGGAAGCATTAGTTTGCTAATGGTAAGGCTACTGGCTGGTAAGAGAAGGGTACTGGGCTTACCAGCATCGGGGACAGCAAAATGACAGCATCTACAAATAAGGTGAGTAAGTATAGATGTTGCTAAAGGGGAACATCCTGCTAAACACTGGAGAAGTCTTCCTGGAGGTGGACTCTGACTGTGTCCCAGCCAAGTCTTCTGCTCTATGGCAGAGTGAACCTACTCCTAACGAAAATCTTACCTATGTAGTGATTACCCCAGTGGTTTCAGCCACAACAGCAATGCTGACATGCAGAGGGCTCCCAGGGAGACAGACCCCGAGGAGCCTCAGGGATGCTTCTCATAGCCAGTCATCAGGCTGAGCAGGGTCTTTTGAGTGATAAACAAATATTCTCATCTTGGCTTATTACGTGTAAGAAATTGGGCAAATTATTAAATTCATTTGAGTTTCAGTTTCCCCATTTACAAAATGGAAATAATATCTATGTCAGAGAATGTTATAAGGAGCAAGTGAGACAATCTAAGTAAAGCGTATGGTCCCAAACTGTAAAATCAATGCTATTATTATGATCCTATAACTCACAGGGTGGAAGGATTTAAGTGTGTGGAGAATGTGTCACTATTATGGCCCATGGAACAAAGCATCCCATTTCACCAATACCTACATGGTCTTTGACAAACAACAGAGACCACCAAGAGGTTAATCGGCTTGGAAAGTGGTGTGATAATTCTGTATAGTGGGGTGAAAATGGATCTTCGAGTCAGAAGAGATGCTTTTTTTGTGTATTTTTTAATTAAGCTTCTAACCAGGTAGTAGGCACTGTGCAGCTCTTGTAGTGGGGATGAAATGAGCACCATCCTCAGGGTCCCTGCCCTCATGAAGCTTAAGGTCTAGTCAGGAAGGCAGATATTAAAGAAGTGATCCTATAATAAATAAGTGCTTTGAACTATGACTACAGTGTACTACAAGAGCAGCTTGCAGGGTTGGGGTGGGGTCTGGGTTAGTCTGAGGAATTCAGGGAAGACTTCCCTGAGGAGGTGATATTTAAGCTGTTAATGAGGTGACCATAGCATGAGGTGGGGATGCTTAGGAGGGCAGCTCCAGGCAGAGGGAGCTGGGTGTGCTTGGTCCTTGAATTGAAAGTATTTGAACAAGTTTAAAGAATGCAGTCAGGCCAGCATAGCTGGAGCACCATGAGTGAGAGGGAGGAGGATGTGAGATCTGGGTCTGTGACCCAGCTCTGTTATTTATTGGCTGTGTGACCTCGGGCAGATGATTTAAACTTTCTGGGCTGCAGTTTTCTCGTCCAACATAGAGAAATAGTTGAAAGGATTAAGAGAGATGATGTGAGTTCTTTGTAAATTATGCACCAAGAAGGTATTATGTTTCTGTGCTGATCTAAGTGTAATAAATACTGGAAGCATCTGAAGGTGTGTATGAGTCACGCTGGCGTTTAGAATTTCAGAGTGATGGTATGGAAGGATAGGGAAGGGAGAATTAAAACCAGCAGGTGTTTGTTTACTCCAGATTGCTAACAGCAGAACCTGCTTCACATCTGTCCCAGGCTTTCCCTTCTGCTGGGGTCTGAATGGGACATGTGGATCTCTGGGCCAGGCAGGACCCACTGTAATAGGGCCATGGATGTGGACCTGGTTAGGTCTCCATATAGGGCCTTTATGAGGATCCTTGCTGGTGTTTTTATGGTATTTCCACGAATAGAGTTTCTAGTTTGTTGCCTCAGATGTGTTCACTGGGCTCCTAAAACACCTATTTGTAAATATTTTCTCATGTTTATAAACTCGGTTCCACACACCCTTTTCTGTAGTTCTAAAATCCATGATGCTCTGAAAACCAAAAATTTTGTTTCTGGCTCATTTGGTGGCAGAACCTGGCCTGGCTTACATCCATTTTGTGGCAAAACCAGACGTGAACCTATTTATAGTCTTTATTTACTCCACCTACTATTAATAGTCATAGATTTTACTGCAGAAATGTAATTGTGTTTATTTTATTATGGGCTTTAGACCTGCACATACATATCAAATAGTGGAGTTTTCAGCGTTCTGTAGTTTCTGATAGAAAAATCTGGGTGATGTGTCTTTTTACTCTAAGTATTATTTGGTTAGGGTGCTAGTGTGCTTTGAATAAATGAGCAATCATTATAGGTACCTGAATTGGACATAACGGAAGAGACAAATCTGTTGGAGCAAAATGAACAAACAAAACTCTACCAACCGATGGCATACATGTATCATGATGCATATGCTTTTCAGATTGGCATGAATAATTATGTATAGATATTCACACTTGGTATATACTTAATTATATACATATTTAATTAAACATAATACTTGTTTATTTTGAAATCTTTCAAAATCCAATTCTCTCGCAGTTCCAGGAGTAGAAATGCTCACTAAGTTTGTGTTAGTGAGAATTGGACCTTTTCTAAATCTGTTAACCTGACCTCATATGTCCTTTAGAAGAAGGGACAAATAAGCCTACTATTTTCCTTTTTGTTGCTTAGGTTAACCAAGCATTTGATTATATTGTATTCATTTATTATAGAAGTGATAACTTATGGAGAAATCATTTATAGAGACAATTCACAGTGGCAACTTTGTAATCTGGTTATTGGCCCTAAGTACCTATGAGACAGTGTTCCCCACCTCAGAGTGTCTTGTGGGCAGGGGAGTAGGTATTTACAATGTGGTTTTTAAATTTCAGTTAAGATTTGTGAATTCCAGACTGGGTTTCCCTGTATATGCCTGTAAAAGCATAATCGAAAAAGCTTTGTAATTTTCCTGTTTCTTTTTCCTGGCAAAGAACCAAGGCCGGAAATGTCAAGAATGTACAACCGAACTAGAATTGTGTGTGGGAAGCAATTGAAAGGATTTGTTAAAGAAAGATTTTCCTTCATCTCCCTACCTTTTTCTGGCCCAGTAGTTCTGGGTGCCTACTCCTATCAAGAAAGGAAGAGAGAGAACACATAAATGAAAAATGAGGGGCAGGGTGAAACACGAGAGTCTTAGTGATATTAAAGTATGGAGGAAAGGGTTCAAGGCCTCATTAAAAAGTGAGAGTGAAGTCTGGTAGGTGAATAACTCATGTTTGAATTTCAAACATTTGCCTCATACTTTATTTTAATAGCAAGAACTGTATAGGACAGAAAACTCACCCTGAAGACAAGTCTTTCAACCTAACGTAAGAGGACATGAATATCTTCGCTTCACACACTGACCACTATTACTTCAGATGGGAAAATGGAACCGAGGTGCAGTTTGACCTTTGGTAAAGAATGCCTTGGGGTGGAACTTGGGTGAGACATGTGCCTTGAAACTAAGTCTGAATGCAGTGGACAGAATCTGGAAATGGACTAATAGATTTGAGTTCAAATATTGGCTCTGTCAGTTTTATAGCTGGGCGATCTTTGATTTGCTTCTGTTACATCACAGTTTACACAACTCCAAAATAAGGACATTCATATCTAGTTTGCATGGTTGTGCGAGAATTAAATTAGATACCCCTTGAAAGCACCTAGCTTCTAGCAGGTCGTCAAGAGAGTAAACTACTTTGGTTAATATGTTTTCAGGGCTTGTGGGGTGCTAAGTTCTGGGCTATATGTTCTCAGGGTTGGGTAGAAGATGAGGCAGAGGAAAGGAAAGGAAGTGGAAGCATGGAAAATAAAATGAACAAGATTGGTCATTCTCAGGCAGTCTGAGTAGGAAGTCCTCCATCTCTATGAAAAACAGTCAAAAACTGTAAAAGGAGGTGGTGTTGCCCATGGCACAAAGAACACACGAATGAGAGAGGAAGGGTGGGATCACAGCCAGGACCTTTCTAGAGGAGAGGAGTTTTGTGGTTGGTGTGGAAGGAAAAGAAGGAAGTGGATTGGCTGTGGAAAGGGTGGGGTCAGGACCTCAACAAAGGCCCTCAGGAATATAGGTCAGGAATCTGGGAGGTGACACTGGAGGATGAAAAGGTGTGAAGGGAGGAAGTTGCAACTACTAGTGGAAAAAAGTCAGCAGTTTGTATAATGATTATAATTGGAGTCTCTGTCCACATCCTCAAATGCCTCTGCCTAAATGAATAACAGACTTTTGGCTATAGTGTTTCAACTTGCTCAGGAAGGTTTAAAAAAAAAGAAACAAAAAAATGATTATAAAGTTAACATTCATAAACCACTTGAACAAAAATTGAACAAATATGAGAAAGAAAAGTTACCCCAAAATTCATGGCCCCAGAGGCATTCGCTGCTAACATTTTGATGTATTTTCTTCCAGCTTTTTAAAAGATATATACCACAGTTGTATAAATTTTGTACCCTGCTTTTTTTCCTCAAACTCTCATATTTTCTCATCAATGTCATTCCTCTTTTAAACATGTTTCCATAACTATTCCTTTGCATGCAGACATTCCAATTTGCCAAATCAATACTCTGAGGTTTGGACATTACAGTTGTTTTGTTTTCTGATTTAGCATCAGCAGCATGACAATGAATATCACCAAGATAACTTTCGATTTCATAGAATCATAGACTCCTCTTTTCCAGGGGCCATTCCCTCCTTCCATCTTCCTCATTTCAGGCAGGACTCCAGGAAAGAAGAGAGACAAGTTGCCAGAATGAAAGACTAGATGAGGACCTTGAGAGCTTGTTTGTAGGCTCCCCATTGAGGGCCTACTCAGACACTCCCCTACAGAAAGGCCCTGCAGGATGTGGCAACGGTGTCCTCTGGGTGCTCAGCCATGCCAGGACCACATAGGAACACAGAGGGAGGGTGTCTGCCGGCCAGACAGCTGAACCAGCGTGCAGACCAGGCACAGAGTCAGGAAACTCGGCTTTCCAAAGCAGTCGGGGAAACTTCTCATTCATATGATGTTTTTCCTGGTGTCAATAACTTTGTTTTAGCTGACATCCTCATGTTTTGGTTCTGCCATGCTGAGAGGACAGGGCATTCACAGGAGGGGTGGCTGTCATTTTGAGTGGTTAGAAATCCTGCCTCTCTTCTCCTTCTTTTCTGCCTGTTTTCTCACTCACTGGTTCTCAACCAGTCCCTAGGGAACATTTTGAAAATTTGTGGGCTTTCTTTTTGTAATTATACTGATGGAGGGGGCAATATTGGCATTTATGGGTAGGGCAGGAGTATAAGATAGTCTTCAAAGCATAGCACGGTGAAGAACTGTCCCTCGTCCAGACTCTCAAATGTCCCCTAGGACATTCATGCAGGTGAAAACCTGTATTTAATTATCTGAGCCTAGAATTTAATACGTTTTTTAAAAAAACGTTTTTAATATACAATGAACTTTCTAGGAATGCAATTATAGTTCTGTGTAAATTTAGGGAAGATTGACTTTGTTACAGAGAGTTGTTCAACATTTTGTTAAATCGCTTCATTGATGGCAACATGCTGGAGGTAGTTGAGTCACCAGCTCGGCACCTGTATCAGCCTGCGTTTGTAGCAGTTCCATCCCCGTGATTCTATGGGTAAATGCAAGCATCTGCTTACTTCATTATGACTTCTTGTGCAGTCAGGCCTCCACACTCACACTTTAAGGCAGTGTTCATGTCATTTTACTACAAATTACTTTTTTCATTTGTCCTTTATCTTACAGACAGGGAAGCATGTTGGTTTCTTAAAAGTTATGTGTGTAGGTAGATTATATCATCTATGAATTTTAATTCAGTATAGTAAAGGAGTCATTATAAAATACTTGATATAAAAAGGGTTGAAGGTTGAGAACCTCAGTTCTAATCAGTCTCACAGTACTTGGCTTTTTCCCATCTCTTTCCCAGGACCAGCCAGAAAGGAGCTTTCCCCTGGCTCTGCCCCCTCCCCCCCCAAAAGAGACCCCCTCTTGTCTCGAGCCCAAACTCACTCCTATGAATAACACACACACAGACGCACACACAGACACCACCAGGCAATAGCCAGGAGCCTCTGGAACTGTCAAAAGGCCTGTACTTCCCCACTCTGTCTCCAGAGCTTCCAGTTCTCCCTGAGTCAAGAAATATTGATTGCTAGGCCCTTTTGGAGTAGAAGATCATGCTGGCTCCTGCCCACTTGGAGGCTCTTTTTTCTTTTTCTTCTTCTACTTCAATTTCTCTCCTTGATGCTCTACTCCCGGTCTTTGCTTCCAGTCCTCCCTCTGCGTCCCCTTCCCGATGCAGGCGAGTAGCAATGCTGCAGGACCCATGGAGCCGCTCTGGTCTCCTAGCTCTCTCTTCCCCACACAACTCTTGTGGCGCTCAGGTGGCTCCTGGCCTTCACCCCTCTCCTCCCGCCCCTCCGTTGTCTGACCTGGCTTCTCTTTTCACCCCCGTCGGTCTCGTTCTCCTCCTGGCCCTCGGCCTCTGCCTTTCTGCTCTCACCCTCATTCAGGGATGCCTTCTCTTTGTGCAACCGTCTTTCTTCACCTGCATCCCAGATTTCCTGTCTCAGCGCCAGCTCCTCTGCCTTTGGCTCGGCTTCCCTCGCCCCCACCCCACTTCCAGTTGTCTTGCCCGCGGATCCCCTCCCATGCGTGCGTGTGCACAGTCTCCCTCTCGCCTACCTCTCAGCCCAGCTCGCGTCCGCCACCCGCCCCCCGGCGCTGTGGGCGGTCCAGGGCGGGGCCGGATCCGGGGCGGCTCCTGGGGCTCGGGTTGTGGGAGGTGCCCTCTCCCCGGTCTCCCCCTCTCTTCCCCCCTCCCGGTCTTCTCCTGCACCCTCCTTCTTCCCTCCGCCCGGGAGCTTTCCCCGGTCCCCGGCGCCGCCTCCTTCCCTCCCGGCTCCCCGCTCCCGCGGCCGCCGCCGCCCCAGGGAAGGAGAGACGGGGGTGGGGTTTGGAGGAAGCGAGAGAGGAGGGAGAGACCCCGGCTGGGCTGGAGCCCGGATTCGAGGGGAGGAGGGACGGGAGGAGGGGAAAGGTGGAGGAGAAAGGAAGGGGGAGCGGGGAGGAGCGGCCGGGCCTGGGGCCTTGAGGCCCGGGAGAGCCGGGGAGCTGGGCCGGCGCGCCGAGGTAAGAGCCAGGGCCCGGGGGAACGGGGCTTGGAGAGGGGCGCGCGGGGGAGGGCCGAGCCGGGGGGCCGGGGGACTGGGGGAGACGGGGAACCGCGGGGAAGAAATAGGGGAGCGATGAGGCGGCTGAGCCGGAGAGCGTGGGTAAGCCGGGCTCCGGCGAGCCGCGGGGGCCGGGGGAGAGGAGGTGGTGAGAGGTGGAGTCCCGGGAGGGTGGGGGGGCCGAGGGAGGCAGGAGGAGGGTGGGGACAGGCTTTCTCTCCTCCTCTCCCCCCACCCCGCGCCGGGCTCCGCCCCCGCCTCCTCCGCGGGGCGTACTCCTCGTCCCCGGGCTGAGTCGGGTCGGAGCCTGGGAGGTAACGGGAGGGAGGCCGGGCCGCCTCCCGATCCGGGCCGCGCCGGCGGGGATCGGTCCGGTCCTCACGGCCGCCTCTCACTCAGATGCTGCTGCTGCTGCTGCTGGCGCCGCTCTTCCTCCGCCCCCCCGGCGCGGGCGGGGCACAGACCCCCAACGCCACCTCAGAAGGTGCACCCTTCTCCGGCGACCTCGGGCACCCCTCCACCCCACTCCCCATTTCCTTGCACCCGCTCTTTTCTGGTCCTCATTACTGACCCCTCAGCCCGACAAAGCATCCCGGCCTGGCAACCCCGTCTGCTTGGACCCACTTTACCACTCCTGACCTCCTTTCTGTCACCCCACGTTATTACCTAGCACCCCTTTTCCCCTGCCCCACATTACTACACTAGGCCACCTTCCTGTGGCCCTGCATTATTTCCTCCACCCCACCCCTTTCCTGGCCCCACATTACTACCTCAGTTCTGCCCTTTCCTTGGTCTCACGTTGCTGCCCAGGTGGCCTTATAAGAACCCACGCTCTTCTCATCCTCATTCAACTCAAATATCCTCCTTTAGCCTTTCTTACCAATCTCACTTGCATATCATACCCCTACACCAATTTCTTAATTACTTTTCTCCGTTACCCCCAGCCAGCACCCTTCCCTCCGATTTGTAGGCTCTCTCGTTAGCCTTAACCCTGGCTCATTGCTTTCCATCTTTTAGCCCAGGGTTCTGTCCCCATCCCCACACCCAACCTTTAGCATCCCATCCCAACCCCTCTGTCCTCCACCTGCCCATTGACCACACCCTACGCTCCCCTGTCGCCCACTGCTGACTCTGCCTTTTCCTTTTTTCCCACCATTCCTCTCTTTATGCCTCCGGGACTCACCCCTCAGGTTGCCAGATCATACACCCGCCCTGGGAAGGGGGCATCAGGTACAGGGGCCTGACTCGGGATCAGGTGAAGGCTATCAACTTCCTGCCAGTGGACTATGAGATTGAGTATGTGTGCCGGGGGGAGCGCGAAGTGGTGGGGCCCAAGGTCCGCAAGTGCCTGGCTAATGGCTCCTGGACAGATATGGACACACCCAGCCGCTGTGGTGAGTAGCCTGCAAAGCCCTTACCCTCTTCAAGACCATTCCTCTTCCTGCCTCAAACTTAGCATCATTACTTGCAAGTCAGCACTTTAAATCCAGTGTAATTAAATTCACAAATACATTTATTGAACGACTACTGTGTAAGAGGGACTTTGCTGTGCACAGTTGGGGGCAGTAAAGTTAGCAGTCTGCACATTTCATTTCATCCTCCCTTCACTAGGCCATTGACCATTTGATAAAATAACTTGATTTTCATCTTGTGAGTTGTTCTCTTTGAGGATTATTAGTGGCAGAGTATGCAAAAACCTTCTAAGATGATTTCATCACATTTTCAAATACCTCTTTCTCCAATGCAGAGATCATATATCCAAGAAACAAAACCCAGTTTAACATTAATATAAGCCGACTATAATAAGAAAGGCAAATCTGATTGTGCGTCTAAAGTTACATACATCCACACATCTCAAAGCCAGAGAACCGCCCACTGTAGCTGACTTTGAAGACATCCCATTTTATGTGCTTATAGCTCCATCTTGGGTTCCAACAATGGAAATGCTTTTCCCTTTTTTCTTTTAGGAATGTGTGGATGCTTACAGGGTTAAGGGAGGAGTGGAAGCTAGGAGGAATCCTTTTACACCTGAGTTCCTGCAGAGTAGGATGCTTGTGGACCCAGACCCAAATCTGAGCCCCCCCCCACCCTGCACCCCCAAGGGGAAGGAGCCTTCTTCAACTCTCCTCTCTCTTTATTTTCCTGTCTCTCCACAGTCCGAATCTGCTCCAAGTCTTATTTGACCCTGGAAAATGGGAAGGTTTTCCTGACGGGTGGGGACCTCCCAGCTCTGGACGGAGCCCGGGTGGATTTCCGGTGTGACCCCGACTTCCATCTGGTGGGCAGCTCCCGGAGCATCTGTAGTCAGGGCCAGTGGAGCACCCCCAAGCCCCACTGCCAGGGTGAGGGGAACAGCTGCCTGCATGCAGCTGATGAGGACGCTTGTGAGAGGATGGGAGTGGGGTGGGAATGGATGGTGGGAAAGGATGGGGCGCTATACATAGTAGGGGACTTTGGGGAGGCAGAGGTGAGAGCCCAACTCTTCCCTCCATCTGCCTGCCTCAAACCTCCTCCTGCAGTCTCCAGTTTCCTCTTTACCTACGTTGGGGGCTTCCTTCCTTTATCTTTTTCTTTTTATATCTCCTCCCTGCTCCCAATTCTTGGGTCTCACATTTTCTCTTTTTCTTTATGAATCTTGCCCACCATCACCCTTCTTAGGGTTTAAATACTCTAGTTTCCCCTACCCTCCATCCCTGTCTCTAAACTTAGAACTTTCTATGTATAACCCTCTTCTAGAATTGATCCCTCTCCATTTATTATATAACTGAATTATTGTAAAGACTCAGAAATAAATCATGTGTCATATTTGGAAAAATTAATAAGATTGGAAAGAATATCTGGGGTGGAAAATTACCAGGGTGAAAATAAAAAGACTTAAAATTGGCGGTGGAACTGTCAAAGCATTAAGGACAACCCAGGGATGGGGTGGGAAGAGGACAGTCCTTTTCCATACCTCCCAGACAATCTCCATCATTCCTCAAGGGAATTGGTCTTGTGCCCATCTCCTTTTTTGCCATCTAGTTCTGCAAACTTCTCCCTTTCCTGGGCACCTAGATTCTCCCTTTGCTGTCTTCTCTCCCGGGATGCAGGCATATCTCATGCTTCCTCTACCCGTGTAGACTCTTTCAAGATGCTTGGACCTGGCTTTCCTCACTTAACTTAATTATTCTGCTTGTAGTGTACCATTGCATTCTGGAAATTGGGAGCCCCATCCTGGGGTGGATTTAAATTCGTTTACACAGGCCTCTTGTACTCTAATAATGTAGAGGGCTCTAATAATGGGTTCACATGATCATAGGTTTTTGTAAAAATGTCAAAAGTAAGATATTTTAACAGCAATAGCTTAAAACTAATTGTATTTGTAATTTGTAATTTTTTTCTCTTAAAGAGAGACCCCCAAATTTTATAATATTTAGGCTCCACAAAACCAGGATCTGCCCATGTCTTAGCTGTTGGCACTCCTGTCTCAAATTCTGTTGTCCTATGAAAAATAAAAGAAGAAAACCAGCATGTCCTGACCCAGAGCCCCACCTTGCTCTTATCCCCAGGCACCCTCCCCCTCAGAAACGCAGGCTTCTGCTCTCCCCGGTCTTCGGCATGGACAGGTGTGGGAGGGGGCTGGGGATCAGGCCAGGGAAGCTGGGCGCCAGTGGTAACTCTTCTCTGATCCCCGTCTTTCCTGCTGCCAGTGAATCGAACGCCACACTCAGGTGAGATCATAAACCCTTATCGTGTGCACTGCGATCTCCTTACCCCTCACTCTTCACCCTTCACCCCCAGGGATTCTGCTGTAGGCTACGGGGTCTCACTCCTTCTCCCACCTCCCCCCACCCACCCCAGTATGCGGCCGGCCCCTTCTTTCCCTACCTGTTTCCTGCCTCCAGTCCCGGTTTTCTGCGAGGCTGCCGTCCCTCCCATCTCCCTGCTTGGCAGCACATCCCTGGGCTCCGCCTCCTCCCAGACTCTGCTTCTTCCAAATGGCAGAGCCCCAGCAGGGGGCGGCAGGGTGCTGGGAGACCCTGAGCTACCACCTTGTCTGCCCCTGTGGGGTTCCTTCCGACCTTCTCTGGAACCTTTTCCCACCTGCCCCCTTCCTAGGATTTCACCTGACGCCTCCATCAGCCCGGCCCTCCTGTCTCACCCCCGCCTGGATCACTCTCCCTCCTTCGCTACTCCCCGTATCCTTTCCTTCTCTGTACCCTTTCCCTTCTCTTTTCTCTCAGTTCCTTCTCCCATCACCCTTTCTCAGCCTTCTGTCTACCCAGCCTTAAGTTCCCTTCCTCGATCCCCATCACACCCCTTTACACCAACCGTCCTTTTCCCCACCAACACTCTCTCCAAAACCGTTGCTGTCGCCCTTTCCCTCACAACCCTCAGTCCTTCACCCCAGCTATTCACACCCCCATTAAGACACTCAGGGGCCAGCCCCTTTTCCTTCGCGTCCCACTCTCGTCCTTCCCTTCTCTGTCCCCCGCCCCTCTGTGCTTCAGCCTCCCGCGGCTCCCTCCGCCCACCCCGCCCTCCCGGCACGCCCCTTCCCCTCTTTTCTCCTTCCCTCGTGTCCGCTTAAGTGGGACCCCTCCCTTCCTTGCCCATTCCTTTCCCCCTAGGGGTCGCGTCCTCCCTCTCTTCCCCACCCCTCCCCTCTGACTGTCGTTCCCACAGCGGCGCTCGCCTCCATCCCCGCCCCCTTCCTCCCTCCCCAACTCCTGCCCGCCCCCCACCGCTGCCGCGCGCCGCCCGTGACGTCAGAGCCCCCTCCCAGCCCTACATCTCCCTCCTCCTCCTCCTCCTCCCCTCGGTCGGTCAGTCAGTCCGCGAGGAGAGTCCGCGGTGGCGGTGGCGCTGGCGAGAGCTAGAGCTGTGAGGGCCGTAGGAAGCCAACCTTCCCTGCTTCCCTGAGGCCCTAGCCCCCTCCTCCCCACAAAACCAGGGATGGAGGCGCCTCCTCGACACCCCCTCAGCAGCCCTCCCCAGGAAAAGTGTCCCCCCTGAGCTCCTCCCCATCCCCAAGCAGCTACCCCCGCCCCCCGCCATGGGTCCGGGGGCCCCCTCTCCCCGGGTAGGGTGGCCACTGCCGTTCCTAGTGGTGATGGCGGCAGAGGTGGCTCCGATGTGGGCCTCCCACTCCCCTCATCTCCCGCGGCCTCACCCGCGGGTCCCCCCACACCCCTCCTCAGAACGGCGCGCAGTGTACATCGGGGCGCTGTTTCCCATGAGCGGGGGCTGGCCAGGGGGCCAGGCCTGCCAGCCCGCGGTGGAGATGGCGCTGGAGGACGTGAATAGCCGCAGGGACATCCTGCCGGACTATGAGCTCAAGCTCATCCACCACGACAGCAAGGTAGCCCGGGACATGGGAGTGGGTGGGAAGTGGGGTCTGGGGGGGCAGGGGGCCAGCTTCACGCGCCTGTCTGAGTCGCTTCTGGGATTGCGAGGCAGATTCCTCCCATGTGTGACTAGCAGGAGATGGGCTGGGCGTGCAGGAGCTTGAGGGGAGTCACAGGGGCTGGAGGGTCAAGATGAGGGTCTGGGGTTCAAGATGGTTAATCACGGTGCAAGGCAGACCCTTCTGTTCCGAGGCCCATGAAGGTGCCCGGCTTTGGGGAAACTGATGGATTTAGGGTAGGAACTGAGCTGATCCTGATTCTCTGGGGAGTAAACTAACCCTGGGGTGGGTTGGGGGATGGAGGGAATGTCAGAGGTGGGGAGCTGGATCAGAGGTTTATATTTACCATAGTAACGAGGTAAATCTTGGCAGCAGGTTGGAGCTGGAAGGAATAGGGACAGAATGAGGAAAATTTTGAGGGACTTGAGTGCTCTAGTTTATTTATCACAACAAACAGCAAGGTAACTGTGAGCTCTACCTGACTCCTCATCCCTCCATCCCAGCCCTGTGGAGGGTTCCTAGACTGTGGGAATAGATGGCATATTGTGGTTGGTGACGGCTAATGGTCAGGAGATGGGCAGAGGCATTGGGAAAATGAATTGGATTAGGGGGTCACAAAGGAGTCCCCACAATAGCATGGGGATGGAGAGGAGTCAGCATACAGGGAGGAGAAAGAGAACAGGAAAGAATGGCAGTGGGGGAGGGGGGCAAGGAGGAGGGGAGGGGGCAGTGAGAGGTCCTGGGGCATCCTGTGGAACCCGTGCCCTGAGTTTATCTTCCCTACAGCATTGTGGCCTCTAAGCTGTGAGAGGGGAAATAGGATGTAGGGTTAGGGAGGCGGGCAAGGAGAGGGGGAAGGTAAGAAAATTTGGGTCTGGGGTAGTAGGGGATGGTCTTATAAGATTCCTTTTCCACCCCTATCCTTACATGTATACTTGTATGGGGAGTATGGGGAAGGGTGTGACACAGGGAAGGAGGGAGATTTGGGACCTCAAATTTATCTTCTCTGATATGTGGCCCCAGAGACTTAAGGGATTGAGGGAGAGTGAAAGAGAGTACAGAGGTGAGGATTTGGTGATCTTATCCCTGCGATGGACTGAGGATTTATATTCATTCTTTAGAACAGAAATCTATACCTGGAAATAGCTATGTGAAGAGAGGATGGGGCAGAAGTGGGGTTGGAGGTAGGGTGCTTGGGGAGAAGAGAGCACGGGACTGTTAGGAGCTTAGAGAGGGAACTTCAGATCCCTTCTGACACCATCACAGTGATTCTCAAACTTCAGTGTACGTAAGAATCACCAGAGGAGTTTGCTAAAAATATATATTCTAACTCCTTGGTTGGGGTGAGTCCCAAGGATCTGCATTTTTACCAGTAAAAATCCTGCCCTGGTGAATGCCTATGTTAGCTAACTCCAGGATGCCTATAGGAAGAGCAGCAGGGCACAGGAAAAGATTTGGGTATAAGAGTAGGAGAGGCAGGAAGAGAAATAGAGGGTGAGATCTGATGGAGGGGTCAAACTTCGGAGAGCAAGAGAGATAATTGGCTATGGGGGATGGGAGTATGGGAGAGAGACAGGGAGAGATGGGTGCAGGCTTTAGGATAAGGGATCACAGGGAGCTAGGGGAGCCCTGTGTGTGAGCTCAAACTCATCCACCATAACAGGTGATTCCCTGGAGGTGTTGGGGAGCAGATGGGGAACCTGAGAGAAGGGAGATGGAGGAGAAAAATAGCAGAGGCGGCAAGGGGGAGATGGAAAGGCAGACAAACTGGAATGTGTCAACTGGAATATGTCGTTTCCTGCCTGCAAATCCGGATCCTTGCAAGAGCAGAAGAGAGGGAGGAGAACACAGGAAGTCTATTGGGGAGGGGGTGAGAATCACATGGTAGAGGGAATCTGCAGTGATGAATAGGGTGTGGAAGGGGGAAAGGGATGTTAGAAAAGCTAGGGAAGGAAGAGAAAACCAAAGAAGAGACAGTAGGGTGGCATACATTGCCCTGTATTATCTATCTTACATGTTTTCATATGTCCTCATTGTTCCTATCAATCTTTTCTTCAGACAAGAAAGGAAGGGGCCCTGAGGGGCCTTAGGAGAAGGTGGGGTAGGGGTACCAGGATCTGGAGTAATAGATGCTGGGAGAGTGCGGGAAGGTGGGACCTGAGAATGGTAAAAAGGGGATGAATAAGCTTGAGTGTTCAACTGCCTTAGCAGGGGGTGGGGTAGGTGGGCAGCAGAGAGTTCCAGATGAGTGTTGGTCCTTTAGATTCCACCAGCCTCCCCTGCTCCCCCTTCTCCATCTTCCCACAGTGTCCCAAATGTCAGGCCTCAGTGGGAAGCAAGCAGACTCCAAGGCACTTTCATTATTTCCTTGCTACTTGCCCCCCCCTTTCACCCTCCCCAGTCCCCTATGCCTCCTGGCTGTGTCTCCTCTGCTCTGGCTCCCCGCTGGCTTCCATTTCTTCTCCACTTCCTTTAGGGCTCCAGCAGCTTCTGAAATGTCATATTTCAGCAGGAGGGGACCAGGCAGTGGGAGACCCGAGGCTGGCTCTTCTTCCCCCTCCTCCCATCATTCCTTTCCTCTCTAGCTTTCTGCATTGTTTACTTTCCCCATCTCCATGCCTCTCTTTCAGGCACCCCAAAAAGCATCTGGTTTCTTGAGAGTCCCATTCTATTTATTTTCCCTAGTTCTTCCCTCATCCTTGTTTCTTCCCTGCTTTTACCGAGTGTCTCTTTTTCTAATGGACCCATCAAATGTCAGGGCCCAGCAGGTGGGGATGAATCTGCTGGGCTGGGACCCCCTGGTGGTCTTGTTCCTGTTCTCTCTTGTTTGTTTATCACTAGCCCTGAAAAGAGAAGAGGGAGCAAAAAATGGAAGGTGGGGAGAGGGAATTTGCCAGAGGTGAGGGAGGAATTTTCATAATATGGCTTTGAGGAGGCTGTCTGGGGACTTGGGGGGAGTTTATTCATATTCCTGCAGACTCTTCTGGCAGATGTTTGGAGCATAGAAACATGGGGTTAGTGACAGGGGTGATAGAGAGAAGGTGGGTGGGGGATGTCTGAGGATGAGCTGAAAGGAGGGAAGGTGGTATATGCATTAATACTGCCAGAGGGGTGTGCAGGAGACAGTGCGGGTAAGACGCCACGTGGAAGACAGAAAAGGGTGTCTAACGAATGAGGGAAAACAAGAGACTCGACAGGGAGAAATTTCAAGAAGAAGACAATGGTAATAATGATAAAAGGGTTTCAGCAGAGGGATGGGTAATTGGGGAAGTAACTAGGCTGTTGGAAAAAATAAAAGAGTAGGCATTGCAGGGAGGGGATGAGCCCCAGGAGAGCCTGCCCTCATCACCTCCTCCTCATTCAGTGTGACCCAGGCCAAGCCACCAAGTACCTGTACGAGCTGCTCTACAATGACCCTATCAAGATCATCCTCATGCCTGGCTGCAGCTCCGTCTCCACGCTTGTGGCTGAGGCTGCCAGGATGTGGAACCTCATTGTGGTAAGCAGGGCTGTGAGGGTCAGAAGGTGGAGCCGTTCCCTTTTGGGCTGTACTAAAGAGGGTGTGTATTGAGGGTTTGTATTTAAGAGGACTGCGGAGGACCTGCTTCCAAGCTTCAGAGTTCTTTGCAGACCTGAGCTAGTCGGCCTCCTAGCAACAGTGGCCTGACAGTGCTGCAGCTGACCTCGTTCTTCTTTGAAGGAATGGAATTTAGATCGGTGGAAGAGCATTCTGATTGTGAGGGGGTGTGTGGGCCTTTGAGAATCACTTGCCTCAGGCAGAAATAGGGAGGTTTGGAGAGAGTTAGGGAGAGAAGCCCATGGTGGGAGACGGGTTGAAGGAACTCTTACAGCTCTTAGTGAGTCCAGGATGAACATACCCTTTGCACTACCCCTGTCCCTTTTAGCTTTCCTATGGCTCGAGCTCACCGGCCCTGTCAAACCGGCAGCGTTTTCCTACATTCTTTCGAACTCATCCATCAGCCACACTCCACAATCCTACTCGTGTGAAACTCTTTGAAAAGTGGGGCTGGAAGAAGATCGCCACCATCCAGCAGACCACTGAGGTCTTCACTTCGGTGAGGAGGGGTGGGGTGAAGGGGGCATTCACTCAAACTCCAGTGCGGAGAGATGTGAGTCGGGGTTCATTTGGGCGGAAGATCTTGTTTCTTTATCAAAAGAGAACGCATTCCGAGTGGGTTAAGTGCATGTTCTTTCTGTAGCCAGAGGAATGAACTGTTGAGTTTTTAGGATCCTGTCCAACTTTTTGGTTTTAGGACTTTTTCTCCCCCTTTAATACTCTGTTTTTCAGACAGACCCAAAATAACCCAGTTCTATTAAAGCAGGTTCACGCCAAAGTTGAGACAAGGTAAGAGAGCATATGGGATAGGAACCCAGGAAAGTAGCAGATCTCAGAGGCGCTCAAGGCAAGTGGTGATGGATGTGAATAGGAACAGAGGGAATGGAGCTGTAGAAATGGACACAGGGACAGAGGGGAAGGAGACAGCGAAAGAGAGAGGGAGAGAAAGAGATGGAGATGGAAATAGAGAAAGAGAGAGAAGACACCGAGGCAGACAGACAAGTATAGGTACATGGGTCTGGTAGTTGACTCTGAGAGAGAGATGTGGACAAACAAGGAGAGGTAGAAGAGGCGATTTGTGGAGGTGGAGAGGAAATACAGGCTCCGTACCTGAAGAAGACGGTCTGCCTCCTCGCTTTTGTTCTATTCTTTGGATCCTCTATCCACTCTTATGTTCAGTGGCCCTTTAATCCTCCCCTTACTTTCTCTCAGTGACTCAGGACATTCTTCTCTGATCCTTTCCTCTATTTGCCCCCTTGTTTCTTGAGGTTGACATCATCCTGTCTATGCCAGACCTTTCCTGTTCTTTTCCTGTTTCCTGTTCCTTTTCCTCCATTTTTGCTGTCTGGTAGGAGCAGGGTGAATGGGGTGACTTTCCCAGACACAGATCCTTGGGAGGGGCTCACCATGCACCTTCCCAGTTGGAAGCTACATCCTAATACTCCAGATGCTTTCCTTTGGACTCTCCCCTCCCCTGGGACAGAAGCTGTTGAAGGGAGGTTCAGAACTACTGTTCCCTTGCTCTGAGTATGCAGTCCCCAGGTAACATCTCCAGTGTTTACCCCCTTGTACACTCCATGTTTTTTCTATTTGTTTCTCATTGCCAACCAAGACTCTGGATGACCTAGAGGAACGAGTGAAGGAGGCTGGAATTGAAATTACTTTCCGCCAGAGTTTCTTCTCAGATCCAGCAGTGCCTGTCAAAAACCTTAAGGTGGGATGGCCTGGAGTGGTGGGCTCAGCCTGCAGAAGGACCGGGTAGGGGAACAGCGGTGGGTTGGAGAAGAGAGTCAGGCGGGGGCAGGTTGTTTTTTTTGGTATTGAGGTATAATTGACGTTTAACATTGTGTAAGTTTAAGCTGTACAATGCGTTAATTTGATACATTTATATATTGCAATATGATTACCACTATAGCATTAGCTAACACCCCTATCACGTCATATAATTTTGATTCTGTGAAGCAGTGGCATCTCCTGGGGAAGGTTAGCTCCATCTTCCAGTTGACATTTATCCATTACCCGTTGAACAGAAGCCTGCACGAAGCTCTTTGGGACAGGAAATCAAAGCTGTGAAAGCGCTGGCTTAGCCCCTCCAGTGTTTCCATGCCTCCCTCAGGAGCTCTGTTTCTCTCTATTCTGTAGCGCCAGGATGCCCGAATCATCGTGGGACTTTTCTATGAGACCGAAGCCCGGAAAGTTTTCTGTGAGGTGGAGTTGGAATCTGTAGAGGGAGGGGGACTGGGTGGGCTCTTTGCCTTGGGTGTCTCATGGGATCTCATCTCTGTACCTCTGCTCAAATTGATAGCAAACGATCCGAGGTGATAATTAATACCATGTCCCTGTCTGTTGGCTCCGACTCCGTCTCTTGGCTTCTCACGCACATGACACTTTCTCTAGATCTCATTTTCCTATCATTTTGTGTTTCTGGAGGGGCTCATGAAGCCCATCTTTTCTAACTGGCTGGAAAAGGCCACTCAGAGACAGACCTGGGGAGGAAATTTGAATGAGGAGTAGTTGAGCCTTTCCTACTACTCCCAAGACTTAAAGAATTCTCTTTTTAATTCTCTGCTCTCTGATTCCCAAGAGACTGGATAGTGTCAAGTAAGATAAGACAAAAGACAAAACAAAGATCCATCCCTCCTCCTCCCCTGCTTTTAGGTGTACAAGGAGCGGCTCTTCGGGAAGAAGTATGTCTGGTTCCTCATTGGGTGGTATGCCGACAATTGGTTCAAGATCTATGACCCATCCATCAACTGCACAGTGGACGAGATGACTGAGGCGGTGGAGGGCCACATCACCACTGAGATTGTCATGCTGAACCCTGCCAACACCCGCAGCATTTCCAACATGGTGAGAGTGTGAGGACTTAGAGGCTGGCATCTGGGCAGTTGGAGGGGACTGAGGCAGCCTCTCAGGGGAGGGGAGCAAGCGTAGAGTTTGGAGGTGCAGGAGGGCGGGGGCCTCTGCCCACCCTGAACTTGTTTGCATCGTGTTTCCTGTGGAGTCCACCTCTGCTGTGACTTCCTTGGCCAGGAAGAAGAAAGAAATGAGAGTGGTATGTTTAGTAGGCCCCTGATGAGTAGAAGGGCTGTTACCATGGAAACGAGGAGCAGTTGGCAAGAAGTCAAATAAGAGCGAGGCGTTAATGATAATATAGGTGCTGTATATGCAAGCATACCTTTCCGAGAACGCTGTTCCTGGGCAGAAATGCATTTTATTTTCTTGGTGACTTCAGAACACTTTAGAGTTGTTTAATATTCACTCCTGATTGATACACGATTAGCTTGGCTCCTGAGGCTTTTTTATGATTCTCTTTTAGAATTTTAGATGTAAAAGGGACTTTTGAAATCACTTGGCCCCAGATAGCTGGTTAGTGACAGACCTGGAGCTAGAAGACACATTCTCTGATTTGGGAAGCCTGGGGCAGCCCTGCAGGTGAGGCGCACAAGTGAGCAGGGCGTGGTGGGGAGAGGCTGCTTCTTGCTCAGCACTACATCTTAACGAGTGCAAGAATCTTGGGCAACCTATATGTCTGCTTATCACACCAAGGGTAGCCCCAGGTCTGGAATACTTGCTTTGAACGTAAAGCCCCCAAATATCTTATTAAAATAAAAGTTGTAGTAAAAAATTGTTTTTTGCAGTAAACTGGGAGCTTAGATACATGATTTCAGTGATCCTCATGGCAATACTCTGATGTACATTTATCATTTTCATTTTATAGACCAGGAAATTGAGACTCAGAGAGGTTAAGTGACTTGTTCCAGGTCGTGCAGCTACTGAGTGGTCACACTGGATCTGAATACGAGTTTAATCTAACTTCAAACCACTCTGTTCCATCACCTACCATGGAAAATCATAAAATCTGGCTAAAAAGTTTGTACTTTAATTGGCTGACACTGTTTAGCTGATGGAAATTTTTGAGCAAGGGAGAAAGAAGATTCAGGACATTTATTCTGGCAGTGGATTGTTATGGAAGAGTCCGTTGCCATGTGGATTCTGGTCATGGACACTGTCCTGGGACATTCTAAGAGATTCTGTGTTTAAGGTATCTTGGTTGAAAAATATGATGGAAAAATTCTGCAATGTCACTTCCCTGTAGAGCACCTAAGAGGTGAGTCGTCCTTGAGAACCTGGGGAAGTAGCAGAGCTGGTAACTGAAGCCAGAAAGGCTTGTGAGGCCCTGAGCCCAGGAGCTGCCAATCGTGGCTTCTGCTCCACAGCAGGGAGCTGGAGGAGCCCCTGCCAGGAAGCGGGGATTTGGCTGGGGTATAGACGGATGTCTGGGCTCTGGAGCAGGATGAGTTGGAGAGTCTCTTTCTGGCTCTTGGTCTCTAGAGAAAGATGGTGCGCGCCTTCCAGGCTTAGAGGTGTCACTAGGCCCATTTGGTAGCCTTAAAATGCCTGGTGGAGAAGCCAAGATTTTCCAGAGGGTAGAAGCAGTCTCTACAACTGACTAGGGAAGGGATTATAGCAGACTCAACCAGGACCAAGAGAAGCGGATCAGAAGCAAGGGTTGGGCCTAGGGCCCAGAGCCATGGAGATTTAGAAAAGAAACAGAGTGGCCTTCACTCTGTAAGGAAGGCCTTGAGTTTAGATCAGTAGTTCTCAGACTTCAGTTTCCTTCAGAACCCCCTGGAAGGTTAGTTAGTGCACAGATTTCTGGGCTCTTCTCTTGGAAGTTCTGATTTAGTAGGTCTGGGGGCAGGAGGGGGCTGGGAATTTACATTTCTAACAAGTTTCCTGGGAATGTTGATGCTACTGGTCTGTGGACCTCCTTTTACAGCAAGTGGTTTTCAACCAGAGGTTGCAATGTCTAGGGACAATTTTCATTCTTGTTTCTGGTATCTAGTGGGTAGGCCAGGGATGCTTCTAAACATCCTACAGTACACAGGACAGTTCCCCACAACAAAGAATTATCCTGCTCACAATGTCAGTAGCACAGAGATTGAGAAAGTCTGGTTTAGAGAGTCTTTAGGAGCCAATTACAGGAGAGGGGGCTGTAGTGGTTTTGGAGAAACATTATAGCTCTGGGCTAGAGGGGAAGATGGAGATGGCATACCTGGGGAAAAGATTGTGAGTAAATTCCGGTCGGGATAGAGGCCCCATCAGCCCTGGGTACAATACAAAATAAAAAGCTACCTGAGGATACGCATTTTAGGTCACTGTTGAGCATCCATTCTCACATATAGAGACAGCCATATAACGCTATTAAAAAATTAGGATCATCAATTTGTACTAGGTTATGTCACTGATTTCCGTGGGTTGTAGAATTTTTGTTGTTGTTCAGTTTTCCTTAAGTTGCCTAGTAACATTTCCATTAGAAAATTTATAACCATATCTTTGCTGAGTCAAGGGGGAAAAATGTGTTTTGTAACTTTAGTCATGGAGGGGCAGTGGTGCTCCCAGTGGCCAAGCGTGTTAGTGGTAGTGACCTGGAGCCAGCAGAGAGGATGAGGCTCTGGGCAGGAGGCGGCATCATGCAGAGCAGATGATTCCCTCCCCATTTGGGTGATTTTATGATGCAGTATTTACTTTGAACTGAAGGTTGGGTAGACTTGGAGGCTGAAGGACTGTTCAGAAAATGTCAGCCTAGCTGTCTGTCGAGCAGGTGCTCTTGGAGAGGGGCATTTGTGCTTACAGAGGCAGTGTAGGATCGTTAGGAAGAGTATGGACTTGAGGCCAGGCTGCCTGGGTTTGAATCCCAGCTCTGCCGTGCACTAGCAGTATAACTTCAGGAAAGTTAAGCCTTTCTGTGCCTCAGTTTTCTTATCTCTAAAATGGGTATAAAAATAGGATCTACCTCATTGGGTTATCTGAAGATTAAATAAATTGATATATGTATCTTATGAAAGAGCCCAGTAGATAGTAAGGACAATATAAATGTTGGGTATTATTATTATTATTAACATTATTCTGTGTAGTGAGGGATAATATTAATGAAACATTTCAACAAAAGAGTTAAGAGGACTTGGTGATTTGAAAGAGTCTAAGGTGATTCCAGTTTCAGTCTCATGTATTGGGGAGTGTTGGGGAGGAGGAAAGACCGAGCTTAGTCTTAGATATTTTGAATTTGAGATCACTGATCATATAGTTACAAATAACTTAGAGACAGTTGGAGATATAGGACTTGAAATATTATAGAGCCGAGTATCAGTAACAAAGATGAGGTTGAGAGACAGAGAAATTCCCAAAGAGAAAATGTAGCTTACTTTAAAACCAGCATTTTATACATGCTATTATTCATCCTTATAATAACTCTTCAAGGAAGTTAGTATTATTCCCATTTTAAAGCTGAGTAACAAATTAGTGAGGTTTAATAACTTGTTTGAGATTACAAGAAGTTGAGATGGATTAGTTAGAATTGGAATCCATCCATCCATCCATCTGTTTATTCATTCAATGGACATTTTTTAAAAATACTTTTCTTTTTAGAGCAGTTTTAGGTTCACAACAAAATTGAGAGGAAGATACGGAGATTTCCCATATGCCCCCTGCCCTCACACATGCATAACCTGTCCCATTATCAACATCCCCCACCAGAGCAGTTACAATTGATAAACCTACATTGACACATCATTATCACCCAAAGTCCATAGTTTACATGAGGGCTCACTGTTGGTGGTGTACATTCTATAGTTTTGGACAAATGTATAATGACATGTATCCACCATTATACTATCATACAAAGCATTTTCACTGCTCTAATCCAATGGATGTTTATTCTTTGTCCATCATGGGATGGGTGCAGTGCTGGATACTGAAGATTAAGAGCAGAATGGAACTTGGTTCTGATCTCAAGCGTAGTAGAGCAGAGGCCTGTCTGTCTTTAAAGCTCAGGCTGTTTCCCCTGCACCACACTGCATACATCGTTTCCACTCCCCACTCCCCCCACCTCCAGAAAGTTAAGTATAAAGAAAAGTGGGCAGGGCATGGGGAACAAAGATTCTTTCTTCTTCATTCACCTATTCATTCCTTTGTTAGAGTGTGTATATGTTAATACATTGCAAATCTAAACAGAGTTATATAGTGCCCCTGTCTATTATTTGTGCCTTGCCAGGAGATGGCCACTGAGCCTTCCTTTGTATGGTTTCTGGGAGGGAAGGAAGGGCAGATGTAATTTTCTCCATAATATGGAAAACATTTCCCAAAACTGAAGCAATTAGCCAAACAAAGTTACTGCCAGCTGTAGAAATTCAGGTCTCTCGACCTGTTTCATGGCTGAGTCAAAGAAACTATCATTTTCTCAGCTTTCTTGGAAAAAGAAAATTGAGGTTTGGGAGGGCTTTGGGTAGAAATTGAATAATGGACTTCAAAAATGTGAAAGGTGAGGGCAGCCCCGTGGCCGAGTGGTTAAGTTCGTGTGCTCCACTGCAGGCGGCCCAGTGTTTCGTCGGTTCGAATCCTGGGCGCGGACATGGCACTGCTCATCCAGCCACGCTGAGGCGGCGTCCCACATGCCACAACTAGAAGGACCCACAACTAAGAATATACAACTGTGTACTGGGGGCTTTGGGGAGAAAAAGGAAAAAAAAAATAAAATCTTAAAAAAAATGTGAAAGCTATTTCTGCTATCCTCAGTCTTCTGAAACCCCTCTAAGAGTGAACTGAAAGCAGAGGAGGATGGCAAGAAGTTAGCACACTAAAGAAAAATCTTCCTGGGGCCGGCCTGGTGGCGCAGCGGTTAAGTGCGCACATTCCACTTGTGCGGCCTGGGGTTCACCAGTTCGGATCCCGGGTGCGGGCTTGGCACACCATGCTGTGGTAGGCGTTGCACATAGAAAGTAGAGGAAGATAGGCATGGGTGTTAGCTCAGGGCCAATCTTCCTCAGCAAAAAGGAGGATTGGCAGCAGTTAGCTCAGAGCTAGTCTTCCTCAAAAAAAAATTCTTCCTGATTGACAAGCAGAGTGAGGAAGGCTGTGGTGTCACCTTTTCTGGGATCTTTCAGAATTGGAGGAGCTGTTAGGTCCTGGGTGAATTCTGTTAAGAAAGTCTGAAGGAAGAGAGAACATCAACATTGCAGCTCTTCATTGGAATATCCATGTCTCTTACTTTTCTCTCTCTCTGTTTTCTGTCCTTTGCCATTCATTATGCAGTGTTTATTCATTAAAGTTCTCTGTTTGTAGTTCTGAGCTAGCAGCTGTACACACTAAGGCCATGGGACCCAGTTAATCCCTGTTCTAGTCTGGTAGCTTCTGATCTAAGACAGACATATGGGTATAGTTACAGATTTTGAATGTACATATGTTCAATCTGACAACATGAACACAAACCATCCATTCAAGTTGAAGTGTCGGAGTCAGAATCAGATGCCTGTCCCCCCTTTTCCTCTACTCCAATCCTTTCCTCCTGTTCTCCCTCTCCAGACATCCCAGGAGTTTGTGGAGAAACTGACCAAGAGACTAAAAAGACACCCTGAGGAGACAGGTGGCTTCCAGGAGGCACCCCTGGCCTATGATGCCATCTGGGCCTTGGCATTGGCCCTGAACAAGACATCTGGAGGGGGCGGCCATTCGGGTGTGCGTCTGGAAGACTTCAACTACAACAACCAGACCATTACTGACCAAATCTACCGGGCGATGAACTCCTCATCCTTCGAGGGTGTCTCCGTGAGTTACGGCAGCCTCCTTCATACTCCCCTGTCCTCCCATCGAGAGAGAGATCTCTCAGAGGCTCCTTCTCCTGGGAACATTCATTCTCCCTCTCCCGGTTACCTCTGCAATAATCAGTCTCAGATCGGGGAAGTAGGGACCCCAAAGCAGAAAAACCCACCAGAGACTAGAAGAGAAAAATGGTATATTCCATTTCTTTCAACCCTTCCCCTCATTTCTTTTCAGTTCGATATTTGTGAGTCAGACGAGAATCATAGAATTTTAAAAGAGGAAACAGTGTGAAAGGTCATTCTCCTTATTCTTTTTAAAGTGGGGAAATTAGTGTCCAGAGGGATTTGGTGACTTGCTCAGGTCACACAGCCAGAAGCAAGGTCTCCTGGTGCTCTATCTGGGGATTTTTCCCATTCAAGTCTCATGGGTGAAGCTTCTTCTCAAAGGAATAATGTTTCTAGAATCTAGGGTATGGGCATCTGGGGTATGTCCTATATGCAGGCAAATGCCATAAATAGAATTCATTCAGAAGCTCAGTTACATCAAAAACATAAGGATTCAAAAAGTCCCTAATGTTCTCTTTTCACTCTTGCTTTTATCCCCTTTGCCTTTCTCCACATGTTCCTCTCCCTCAGGGCCATGTGGTGTTTGATGCCAGCGGCTCTCGGATGGCGTGGACACTGATCGAGCAGCTACAGGGTGAGTGCAGGGGCAGGAGGGGACGAGGATGTCAGGGGGACCAGGCTGGGGCTGAGCTAGGATGCCATCTGGGAGAAGAACACTGGGAGACATCACAAGATTGCCTTGGTGCCTCCCCACTTCCTGCCCTTCTCATTTAACTGTGTTCATCAAGCTGTTAAATACCAGCAGTAATAACAAAAAGCTTAGGTGTGGGTGGGTTTCCTTGGGTTGCAGTGGTTGTGTTCTTGAAAAGGGGCAATTGAAAACAGCTACTCTCTTTCCCACTGGCTTCCCATTTTAGTTTCAGAAATTTCCTTTGGGTAGCTTGGATTGAGGGGTTAATGACCTACCAGTTGCATACCCATGGCCTCAAGGAAAGCTGAATCTGGGAAATCTGCTATTTTTAAAGGGAATCCATTGAATTTCCTTGCTATGTAAACAAGCGTTCCTAATTTTTCTGTAGTATGTGTAGTTTGGCTTTCTTAGATTGTATTTCCTTATAACTCAGCATACTTATATATGTGCAAAACTTTTATGAGTTAATTTTTCAACCCACCCCACTCTCAGCCTCTTACAGCATGGCCAAGAGAGCCATTTCTTGGCCTTCCGTGAAAAGTTTCTTTCTTTCCTTCTCCCCACCTCCCACATCCTCTCAGATCTTCTTTGTAACCGGGACAAGAGAAGTGGACTTCAGCCATGGTCAAAGGGGTGTGAGTTGGCTTTTGAAAGAAAAGTTATGGTAACTAGGGCAGTTCTAGGACAGAAATCTTAGAAGGGACTGAATTTCACTTGGTGGCTCTTTAAGAGGCAGATGCAACTTGTCTAAGGAATTAGAACCCAAGCCAACGGAAGAGAAATTTCTAAAATTAAAATAAAAGCCACTGGGAAAATAGATCTTGTGATTCTATCATGAGAGGAAGAATAAGCAGAAATATGTTAAAGTTTTAGAAGCCAGAATCAAAGTGAGAGACATCTTGCCGAGAGAGGTGTGAGGCTGTGGAATGGGTGGCAGACAGACTGTCGAGCCTTCTTCACTGAAGGGCTTTAAACATATAAGATATTCGTATAGGAATTGCCTTGGGATCCACCTTATATTGTTTTTAAGTCAGATTGCTGATTCAAACGACTCCTCAGGTCCTTCCACGTATCCTTCAGGGGCTCAGGTGAAGGGAAAATCAGATACAACCTTAGAAAGCTACTTTAGGGAAGTGGGAAGTTGAAAATGCCTAGAATCGGCTTTTCACCTACCCACGGTCACTCCTTCTATTGTCATCTCCCCAGGTGGCAGCTACAAGAAGATTGGCTACTATGACAGCACCAAGGATGATCTCTCCTGGTCCAAAACAGATAAGTGGATTGGTAAGTGGATTCTGTTTATATTTTCCTTCAGCCCCTCCAAAGGATCAAGGAAAAGGGTCATGCATTTGAATGAGGGTGGGGTGGTAGGCGCCATTAGGTTGAAATGTGCTGGGGAGATGGGCCCAGGGTAGGGATTAAGAGAAAGGGAATAATACCTCCAATACGTAGGTAGGAGAGACTGGTGTATTTGGAGAGGGAATACGCAGTTGGTAGCAATGCACTATTAAAAATAGTACATTGCTGGGGTAACTGGGGGTTAGAGGCAGGAGGTGGGCAGGGAGTGGAAATGGAAACTCCATTTGGGTTTCCCAGATGTTCTGGTGCCTTGATGTATCTGAACCAGCTACTTCAAGCCTAGAGTTGCTTCTTCATCTCTGCCAAGAAAACCGTTGCTTAAACTATAGGAGAGGATACAAAGCTCATATAACTGTCTTCTGCTAAAATGTGCTTAAAAAGAGGGAAAGGAAGCAATTATTTCTTCATGTACTTGGTGGGCTAAATAATAGGAAATAGGAAAGATACTAAAGGTGGGCAAAAGGAAGGACCTACTGATAAAATAAAGGCTTGGCATCTTAAAGGTGGAGAGGAGGCACAGTCATTGACTGATGATAGCTGCCATCTGCCCTGCCCAGCTGAAATCTAGTAGTTCCCAGAAATGCTGGAGTTTTGAAATTTTTTTTGATTTGAATTTAGGACAGCGTTCTGTACTGCTATAAATGCTGCATGGCCTAAATTACACTTTTTTTTTTTTAAACTAAGCAAATTGAAATTAATTTTTTTTTTGGTGAACTCTGACAAATTTGAGCTTCCCTTTGGGACTATCACCCTTCCAGTGTTAAACTCACAGATTAGTTTTTTTTTTTTTTCTCCCTAAGGTTAGGAGGCCAGACTAGATATTTTGAGGCTCTTCAGCTTTATGATTCTACAACTGTCTTTTGCAGTTTTTGATCTGAATTTTGAGACACCTCATAAAAATTATTTCTAGCTGTCCCCATCTTTCTCCTCCCATTTTCCTTTGCTGGAAGAAAGACAGAAAAACACAGAAAACAAACAACACAAAAAAAGACTCTACAACTTTGGTGATAGACCTCAGCCTTTCTCAACCTCTAGATAGGACATTCGCTCCATTCTCTCATCTCATTTCCAGTTGTTTCCAAAGCCCCAGCGTCAGTGAGGACTCCAACTGCAACAACCCCTATTCAGGGCAGTTAGGGCCTCATGTCCTCAGAGCCAAAGACTGACTGTCCGTCAGCGCCCTTGTTCTTCACCCCTTCTCCTGTCCCACCTTCATCCTTTGTCCTCCTTCCTTTCTCTTCCCCCTTTCCTCACCCTCCCCTGTGTCATGCAGGAGGGTCCCCCCCAGCTGACCAGACTCTGGTCATCAAGACGTTCCGCTTCCTGTCACAGAAACTCTTTATCTCCGTCTCGGTTCTCTCCAGCCTGGGCATTGTCCTAGCTGTTGTCTGTCTGTCCTTTAACATCTACAACTCCCATGTCCGGTAAGTTTCTCTTCTGACATTTTCCTTGTCCTGTCTGCCTTTCAAGATAATGATCAATCTTGTCCCTTGAGGGGAGTATGAGTAAAAGCTGTGTGACTCCTGAGGCCACGATTCATCAAGGTTTCCACTCGGACTTCCTGCTTCCCAGTGGCCACTGAGAAAGAAAGGGGAGAGCCAGATATAACTCCCATCTCTGCCCCAAAGCAGCTAACTGAACGTAAAAGAGCTTTGGGGCCAGGTAACATGGTGCAGGGCTCTAAATAGAGTGTGTGCCAGGGGATCCTGTGGGGGAAACCCATGCAGCCCTGTCTCTAGCCCTATGACCCATCGGCTTTGTCTCTCAAGGCTCTGCTGCCAGCTCCGAGCTTGTCTCCCTTTGTCCTGTGGCCCAGAGGTTGGGTCAGGCTGTCGTGTGGCATTTGGAGAGCTGAGTCTCCCTGGAGTAGAGGGGTAATCCTGCTCTTCCTCTCCCACCCTTCCCACCTCTGCCCTAGTTACATCCAGAACTCACAGCCCAACCTGAATAACCTGACTGCTGTGGGCTGCTCGCTGGCGTTAGCTGCCGTCTTCCCTCTGGGGCTGGATGGGTACCACATCGGGAGAAACCAGTTCCCCTTCGTCTGCCAGGTGAGGAGTGGGGGGCAGATCCCCTGCGGGACGTGGCTCTCTCACCTACTCAGGAGCACCTTCTGCGATGTATATAGTTTCCTGCCTTTCCTTCTTCTTGTCTTTCCCCGACTCTTGTCCCTGTTCCTTCTCCTAACTTCACCCCTCTGGTCTCTGTCTGACCCTGTCCCTTCTTTCTGCGCCTCCAGCCTTTTCACT
Organism: Equus asinus; assembly: GCF_041296235.1. NCBI lineage: Eukaryota > Metazoa > Chordata > Mammalia > Perissodactyla > Equidae > Equus > Equus asinus. The sequence continues at coordinate 35,896,307 of NC_091797.1, forward strand.
CCGTAGTTCACTTGCCAGTTCCGAGGTTGCCATGGCAGGCCTTGCAGACAAGAGGAGGGAGGCAGTGAAGGCAAAGGAAGGGGGTCTGTACAAAGAACTCTGAACAATGGTGGCTTGTGTGTGGTGTGGGGGCTGAGAACAAAAACTGTGGACTTCCCGTGGGAGCCTTAGTTGGGGTTTGGAAGGACGGAGCCAGAGATCTGAACTGACAGCAGGAAGAGTTAGGGGGAAGGGATCACTGTTACTCAGGGGGAGGGCCTACGGGACTTTTGGTACGTGGAAAGTTCTGGGGCTGTGGGGAAAGACTGGCTTCAACAGTGATATTTGTGTAGTTCTCTGTAATGCTGATGGGAAATACTCACCCTTCTTCCTGCTCCTCCTCACTCCTTCTCTTTCATCTGCACTGTGCCTGCTCTGATCATGCATCTGTGCACATGGCATTTGCACATACATGCACATACAATTCATCAGGAGATGTCTGTTCCCAGGGAGACCACAATGCAGTGGGAGAGGCAGACGGTTATCTGCAGTGCAATATGAGAGGTATCAGAGTAGGGATCTGTGCAAAGTGCTGTGGGAGCAAAGAAGAGAAAGCAGCTCATAGAGTAGCTGGGTGGACCTCACAAGAGGTGGCATTTGAATATTGAAGGATGCATGGAATTTTGTCAGCTGGAGAAATAAAGGGCGGTTACACTGGGGCAGAGGGAACATCATGTGGCTAGCGAAGACACAAAAGAAGGTAGATCAAGGGAGAGCGAGCAGTTCAGCATGGCTGGAGCTTGAAGTAGGTGAGCTCCTGGGAGATGAGCCTGGCAAGGTGGCTGGGATTGTGTTGTGAAGTGCTTTGTGCCACAGCTGGTGTTCAGGCTGCAACCTGTAGGCACTGGGGAGCAGTCAGAAGTGATTGGCCATTAAAACCAGGAGGTTTTAGCAAGATCACCTTGGAGGCAAAATAGAAAATGGATGGGAGGAATTTGTTAAAGGTAGGGAGACCATCCCCTGCTGTCTCTCCCCTCCCCCTCACTGTCCCCTACTGGCTGCATCCTGCCTGCCTTGTCATCTGTTCCCTCCTACAGCCCTGCCCCATCCTCACCACAGTCCCGCCTACTGCCCCAATGTATTCTGCCCTGCCCTCTTTCCTTTCCTAGGCCCGCCTCTGGCTCCTGGGTCTGGGCTTTAGTCTGGGCTATGGCTCCATGTTCACCAAGATCTGGTGGGTCCACACAGTCTTTACAAAGAAGGAGGAAAAGAAGGAGTGGAGGAAGGTGAGCTGCTTCCTGTTCCTCAGCCCCTAGCTCCTTGGCTCTTGGGGCCTAGAGGACTTTCCCCAACATGCCTGTGCTCCATGTTTACCCAGACCCTGGAGCCCTGGAAGCTGTATGCCACGGTGGGCCTGCTGGTGGGCATGGATGTCCTCACTCTTGCCATCTGGCAGATTGTAGACCCCTTGCACCGGACCATTGAGGTACCGCATGAGAGGAGGCACTGCGGTCAGGAGGCTGAGCAGGGCTCACTAGTGCTCAGGACCTCCAGGGCTGCATGTGGTCCTGAGGAGCAAAGCCACCCAGTAGGAGAGTGCTTTCTAGCCCTCTGCATATCAGTAGCTTTTCCTCTCCTTCCTAGAAGGAGCCCCATCAGAGGCCTCTGGGTTCATCTGAAGAAAGGATGTGGTGGGGATCCGGGAAATGTGTAGACTTTCGAGGCATCATGGAGGGAGGGGGAACAAGCATTTCCAAGGTGTTTAGGCAAACATCCCCAGGCCTGAGTGGAATTTGGCCTCACTATTGAGGATCTCATAGGAAAGAGGGGGCAGGGTTGGTGTCAGGAACTGAGCAGGGGTAGGGAGGGGAGGGGAGAATGGCAACCATCTTTCCTGTGGCCCTGTTTCCCCCTTAGACTTTTGCCAAGGAGGAACCGAAGGAAGATATTGACGTGTCGATTCTGCCCCAGCTGGAGCACTGCAGCTCCAGGAAGATGAATACGTGGCTTGGTGTGTGGGATGTGGGGGAAGGAGGGGAATGATGCAGCAAAGGCAGGGGGATGGAGCAAGGACAGCAGGTTTGGAGGGAGAAGGGTCTTTGGAAAAAGAGACAGAGAGCTAATGTCAACACAGTTTAAATGTTCTCCTCTTTGTCATTGCGCTACTCTTCTCTGAGAATGAAGGAGATTCTTTTTGCTGTGAGGAGCTTAGGGTCTAAAGCAGGGATGAGGCAATACTTGTGTTCAGCAGAAGGACCGGTGGGGATGGCCTCATCCTCATCTCTAGACCTGATGCCATCTGTGTCTGGTCAGCTCCCTAAAGTAAGACCAGGGCTGTGAGGGTTTAGGTCCCCTTTGGCCTTTTTAACAATCTGTCTATTGTTATAATCTATCTATTGATCTATGACCATAAATGGCAAACCTACCCTGAGCCTGGAAAGCTGTCTTCCTACCTGGAGGTAAGAGGGTGAGCTACTGTGTGTGACCCAGGCCTTTGCCTGACTGACAGCTGCTCATGACCCTCACCTTCCTGTGTGATGTGGCTTCTAGTCCAAGGAGGAAGAGCTGAAATCTGGCCGAGTTGGGTGGACATTGAGAGGAGTGGACAGGGAGGGGTGTGCTAGGTCAGAGGGGCTGGATTGGAGAGGAGGCCCCCTTCTTACTGTGGAGCTGTAAGAAGGAGCAGTGGTAGGTGTAGTGCATAGAGAGGATGGGGATGCATGGGAGCATGGAGGTCTTGTTGCCCAGGTGACCGTTTCCTGCCACCCTAGGCATTTTCTATGGTTATAAGGGGCTGCTGCTGCTACTGGGCATTTTTCTTGCTTATGAGACCAAGAGTGTATCCACTGAGAAGATCAATGACCACCGGGCTGTGGGCATGGCCATCTACAATGTGGCGGTGAGTTCCCTGGACACCTGGCATTGATGGGGCGGTCTGGGAAGAATCAGGCGCTAGATCTGGAATCAGTTGGGTGGAAGTCTTAAAAAGTTTTTAATGCCTCAGATATGTAAAGCACTTTACAGTTTATAAAGCACACTGCAGACACTATCTTATTAATCTTCATGCAACCACCCAATGAAGTGGATATTAATATCTCCACTATAAAGATGAGGAGGCAGAAAGAGAGAGGTTAAATTACTTGTGTGTGGTTTACAGGCTGGAGTCTGAATCAAGATTTCCTGCCAGATTTGCCCAGGGACTGGCTCTCGAGGACCCTGAATGTGTGTACAGAGATCATGGGAGTTCCTGCCTTGAGGGAGGGGTTGACCTAGAGCTGGAACTGGTTTGGGACAGTTTATTTGGGATCCTTCTCAGTCTAGAGTTGAGGATGATCTTTTTCAAATGGAAAGTTCACCAGGAACCTATCCTCATAGACTCTCTCCTGGGGGGAAGAAAACCCTGGGTGTTGTCTGAGCCTGCAGATCTAAGACCCTCCCCAAAATGCTCTGCCCCCAGGTCCTGTGCCTCATCACTGCGCCTGTCACCATGATCCTGTCCAGCCAACAGGATGCAGCCTTCGCCTTTGCCTCTCTTGCCATAGTTTTCTCCTCCTATATCACTCTGGTTGTGCTCTTCGTGCCCAAGGTGAGGTTCGGGGTCTTCTTTCGCCCTGCCTACCCCATGCCCTCCAGCCCTTCTTCCCAGACCTCTCCCCTGCCTTTCCCTGCCCCCTCCTCCCAACTCTTCCCTTGTTTGGGGCCCAGCTTCCTTCTTATTTTCATTCCTTTCTAATTCCAAGTTACCGTCAGCTAATCGCTGACGCAGTCCCTGCTTGGCATCCCATGCCCCAAATGTTCCCCGCAGATGCGCAGGCTGATCACCCGAGGGGAGTGGCAGTCGGAGGCACAGGACACCATGAAGACAGGGTCATCTACCAACAACAACGAGGAGGAGAAGTCCCGGCTGTTGGAGAAGGAGAACCGCGAACTGGAGAAGATCATTGCTGAGGTGTGTGGTGGTGGCAGGGCTGGTGGCGGGGTCCAGGAGGCCCAAGTCTCAGGTCGAGTTTTCTGAACCAGATCCTGAGATAGGGGTTGGGGTGTGTGTGTGGTCTTTTGAGGGAAGGTCTCAGGAGAAAAGCTGCAGGGAGTGAGTGGAGGAGGGTAGGGAAGGGGAAAGGTTGATCAAGGATTCCATCTGATGGTTGGACTCATCAGGTGGAGGGAGCTGTGGGGCATGAACTGCACTGTGGACTTGACCCCCCCGCCCCCACAATAGGAGGAGATGGAGGCGGCCATGGGCTGTCGGGGCCAGGTTGTAGGGGCAGCTGGATTTTGAACATACCCCCAGTGAAGGGAATCTAGGCAGGTACCCACGGTGCCCTTTGAGCCCCAGGCTGTAGTTAGGGGCTGGTGGGGAGCCAGAGTAGGGGATATGAAAACTGGGTTGATACATCTGTGTGTGAGATATTGGAAGCTATGTGCACTGACTTCTCCCCCTCCCCCATTCTTTGTTTCCCTGATCTCTCTTTTTCCACTGGTGCCCCACTATGCCCTTTTGGCTCCCCTTGTTCTTTCCCTGAGTCCTCATTTTAATCCCCCCGCATTTTTCTCTGCCGTTCCTCCCTTTCCCTCCTCCCCACCCACTCTCCCATTATTTTTCTTCCTCCAGAAAGAGGAACGTGTCTCTGAACTGCGCCATCAGCTCCAGTCTCGGCAGCAGCTCCGCTCGCGGCGCCACCCTCCGACACCCCCAGACCCCTCTGGGGGCCTACCCAGGGGGCCTGCTGAGCCCCCTGACCGGCTTAGCTGTGATGGGAGTCGAGTCCATTTGCTTTACAAGTGAGGGAGTTTGAGGGAGGACAGGCCAGGAGGGGGAGGGAAAGGGAGCAGGGGAAGGGGGCGCTTGGGAGGAGGCAGGGGATCTCTACCCCTAGATGGGAAGAACATGCCACCCCATCCCATCTCTTGTAAATATGGGCCCCTCTGTGAGGCTGGGGTTATCTGGGTCTCCAATACTCTGGGAACCAGACCCTTTTCTCTCTTATTTATTCATACAATTGTATATTACTACTTCATAATTTAGTTTGTACCTCGCTTGAAGCTTCTCACTCACTGGCTCATTGGCAGCCTCACCACATACACCTTTCTCTTCTCTACAACACCCTCTGTCTCGTTGCCACAGCAACCCTGCAGCTATCTCCCTTGCTTTTGTGCTCTGCTCCCATCCAGCAGAGGTCTCCCCAAAGTGCCCTTTCTGCCTCAACAGGGGCCTCTCCATTTCTCTCGCCATCATAATCTCCTTCCATCCACAACATCCACAAGTTTTGTCCCTCCGGAATTTCGCTTCTTAAGGGCACTCATTCTTCTTGCCAAGGCTCACATGCTCTTCGCCTCTGCCCTGTGTGTGCTCATGCTTCCCAACATATGTGTATCCTCCCCTCCCCTGTTTGTTCCAATTGGACATGCTCATGTGCACACATGCTTCTCACATGTGGTTTCTTCCCCCCTCTTGTGGTCACATGTGCTCCTCTGTATTCCCTTTACTCGTAGTTACCACATGCCCCTCTCGTGGTCATGGGTGTGCCCTTGTGAGTGTGTGGGTAGGCGTATGCCATTTGTCTGGCATGCTGAGTTGTGTCTTGCGTACTTTCACACATCCACATTCATCTACACATTTTCCCTGTGTGTACTCACGGTACCTTGTGTACCCTTACCCTTTGCACCTTAAAATCATTGTATTCTTCCAACAGAGCCATATGTGCCCACCCTGCACATCGTTATGCACTTTTCCCCAATTCATGTGCATGGGGCCATGCACACCCTCTCCTCATCACACTTGGCTTCTGCTAGAACTTTCCGCCCTCTCCTTTGTGCTCATGTACCACCCTCAGTCCACATTCACAATCATCTTCTCCCAAGATTGCTCCCTTTGGCTTTGTGTTTATCTGGGAGGATGATTAAGGGAGAAGAAATAGGGGCAGGTTTGGGGAGCTGCTTCTAGTGGATAGTTGGTAAGAATCCTGACCAAAGGAAGGCACCCTTCACTGTTGAGATGGACAGATGGACTTATGGGTGGGAGGTGGTGTCCCATTCACACTGCGGTGTCTCTTAGGGAAGGATCTTCCCGAATCTCAATAAAGCAGTGAACAGTGTGACTCAGCACCTTGTCCCTTATTGTGAACAGAGTGGGCTTCAGTCCAAGGAGGGAGGTTCAGAGGGCTCCCTGTTAATGAAAAGGCATTGACGTGGAAGGGTGGAAAGAGGTGTTTTATTGATCCACTGAGGGCTTAGCAGAGCAAAGCAGGACACGATTAGGGTTGAGATTAGTGAGTGATGACATTATCCATTAAAAATATGGGTTCTGGAGTCAGACTACCAGAGCGTCAGTTTCCACCACATGCAAAAATGTTCCTTAATCTCTATTCTCCATGCCCTCATTTGTGAAGATCATCATCATCATCATCTAGTCCTCCATAGAGTGAATACAGAGACTAGTGCTTAGGATGGTTCTTGGCCAATGGAGTCTGTTGGGTAAATGCTAGCCACCGTCACTGCTGTTTAATGGGTTCTCTGACAGTGATGGGCACATACTGGGAGTCTGGAGCATGTGGCTGAACAGCTGATGTGAGCAGGGTCCTTCCTAGGAACTAAGAACAGCAAAAAGATGACTGCACGAAGATAGTGGATGAGATGGCCCCTGAGTGCTTACACCTTTAAAAGTCTTTGTCTAAGAACCCTGAGCATCTTGGAAGGAAATTGCTATCCAAATGAAAGAAAGTATTGAATGGCCAAGAGGAAACAAAAAAACTTGCCCAGTGCTTTTGTGTCCTCTTGGAGAAGTGCTCTTTTGAAGCTCGACTTTTCTCTTTCCCTTTGGCACTGATTTTTTAAGCAATTCTCACATTTTTGCCAAAGAACAGCAAGGGTTGGCTGGGCCCTGTTATTTCACCATCCTGTGTAAGAACCAGTTTATGAAATTCCACGAGAACTTGGGTGGGTTAAACCTGAGACCAGTACTTGGAAACCAGTCCACTGTGATTATCCACCTTGGACCAATTGGACTTAATTTGAGTCTCCCCTCTTCCCACTGTGGACTATTCTCAAGGAAGGGGGAAGAAGCCTATGGAATAGGTAAGCCCGGAGTGTGGAAAATGAGCAGTTGGCTTTAGAAGCAGCAGCAGGATCCATGTACCAGCCCCAGGTAGAACGTAAAAGACGAGAATTACCACCTCACACTTTCTTTGCACTTAGGTGGGTGGTCAATTACAAACAAAGGGGTCAGAAGTTCTGCTGTGGCCAAGGGTGAGCAGGCCATCCTTTGCTAGCAGGACTGCAGGAAACAAGCCAATGATAGGGCTAGCAGAGGCTGCTGGTGGAAAGGGGGATGTGTTGCCAGGTGATGAGACCACCACTCAGCAGTTCTGGGAGGAGTAGCTCCCTTGGCATCTCCAGCCCTGCCCTGGTCAGGATGGGCTTCACAGATCTCTCTGACTTTGGAGTACCCTGGGCTAGACTGCCTGCCAGACCTCGGTGGCCCCTGCTCTGCCCTGACGGCCTCTTGCGTCCCTGCCTTAGTCACTTACTAACACAGAACATTTTGTGAGCAGTTTGCTGCTATGTTAGTTTTGTTATCTTTTCAATCATTCAACATGTTCTGATTGGGAAAGTTGCGGCAGGTGTTTCTCTAGGCACTCGGGGTAGAGCCGTGAGCAAGATGAGCTTTAATGGGATGTACATTCTCAAAAGTGGGAAGATGAAGTTAGTAAGTAAGCAGGGGAAATAAATAAGACAGATTGAGAGAGCAACCAGGAGTGATAGACATCTCAGTTATTAGCTCTGATGCTCAGGACAGCCAGCCCTGTGGGGAAGGTGTTTTGTGCTCATATCTGCTGTCTGGCAAGGAGACTACAACTCTGCGAGAGGAAGATTTGTCCAGGGTCACAGAGCTAGCAAGGAGTAGAGCAAGCATTCAAGCTGCCTGTATTATTATTACTATTGTTGCATAACTTGTTACCCTAAAACAGTGGCTTAAAAGAATAATCATTTATTATCTCATGGTTTTTGTGGGTCAGGAACTCAGAGGACTGGGGAGATTTGAAGGCTGGGGCCTGGAGTTATCTAAAGGGTCTAAAGTGGGTGTGGGCTGAGAGCTGGAACCCCTACACATGGCCTTTCCATGTGGCGTGGGATTCCTCATGATGTGGTGACTATGTTCCAAAGGTGAGTCGAGAGAGAGACAGACAGACAGAACGAGAAATCCAGCTAGGTTGAAGCTGTATCATTTTTCTGGTGTAGCCTTTGAAGTCACATAGCATCACCTCTGCTGTATCCCAATCGTCCAGGCAGACAACGCCTTGCCCAGATTCAAGGGGAGCAAACATAGTCCCCAACTCTTGGTGGGATGAGTATCAGACACACTGTAAAAAGCATGTGGGATGGGATCAATATGCTGTTGCAGACTTCTTTGGAAAGAACAATATGTCACATCTGGTCTACAGACTTCAAAGCCAGTGTTCACTCCACTTCACACACCGTCTGCTCTCCCAAGCTGATCACCCAGTCCTGTCTATTTGCTAGCTTTCTGCCTCTGACCAGCCTTTGGTTCTTGCTGGACGCTTCAGGGCCAGCAGTAGTCCCATACCTAGTCCTTTCTGCCAATTGTGGCTCCTCCCACGGTCCACCGTAATTTTAGTCACTCTGGACAGGCACCTTTTTGTTTATTCACTCAGGCTTTTGAAGCAGAGAGTTCTGTTCCTTTGCACTTCATGGTCCATGGACTTGAGGGAAATCAGAGTATGGACTTACTGATGGCTTATCCCCCAAAAGTGGTGATATTCAAAATACTTTATCAATATGGTATCCACTTATATGGTGCTCTGGAGCACAGAAGGAAATGCTAGAGACTTTCTCACGAAGATAACCAGCACAAGTGGCCATAGCGGCGGAATGCATTGAGGTCTGCATAGGCCAGACACTGTGCTGGGGACCAATAGTGTAGAGAGGAGACATATGTGGAAGTAATACAGCATGCAGAGTGCCCCCTCCAGGTGTGTGTAGAGGGGTGGAGGGCAGGAAAAATAATCTTTTTCCTCTATTCATCTTAGGTTCTTCATCTGGGGCCCTGTAAATTAGACTGGCAAAAAACCAGATGAACAGGAGAAAAACAAACAAGTTTATTAATATGTGCATCGCTTATATACATGTGGGCACCTAGTGATGAGTAACCCAGGGGTGGTTAGAACTGGGGCTTGTATTCCATCATTGGCTAAGCAAAGGAAAAGGGGTTTGGGCTTCTGGGTGGGGGAGGAAGGTTATGGGAAGCTACTCAGGAAAAGTGTAAACAAGGGTTGTTTAGTGAGGTTTGTTATGCAGATTTAAGTCTCGCCTTCTTCATAAAAATTGCTGAGTCCTCTTCCTGCTACAGGAGAGGGAGGCACCTTTATAAATGTAAATTTCCTTTACAAATGGAAAACTTGTGTCCTGTTTTTAGAGCTTTTTCTGCACCTGCTGGTTCTCAATAGCCTTTAGCTCAAAATAATTCATATTCTGAAGAGGCCTATTTTGGGGTGGCATATTCTGGTACCCTTCAAGGCTGAGTGATTAATTCCGCCTAAGGGAAACCAGGAAGGCTGGCTTCACTGAGGGCTGGAGGGATGTAACAGAAGCTGGGCCCTACGCATCAGTACTTATCCTTGATTCAGTGAGAGCTTCAGATGGTGACCATACTTGAATAGGCAACTAAAACCCTGAGGTTTTTGAATAATGTCCATTAAATGCTTCCAACTCAGGACCGTATTGTATTAGGTGGTTAGGTAAGTGGCCGCCATCTTGGGACCTAAATCTTGTCATCTTACAGTGTCTTTAAGAGATCCCTTTTTCCAGTTCTATCCAATTCAGTAGTTTCTATAAATTTCTAAAATAATCCATACCTTTCTCCTTAATCATTTATCTCCCTGGTGTAACTCCTTCCCTCATATCTTCCCAGCTTAATGCGCAACTTGCTTAACTCTTTCCATATTGTAAATCAGCAAATATTTCGTATTAATTTTGTTCCCTCTGCTGTGGTTCAAACCTCTAGGAAGAATTCTCTGCTCCCCACACCACCTAAGCACTCATACACTTCATCCTTTTATTTTGTATTCCTTTGGCCTCTAATTTGCCTCCAACTCAGTTGTGTCTCGGTTACTTATGCTGGAAATATGTCTCTGACCACCTCTATCTTCTTTGGACACTTTGAGGGTTGTGACTGAGTAAACTTATGTTGGATTTTCTTCTGGAGTATCTGATAGACAGCTGTCCATGTAGAATTAATTCAGAATAAGATGTTGGTTCTAAAGCCTATGTTAAACCATTTATTGAACAAATGAGGTTTCATTAAAACAGATTCTTTTAGATTGCTTCATTTAATTCTCTGTTGTATTTTCTCTAGAGTTTGTCTAAAGAGGATTTTACTGTTCATGAATATCAGTGCCTCTGAGCATAGAGAGTTGATAAACAGGCAAAAAAGAATAGAGGTTTCCAAGTGCCAGTGAGAGAAAGAGGATGGAGGTGGTCATGAGAAAAAAAATTACGTAAGTGATTTGAAAAGTGGAATTAACGTTAACATTTCTTGTAGGGCTGAGATTAGGATTATTAAATATAAATGAGGGATCTACATTAAGATTAGGACACAGTTTAATAATGAGGCTGAGGAGACAATAAGATTAGTACACAAATGGCTAAAATGAAGATTAGGATTAAAATAGGTTAATGCTGCTGTTCTGTGCTGATGCCAGGGTAAATGTTGAGTCAAAGCCATTTTGTGTTGGAACTAGAAAAAAGGTAGGATTTCCCTTTTTCTTATTTTATCAGCATGTACCCAAAGAGAATTTGGTACTGTTGCTATGACCGTGGAAAAGCTTGGAAACAGCATCTGTGAGATAAGGTACCTGCAGAGCCCTTTACACGTTATTTGGAGAGATTCATTCATTCCTTCATTCACCCATTCATTGATTTATAGAATTAAACGAGTGCCAATTTTCTGCAATATTCTGGTCCTTGCCTTCCTGCAGTCTGAATTCGAGTGGGGGACCTAAGCCAGGAACACACACCATGAGCTGTAAAAAAACTTCTTCCCAAGCATGCTATTGTTTCTTGTTCCCATGAGGTGCTAGGAGGCACTTGATAAAACTCTTATTCCAGGGAAGCAAACCTCCAGCTGGGGGATTGAGTTAGATGTATTTTTAGGTTGGGATGATTTCCTCAAAGTTTACCGAGAGATTGAAGCTTCTCACCTGGGCTGGGGAGGCACCGTTTGTACCAAAAGAGCACGGAGACTTGAGTCAGCCCTCCTGGGTCCAAATCTCTGCATTTTAAATCTGCTACTTAAACACAGTGTCTTAGTTTCTGCATCTGAAAAAGGATAATAATATCTGCTTCCTAGTGTTGTTATAGGGATTACATGAGTCAATATGTGTCAATCGCTTTAAATGGTACCTGGAATATCATAATCAATATGTAAATACTTAATAATAACAATTCCATAATTATGATCTTTCTGAGCAGAGTACAGAACTGATGACCTTTAGAGAGGTCTTAGGTCAGGAGTCTGGGATGGCCACATGCAATTCCACATTTTGCCAGTAGATGACAACAAAGTCTGCATTGTCAGAATTGTCCTGCCAGCCTAAACATTAAGATGTTTCCGCTCTGAGCTGTTTGCCTGTGATTTGCGGGCGCTGTAAAACAAGAAATACTAGGACTGGAAAGTTAAGCTTTCTCCCTAAGGCTCTGTTCTGGCTTCCAGCCTGAGGACACTCGGATGTTTGATTACAGTATAAAAGCAACAGTATGTATTTGAGAGGTTGACTGAAAGCAGGGGGGCCTGGATTTTAGTTCTAATACTGTGGGTTCTTGGGTGAGTTTCTGAACCTACCTGGGTTTCAGCTTCCCCTCTCCCTTGCTGTCATTTGGGGGGTAAAATAGAATAAGCATGCAAAACAGACACATAAGGAAATGGAAAAAACTTGAGGGAGAAGCAAAGAAGATATGGTAGGAATTAGAAATGGAGGTGAAGAAATAATGATGTATGACCAGGAAGATGAATTAAAAATGGAAATGATAAAATTAGGGACCTCATGGAGGTGAAGACTGTTAATAATGAAATAGAGAAAAGAGAAAATATTAAATTTGATTCATATAAGGTTTCATATGGAGATACGTGCCTCCTCTTACCACATTTTCAGCTTCTGTCTCTTACACGTGCGTACACACACTCACACATATGCACACACACGTGGCTATCACCAATTACTGTGGCTTGACGGATGTGGAAGGGCAAGAGTGTGGGGAACACAAACTTCCTGACAAAAGCACGAAGAATCTCCTGTCGGTGTGAAAGCACATCAAGCAGCTCTCCCTCGGCTCTCCCTGGAGACCCCGTCCTTCCCCAGCAACCTCCTGAACGCCCTCTTGACTTCCTTGTTCCTCAGGGTGTATATGAGAGGGTTAAGTGAAGGAGTGCCCACTGCATAGAAGAGACCAAAGAATTTGCCCCTCTTCTGAGCATACGGATCTTTGGGCTGGAGGTAGACAACAATGGCTGAGCTGTAGAAAAGAGTGACCACAATGAGATGGGAGGAGCAGGTCCCCAAAGCCTTTCTCCATGCTATGGCAGAGTTAATCCTCAGCACTGCCTGAGCAATAGCACTGTAAGAAGCAAGGATGAGGCTGAGGGGCACAACCAAGATGAATACACTGGCAACAGCCATCTGGATCTCATTGTAGGTGGTGTCCCCACAGGAGAGTCTAATTAAAGCTGGGACCTCACACACAAAATCATCCACCTGCTGGTGGGGGCAGAAGGGCAGGCTGAGGGTGGGTGGTGTCTGGATCACTGACTCCACCAACCCAATGACCCAGGCCACAGCTGCCAGCTGCCAGCATAGGCGGGGGTGGATGACGGTCGCATAGTGGAGGGGCTGGCAGACAGCCACGTAGCGGTCAAAGGCCATCACTGTCAGGAGGATGCACTCAGTGGTCCCCAGGAACAGAAAGGTGAAGAGCTGGACAGAGCAGCCAAGGAAGCTGATGGTCTTCTTTGGGCCCCAGAGATTGACCAGCATCTGGGGGACACAACTTGTGGTGAAGCAGAGGTCCAAGAAGGAGAGGTTAGAGAGGAAAAAGTACATAGGAGAGTGGAGCCTGGGGTCCGGCACAGACAGCAGGATGATGAGTGTGTTGCCCACCAGAGACAGGAGGTAGGAAGTTAAGACAATGATGAAGAGGGTTCTTTCAAGTCCTGGGTATTCAGCGAAGCCCAGAAGGAGGAAGCCCACTGGGGAGCTTTGGTTGACCATGGCCTGCTCCTGTCCAGACCCAGAAGGATAAGTGATGTCAGAGCAGTGTGTTCCAACCTGTCTTATCAAATCACCCTGGGTACTTGTCAGGTTATAGCAGGTGGACATTTCTCTTCCCTTCCTCTCTCTCCAGGCACATCACCATCCAGCAGCTCCTTCTCCCGCCCAGTTCCTCCCGGTCAGACGTTGACTAGTGGGAGTAAGGAAATCGTGGATGTGCTGGAAAACAGATGGAGCCTCACACTGGCACCTCAGACTTACTGGTTTAGAGTAAAGGAGGTGATGTAAAACATAGATTAATTAACTTTAACTAATTCAGCACACCTTTATTGAGTGCCACTATGTTTTGAGCACTGTTCTATGTGTTGCATTGTCCCTGTGTGTTTGTGGAAGAACTAGCAAAGCAATATATATATTTTTTTTTTTTTGTTTGTTTGTTTTTGGAGGAAGATTAGCCCTCAGCTAACTACTGCCAGTCCTCCTCTTTTTGCTGAGGAAGCCTGGCTCTGAGCTAACATCCATGCCCATCTTCCTCTAGTTTATACGTGGGACGCCTACCACAGTATGGCTGCCAAGCAGTGCCATGTCCGCACCCGGGATCCGAACCAGCGAACCCCGGGCCGCAGAGAAGCGGAACGTGCTAACTTAACCGCTGCACCACTGGGCCGGCCCAGGAAAGCAATATATTTTGAATGGATTTTCTGACTATGAATTATCTCTATAGCATTGATCATTTTTCTATTGGTCATACGAATTTTGTAGAGCTATTTTTATTCCATTTATTTATGCTTCTTTATTTGCAAGGGAGCTTATCAGAGACACTTGTTATATCTCTGAGAGAGATTTTCCCTTGATGTCTAGCGACACTGTTCCCACACAGATCAGTTTGGTTGCCTAAGTCTCTGAACCAGGTGTCCTGGTTGGGGGAATTGGTCCACATGCTCATTTCCTGCCATGAGAAGTTTACAGGCAAGAGGTAAGTGTGGCCCCATGCACATTAAAATCACCGAGAAACTCACAGGAACATTATCAAAGACTCTGAGATTTAAAGGTCAGTAATTTCAACATACTGAGGGAATGAGAGAAAAGGGTCTGTCAGATGAAGGACCAATTTAGGTGGATATATCAGGGAAAGCTTCCTAGAGGAGGTGACTGGATTTTTTTCTATAAAGGAGAGAGGTATTGGGGCATAGAAGGCCAACTCAGAGATAGGGTGAGAGGCTGCAGCCTCTCTGGCAGTTGGGAGATAAGGACTTGGGTTCTGTGGTCCCAGGAGATCTTAGGAAGGCCATTGGGGGGGTGGTGATAGGCGAGAGGGTGGGACAGCTGACCACAGTGCCCTGGGAGCTTATAGGGCGGCATGAGCATCTCCCATCGCAGGGTTCCCATTTTGTGTTTAAGCTCTCCCACGTCTCCTTTGTGCCAGAGATTTCGGCTTTTGTGTCTTGGTTTGTTCTTTATTTTTCTCCCATTGTTTTTTTTTTCTCCCTTATGGGATATATTTAAAGAAATTTTTCATATTTTTATATATTCAAAAAAAGTGTGAGTAAAGCAAATCTCTATAGTTTAATGAATAATAAAGTCACCCCCTGGTATGCCCACCAACCAGGTTAAGGAACTGAGCAAACGTTTCAAGTAGCTTAGAATCTTTGGGCGCCCCTCCCTGACTGCTCAATTTCCCACCCCTCTCACCGTTCTGAATTTTTAATTAATTATTCCTTTCTCTTCTTTTTTTGTGATATATTTCACATACCATAACATTCACTCTTTTTTTAATTCACTTTTTTAAAGTGTATAATTTAGTAGTTTTTACTATATTCACAAGTTGTGCAACCAGTGCTATCAACTTTCAGGACATTTCATCACCCCAAAAAGAAACCTCGTGCTCATTAGCAGTTACCACTTCTTTTTTTTCTTTAATATAAAATTCTTTGTAACTCTAAACAACAGCCAGCTGTTTTTTATTCTTCCGCCAACTGTCATCCTAATCAATTTTTTGCATTTCTAACTTTCTCGTTCTCTTGACATTTCGCTCTTTCTCTTTCTCTGCCTTATTTTTGAATCTCTTTAGATTCCGTCTTCCTTAATGACTCTCCCCCTTTTCTCTCTTTTACTCTCTGTCTTTTCCACTCTTTCTTTCATTTACCATTTTTCTCCTAGTCCTTTGCCCTCTGACACATTCATTCATTGGTTTATGCATTTATTAATTTTTTGAGGCTCAAAAGTGCCAGCATTGTGCTAGGAGAGGGGGCAGGGGTTGGGCGAGTGTTTATGATACTTAAAGTCGTTTATGATAATCCAGTGATCTTTACCTCCTATTGCTCTCAGTAGCTACCATTTGTTGGGTGCTTCTTATGTGCCAAACGTCGTGCCCATCATCTCCCTGATCAACTGGTTCTCATCGCAACCCTGCAAAAAAAAATATTGTTACATCAATTTTACCAAGAAAGGAACAGTCTCAGAGAGGTTAAGTAACTTGGCTAAGGTCACCTAGCCAGTAGGTGCCAGGGTCAGGATTCTAGACCCTGTTTAACTCCAAATCTGGTGTTCCACTATTGAGGACATGTGGAAACTGATGTCTCATTGGAGAAGAATGAGTTTCTACTTACCCTCAATCAAATAAAAATCTCTTCTGCTCCCAGCGATGATGAAACCCAACTAGTGCCTAGCCTCCATTTGGACATCAAGAGGAAAACAACAAAATCAAGAAGAATGGGCAGTTATGTTTCTAGTCATAATAAGGATTGCTAATACTTCCTACCAGGTACTTTTCTAGGCACACATACATGTGACGTGCTGGAGCTGGCTCATATTAGCTCTTAACTGTCTAATTTTCAGGAATTTTCTGAGACAAGTATTAAACCATTGGTAGCTTGAATCAGCCATGGCAGGACTATTTACACTGTAGAAATTGGCAAACCCTTCGGATTAGAGCTCTGCCTCCCTCCAACCAAGCTGGTTGTTAAGCATTTATCAGCACATCTCTGATTATCCCTCACAACAATTCCATGTGTTATCTTCCTTTTAATGTTAAGAAATTGAAGCAAAGAAAGTTTAAATAACTTTCTCAAGACAGTATAGTTAGTAAGCAGCCGAGCTGATACTTGAACCTAAGTGGACTGGCTGCAGAGGCTGCACACCAACCATGGCCCACGAAATCTCTGCAGGTAAGATGAGGCCAAAGGAAGTCAGAGTCACCTTTTTGGAATGGCGCTCATTGCGAACAACCTTTCCCCTTAGTCTGGAGAGAACTTAGCCTGTTTTAGTGGCACTGGAGGTGGAAAGGTTGACATGATGTGGTGGTAGAAGGAGGGATCCCAGGGCTCCCATCCCATGGAGAGGAAGAGCTCATTAATTCTGTTAAGGCCCTGGGGTCATACAGCCCATAGACAATTAATTAGGCATGAATCATTGTGGCAGGGGTTGGGGGGGCGGCAAGGGGCCAGGGGAGCATCTAGAGGAAACATGCTAGCAACAGTCATCACTGTGGTGGGTAAAAAGGTCACCCACTGCTTCTTTCTGTCAATAGGAAGAATAAGGTGGTCTCTCCTCCCCCCACTGCCAGAGAGTCCCCCCAGGCTTCCAGATATTCCTTTCAAGCCTCTGATTCATCCATTCAGGACCCCACTTATAATTTTCATTATTATTTTTAAAAAAGTCATGGGGCTGGCCTGCTGGCATAGTGGTTAATTTTGCGTGCTCTGCTTCAGCGGCCCAGGTTTGCAGGTTCAGGTCTCAGGTGTGGACCTAGCACTGCTCATCAAGTGCTGTGGTGGAGTCCCACATAAAATAGAGGAAGATTGGCACAGGTGTTAGCCCAGCGACAATCTTCCTCAAGCAAAAAGAGGAAGATTGGCGATAGATGTTAGCTCAGGGCCAATCTTCCTGGTGACCCGCCCCCAAAGGTCATAATTCTATAAAACTTGTTTTTTATTCTTTCTTATGGCCATCTTTTTTTAGGCAGTTCAAAATTTTACATAATGACTGAAATAGGATAGTCATGGATTTGTTTGGTCTTGATCAGGGGAAAAAGTAGTTAGAAGCATAGACTTTTGACATATGTTTATCCCAGAAATATTGACACTATTATAATATGAAATGTCCAAAAAGTTATTTAATATAACAGTTATCCTCAATAACTAGTCCATTTCATTTTCAAATAGTATTTAAATTTGTTTATAATACTTGAAATCTTGTAAAACAAAGAACGTCTTTTATCTGTAGATTCTGTATAATTTAAAGTGATTGTAACTTATGGTGTTTCAATTGCATTTTTACAGTTGGGGAACCTAATAGTAAATATAAATATAACTCACTACGTGTGATCACCAGATTAAAACTTAATATGTACCAATGAGGTCTGCATTATTTTGTAGTTATTGACGAGTGGTGCTTAATACTGGCTGCCAGCAGAGGGCGCTTTCAGGTTTACATGTTGGAATTCCGAGACATTGGGGGCCCCAGAGTCTGGATTTTGTCTTCAAACTGTTTTCTTAAGAGTGAAGACATTTCTAACACTTACTTTTATTTATTCATTTCATTTTTAAAAACTAGCAGATAATCGACATATAATGTTATAGTAGTTTCAAGTGTACAACGTAATGATTTGATGTATGTGTGAGAGGATCACCACAATGAGTCTAGTTAGCATCCATCACCACACATGGTTACAAATTTTTTCTTGTGGTGAGAACTTTTGAGGTCTACTGTCTGAGCAACTTTCAAGTATGCAATAGAGTGTTGTTAATTATAGTCACCATGCTGTGCATTACAGCCCTAGGACTTATTTATTCTCTAGTGGAAAGTTTATTCTTTCGACCTCTTTCATCCGTTTTGCCCACCTCCCACCCCCCCCCCCCAGGGTCTCACTTTTAAAAATTCTCAACTTCCTCCTTTTCCGTTTAATTTTTCTCTCTGAGTTGGCCTACACTGTAGTAACACAGAATTATAAAACCCTAGGAAGAGCATTTAGGGCATTTAGTCTAACCCTCATATGATGTAGCTGAACCATTGCCATGCCCCTCCCTCATCAGAGTGAGGGCACAAGGGGTCAGCTAATAAATGGCATCCTAGCCCAGGGCCAGATCGCAGTGAATCCACTGAGTCCATGGACCCATCCGCTAGTCATTTCTGCAGTCCTCAAATGTATAATTGGAATGCAAATACTTGGTAGTTGGCAGAATCCCCTCTTTGGTTTTTTGGTCTGTGGACTAAGAGATGGTAGGCGGAGGCCCAGCAGAATCCTTAAATCTGCACCCCTGTTCCCAAGAAAGACAGGAAGTCAAGAACAATATCACAAAGGAAATGGCGGAGATTGATGCCACTTTAAAGGATGCAGAGGTGGTCGTCCCTATAATATCCCCCACTTAATTCACCAGTCTGGTCACTACAAAAACCAGATGGATCTTGGAAGACGACAGTGGACTACCACAAACTCAACCATGTGGTAGACAAATTGCAGCTGTTGTGCCTGATTAACATGGCTTCAGGTCCATGTTATGTGGCTATTGGCTTCAGGTAAGTGTGTTCTTTGCCAATACTATTAAGAAGGAGGACAAGAAGGAGTTTGCATTTCCATGGAAGGGTTACAAGTATACATATACAGCTTTGCCCCAGGACTGTGTTTTAATTCATGTCATAATACGGTCCAAAAGGACATGGACAAAAAAGCCTTGATTTGTAGCACTTGCCGATTTCCATAGTGTACATATTCCCACCACAGCCAATTTTAAGCTGCCAATGTGACATCGTTGAAATGCAGCCTTGGTAAGAGATGCACAATAACATACTATTATGCAATACATTTTGTGGTATTTTTCTCATACCGACACAATAGATGTAAACAAGAGCAGAGATAATACTAAAATATGGTAAAATAACTAGGAAAGATCAGTTTCAACTATTTATTACCTTTGCTTTTGATATAATGGTATAATGTATTTTATTATATTATGTTTATATAACTTACTTTTTAATAATGGCTGTGTCGCAACTGGTTTGTAAAATTCCTAAAGATTTAACAATCAGCTCTCATGAAATAGTATGAGCTAGCTCCAGCACATCACTGGACATGGACCTTCTGGACATTCCACAAACATCACATTGTCCCACTATATTAATGATATCTTATTAATCAAACAGGATGTACTGCCTATTTATCAAACAGGTCACATTGGTAAGACAAATGCACTCCAGAGGGTGGGAGATAAACTCTGAAGATTCAGGGCCCTCCACATCATTGAATTTTTTAGAGGTCCAGTATTCTGTGTCATGCCAGGACATCTCTCTAAAGTAAAGGACAAATTATTGCATTTCACATTTAATACCACTACTGGTAACACCACTAATGCTTGGCAGTTCCCTTTCAGTTCTAGAGGCAGCATATTCCACACTCATGGGAATACTGCACGGAACCATTTTTTTAGTGACTAACTGGAGCCCGGAGAGGAAAAGGGCTCTGCATCAGTTCCAGGCTGTTGTACCAGCAACTTTGCTGCTTTGGCCATCTGACCCAACAGACCCTCGGGCAACGGAGGTATGGGTGGTGGGAAAAGATGCAGTGTAAAGCAAAAAAGGAGAATGACAGCTTAGAGCCCCCTGGGGTTTTTGATCAGGGCCTTGCCATCTGCTGCAGAGAAGTATGCCCTCTTAGGACACAGCCCCTTGCCTGCTACTGGGCCTTATTAGAGAAAGAGCTCCTGACATGGGACGTCAAATGAGCATGAGGGGAGAACTTCCCATCATGACTGGTTTTGTCAACCAATAAAGTGATAAGGTCAGGTTACACCATGAATCAATTGTGAGATAGAAGTAGTACATCCTGGATGGAGCACGAGCGGAACTAGAGTGCAGAAGCAAGGTGCATGAATAGGTGGCTCGTATCATCCATATCATCCACATTGTGGCTCAGTGCCTCTCCCCTTGCTCATACCAGTGGCTGTGTTGGGTATTGCTGTGTAACCAAATACCTCAAACTTGGTGGCTTAAACCAATCATCATTTAATTGTCTCTCACAATGTTGTGAGCCAGGAATTCGAGAAGAGCTTGGCTCGGTAATTCTTATGTTCCAGGGAGCACCGGCTGGGATCACCTGGAGCCTTCAGCTGGTAAATGGACTGCTCCAAAAAGTCAAAGACAGCTTTACTCCCATGCTCTGTTCTTTGCTTTTTTCAACTATAAGTCTAGGTCCTTCTGGACCTTTTTCCTTCTACATTCTATCTTAGGGCCTCTCCACACAGTCTATCCAACATGGTAGTCAAACTTCTTACATTGGTGACTCAGGGCTATAAGGGATGTGGAACAGCCAGTTCTCCTACAATCTAGGCCCAGAGATGGCATGGTGCCACTTCTGACACACTGTTTTGGTCAACACAGTCATAGACAAACCCAGATTCAAGGGGAAGGGAAATAGAGCCCCTTCCGGTGGGAGAATTATTGAAGAGTTTATAGTCATCTTTAATCTGGGAGGGATTTGAGAAGAGGGATACCTTATGATAAGCTGATGGAGGAAAGAAAAGACTGACCTTGGTCCATGATGGATCAACTCAATATGTGAGTGAGAGATGAAAATGGACTGCTGCTCCACTATCGTTCCTCCCAAGGGTGGCCCTAGAGAACAGTACTGATAGTAAATCCTCCCAGTGGGCAGAGCTTTGGGTGTTGTACCTGGTCATCCATTTTGTGTGAAAAGAAAAGTGGCCCAATGGAAGAATACATATAAACACACAGGCAGTGGCAGCTTACTTGGCTGGTTGGTTAAGGGCCTGGAAGGAGAAGGTTGGAAGAGCAAAGACAATGAAATCTGGGGAAAAGGCAGGTGGATGGGTCTGTGGGAATGGGAAAGAAGTGTGAATATCTTTGCACTGCATGTTAGCACCTACCGGAGAGCGCCAAAAATAGGAGAGGCACGGAACAACCAAGTTAACAGAATGACTAGTGGGCAGTTCACATCAATCAGTCTCTGGCATAGGCCAGCCTAGTGCTGGCACAATGGGTTATAAAGGCATTAGCTATGGTTGTAGGATGGAGGTATGCATGGGTCCAATAGCATGGGCTTCCACTCACCAAGAGCCATGTAACTACTGTTGCTGCTGAATGTTCACCCTGCCAGAAATACACAGATGTGGTGTCCCTGATATGGCACCATGCTCTGGCTGTGAGTTTGCAGATCCATGATTCAAATCCAAGACAATCTGACTGTGCAAAATGGATAAGGGCCCTTGACCACCACAATATCCTGCCGCCCATGGCTGGATTATCTTTTCTGATTATACTCAGATGTTTTTCACATGTGGCCACAGACCCAAGTACAAAGCTCAGTGATGATCTCAGAATTATATGTCCTTTACCTATGATTCACTCCCAAGTTTAGCTTTCTGAAATTCTTTTGGTTTCAGATTATATGGTGGGATATATTAGCAACCTCTGATAGTGTTCTGGCACATAAACACTTCATGGATGAGTCAGCTTGGAAGTGGATAAGGAGCAGGGTGTTTATAATTAACCCGGTTTAGTTTTCATTCCAGCTGCCACTTTATTATGGCCATTTTGCCTGGCAACTAATGATGAGCGCTGGAACTAATTCCTACAGGGGCATAAATTTGTAGCTACGTCTGTCCTGAGCCCATATCACCTTAAAATACACATTTACAAGCACAACAACAATAATAACAATCCACAGTTTGTTTGAATAGGTGAAGCAGGCATAGCTGTAACATTCAAAAGACAGGCAAAGACAGTAAAAATCAGATTTCCCTGCCATGTCTGTTCTTCTTCAAGCTACCTCTTTCCTCTTCCCAGAGGTAACAGTTGTGACCAGTTTCTTATGTGTCTTTCCAGCAATATTATATGCATACAATATTGGTGTGAGTTCAATCAGGAGACAGAAACTACACAGTGATTCAAACATGGGAAGTTCAATGTAAAGCATTATTAAGCTATGATAAAAGAGTAACTGTAAGATGTAAAGAGAATTCTGTAGGGTACCCAAGGAAGAATGAAGTTGGGCTTCTTCCCCAACTTTGGGATTCCAGCTTCACTGGAGAAAGGGTGATTGCAGCCCACTGGATGGCAGAGAAGTTCACTGGTTTGCCTCATCCAGAGCTAGTCCACAATTGCTGAAGCAACTCTTTGGTGCACAGGCAAGGCACAGTTGGTGAATGGATGTGTGGGTGTTCAGAGGGAGTTGGACGTCACATAGGCAGGAGGGCTCGTGGGCCCAGTGTCTGAGTTGGGAGAGCTGCAGAAGAAAAACTTTCAGGAGGGCTGGTGATCAGAGGCAGTCAGGGTGTCAGTGTTGGTGGGAGATCTGGAGTGCGGAGTATCCATGTTGGAGGGCTGTGAGAGATGGCCATCACCAGGCTGGGTTGGGTCTGTGAGATTGCCAAGGGACCATGTATTCTGGGCATATGACTAGGGCAGAGCACCACCGGATGTCCTCATACCTCCTCCATGGACTGAGAGTGTAACCACTGGGCCCTTGTATATATATTATTTTACATCCACATGAATTTATTGAGATAAAATTCTCCAAGTGTAATTTCTGGGTCAGTGATATGTGCATGAATATTTTTTAAATTATACTTTAGACAAAATTTGATACATAAAAAGGATAAATGTTACATAGATGTAGGTTATAACATTAATAACCCAAAAGATACTCATTGACCCACCACCTAACCCAAGAATTAGAACACTACCACTAACTTACATCTTCCTATGTCCTTGTCTCCATCCTACTCAACTGCTTCCCTGCTAGAGATATTCACTACCCTGAATCTTGGGTTTATCATTTTCTTGTTTTTTTTTTTTCCAAAGAGCTTTTTAATTCTTTTTAAAGATTGGCAGCTGAGCCAACATCTGTTTCCAATCTTTTTTTTTCCTTTTCCCCCAAGCCCCCCAGTACATAGTTGTATATGCTAGTTGTAGGTCCTTCTAGTTCTGCTGTATGAGATGCCTCCTCAGCATGGCTTGATGAGCAGTGCTAGGTCCGTGCCCAGGATCTGAACCAGGGAAACCCTGGGCGGCCAAAGCTGGAGCACGTGAAATTAACCTCTCGGCCATGGGGTTGGCCCCTCTTGGTTTTTGTTTTAACAGTTTTATCACATACATAGAGATATATAAAAAGCATGTTATTCAGCTTTTTTCTATCCTTTATAATCAATGTGTTGCAGGTGAGTAATAGTATGCCAAATTTTATCTTTACTAAGTAATGAGGTAATGGTCTTTGTGGTAACAAAGTACTGAGTAATAGAACTCAGTTTCATACAATAACTTGTTTTGTACTAACCTTTAGGTTCTTATCATTGAGCTTTAGATTGAGGTCTTTTCTGCCAAATCTGACGTCTCGGCCCCTCCAGAGACAGTTTTTATTGACAGCTTCTCCTCACCCCACCCCCCATTGTGTATGGGTCACACTTTTCCGTTTCTTTGCATATTTCATAATCATTTTTCAAAAAGATAATTTGTTAAAAACATATTGTAGCAACTCCCAATTTTGATCACCCCTTAAGTGGTGTGATTATTGCTGTTTTTTATTTGTTTATTTACTTGTTTAGTTATTTTCATGGACAAATTCTGTGCAATCTATTTTCCTTGCTGTGTGGGACCACTATCGTCTTAGTTCTTGTTTTTATCTTTGAGCTTGACTTCCTACAGATATCCCCTGGGAAAGCTAGCTTACTGGTCAGCCAGTGATTGGTAAGAGATTATGCTTAAACATTTTGAGCTAGTAAGGTTTCCACCCTTTGTTGATGGATCTGTGTGTGACTTGGGAAATTCTTTTAAAGTTCAAGCAGTTTACAAGTTTGCACTGGCTTTTATTTTCTGCATTTTCAAGGCCTCATATTTATTCAGGGACAAATAACACACTAGGGCCTTCTGCATATGTGCAGTGTTGCACGTGTTCATGGCATTCCAGACCACAATAGATAGGGAGAGTCTTATCCAGGCTCACTTTGGTTGTGTTGTTACTTGGACCTCCCAATTAAATTTCTGACTGGTCTGCTGGTCTATTGCTTGCCCCAATCAATGTTGCAACCTCAGACCAACTGTGATGTTGGCCTTTCCTAACATTTTGCCACTGAGATTGTTATTGTTTTTGATAATGTTCCAGCTATGGAATTTTCTGTGCTCTACTCCAAATAAAGCCAGCCCCGCCCTCAGCAGAGCTACTGATCCTTCTCGCTTGCCCTGAGCTGTTCCTACTCCCATCCCAAGGAACTGGAGAGTGGGTGGGAACAGCCTCAGGCTAAAATGTCTCAGATTCCACGTTGCTACTGAGGTTCAGTAGATTACCTTGAATGAACTCTTCTCAATTTTTTATATGCCTTTTGTTAGTTCCTAGTATTCTGAAATGGTTGTTTTAATTTTTTTCTTTTTAAAGATTGACACCTGAGCTAACATCTGTTGCCCACTTTTTCTTTTTTTCCTTCTCCCCAAAGCCTGCCAGTACATAGTTGTATATTCTAGTTGTAGGTCCTTCTAGTTGTGCTATGTGGGATGCTGCCTCAGCCTGGCCTGATGAGCAGTGCCATGTCCATGCCCAGGATCCGAACCTGTGAAACCCTGGGCCACCGAAGCACAGCATGCAAACTTAACCACTCAGCCACTTGTCTGGCCCCTGTTTTAGTTTTGTCCAGATACATTGATCACTTTTGCAGAGAGGATTTGCCAAACCTCTCACTCAGCCATTCCGCCTCCGTTGAATTTCTACTCTAACCATCGGTAAATAGGAATCCAAAGTAGGTTTTGGATTGAGCTTGGCTTGCATTTCCAAAGTGTTATTCATTCTCAAAGCACTTTCACACATTCTCTCATGAGACTTTAATCCTAGAGGGAAGGAGGCCTCTTCACCAGGCAGGACTCGATGGGTGTGATGCGGGGTCGGTGAGCCGAGGAGTCGAAAGAAAGATTTCTTAGACTCTTAAGATCTGGCAGTAGTGCTCTTTTATTTAGAGAATAGTGTAGCATGGGGACAGGACCCATGGGCAGTCAGATCTTCCGCTGCTGCCGCTTCTGCTGCCCCCGCTGGCATGGGGACAGGGCCCATGGGCAGGCAGAGCTGGTGTGTGGGGACAGGACCCACGGGCAGTCAGAGCTCCTGCTGCTGCTGCTGCTGCTGCTGCTGCCCCCGCTGGCATGGGGACAGGACCCATGGGCAGGCAGAGCTGGTGCGTGGGGACAGGACCCACGGGCAGTCAGAGCTCCTGCTGCTGCCCGGAGTTGAGGGTTAGGACTAAATTTAAGGCATAGGTATGTGAGTCATCTCTTTACAAGACAAAGGAAAGAACATGAAAAAGAAGTTAAAATGGCATCAGTGCAGGTGGGGTCTGTTCATTGGGTGATCCCATGACTTTTAGACAAGAATCAAATCGGATTAAGTAAAGGTTAGAAAGGTTAGACGCCACCACCCTAAACCAGTTACATGAGATTGCCAGACAGCAACCAACTTAAGTTCTTGCCTTCCCCATTAAGAGTTTCTAGGGACAAGGTCATCTCTCCTCTTCTTCCTGGTACAGAGAGGGAGGCACCTTTTACAGATAGAGATTTACCTTACAAATGTAAATGTGTCCCAACAAGGGCAAGTTCCATTCCCCAGAGCCTCCATCCCTGTCCCAGCCCATCGAAAGCAATCAGCCCAAAACAATCCTGATGCCAAAGAGACATATCCTGGGGTGGCCAATTTCAGGTCCCTACAAGGTCATCCTCCCTTCCTTCACAAGTGCAAATGTCTCTCAAAAGGGCAAGCAAAATTCCAATCCTCGGAGCCTGCTTCTCATCTGAAGTTTTAAAATTAAGCAGCCTAAAAATCCTCATCAGGTGGACTGACTTGATCAGGGCCACCCCAGCAGCCTGGGGCAAGATGGGAGGTTCATGGACTTCTGTGCCACTTACTCCATCTCCTCAACCTATCAGAATTACCACAGCCTAATTCTGCTCCTAGTCTGATTTACCAATTTTGCCAGAGGACAAATAAGGTGAGACTATTCTGTCTCTGAGAAAATTTGTTATGACACGGAGCAAGAGAATCCATTCTGATATTATATTCAGAGGCGAGAAAGTGAAACTCCCAAGAAAAAAATCCTTTTTTTGATCAGGAATGAGGATACCCAGGGAGTGTGGGACAATTCTTTCCCTTGCCTTGGACAAGGAGGTTATTTCCCATAGGAAGGGGGGCAGAAAAGAGAGGAATGACCAGAGTCCTGATTTGTTGTTCATGTTCTTTAAAGGGCACCATTTCTCTGAACTTAGGTCTTTACTGGAAGGGAAACCCTGAGTGAATTTTTTCCTGGAAGGATGCCAGGCTTCCTACTGCAGTAGCTGCCTGCTGAAAATCCCCAACTCCCGTGGGTGGATTCTCTGTTGCCACCCCCATGTCTGACCAGTCAGGAACAACATGATGTTCAGTGAGTTTGGGGGTGAGGATTTCTATTTCTGATCTGTGAAGCTCGTAAGGGAGAAGGAAGCTTACTTTAACTGACTGGAAGTGGTAATTGACCAACCTCTAAGACTCTGTTTTAAAGTATAGTGTATTAATAATAGAAAAAAATTTGAGCCTCAGTAAGGCTAATAGATCAGAAAATGATTGCCATTGAAAAGGTAGTTTACTACCCACAGATCCTCAGGGGAAGTGGTATACCATGCCATGCAAGGCCATAGGATGAAGCACCAAAGTTTTTCACAGGCAGAGAGAGGAGGAAGGAACTATGGGCTAGACCTTTTATTATGGTTTCAGCGGGAAGCAATGGGTGAGGCAGGGTAAGCAGGTTTAAGACTGTCTGGTTTGAATAGTTTCAGTGGACTCTGAGGCATAGGGACTGTCACTAGTTGCCTGGCACTTGACTCCAAAGAAATTAGAGTAGGTGGACAGTAGCCTGGAGTGTGACAGCTTGAAGAAGGAGGTAGTTGGAAGTATGAGCTCTGAATTGGTTGGTTTGCATTTGGAAAGTGTGCTCAGGGCGATCTTTTTACTATCTTTAGGAATGAGCTAGCCCTGGGTGAGGGGGCAGTCTCTCCAGGTCAGCAAGACCCCAAATGTCCAAGCATCAGAATACAGAAAACAAAAGAGTGAATGCATTCTGCCTGGGAGTAGAGCTCTCACTGCTTTGGTCTTTGCTTTGCCCAACTGTTGAGACCCTGGAAGTCCAGAGAGTGGCTGTAGGATTTGGTGGGCATCAGCTGATGGGTGTTAGTATCATCTACAGGTACATGATGATGGAGCCCTGGAACACGCACACTCCTGGGAGGACGGCCCTGGTCTACCTTTCCATCAGGCTGCAATCTTCTTTCAGGCTGTGACTCCTGCACTATTGGGCTGTTTTCTCACCTCTGCAAAGTAGGGGAAAAGCATATGGTGGAGGGATCCAGGCAAGGCCTGCCATCCAGGGATACTCCTGCCTACATTTAGACCCGAAACCTCTCTTGCTCTCACTTATATAAAGCTTCCTTGAAGTTCCCTCTTCTCTACTTTTCTTTGCCTGTCTGCCTGCCTACCTTCTTCCAACATACATCTCTCCTGTAACACACACACACACACACACATGACATGGATATTGATACTTACCCCATAAGAATATTGGGAGGACTAAATGAGGCAACATACTTGAAAATATCTTCTACAGTAGGATGGAACAGATGCTCACTAATTGTTACTTTCATTTTTCTGGCTTCATTTAGTTGTTTATTCACTCATGGATTCATTTATACATACAATAAATATTCATTAAGTACTTGCTATACCAGATACTGTGCCAGGCATTGAGAATATAAAGATAAGTTTAACAAAATCCCAACACTTAAGATCCTATTGGCTGCTGGGGAGGTATATAATTAAAAGATGATTCTAGGGGCCAGTCAGGTGGCATAGTGGTTAAGTTCATGCTCTCTGCTTTGGTGGCCTGGGTTTCGTGGGTTTGGATCCTAGGCATGGACCTACACACCACTCGTCAAGCCATGCTGTGGCAGCATACCACATACAAAATAGAGGAAGACCGGCACAGATGTTAGCTCACCTACAATCTTCCTCAAGCAAAAAGAGGAAGATTTGCAACAGATGTTAGCTCAGGGCCAATCTTCCTCACCAAAAAAAAAAAAAAAAAGGATTCTCTTACTTCATGAGAAGTGCTTGCAAGGGAGCTCTTGGGAGAAGAGAGAGGAGCACCTACCCTACAGCTGGGTGGAAGAGGGTTAGGTACGGCTCCTTGGAGGAGGTGATGTTCAGAATGAGTTCTTACAAATCCATGTTTCTTGTTTTGGTGGTGGTGGAGAGTTGGTGGGAAGAATCTCCCAAGCAGAGGAAATAGTGTGTTCAAAGGCTAGAGGTGATTCAAGGCTTGATGTGGTTCAAGGACTTGCAGGTGGTTCAGTGAACTTTCATGATTCCAGGTGGCTGAGTCATGGCAGATGGGGCTGGTCAAGTCAGGAAAGTAGCGGCCTGATCTAGGAGTTTGGGATCTATGTTTAATAACAGGGAGATCCATTTATTATTTTTAGCTAAGGAACTAATATGGTCAAATTTGTATTTTAGAACAATTACTCTGGTGTCAGTATGGAGAAGCAATTGGAACTGGGCAAGACTGGAGGCAGGGATGTGGTTAGTAGTCATTCATATCATCCATCAAATATTTCTGGTTCTCTGTCTTGGCTCATTGTAGGTTTCTTTTTCCTGTTAAAGTTAAATGTTGCCATAAGACTAGCTTTGGTAAATGAAAGGTGAAGCGAGGTGTCATGTCACTTCTGGATGGAAGCTTTAAGGCTGGTTTGCCATTTGTCACACTTATTCTTTCCTTCTGTCCCAGCAACTAGCAGTGTTAAAAATGGTGGCTGTTCTGTCGGTCTGCATACTGGAGTGAGAAAGAAATGGCAGAGCCACTTGGGTGTCTGGGAATGTGGCATATAGCACCAGCAGGAAATAAACTTATGTTGTTTAAGTCACTGAGATTTTGATATTGTTATTGTAGCATAAGCTACTCTATCCTGACTGATACACCAATGATGAGGCTATTACAGTAAAAATGAGTAACATTCAGTACCCAAGTAAAGTAGAAGCAGTGGGAATGGAGAGAAATGGACGAATGTAAAAGCTGTTAATAAGATAAATTGACCAGATGTGGTGACCGGAATGCAGGAGAAGTTCAGGTAGAGATAAAGATTAGAGAAGCGTCGGTAGATAAACATCATTCCTGATTCCTCTTCCAATGAGCCTCAAGGTCAAGATTCTCTGCTCTCCCTCTGTGAAGCCGGCATTGTTATCAAGACTCGGTGGGCTATTGAGGGGAGACGGTTATGGAAAGAGGAGACAACAGTTCAATTTGAGCAGGTTTCCTTTCTATCCCCCATTAATTCTCCATTCCATTCATGTGAGGATCTAAGAAGGTAATGGGTGTAGATAAATGTTGAGAAGGGAATAAGAGTTCGTAGAAGCTGAAGCTTGTACTTATGCTCCGTTATTCCTTTCTAGGCTCTTCTTTCATCCACACTCCACTGCAGAGCTTTGTCACCTGCAACCTGATTTCATTTTTGTGCCTGGCCATTGGAGGTGGGTCAGATCCCAGAATCTCATTGGAAGATGGATGCAGGATAGCTGTTATCCACTGTGTAGCAGCTGAAGAGTGGACTTGTGATTCCCAATGGTCACTGTCTATGAAGAGGTTGAGAGAGGGGAGAGGAAAATCAACTCTGTACATGGTAAGAGGTCTTCAGGAATTGAGAAGGGATGAGTGCTGTGATCCCTAGAAAGCTGCATGGTAGGGAACTACTAAGACTGAAGTAGTAAAGCTTTCTGCCTGCTAAGCATTTGGATATAAATCCCAAGGATGTATATTTGATGATGGTGTGAAAGCAACAGTGTGCACTTCAGGAGTTGCCAGATTAAGCATCTCAGGTTTGATCTAACACATTGCTGTGTGTTCTTGGGTGAAATCATTAAATTCTCTGAACATCAGCTCCCTCTCAGCCCTCCTCAAGCAAGTGGCGAGAAAGCACCTGATAAAGAAAAAAAGAAGACATGGTAGGAACCAAAAATAATGATAAAGAGGTAGTGATCATGTGGCCAGTTGGAGAGAGATTATATAACCAGAAAAGAGCATGGTGGAGTTGGAGAATCTATTATAGAGATTAAGATAGTTAAAAACAGAATGGAAAAGAAAATATTCATATAGAGATTAAATACTGAAAATTAGCAGTTATAATACTGTTTTTGAATGTCAGCTGTGAATTAGATACTTACCTCCTCTTACTTGAGTCTTAGTCTCTCTGTCTCTGTCTCCCTGTCTCTCTCTCTCTCTCTTTCTCACACACACACACACACACACACACACACACACACACTGTGACCTATTGTAGTGGCTTAGATGGGTGTAGGGAAGGCAGTGGACTAGGGAGCTCAAACTTGTGCACAAAAGCTTAAAGAATCTCCTCTCAGTTTGAAAGCACATCAAGCAGCTCTCCCTCCACTTTCCCTAGAGTCCCTGTCCTTCCCCAGCAACCTCCTGAACGCCCTCTTGACTTCCTTGTTCCTCAGGGTGTATATGAGAGGGTTAAGTGAAGGAGTGCCCACTGCATAGAAGAGACCAAAGAACTTGCCCCTCTTCTGAGCATAGGGATTTTTGGGCTGGAGGTAGACAGAAATGACTAAGCTATAGAAGAGAGTGACCACAAGGAGATGGGAGGAGCAGGTCCCAGAAGCCTTTCTCCATGCTATGGCAGAGTTAATCCTCAGCACTGCCTGCGCAATGACACCATAAGAGATAAGAATGAGGGTGAGTGGCATGACCAGGAAGATGACACTGGACACAGCTAACTGGATCTCATTAAAGGTGGTGTCTCCACAAGAGAGTCGAATTAGAGAAGGGACCTCACATACAAAGTCATCTATCTGCCGGTGGGGGCAGAAGGGCAGGCGGAGGGTGGGTGGTGTCTGGACTACTGATTGGATCAGACCCATTACCCAGGCCACAGATGCCAGTTGCCAACACAGGCGGGAGTGGATGATGACAGTATAGTGGAGGGGCTGGCAGACAGCCACGTAGCGGTCAAAGGCCATCACTGTCAGGAGGATGCACTCAGTGGTCCCCAGGAACAGGAAGGTGAAGAGCTGGACAGAGCAGCCAAGGAAGCTGATGGTCTTCTTTGGGCCCCAGAGGTTGACCAGCATCTGGGGGACAAAACTGGTAGTGATGCAGAGATCCAGGAAGGAGAGGTTGGAGAGGAAAAAGTACATAGGAGAGTGGAGCCTGGGGTCCAGCACAGACAGCAGGATGATGAGTGTGTTGCCCACCAGAGACAGGAGGTAGGAAGTTAAGACAATGATGAAGAGGGTTCTTTCAAGTCCTGGGTATTCAGAGAAGCCCAGAAGGAGGAAGCCCACTGGGGAGCTTTGGTTGACCATGGCCTGCTCCTGTTTGGACCTACAGGGATGAGAGATGTCAGAGCAGTGTGTTCCAACCTATCTTATCAAAACTCACCCTGGGACTTGTCAGGTTATAGCACGTGGATGTTTCCCGTCCTCTTCCTCTCACTCAACCTCTCTCTCTAGGCACATCATCATCCAGCAGCTCCTTCTCTCACCCTGTTCCTCCTGGTCAGACATTGTATAGTGGGTGTGAGGAAACCATGGGTGTGCTGGAAAACAGATGGAGCCTCACACTGGTACTCCCTACTTACTGGTTGAGTGTAAAGGAGGCTGATGTAGAACATGGATTAACTAATTAATTTTGATTATTCAGCAAACATTTACTGAGTATACCTATTATATTTTGAACACTGTGCTACTATTGAATTTTCCCTTTGTTATGTGTGGAGGAATTACAAAGAAATGCGTGTTGAGTGAACTTCTTTATCATAAACATTTCTGTAGAACTGATCTTACTTTCTAGTGGTGGGCATGACTTTCCTAGAATCATTCACGTTCCACCTACTTTACACTTTTGCAGGGGATTCACCTAGAGACAGAATTGTAGACTGCGGAGATTTCTTTCCTATATGTAGTGACCCAGTCCTCAGAGAGATCGACTGACAGATCGTGGTCTTTAAAAAAATGATTATGATTTATCAAACTTAAAAGAAACCTGCAAATGAAAATCCCGAACCTCAGGGTCTGGCCCCCATGACCGAGTGGTTAAGTTCACGTGCTGGGCTTCCATGGCCCAGGATTCGCAGGTTCGGATCCTGGGTGAGGACATGGCACCACTGAGGCGGCATCCCACATGCCACAACTGAAAGGACCCACAGCTAAAATATACAACTATGCAATGGGGGGACTTGAGGAGAAAAAAAAAATTTAAAAAAAGAAAATCCCTAACCTCAACTTTCCATTTCGTGTAATGTGGAAAATAAGAAAAAATATAGTGTCAGTCAAAAAACGATTTTTATCTGGTTCTATACAGCAAAAATTCCTGAAGAATTGAGGCTTCGAAATGAAAGGCTGAAATACATTTGAGTTTGGGACGTTTAAATAGAGTTTTGATTTTGCACAATGCTTGGTTAACTTCACTCCTATGTGATTAAAAACTTTTTATTTGTTTATTTTTTTAAATAAGATTTTATCATTTACAGGAATTGAATTCCAGAAAGGAAAGAGGGGAGTGGCCACCAGGCAGAGGTTGGGAACCACCACACCCTAGTTTCTTTTCCTTTTTTGTTTATTTATATATATATATATATAGGGGAACTTCTTAAAATTTTATTGAGGTCACATTGGTTTATAAAATTATATAAATTTAAGGTGTACATTATCATACTTCAACTTCTGAATAGGCTGCATCACGTTCACCACCAAAAGTCTAGAAACATTTTTTATTTTAAAATAAGTTTAAACTTACAGAAAAAGTGCAGGAGTCGTTTTAAGGACTCCTATATAAACTTTATCAATAGTCACCAATTTTCAGTATTTTTATTCGTTTGCATTATCAGTTTCCTTCAACATGTTCACATATAATAATATAAGTATATATATATATATATATTCTTGCTGAGGAAGATTTGCCCTGAGCTAACATCTGTTGTCAATCTTCCTCTTCTTTTTGTGTGTGAGCTGCCACCCCAGCATTGCCACTGACAGACGAGTAGTGTAGGTCCCCACCTGGGAACCAAACCCCGGCCGCCAAAGCAGAGAGGGCCAGACTTAACCACAAGGCCACCAGGGCTGGCCCCAGTATATAATAATTTTTATTCAGAGACATTTCAAGGTGGGTTGTATACGTCATGCCTCTTAAATCCTTCAATATTTCAGTATGTATTTCCTGAGAAAGATGATCTCTTAAATAATTCTCTATGGTAATCAAATTCAGGAAACTTAACATTGATACAATACTATTCTCTAACGTACAGTCCATATTCTAATTTTGTCAGCCGTCCCAATAATGTCTTTTGTAAGAATATTTTTTTCATATAGGATCCAGTCAAGATTCACATATTGTACTTAGATTTCACGTCTAGCTCTGGTGTCTTCAGCAGCCTGTTTAAGCCACTGAACTCAAGAATCTGCTCAAAATATTAGACAATGTGGTCAGTCCATGCCTGAGAAGCTCATAGGCTAGAAGGGAAAATGGGTTCATGTTCTTAAAAAACCCTGGCGAGTACACGAACGTTATCAGAAGATCCTAAGAATCGAAGGCAAATAAAGCAAAATATTGGGTGGGTGAGAGACAGAGATCTTTAGAGAAAAGGAGCAGTGTGGGTGGGTGAACCAAGGAATGCTTCCTGAAGGAGGTGACTATTGTTGTGAAAGAGAGAAGAGGTGGAGCACAGGAGGCCTGTTCAGTGGTGGCAGCCACTCTGGCAATTGAGAGATAGGAACCAGGCAAGTTGACGGGGAGATGACTGGAGAGACACTAAGACGGCAGTATCTCGCCATTACAGAGTCTCTTCTTTTTGTTTAAAAGCCCATCGTGTCTCTTTATTTGTCCAGACTACCTCTTTTTGTCTCTCTCTTTTCCTTTACTTCCTCTCATTGCTCCTTCTCGCTCTGAGGGATAACTATTTTTTTCTTTAATTTTTTATACCAAGTATTTGAACAAAAGACTATTTAAATCTTAGAAGGCTTCTCTATGCCTCTGCCTGATCACACCCACTTCTTTCCCTTGAAGAGGCGATCACTATTATTCTGATTATTATTATTTTGCATAACTCATTCCTATGTTGTCTTACAACATCACATCCTTTGCGTCGCTAAAAAATAGTCAACTGCTTCTTATTCATGTGTCAGCTGTCGTCCTAACACCCTTTCTGCATTCCTTCCTCTCTTATTCTCTGGGTAAATTTCCATCTGTCTATGTTCTCAGTCTCTTGAATGTACATTGTCCTCTAACTCTGTTTTTGTTCTCTCTTGTTCTCAGCGTTTGAGAACATCTTTTCTCTCACCTTTTTTCTCTTGTCTGTTTTTTTCCTCTGACACTAACAAAATTCAAGCACTACTTTACTCCCTTCCCATTCATTCCATATTCCTGGATGCATTTATTTCTTTATTGATCACCAAAGAGCTAGTTGTGTACTAGGTGCTACAGGGGAAAGAGATATGAATTCTGCTTTCCAATCCAGTAATGATAATCAGGTTATTCTTTTAGCAGTTATCATCTATTGAGTGCTTCCTCTATACCAGGCACTGTGCTAAACATTTCCTGAATGGCTGATTCTCATGGATATTTTCACCACCTTCAAAGTAGTTTGTATTATTCTTCCTTTACAGAAGAAGAAACAATCTCAGAGAGGTTATGTAACTTGTCCAAGGCTGCACAGCTAATAAGGATCAAGGGCAGGATTCTAGATCCTGTTTGATTCCAAATCTTGTGCTCCACTATTGACGATATGTTTAAATGGATGGGCTGTGGGAGAAGAATAAACTTGTAACTTACCCACAATCAAGTCAGAATCTCCTCATTGCCTTGCTGCCAGAGCTTCTGCATGACTAGGAGCTTCTGGACTGGTTCTCCACTTGATCCTCACACTGAGAACTAAAAGTTCATTGAGGAGAGATGGCCCTCCTGAAGGCACTGGAGGTCAGGTCTGTGGTAACAGTGGTGATTGCTAATGCTGCTTCCACACTTTTCAAAGCACTTCACAACAACCACATGAGCTGGATACTATTACTATATTCTATCTTTGTTTTCAGATGAAGACTCTGAAACACAAGCAGGTTGAATAACTTGCTTAGAATAATGTAGCCAGAGCTGAGACTTGAGCCCAGGTGGGCTGGCTCTAGCGCTGTGCACTAACCATATCCCACTTCTATCACTGTGCTGGACATGTGAGGCCAGAGGTAACTCTTTGCCAACAACCTCTCCTCCTCCGTCCAGGAAGTTAGCCTCTCTATTAGTGGCACTGGATGTAGAAACGGGGTTGTGGTGAGGTGACGGAGGGAGGGATCCCAAGGCTCCCATCCCATAGAGAGAAACAGCTCATTAATTCTGCCAAGACTCTGGGGCCGCACAGCCCACAGACAATTAATTAGCCACTGGCACTCCTGATGGTTAAGAAGGGAGGGGAGGATCCTGAGGAAACGGGACAGCGACAGTGCCCCTTGTGTTAAATGCAAGGTCCCCTGTGTCATTGGGGAGCATGAGGGTATTGTTTTCTTCTTGCTACCACCTCATGAAGGTTCCATCCTTTCCTCTCAAGCCTCTTTTGAACCCATTTGATACTCCATTATTTTTTGTTTCTTCTCTCTTTGTTGAAATGGAGAGATAATTTACATAAAATATAATGCACAAATTTTAAATGTATAGTGTGATGATTTTTTTTAAAGATTTTATGTTTTTCCTTTTTCTCCCCGCTCCCCCCGGTGCGTAGTTGTATATTCTTAGTTGTGGGTCCTTCTAGTTGTGGCATGAGAGATGCCACCTCAGCATGGTTTGATGAGCAGCGCCATGTCCACGCCCAGGATTCGAACCAATGAAACACTGGGCCACCTGCAGCAGAGCGCACGAGCTTAACCACCAGGCCACAGGGCCAGCCCCTATAGTGTGATGAATCTTGATGACCTCAATCAAGATGCAGAATACTTCTATCACCCTACAACCTTCGCCTTGCCTATTTCTTTGATGCTTGCCCAGCCACTGCTGCCCAGAGGTAACTGCTATTATGATTTCTATCACCATAGTCCAGTTTTGCCTTTTCTAGAACTTCATACAAATGGAATAATATAATATGTACTCCCTCCTGTTAGGCTTCTTTCCCTCAGCATAATTCTTTTGAGATTCATCCATGTCTTTCATGTATCAGTAGCTCATTTCTTTTTATAAAGCAACTTAATTGAAGTACAATTAACATATAATAAAATGCGCACAGTTTGAGTACATAGTTCAATAAGTTTTGACGAGTGTGTATGCCTGGATAACCACCACTCCATTGAAGATACAGGGCATTTCCATTACTCTAGGAATTTCTCCCATGCTCTCTCCCAGGCAACCAATTATCTGATCTCTGGCATGCTAGGTTAGTGTTTCCTGTCGTGGAAACTTTATGTAAATGTAATCAGATAATATGTACTCTTTGTTTCTGGCTTCTTTTGCTCAGCATGTTGTTGAAATTTATTCATGGTGTGTCATATATTAGTAGTCTGCTCCTTTTTATTGCTAACAGTGTTCCATTGTATGAATATACCACAATTTGTTTATCTTGTTCGCCTGTTGATGGACATTCAGGTTGTTTCCAGTTTTTGGCTGCTATGAAAAAAGCTGCTATAACATTTGCACACAGTTCTTTATGTGGACACTTAGGAGTGGGATTTTAGGGTTAGATGATAAGTGTATGGTCATAAGAAACCGCTGAACTGTTTCCCAAAGTGGTTGTGCCATTTGAACTCTCAGCAGTGTATGAGAGTTCCACTTGTTCCACGTCCTCAGTAATACACGGTATTACGTAACACCAAGTATTTTGGCTTTAGGCCTTCTGTTGGATATGAAGTTCTCTCTCATGGTAGTTTTGATTTGCTCTGTGATGATTAATAATGTTGAGCATCTTGTCACATGTCTATTGGTCCTTACATGGTTTTTTTTTTTGAGGATCTTGAAAACATTTAAAAAATTTTTTATTTCATTTCATTTATTTTTTTGAGGTCATATTGGCTTATAACATTGTGTAAATTTCAGGTGTACATTATTATGTTTCAGTTTCTGTATAGATTGCATCGTGCTCACCACCAATAGTCTAGTTTTTATCCATCACCATACAGATGTGCCCCTTTATACCATTCACCCTCCCCCCACCCTGTTCTCCTCTGGTGGCCACTAATCTGTTGTCCTTATCTATGTGTTTGTTTATCTTACACATATGAGTGAAATCATACAGTATTTGTCTTTCTCTGTCTGACTTATTTTGCTTAGCATAATACTCTCAAGGTCCCTTCATGTTGTTGTAAATGGGATGATTTTCTCTTTTTTCTGGCTGAGTAGTATTCCATTGTGTATGTATGTATGTATGTATGTATATATATATATATATATATACCACATCATTTTTATCCATTCATCTGTTGATGGGCACTTGGGTTGTTTCCATGTCTTGGCTAGTGTGAATAATGCTGTGATGAACATAGGGGTGCATAAATCTCTTTGAACTATTGATTTCACATTCTTTTGATAAATACCCAGTAGTGAGATAGCTAGATCAAACGG
Organism: Equus asinus; assembly: GCF_041296235.1. NCBI lineage: Eukaryota > Metazoa > Chordata > Mammalia > Perissodactyla > Equidae > Equus > Equus asinus. Next base: position 35,934,177 of record NC_091797.1, read on the forward strand.
TATTTCTATTTTTAATTGTTTGAGAACTCTCCATACTGTTTTCCACAGTGGCTGCATGAGTTTGCATTTCCACCAGCAGGCTTAGATGTTTTTAATTCAAGTCTTTTGTCATTTTTCACTGATATTTGTCTTATTATAAGTTGTAGGTATTAATTTGTGGGATATATGTATAAATGCAGATATGCATATACCTGCACACATATAAATATGTAAAATTTTCTCTCAGACTGTGCCTTGCATTTTCATTTTCTTAACAGTGTCTTTTAAAGAGAAGACTTTTTCAATTTTGATAAACTCCGGTTTATCAAGGGGTAATGCTTTTCTTGTCTTATCTAAGAAATCTTTACCTACCTTATGGTCACAAGATATTCTTGTGTTTTCTTTTGGAAGTTTCATATTTATCTATTTTACGTTTACTTCTATAATCTATGTCAAATTAATTTTTGTGTATGTTGTAAGATAGGAGTTAAGGCTTATTTTTTGTTTCATACACGTATCTAGTAGCTGCAACAGCATTTGTTGAAAAGACTAATTTTCTTGTTAAATTACCTTAACATTTTTAATGAAATTCAATTGACTATTGAATGTGTGGATCTATTTTTGGAATCTTTATTCTGTTCCCATAGTAGCGAGGTTAGGGTGAGGCATGTGAAGTAGGATTGTGTAAATGCAAGATTCTGTTTTTATTTAAAATTTTGCTATCTTGTTAATCATGGATTTTTTTGCATTGATTTCCTTTTTTTAAGATATTGCATTAAATTATTATTTATCTTGATTACTGTTTTTTGACATGCCTCTAAATTTTGCACCTGAGGCAAGTGTCTCACTCACCTCACCCAAGTCCTAGTCTTCTCTTTGCTGTTGTTTTTGTCTGTTCACGGGCCAGTACCACTGTCTTGAAAGCAATAGCCTTATAGGAAGTCTTGAAATGCAGTAGTCTGAGTTCTTTGTTCTTCCTTTTCAGGGTTGTTAGGCTCCTTTTAAACTTTTGTTTTTTTTTGTTTTTTCTTTTAAAGATTTTTTTTTAATTTTTTTCCTTTTTCTCCCCAAAGCCCCCCGGTACATAGTTGTATATTCTTCGTTGTGGGTCTTTCTAGTTGTGGCATGTGGGACGCTGCCTCAGAATGGCTGGATGAGCAGTGCCATGTCTGCACGCAGGATTCGAACCAACAAAACACTGGGCCACCTGCAGCGGAGCGCGCGAACTTAACCACTCGGCCACGGGGCCAGCCCCTCCTTTTAGACTTTTGAATTTCCATATAAATTTTAGAATCACCCTACACATTTCTGCAAAAAGCCTGCTGTAATTTTATAAGTATGGCAATGAATCTGTAGATCAATTTGCAGGTATCAATTTGCAAATATCAATTTGACATCTTAATATTAAGACTTCTAATCGTGAACAAAGTTATCTTTCCATTTTTTAAAACTGCTTCTTTAAATTCTCTCACCAATGTTTTATAGTTTTCAGTGTAATGGGCTTGCACGTCTTGTTTAAATTTATTCTTAAGCTTTATTTTTGATATTATTGCATATTGCATTGAAATGTTTCATTTTCCAGTCGTTTGCCACTGGTATATAAAATACAATGGATTTTTTTTTCTATTTTGACCTCATATCTTGCAATCTTGCTAAATGTACTTATTATGCTAATAGGTGTTTATAGATTCATTAGGGTGTTTTCTGCAAACAATTATGATTTTCTATATAAACAGTCATTTCATCTGTGAATAAGATACTTTTGCTTTTTTCTTTCAAATCTTTATGTGTCTTATTTCTGCTTTGTTTATTTCACTGGCCAAGACCTTGATTCTTCCTGATCTTGTGGGGCAGTTTTCTAATATTTCTCCATTAAGTATGATGCTGGCTTGTGGGTTTTTTTGTAGATACATTGTATCAGATTGAGAAAGTTCCTTTCTATTACTAGTTCTGCCCTTCTCAGTATATCAAATCAGGACATACATGATTTTTATATGTCTTATAACTGAAGATGATCACTTTGGTCACTGAGTTAAGGTGGTTCCTGTCACAGTTCTCCACTGTAAAGTTATTATTTGTAATAAATAAGTATCCTGTAGGAGATACATTGAGATTATGCAAATCTTATTCTCAGTTTACTTTTGCCCACTCATTGTAGCATCTGCAGGTGATTCGTGACTGCAACAATTATTTCTGGGATGTTTGCCTAATGATAAATTTGTATTTACACCATTCCTTCTATATTTATTATTGTCAATTCTACTGTAGGGAAAAATTTTTCCTTTCCTCTTATTCACTGTTGTTTATTTTGCTAATGCGTATCAGTACTGACTCCTGGATATTCATTTATTCTGTCTTCACCATTCTCATTTATTTTGTTACACACATAGTCTGATATTTGATGATTGGGAACTCCTTTAAGTTGATTTCTGTGAATTTTGGACATATCTCCATCATTTTTTGAGGACTGACTTACTTTCTGGCACCATACCATATTTCAGACTTATTTTTTATTGTCCCTTTCCTATCTCCGAGATCAACTATCTCTCCAAGGACTCTTGGTTCCTTTTCTTGGAGAATGGCATTTAGAAAGCAAGATCTGGGGGCTAGGTATGCTTACTGTTACTGGGGTGTCATTGCTTCCAGGTTTTTCAGTGGACAGCTAGAATGTATACATACAATACATCATATGTACATATATTTTATCCATTTGTATATATATTATTGCTATATCTATATCTATGTCCATCTATATATGTACTAAAAACTATGAGTTCACACTGATGCCTCCAATTCCAGTTTAACATCACAAGCTTTACTGTAGTCTCATCAATTTATATTCATAGCTCTTTTCTCTCACAGTGAGAAACATGGATCTCATTATTCACAATATATTTAATTATTTGATAAATCCTAGGTTGTAAATAAAGTAATTTTAGAATTGCTAACCCATATTCTGTGAAAACCAAGTTTTCTAATTAGATTGCGATGTTTGTGAACAGTACCTTTTGTCTTTGACCTCCTAGTATCCAGTCAAAATACTGTTTTCCAAAGTTACTTAGGTTCGTTCATTTCTTTATCCTATTCAGTGTGGCTATGTTCATTTGTAATACAGTTAGATTCATGTTTGTCTCCTGGAAATTCCATTCTCATTGATTTAATTAATCAATTAACTAATTAATTGGTTTTTTTTTGAGTATGTAAAACATTACTATGGTTTGAAGAGTCAGAGCTATACAAAAATGTATATGCAGGAAAATGTCCCCCCCTTCATCCCTAATACCCTGTTCCCATTCCCTCATTCTTTCTGTCCTGTTCCCAATCACTCCCTTTGTGGTCATATCCTTCTTCCACCACTAACTCCTGGCAATCACAAAACTGTCCTCCATCGCTATAATATTGCCTTTTACAGAATGTCATACAAATGGGATCATACAGTATGTAACTTTCTGCGTCTGGCTACTTTCACTCACCGTAATGCTTTTGAGACTCATCTGTATTATATTCAATGTGTATTGAGTATTCATTGAATACTCAATGAATGTATCAGCAGTTTGTTTCTCTTTATTGTTGAGTAGTATTTGATTGTATTGGACATACCACAATTTGTTGATCTATTTACCTATTGAAAGACATTTGGTCTCGTTTTAGTTTTTGGTGGTTATGAATAGAGATACCATAAACATTTGTGTATAAGTTTTTGTGTGAACTCAAGTTTTCATTTTTCTGGAGTGTAGGATTGAAAACATATTGTAAGGGTGTATTTAAACTTTTAAGAAAGTGCCACATCGTGTTCCAGAATCGCTGCACCATTTTGCATTCCAACCAGCAATGGGTGAGAGTTCCAGTTGCTCTGCATCCTTACTCACACTTGCCAATGTCAAGTTTTTCATATTTAAAAATATTAGCTGTTGTAATAGGTGTGAGGTGGTATCTCTTGGTTTTAATCTACATTACCCTAATAGTTAATGATGCTGAGCATCTTTTCAAGTTTTTCTTCTGTTTTTTTTTTTCATGTTCTTTTTTCCATCCCTGTATCCTCTTTGGTGAATTGTCTGTTAAATTTTTTTGCCTAGTTTTTTTAATTGGGAAGTTTGTTTTCTTACCGTTGAGTTTTGAGAGTTCCTTGTAAATTTTGGGTACAAGTCCTTTGTCAGTATCTTAGCTCAAACTGTCATAATAGAATACTACAAACTGAGTATCTTAACAGAAATTTATTTTCTCACAATTCTAAAGGCTGGAAATCTGAGATCAGAGTGCCAGCATTGTTGGTTTCTGGTGAGAGTTCTCTTCCTGGCTTGTAGATAGCTGCCTTCTCGCTCTGTGCTCATATGGCCTTTCCTTGGTACATGGAGAGAGAGTGAGCTCTCTGATGTTTCTTCTTATATGGACACTAATTCTTTGATCTCATTTAACCTTAATTACTTCCTTAGAGGCCTCATCTCCTAATGCCTCTACATTGGGAGTTAGAACTTCAACATATAAAAAAGTGGGGGAGGACACAAACATTCAGTTTATGACAGTCAGATATGTGATTTGTGAGTATTTTCTCCCAGGTATAAATTGTCTTGTCATTTTATAACTGTTTTTTTTTTTTAAAGATTTTATTTTTTTCCTTTTTCTCCCCAAAGCCCCCCGGTACATAGTTGCATATTCTTCATTGTGGGTCCCTCTAGTAGTGGCATGTGGGACGCTCCCTCAGCGTGGTTTGATGGGCAGTGCCATGTCCGTGCTTAGGATTCGAACCGATGAAACACTGGGCCACCTGCAGCAGAGCATGCGAACTTAACCACTCAGCCACGGGGCCAGCCCCATTTTGTAACTGTTTCTTCCAGAGCAAAAATTTTTAAATTTATAAAGTCTAATTTATCAATATTTTCTTTTATGGGTCATGGTTTTGGAGTTTGTCTAAGAATTCTTTGCTTAATCCCAAACCACAAAGATTCTTCTCCTATATTTTCTTCTAAAAGTTCTATATTTTTACATTTTAGATCTAAATCTGTGATCCATTTTGAGTTGTTTTTTTGGTATAAGAGATGAATGTTAGGTGGAGGTTAATTTATTTGCATATGGATATCCAATTGTTTCAATACAATTTCTTCAAAGGACTGTTTTTTTCTATTGAGTCAATTTAAAAATTTTGTCAAAAATCCATTGGCTTTTGGTCTTGTATGTACTTTTAACCAATACTTACAATATCTTGATTACTGCAGCTTCATAGTGATTTTAAAAATTAGTTAGTGTGAGTCCTCCAGCTTTATCTCTTTGGCTATTCTAGTTCCTTTCTCTTTCCACATAAATTTTGGAATCAGCTTGTAAAAAACTATACAAATGCTGCTGCCTTTTGTTTCATTTTCTTGCCTTATTGCACTAGCTAAAACTTCCAGTATGATGTTGAATAGGACTGGTGAGAGTGGACATCTTTGCTTGTTCCTGATCTTAGGGGAAGAACTTTCAGGTTTTCACCATTAAGTATGATGTTAACTGTAGGTGTTTTACAGATGCCTTTAATCAAGAGAAGAAAGTTTCATTCTATTCCTAGTTTAGTGAGATTTTTTTGTTTGTTATGAATATATATTGAATTCTGTTAAGTGCTTTTTCTGCGTCTATTGATATGTTTATGTGATTTTTCTTCTTTAATCATTTATATGAAGGATTACATTGATTGAGTTTTGAGTACTGAACTAAGCTTGCATTCCCTGTAGCCTACTTGGTCATGCTGTATTACCTTTTTGAATATATTGCTGAATTTGACTTACTAAAATTTTTTTGTAGATTTTTGTGTCTATTTTTCACGTAGAATATTGGTATGTAGTTTTCTTTCCTTGTACTGTGTTTTTCAGGTTTTGGTATCAGGACAATGCTGGCCTCATAAAATGAGTTGGACAGCTCCTTTCCTCTTCTATTTTCTGGAAGAGAGTTGTGGAATTGGTGTTATTTCTTCCTTAAACATTTGGTAGAACTTGCCTGTGAAATCATCTGAGCCTGAACTTTATTTATTTATTTTTGTGGTAAAAAACACATAACAAAATTTACCATCTTAAGCATTTTTAAGTATTTCGGTCAGTTGTGATAACTATATGCACTTCGTTGTGCAACAGATCTCTAAAACTTTCTTATTTTGCACACTGTAAAAGTCACCCATTTAAAGTGTACAATTTTTTGGTTTTTGCATATTTACAAAGCTGTGCAACCAACATGACTGTATAAATCCAGAATATTTTTATTAGCCCAAAGAAAAACCTCATTGTCATTAGTAGTCACTCCGCTTATCTTCCAACCTCCAGTACCTAACAATCATTGATCTATTTTCTGTCTCTATGGATTTACCTATTCTGGCAATTTCATATAAATGGAATCATACAATATGTGGCCTTTCATGTCTGGCTTCTTTCACTTAGCATAATGTTTTCAAGATTCATTCGTGTCATAGCATGAATCAGAAGTTCATTCCTTTTATGACTGAATAATCTTCCATTTTGTGGATATAGCACATTTTGTTTATCGATTCATCAGTTGATGGACTTTTGGGTTATTTCCACTTTTTGACTATTATGAATAATGCTGCTATGAATATTCATGTGCAAGTTTTGTATGGACATATGTTTTTAATTCTCTTGGGTATAAACCCAGGAGTGAAATTGCTAGATCATATGGTAACTCTATATTTAACCTTTTGAGGAAGTGCCAAACTGTTTTCCAAGCAGTTGTAACATTTTAAATTCCTCACATCCTTGCCAGCACTTTCTTTTCCTTCCTTCCTTCTTTCCTTCTTTTTTCAAATTAGTGAAAAATGTGGTTTCCACTCACATTAGCGTGAGTGGCATCTCATGTGGTTTTCATTCGCACTTCCTTGATGACTAATCATATTGAGCATTTTTTTCATGCTTATTGACCATTTAAAAAATTGGGTTGTCTTTTTATTATTGGGTTGTAAGAGTTCTTTATACATTTTAGATACAAGTCCCTTATTAAATATTTGATTTGCAAATATTTTCTCTCATTCTTTGTTTTCTTTTCACTTTCTTTTTTTTTTTTGAGGACGATTAGCCCTGAGCTAACATCTGCCGCCAATCCTCCTCTTTTTGCTGAGGAAGACTGGCCCTGAGCTAACATCTGTGCCCATCTGCCTCTACTTTATATGTGGGACACCTGCCACAGCATGGCTTGACAAGCAGCACACAGGTCCCCACCCGGGATCTGAAGTGGTGAACCACAGGCCGCCAAAGTGGAAGGTGCGAACTTAATCGCTGTGCCACCGGGCTGGCCCCCTCTTTTCACTTTCTTGATGGTGTCCTTTGAAGTACAAAAGTTTTAAAGTTTGATGAAGTGCTATTTATCTATTTTTCTATTGTTGCTCGTGATTTTGGTGTCATATCTAGTGAACATTTGCCAAATTCAGGTCATGAAAATTTACCCCTGTGTTTTATTCTACAAATTTTGTAGTTTTTTTAATATTTAGATTTTTGATTCATTTTGATAATTTTTGTATGTCATGTGAGGTAAGGGTCCAACTTCATTTTTTTGCATGTGGCTATCTAGTTGTCACAGCACCATTCGTTGAAGACGCTTTTCTTTCCCCATTGAATGATCTTGGCTCCCTTGGTATTAGCAACCTTGTTAGCAACTTTGTCACTTGACCATAGACATATGGGTTTAATTTTGGACTCTCAGTTCTATTCTACCGACCTATGGGTCTATCCTTGTCCCAGAACCACTTTGTCTTGATTGCTTTTGGTTTGTAGTATGTTTTAAAATTGGGAAGTACAAATCTTACATTACTCTTCTTTTGGGTACCTTGCAATTCCACATGATGTTTAGAATCAGCCTATCAATTTGTACAAAGAAGTCAGGTGGTTTTCTGATCTAGATTGTGTTGAATCTATAGATCAGTTTGGAGTATACTGTCATCTTAACAATAGTAAGCCTTTTGATCCATCAACATGGGATGTTTTTCCATTTATTTAGATCTTCAATTCTTTTGACAATATTTGTTAATTTTCAGGGTATAAGTTTTGTACTTATTTTGTTAAATTTATTGCTAACTATTTTATTCTTTTTGATACTATTTATTAATTTTATTTTTGGATTGTTCATTGCAAATGTATAGAAACAAAATTGGTAATTGTATATTCATCTTATATCTGGCAACTTCGCTAAACTCATTTATTAGTTCTTATCATTTTTAAGATAATTCCGTAAGGTTTTCTGTATACAAGATCATATCATCTGCAAACAGAGATATTTTAAGTTCTTCCTTTCCAATCTCTATGGTTTATTTCTTTTTCTTATCTAATTTTCTTGGCTAAAACCTGCAGTACAATGTTGAATAGAAGTAGTGAAATAGACATCATCCTCCTCTTGTTCCTGATCTTAGGGGCAAGCATCTAGACTTTCACTATTAAGTATGATGTTAGCTGTTTAGGGGGGTTTTGTAGACACCCTTTATCAAGTTGAAGTTCTCTTTTATGCCAAGTTTTGTTTTGAATGTTTTTATCACTAAAGGGTTTTGGATTTTGTCAAATGTTTTCTCTGCATCTATTGAGATAATCATGTGATTTTTATTTTTCAATTTGTTGATAAGAAGAATTACATTAATTGATTTCCAGATGTTAAACCAACCTTGCATCCCTGGGATAAATCCTACTTGGTCATAGTATAATTCTTTTTTTATGTTCCTGGATTTGGTATGCTGTATTAATATCCTAAGGGGTATAGAGTAGAAGCCTCATAACCCATCAAAATCTGGGAGGTAATAAGGAATTGTCTCCTGACAGCCTCCTGGAGGATATAAGAAGGAGAGTAAGAGACGGCTTTGAGGCAGGTCCTAACAAGTCTACCATTCTCTCATGTTCCAGGAGGATCAAAAGGCATCCTTCCAAGTCTCAGATTAGCTGTGCTTCAAGCCTTTGCTTGTGTGATGTATGTAGATATGTGTAAGGACTCCAGAGTATCATGATGGAGCTATCTCCCTATACTGACATAACACTTGGACAGAGATTATATAGCCAAAAATGAGCATGACAGAGTTAGAGAATCTATAGAAGGCAAGACAGTAAAAACAGGAAGGATAACAGAAGAAATAATGAGAATGGTCAGGCTTGACAATGTTTGAATTTAAGGTTTCTTGTAGAGATACCTACTTCCTCTTAATTCAGTTTCTCTCTCTCTCTTAAATACCACATTGCTACATAGAGATACACTGCAGTGGCTCAGGTGTGTGTGGAAAAAGTAGTGGATGGAGGAACTCACCCCTCTTATAAATCATGAAGAAACTCTTCATAATTTAGAAAGCACATTAAGAAGCTTTCTCCTTCAGCTCTCTCTGGAGTCCTCATCCTTCCCCAGCAACCTCCTGAATGCCCTCTTTACTTCCTTGTTCCTCAGGGTGTATATGAGAGGGTTAAGTGAAGGAGTTCCTACTGCATAGAAGAGACCAAAGAACTTGCCTCTCTTCTGGGCATAGGGATTTTTAGGCTGGAGGTAGACAGCAATGACTGAACTGTAGAAGATAGTGACAACCATGAGATGGGAGGAGCAGGTCCCAAAAGTCTTCTTCCTCCCTTTTGCAGAATTAATCCTTAGTACTGCACGGGCAATGGCACAGTAAGAGACAAGGATGAGGCTTAGGGGCACAACCACGATAATGACACTGGACACAGCTAACTGGATTTCATTAAAGGTGGTATCTCCACAGGATAGTCTAATTAGAGAAGGGACTTCACATAAAAAGTCATCTATCTTCCGGTGGGGGCAAAAGGGCAGGCGGAGGGTGGGTGGTGTCTGTACTATTGATTGGACAAGACCCATAACCCAGGCTACAGCCACCAGCTGCTGGCACAGGCGGGGGTGGATGATGGTTGCATAGTGGAGGGGCTGGCAGACAGCCACGTAGCGGTCAAAGGCCATCACTGTCAGGAGGATGCACTCAGTGGTTCCCAAAGACATGAAGATGAAGAGCTGGACAGAGCAGCCAAGGAAGCTGATGGTCTTCTTTGGGGCCCAGAGGTTGACCAGCATCTGGGGGACAAAACTTGTGGTGAAGCAGAGGTCCAAGAAGGAGAGGTTGGAGAGGAAAAAGTACATAGGAGAGTGGAGCCTAGGGTCCAGCACAGACAGCAGGATGATGAGTGTGTTGCCCACCAGAGTCAGGAGGTAGGAAGCTAAGACAACCATGAAGAGCATTCTTTCAAGTCCTGGGTATTCAGAGAAGCCCAGAAGGAGGAAGCCCACTGGGGAGCTTTGGTTGACCATGGTCTGCTCCTGTTTGGACCTAGAGGCATGAGAGCTGTCAGAGCAGTGTGTTCCAACCTGTCTTAGCAAAATTGTCTCTGCATACTTGTCGGGTCATAGCAGGAGGATGTTTCTCTTCCCTTTCTCTCATTCAGCTTCTCTTTACAGGCACATCACAGTCCAGTGGCTCCTTCTCTTCCCCTGTTCCTCCTGGTCAGACGTTGTGTAGTAGTAGGAGGAAACCACAAATATTCTGGAAAACAGATGGAGCCTCACACTGGTACTCAGACTTACTGGCTGAAGGCAAAAAAAGCTGATGTGAAATATGGATTAATGAAATAATTTTTATTAATTCAATAATCAATTATGGCGCACTTATTTTGTTTTGAGTACTGTGATAGTT